>NW_017728886.1:209645179-209657483 GCF_001723895.1 Crocodylus porosus | reverse complement strand
GGTCCTCCTTCCTCCCTTTTTTGAAGATGGGAACCACGTTGGCCCTCTTCCAGTCCTCTGGCACCACACCAGAGCACCACGAGTGCTTGTAAAGCTGTGCCAGGGATCCCGCAATGACCTCAACCAATTCCTTCAGTACTCTGGGGTGGAGATCCTCTGGACCAGCTGATTTAAATACATCCAGTCCCTCCAGAAGTTCCCTGACTAGATCCTCGCTGACCCTTGGCCTAGGTGTGCCTCCCCTGGTGTCTGAGGGGGGCCTGGTAGGGGCGCTGATCTGGTCCCTGCTCAGGCAAATGGAGGCAAAGAAGTCGTTAAATAGGTTACCTTTGTCGTCTGGTGTGAAGACCAAATTTCCTAGCACGTCTTGCAGGGGCCCCACGTTACCTGGAATATCAAATTGAAATAAAAAGTACGTCTAGTTGAGATAGCTGAATTGCTCTAACCTTGGATATCATTGATAAAAAGTTGAAGTGAATCTTAATTGCTTTTTAAAATTTTTGTCTAAGCAGTATATTCAGTCAATTAAGATAAAATATTCTGAAAACATATGTTAAATCATTTTGTTCATAGGTTGAGTAGGTTTTTTTTAAAAAATATATAATTCTTTTCCTTCCTATATTTCCTCTGGAATCTTGTGTGGAGAATGCTATATTACATCTATTTTCTCCAGTGGGATATTTCACCTGGGTTATTATCACAACTATTTTGCTTAGTTCAATGAAATTAACAGTGATTCCATTTGTTGAAATCATATGGAGACAGCAACTGCACTCTGCCTTATTACCAAATGAGTACAGTGTGCCCTTCAATAATTCTCTAAACTCTCAAATACCTTGGAAATAATATGCTGCAATATTACTGAACTGTGACTGAAGCACCATTTGTGCTAAATGTGACAGTGCACAAATGATATTCCTCAATAAAAGTTCAAACTACATTAATCTTTCACAGAGGTTCATTGACTAGGAAGATGCCTTAGATACAAAATAAAGATACTGTGGCCCCATTTCAAATTATTTCTAAGTATTTTGCCTGTGTCAGTCTCCTTCATAAGCATGTGCATTAATTTCTCTGTTATATATTTAAACATTACCAATGGGAAATTAAAAAATGCAATAAATCATATTATTTCTGCAACCATATTAGCAAAAACTTTACATCTACATTTGCTGTAGAGAAATCCCTGTTTGATATGGTATCATTAAACATAATATGTAATGGTAGGCAATGTAATATACTTCTTATTTTCGTTCCTTAGGGATGACTATGCATAACTCATTTGTGGCTTTGCTTTCCTCTGCTGTCTTGAGTTATAGCCATCCCTGACGTACAAAAAAAAATGTTTTTTTTCCTTTGGCCACAGTCAAATATTTCCTCATAATATTCCAGAACAGTGAAGAAGAAATGGAGATATGCCTGCGTAGATTTAAATTTTGAAAAGCACTTGGTTTTTTTAGGCACCTAAGTTTTGTCACCCCACGTTTTAGTAACTTATGGACCAATTCTGAAAGGCATTTCGATCCAGAAGAATTCATGGGCATGGGAACGGGGACCCAGAAGATATTTTGTTTGAACTTTGGCTCGTTCACAGAATCCCTCCATGATTTTAGGCATGTTCCTGCACCTTTAGTCTTATTGCCCATTCAGAAAATGGGGATAATAATTCTGATACACTATCAGAGATATGTGAGGAATAATTAGTGCAATTAGTACCTGTGCAGTGCTTTGAATATACATATGTGCTATAAAAATGTAAAGTATGTGCACTTTTAGTGGACCTCTTTGGGAGCTGTCAGCCTTTAGAACTTCTAGATCAACCTTTGTGGGATAATTACTGTGTAGTAATCATCACCGTCTACACATGCTGACCCTTACTGTGCAATAATTTCCTCTACTCAGCAGTTAATTTGCTACCTGCAAATGCAAGTAGCAAATTAACTGCTGAGTAATTTCTATGCAGTACAGCATATGTAGAGGGCTGACTGGGAGCCGGGCAGCAGGGGGCAGGAGATTGCTCCCTGCCCCCAGGAGCTGCCTACTGCTGGAGTAGGCTTCACCACTAGAGCTTCAGCAGGGACAATGTTCCTCTGCCCCAGCAGCAGAAAGCTCCCAGCTCCTGCTCCATGATTGCAGTCATGCAGCAGGGGCTGGGGAGATGGTTCCCAGCCCCCACCTCTCTGATTGCAGAGTGGGGGCTATGGAGATTGTTTTCAGGCCCTGCTCCACAATCATGGAGTGGGTACTGGGAGCTTGTTCCAATGCCAGCTTTGCATTGCCGGGTCGGGGCTGGGAGCTTGTTCCCAGCTCTACAATCACAGAGCAGGGGCTGGGAATTTGTTTAAGCCCCAGATCTGTGATTGTAGAACAGGGCTGGGAGCTTGTTCCCAGCCCCAGCTTGGTGATTGTGGAGCTGGGAACAAGATCCCATCTCCTGCTCCATGACTGCAGAACAGGGGCTGAGAACTCCCTGCACAGAAAGAGTTCCCTGCCCCTTCTGGAGCTGGCTGAGACCTGACCCTGACCAGGACAGATCTTGGCTAGCCCTGGGCTGTGCAGGGAGTCTGCACGTGAAGCCTGGAGGTGACTTTCGGGCAGTCCTCAGACAGCTCTGGGCTGCACATGAAGACTTGCCTATGCAGCCTGGGGCAGGCTGGGAACTGTACCAGTCAGGGGCAGATCCCAGCCCCACAGATTTTTCCTAGCCCCATTCCCTGATTAGGTGATCAAGGCTCAGGGTTTGGAAAGAGCTGTGGGTGGGGGGCAGGTCCTAGTTCCCTTCCCCAATCCACCACTGGGGTAGCTAGCAGCAAGCCCCTGGCTGGGCAGGGAATCTTCCCCAAGCTGGGGGCTAGCTGCCCCACTGGCAGAACAGGGTAGGAGGCTGGCCTCTGCCTCTCCCCTGCAGCTCTTTCCAAGCCCCCTGCCCCTGATTGGGGATCTGGGACTGGAAGCTTGCTGCTGCCAGGGCAGGGGAACATTGTCCCCACCTGGGCTCTGCCACCAGAGCTCTTCTCCACAGCAGACAGCTCCTGGAGGCAGGGAGCAATCTCCCAGCCCCCACTAGGAGACGGCTGTCTCCTGGCCTTGTGCTCCCGCCAGCCCCTGGACCAGCATCCATGGGGAGGCTAGAGCTCCCCCGGCTGCTTCAGGGGGCCAGTGTAGGGCTGGAGTGAGGGGGGAGCAGACTGCTGCCAAAAGCAGCAAATCCTACACCAAATCCCTGCACATGTAGATATCTGCCTGGGATAGGTTTACTCTAGAGTAATTTGCTCCAGAGTTAACCTACCCTGCAGTATTTGCATGTGTAGATGCACCCTGTGTGCCTCAAGCTTTGATATCTAAACTCAAAATTAATGGAAAAATTTAGTTCTAATTGATTTGGCCCAAGCCACACAGGAAGCTTGTTTAGCAGCTAAATTAATAATAGACTCAGTTCTTCAGACTTGCTGTCTTGTACCATAAATACAGAATTATTTTCCTTCTTATGCATGTATAATTTATTTTGCCATATATTATCCACAATGCTGTGTTCTTATAAATGAAAAGCTGACATTCAGATGCATCTCAATTACTTCACAGGTCAGAATTCATCCCAGATATCATGACTACCTTGGTATGAATGTAAGTAGTATGCACGCATGTTGACAACAGCACCTGTCCCTAGAAAGGGTAGATTTTGCCCATCAGATCAGTATGGAGAGTGGAGGAAACTGTCCTTAGGAGATCTGTAGAATTCTACACTCACTGTTGAATAAAGTTGATGTACATTTTTTTGTCTACAAGCTTGGAAATCACCTTCTTCAGCTTTCATTAACCAACTTTGTGATGTCCTTTCAGAGATTATAAAGGCCATAAGGGACTATTATGATTATCTAATCTGACCTCTTAGATAACAGAGGCCTTTGAACTTCTCAGAATTAATTCTTGTTTGAATTAGAGCAGATCTTTTAGAAAAATATCTACTCTTGATTTTTATTGCAAGTAATGAAGAATCTGCCATGACCTTGGCAACTTGTTCTACTGGTTAATCACTCTCACTGATTAAAAATAAAACCTGCCTTATTTCTAGTTTGAATTGTCTGGACTAAATGTACAGCTATTGGAACCCGTTATACGTTTCTTGCTTGGTTGAAGGCCCATTATCAAAGTGTGGTCCCTAATGCACATACTTACTGAATGTGGTGAAGTCATCCCTTAACTCTCTTTGATAAAATAAATTAGTTTGAGCTCCTGGAATCCTTCACTATAAGGCATATTTTCTAATCCTTTAATCATTCTTACACCTCTTCTGTCAGCCCTATCTGATTAATCAACATCTTTCTTTGACTTTGAATACCAAAATTGGACATCATTATGGTAGTAATGGCAGCAATGCCAAATATGAGGGTAATATCACTTTTCTACTGGAGAGTCCCCTGTTTATGCATCTGAGGATGGCCTTAGCTCCTTTCAGCCATGGCATTGTTTAGAGGGAGCTTTTGTTCATCTGATTATCCATCATAACCCTGCCCCTCCCCCCCACTCCCAGGTTATTTTCAGTTTCCTTGTTTCTCTGAATAGCACTCCCTCTCCTTTAGGTGTGAGTGCCATGCTCTGTTCCATGATATGTCACTTCATATTTGACTGTATTAAAATGTATATTACTTGTTTGTGCCCAGCTTATCAGACTATTCAAATTGTTCCATATCAATGATCTGTCCTTTTGATTATCTACTACTCTTCCAATCTTTGGGGCATATGCAAACTTTATGGGTGGTGATTTAACATTTTCTTCCAAATCTTTAATAAAATGTTAAATAGCATAGAGTACGAGCAGATTCCTGTGGCACCCTTGAGAAGCACACCCGCACAGTTGCAATGCTTTGTTTACTGTTTCATATTGAGACTTGTCAGTTAACTAGGTTTTAATCCATGTAATGTATTCCAGGTTAATTTTTATTTCCCTAGTTTCTTAATCAAAATGTCAGATGATACCCTGTGAAATACTTTACAGAAGTCTATTACATTGACACTCATTACGTTTATCAACCAAGCTTGTAATTTCATTAAATAAAATATCAAGTTGGTTTGACAGACTGCATTTTCCATAAATCCATGTTGATTTGCATTAGTTTTATTACCATCCTTTACTTCCTTACTAATCAATTCCCATTTCTGCTGTTTCATTATTTTGTTTCATTATTATTTATGTCTGGCTGATAGGCCTACAATTACCTGGGGTTTCTTGTCCATTTTAAAATACTGGCAACACCATTAACTTTCTTCTAGTCCTCTCAAACTTCCCCAGTGTTCAAAGAGCCTCAGCCAGCTCTTTTAAAACTCCTGTTCATAATTTATCCAAACCTGCTGATTTAAATATGTCTAATTTTAATACTTGCTATTTAATGCTCGTGAGTTACTATGGACACTTTTACATATGCTGTGGGTGGGGGGACTGCCACACTTTTATAGAGTGGCTCTGAGAGCTGCTGTAATTAAAGTGCTGCCACATCTTGTATATCAGCATTCCCGCGTTTAAAAATGGTGGTGGGGGCACTTGAATTAAAAGTTGTTTGACTCGTGTATAGATGCTCTATGAGATGTAAAATGATTTTTATCCTATGAAATTACTACATTCTCTGGCTTGTTCAGTATTCAGTGTTTACTGAATATTTATTTCTGCATTATCATGGGTATTTCTGTATTTTTCCATTGCTTACTGAATGAATACCATTGCTAGGATTCTTTTTGTTCCTATTATTCTTTAAAAAGCTCCTTCTTATTGTCCTTAAACCTGTTGACTGTACATTTTATCATGTGTTCCTTGATTCCCTTATCAATTTTGTACAATATTTTGCTTCTGATTTATAGTCATACTGTCAATTTTCCCTCTCCTCCATTTGTTATTTTTGGTTTCCCTATTTTTCAGTAAATGCTAATAAATATAGCCTCCTTATAACCCTGTTCGGTATTTTTTTAACAGTGCAGTTTTTTCTCAAGGCAATAGTTGGTCATTCAGTAAAATAATCCAAATTCCCACTTATTATTCAGAACTTCCTGTTTAAATCCTTTCTCCCACCTCACTGTTTTGCCTGAAATGAAATTGAACCTTTAAATGTTGAACTAATACTAATAATATGCTTGTACATATGAGGATGTAGCCATAGATATGTGCACTGGTGACTAACTTTGTTCATGCTGAATCAAGCACTAAATGCTTTGCAAATGCCAGCATATTGCTGGTGCTATATAAATAATAATTCTGTGATGCTTCAGCATGAGGGGGATGTCTGATAGTGGAAGGAAACACTGGGAATCAGGTGACAGAAAATAAAAAAAAATAAAAAAAGACAAAGGGAAGTGATATAAGCATTTTCTTTCTTCTGAAATGCAGCTACCATTTGAGTATTCAGATGCTTAGGATACAGCTGAGTCACAGTTCCTTATAACATTTTTGTTGACTTTCGAGTTTCATCATTGGACTTTTATTGGTAAAGAATATACCCACCCACACTCTATATTGTCAGCTGTAGTTGGTGTGACAATGATTAATAAGCTAGTGGGTGATGAGTAAATATTTAACAATATTTTTTGCTTTGCTTTACATGTAAAAGAAATATATTTGCAGAATAATCATCATCTTTATGGCTGCCATCTCCATCAGTCTTTCCACTTTTCACTTTTATATAATAGGACAGAATATGAGCCTGTTTTTTAAACATGCAGATTGCATGTTGTTTTACATCTTTCCAGGATAAAATACCTTCCTGATATTAATACTAACCGGTCTTGCCTCAGTTTCCATTATGCTTACACATGTGGTGGGATGGCCTATCTTCACCCAGTTCCTCAGGTTTAGAGAATTGTCAAAGTGATTTGTGGGGCAAACCCACCAATCAGAGACCAGTAGGGGAAGAGTCTTGGGAGGGGTCCACCTTGCCCCTATGTTGGGGCGAGGTGAGGAGTGGACCTAATTGAAGACTTCATTCCATCTCTCTGACCCCCTTCCCCCTTAATTGGCCAGTCTTCAATGTTGGGGAAGAGCCCCAAAAGGGTATATAAGGAGCTGCATGCACAGCACAAGAAGAAGACGATGAGGGATGGAGAAGAAAGAAGAAGCCAGAGCTGGGAAACAGCTACCCAGGGGGCACTTCCAGTTGTCTTGAAGAGCTCAAAGGCTCCACTGTTGGATGGAAGCAGCAGGCGGCTGCATCCCCAACCCCTCACCATGAGAAAACATCATGAGCCAGTGCATGTGTCATTCTACGGAGGGTCTGCTAGGAACTAGGACCTTGGAAGCTGCTCAAGGCAACTTGGGTGTCCAACCCTGGCACGAGGCTGGATGGTGCAGGCATTACTGCACGGAGGGTCTGACAGGGACCAGGACCCTGGGAGCTGCTTGAGGTGGTTTGGGTCTCCAACCCTGGCACAAGGCCAGCAGCAGTGCAGAGGCCACTACACGGTGAGTCATTGTTGGGCCGAGGGCTCTTGGAGGGGGCAGGAGGTGGTTCAGGCCTCATTCTCTGCTGTCGGGTGTGAGGCCTCATGGGCAGTACAGGCTCTGCAGCATGGTGGAGCCTCAGCCCTGGTCATGCATGAGGTGGCCCAGGCCTGCAACCTGATGAGAAGGCTGAGCCATCTTGGCGTGTGAATGAGGCATGCACCCAATGCGGGGGCTGAGACAGAGCTGGGGATGAAACACGGGAGCCCTTGCTGGACCCTGCTTGCCGGGAAGTGTGATTTCTCAGGCAAGGGATTTCCCACCAGGGAGGGGGTTTATGCTACAGGGAGACTCCTCTAGAGGAGGGGGGGTATTTGGGATTACCATACATTTTGGAGGGTTTATTAATTGCTTGCTGCATCTTATATTTTGGAGTGTTTATTAATTGCTCACTGTGACTTATATTTTGGAGTGTTTATTAACTGTTTATTGTGCTTTATATTTTGGGGTGCTTACCTATCAGGTGTTGGGACATACTTACCCACTGGGGATCTGTGGGTGAGGTTTCTCTCTGCACCTGAATAAACCATGTACAGTAAAAGCTTTGTTATCTGGCACCCCTGGGGAATGCGAGGTGCCAGATAACAAAATATGCCAGTTAACTGAGCAGTCTGAACAGACGTCTTTGCCTGTTTGGGCTGCTGCCTCTCCCACCATGTCCAGGGCATTGCTGCCCCTCCTGCCACATCGCTGCCCCTCCTGAGGGACGGGGAGGGGGGTGGGGCTGCAAGCTGCTATGTCCCAGGCCAGTGTGGCTCAGTGAAACTGGAAGTGCCAAGGTGGGTACTTCTGGTTTCACTTTTCCCTTACAAGCTGGCATGCCGGTTAATAGAGCATGCTGGCTTGTAAGGTGCCTGATAGCGCAGCTTTTACTGTATATAGTTAAGATACTGTGTCCTGGTCTTCCTTTATAGAGACAATGGAGAATGGGAAGCTGTGAGCAAGCTTCTGTTTCCATCTCCATCATGTACACTCTGCTGACCCTCCCCTTGTATTGGAGAGGGAAATACACACTCTGGTATACCCGGGTTACACACACATGCCAAAAATGTCAGCTGCTTTTCAGGTTTGGGTGCCCAATTTTTAAATTTTTGATATACTATAATGATAGTCTTCTCTTACCCCACCACCATATAGACAGGCAACCTTAGATACCTTTTCTCAGGTTTAAACCTTTTACCATACTGCATCCTTTCTCCTGAAGTAAGCCTCATTGATCTTTGCTATAGAATCATAGAAAATTAGGGCTGGAAGGGATTTCAGGAGGTCATCTAGTCCAACACCCTGCTGAAAACAGGACCATCCCCAAATATATCTTCCCAGTCAAGGCTTTGTCTAGCCAGGTCTTAAAAACCTCCAAGGATGGAGATTCCACCACCTCTCTGGGTAACCTGTTCCACTGCTTTACTACCCTCCTAGTGAGAGAGTTTTTCCTAATATCAAACCTAAACTTCTCTAGCTGCAACTTGAGACCACTGCTCCTTGTTCTGTTATCTATCACCACTGAGAACAGTCTAGCTCCATCCTCTTTGGAACGTCACTTCAGGTAGCTTAAGGCTGCTATTAAATCCCATCTCAGTCTTCTGTTCTTCAGACTAAGACTGAGAGGGGCATGAATGCTATGTGTCCCTGGAGGTTGTGGGGGCACAGTGAATTTGTGTGCTGTTGGCAGTGGAAGTGTGGTGGCGGCGAGTGAGGAGCTCCCGCAGGCAGCCACAGCACTGTTGGGGGGAGGCGGGGTGGCGAATGCTGACTGGTGGTCAGTGACTACCTGCAGACACTGTTGGCAGTGGCAGCGGCGGCCAGTGGTGATTGCAGACTCCCACAGCCACCACCAGCAGTGTTGGCAGCACAAGGTGTCGGGGGTGGCGAGTGGCGATCACTCCCACCTGGCAGTGGGTTTTTACAGGGTGTGCACCGCCACACTCAGGGGGTGCTTGTGCACCTACGTGCATCCCCTATGTGTTGCCAATAGAGAGGGGATAGTGCAGTTCTCTCAGCCCCTCCTCACAAGTCACGTGCTGTAGCCCTCTAGCCATTTTCATTTCTTTCCACTGGACTTTCTCCAATTTGGCTACATCTTTTCTAAAATTGAAGGCCTAAAACTCGACATAGTACCCTAGATTTGGCTTTACCAGTGCTGAATAGAGGAGAACAGTCACTTCCCTTGATCTGCAGTCCATTCTTGCTCTCCAAGTGAGCTTCATTGATCTTTGCCATACTTGTTCTTGATCTGTTTTTAATGCACCGAGTAAACTACTCCAACTGTGGTCTAAATGGGGCCTTGCATCTCATTTCCATAGAAAGTATTTTTTATGACTAAATGTGCTTGCCATTGAAAATTAGGCTCCTGCCTTCAATCTGTCAGCTCTAGAACTTTTTTTTGCAAGTCGTCTTTAGTAAAATACCACGCAGCGTTCTCCTACCTCCTTATTGATTCTCCTTAAACACTGGTTTGCATTTACTGAAATTAAAGTTCAGTTACTATATCTTATACAATTTCCCTACTCTAATTCATTTTTCTTTAGGATCTCTTATATATTCTTCAGCACAGTGTAAGTCCGATCTTTCTGGTGTCTATAAACTGGGAATAACCTGAAAAAAAATTAAAAACATACTGTTAATGGAAAGACTCAGTAAGAGTAAATTGCTTTATATACTTCATTTATACCAATAGTCAAAGTTCTGTTTGGTAATTAACTCTAAGAACAATCAAGGCGTGGGACTGAGATGGCAGTAACATGTCTCCTTTCTCTATCAAAGGCAGTCATGAAAGGCTAATATGGAAAAAAAAAAGTTTCAGTTTTCTGTTTAAAATCTTTTTGTATTGTTTGAACAAGGGAATTAGACCCTTTGAGCTTCACAATAAGGCAGAGATCACATGGGAAGGAGACCACCACGTCAACATTTCAACCAAGTAGTCTTTAATAATTTAATGAAAAATATTTCATATTAATTACTGTGAAGATATGTTGCACTCATAAATCACACCTGCACTAGGAACTGGCTGCTCCCCTTCTTTCTTCTCTCCGTCCACTCCCCCGCAAAAAGGGCTTTTGTATTTTTGGTTCTTAACATCAAAATACAGAGCTTCATGGTTCTGTGGGGTTTCTTTTTATTCTCCTCCCCTCAAATGTAACAAATCTGAATTTATATCTGTGCGTCTATGGATTGAAAATGTACCAATGTATCTATGAGATACATATACAGAACATGTTCACACATGAATGGTTTAATCATGTTTTCACAAAAAGTATTTTGAAAATAGATCACGACATGTGGAAAATAGGATATCAATAAATCATACTATGTACATATATACTAATTACATGTTTAAGTACAGCCACTCTGTTGAAAGCACTCACTCTGTTGCAGCTTGTTTGTTCACTTTTAGGATTGTACCACTGCTTCATTGTGGGTTTTTTATGTGCTGCTTTTGCATGTCCCCCATGTCCAGTGGTCCCTAGGGACAATAGAGATTATACTGCACTGTGTAAGGTGGTATGGTGAATGCTTGATTATTTACTCTGGGCTACCATTTGTCATCTGCTAGGGGCCCTACCTTTTCTTAATACCTTGTCTTACTTAGCAGTAGTTTAAAGTGGTCACTATCTTCCGGAGTTTACTGCTAAGATATAACTGGCCATTAAGGAAGTACTCAATAGCAACACAAGCTTCCACGGTGAGACAGATCCAGCATGTAAAGCTTTTCTGACATTTAACAGTGCTTATACCTATTTCTTATATCTTTGTATTGACAAACATACTCTTGTCACTGTCACATCAGGAAAGGATACACAGATGTTTTAAAGTTCAAATCAGGAAGTGAGAAGTTCTGTATCTAGAGGTTCTAGAAATTTCGTTTTTGCCTTGGATAAATTGCTTGTCTGTTCTATGCCTAATACCCCATCAATAAAATACCGACTATATGGTTACCTCACAGATGGATGGATTTATATATGTCTGTAAAGTTCATTAAGACCTTCAGATGAAAGTTCCTATAAAGCAATGCATTTTGCAGTCAAATGTTTTGGCACAATTACCTGGCAATACTTTCCTGATCTCTTCATTGGCTTGCAGTTATCTGAGGTAAGGGCAGTGAAACACTGCCATGAGTATCTTACAAAACGTCAACTTCTCACAAAAGCACTCATCTATAAAATGTCAATCCCCTTCCCTACATTTGCCAGGTATTAAAACCGTTTTATAAAAAAAAAAAAAAAAAAAAAAAAATTAAAAAACTCCATCCCAATAAAAATAATGAGGATTAGCTTATCAAAATGATACTCTTTGAAAAATGAAATATCCTGAAGTTGGCCAGGTGCGTCATAAATTTATTGCTACAATGAACAGTCTTGCATTACCTACTAGATTTGCTTTTACTCAAAAAGCAATATGGACACCACCTGTATCAGTAAACAGTAACTGGGAGTATCAGTCATGAGGTACTTGAGGTCCTTTCTTTACTTTACTATATTTGACTTTGGTGCTTTTCTCGAAATAGTACATACCACTGTTTTTTAACTGGTAACAGTAAGAAGTCAAGATATTGCATAGTCGCTTAATCTCCTCCCCCACTTCAACTTAGACACTTTCCCAGTGAAGTAAGTAGGAAAACTTCCTACAAATCTGCAGGCCCTGTGCATTTTTCTAAGTGTCCGAAATGCAGCCCTGATGCCCTCAGTGAAGACTACATCAATATTGTCACGGGGTGGGGCCCCGCGAGCAGCCGTGAGCTCGCTAGCGCCCCTTTGCCATGTCAATTAGGGTGATCTGGCACCCTCTAGTCGCCCGCCACGTCTTTGCTGTTGAGGTTCAGAA
>NW_017728886.1:209632340-209644444 GCF_001723895.1 Crocodylus porosus | reverse complement strand
GGCCTGGCCCTGCCCCCTCCTGGCCACATGACCTGCCTGGTTGCCCTAGCAACCCCCATCTGTGTTGCTCCAGGGTGCTTCAGCAGCCCTATTCCTCCTGCTAGTAGCAGGCACCCTGGTGCCCTGCTACACCTCTCCCCTTCCCGGGGTCTCCTTAGGAGCGGGGTGCTGGAGTGCCCCGCGACAAATATGATGGGTAAAATGTAAAGCAGAACTCGAGACTAGTGACCATGGCTTTTCATATATTCCAGAATTTGCATTTTGTTCCCCATCTTGCTTGGCCTCCCTTTTTCACAGAGCTGCCAGGCCAGGTAATATGAAGGGTCAGGTGTAGTAGGTTGGGGGCCAGGACACTGTGGGGTCTAAGTGGACTTCTTCCACCTCAACTGCTCTGCATTTTTGTGCCTTTTACTAATGCTCTCCCAGTTGCATGCGACGAAATTTTTATTTTTGTAGTTGAAAAGTAGGTTCAGCATTAAAAGCCATTCTGCCAGTTCTGGTGTGATGTGCAACAAAACTTGAGCATTTCTGTTGGTCACTGTTCTATATTTCATGTATTTTGATCCTGTGCTTGCAAGTTTGAAGGTTTGGATGAATGCTATTGAGAGGAGCTCTGTTCACTTTAAACTGACCAAATCTTTTCCTTAACAAGCTATCATGAGATGACATGGGTTTACCTCACAATGGCTTCTAGGGAAGCAAAGGGGACTGGTTGGTGCTTCATGTCTTTTGAAAAGAAAGAGAAATATCACAGGGAAATTCTATACACTGAAGAGTCTTGAGAACAAAGCCTTTGAACAAAAGACTTAAATTCCATCTGTCATTTCCGCCCACTACTAAATCTACCAAAGGCTGAACATTTCTCCTACTGAGCTGCGTACTCTGATATCTAACCATGGTGCTATTGATCACTGCAGAGCATAGGCTTGCTTTTTAGCTTTTGGAAACAGTTAACATAGATTTAAGTGCAACAGAGGAGGCATGAAGCCATGAATGTTTTATTGGAATGCTCTAGATCGTCTCTCAGCAGGCAAGTTCAGTGGCTTCACTTAAAAGATTAACCTCCTATTCCTAGAAAAGTAATTACAGCAGGAGCGGCCTTATTAGGTAAAACATATTATATAAATTAGAACTCTAACTCTAATGATAAATTCATTTGGTAAGGCTGACCTCATGGCTGCCAGGCTGCATGGGAAAATCTTGAGTCCTTTTTATTCTTTAATGCATCGGAATCAGCAAGCTAATGAGGAGTTAGTGAGTATTCATGTAGCTTACTTAAAAGAACACTTTAAGAGTGCGGCAGTTTTGCAAGTACATAACATTTCCAGGCGCTGTACAATCTTCAGGATTTCACTTCTGCTAGACTCAACCTGAAATGGCATGTTTCCTTTCTATCTTAGAACGTTTCTTCATCTAACAAGAAATTTTTATCCCACCTATGTAGGAGCTCTGAGGATCTCAGTATTTATAAACAGTATTTCAGCCTCATACTAAAGTGGATAGGTTTTATCTTAATTCTGAAGATGGGAAAATTGAGTAAGAAAAAGGTTAAGATCCAAATTTTCAAAAGTAGCCCCCGACTAACTCTTTGATATGATTGCCTTTTGACATGCATTTGAGGATCTGTTTTTCAGATAGGCTGTGTCCATACCTCCAGTTAAAGTCACTGGGGTCTGAACTACTTAGCACATTTGAAAACCAGACCCCTAGGCACCTTGAGTTGAGCACACAAATCTAAGTCTTAAAAAATCAAGACAGTTTTGAAAATGTCAACCTATGTGTACTGTAGAAAGGGAATACAGAAAGGCTGTGATGCATCAAACCTAGAACTCCTGATTCCCATACTTGAACTACTAGATTGTCTTATTTTGAACCAACTTCAGTGACTAAGGTACTGTCAGAACAAGTCTCTGCTCCAGTAATCCACTTGGGAGCATTAGCAGCCAAATGAATAAGGCTTTCTTGTTTTGCAAGTCATGGTCAAAACTTCAGCTGATATGTAACTCTGTCAAGAAATAGCAAGTTCAGTACCATATTATTATAACCATCTCTTCAACTCATATAAAAGATTTCCAGCCCTCAAAGTCCAAAGGAATAGGTACTATGTAATTAATTTTTCCCCCCAAAGCTTCTGTAGCCTTGTGTTGGCTTCTTTGCCAGTGAAACCAGATCTTTTAAAATTGAATCTGGTTACTAATAGTTTTATCCCCTGCTCCCCCTTTTCAGAGGCCATGTTGCCTGTTCCCATGTTGTCTATTGTATGACTGAATTGAATTAAGAATTCCTCAGATATTACTTTTTAGGTATTTCTAAAATCATCCTGTTATATTTAACCTGGGAAGCCACTGCACAAATTCTACAATAGGAAAAACATTTAAAGGCTAGTTATCTCTTGTCAGTTGGAAACTATTAGAAGAGGACACGTAGATGTTCATATCTATGCTCCTTTTCCCCTCCTGCCATGAATGCCTAGCTTGGAAAGAAAGAACAAACTATTTAAAAGCAACTCTGGGTCTGGGAGAGGGACATGATGAACCTCAAGAGCTGCAGGGGAAGTAGAATAGACATGGGGGCAGAACTCATGTAGGGAATGGAGGAATAGCATTGATTTAGGATTTGGGAGGACACGAGGCTCAGGCAAATATAGGAATGATGGTAGATCCACTCTTCCCCATGCTTTGTTCAGACCACCCCAAGCAGGGTGCATTTTGCCTGTGTTTGTGATCCAACACGCCCCCCCCCGTGAAGCACTGAGTGTACATAAAACATTACTGGCACTGTAGGAGGGTGGCTGTGTCCTTCCTGGTTCCCCTCAGAGCCTGCCTGGCATGACTTTGATTGAAAGGAAAAGATGTTCTGTGTTTATTTTTGAGGGTGAGAACTCACCACAGACCACCCAGATGGTAAACTTTCCAGTGCTAACTTTATTGGTATCAGTGTTACATTGTTGTTTCCCCCTTGCTAATTGCCTTATTAGCAGAGGGAGTGGTACCACCATTCTAAGCAACACCTAAGCCATGAATCTCCCTGGCTGCTCTAGTCAATTTCGGCTTGCACAGCTTCCTCATTGTCAGTTACCTCATTGGAGGCATCTCAATCAGCTCTCCTGTGAAGAGGTGTTTCTTCTGTGATCCCTTGGTACCCATGGCACACCCCGGCTGTTTGGTGGGGCAAATGGCTTTGCAAGGCTCTCCTCTCTGTGTACTGTCCCAGGGTCCTCTGCCTTGGCGTTCCTCTTCCCACTCAGCTCTGTGGAGTCCCCTGGATCCTCCTTTAGTTGCCCATGCCATCTATGGGCCAAAGGTCAATGCCCCCACTCCTTACTGGCGGATCACAGCTATTTCTGTCACTGGTCCCTGCTCCCTTTGGGGTCTTGTACCTCCTCCTCTTCCTCTCTCTCCTCATCCATCGTCTCCTCCTCCTCCTCTGGTGCCCAAGGGCAAAGTACGGTCCCTAGCGGCTGGGCTTATGAAGGTGGCGGTGGGTTTAATTACCCTGATTTTCCCTAGTATGCAAAGTCCCTTCACCTGTGTAGCATGCTCCCAGTGGTTTCCCACCCCCAAGGCTATCCTACTAATGGGACTTCTGCCCAAGCCCCTGTTACAGGCACATTTAATGAGTTGCCCATATTCATACACAAAGTCTCCTTGAAAGTAGTAAAATTGGGAGTTGAATCCAGGCCTTCTGAGTACTAGGACCTTTGGTGTAATACTTTCTACCATAATTGAATTTTTTTGTCTCAGATTTTATATAAAATAAAGATTTTAAGATGTGTAAGTATCTGCATAGGTGTGGAGGTAATCTTATGAAGATGTTCTTTCTCTGGTGAAACTCAAGGATGGACTCTGATTTTATGAACTGGGGATGTTCTTCTATTCTTCTGTTGGATTTGTGCTAGCATAAATGCCTTTTATAGGGCAGTGAACTGAAAAACTAGAGACATAACAAGTTATAGACCAGTCAAGCACTAGACTTCTCCCTGTAATTAATTTGTGAGGTGTGAGAATTGCTGTTTGTGTAGGGAGATGTGTGACAGCCCCCATGTACCATGCATCTAGTCAAACCCGTCCATGCTTGGTTTATCTAGATACCTGAACATCTGAAAGTTTTTCTTGGTATGCAATCCCATTGCATGAATGTATCTCTCTGCCTCATCGACTCTATCTCTTCAAATCTCATCTTAAAACATATCTTTTCTCCCTTGTCTATGTTTCTTAATTTCTTTCTCTCTCTGCTGCTGACCTTATGACTGAATGGTATAATTTATTCACCATACAACGTCTTTATGATTCTGTATTCTGTAATTTATATCAGATACTGTCCACTGTCTTGAGTTATTTAATTCTGTAAAGTGCTTTAGGATACCATTTCTATGAAAGACTCTGTATGAAATGAAGGCATGCACCAGCAAACACTTATGTACTCTCATTAAAATCAGTGAGACTACTCACACGAGGAAGGGATTTCAAATAGATAGCTACAAGTATCTTTAAGAAAATATAGTTTAAAATATAGCTTAAAAAGCCATCCTTTAATTAAAGAAATCTGTCTGTTGCTTCAAGCCTGTACAATAGTTAGAAATGAGTCATCAATTTTGAGACTTGTCCCTCAAAGGGAGAAGGGGGTAGTTTTGGCATTATGCTGCAAATAATAAGAATATTTCATATTCTACACTACTTTCAAACTTGCATGCTAGTTTGTAGAAAAATACCTGGAAGTATCTCTATGTTTGAAAATCCTGTGCTGGAAATAATGGTTGGCTTAAAATCTGAAGTAGTTCCGGGAGGGCACTATTTTAGGTTTCTGTCCCATCTGTGCAACACCATAGAAACACACCCATGGATAGTTAGGTATTTTAGGGTACTTACTATTACTCAGTGGTAGGCAGCTCTAGCTCTAGTTCAGTGGTTCAATTATGTTCTTTTTTTCTAATGAAATTACTAAACTGTACTATGCCAATCTATTTTATATCTATTTTGTATAACTCTGTTCTGGGAGGTGGTGTTGTCACTAGTTATGTTATAGGCACTAAGCACCTGCTAGAAAATGAGATAAAAATAATTCTGGGCAAACCCAAAAGTTGAAAAAATGAGACATCTCTGTGAGTGTCCTTTCCATGTAAAACTAATCTCAACTGTGTTAAAATATTCCCTGCTGGCATGTCTCCTCTCCCAGAGTATCTTCAGTTCACTAGTCTCAAATTATGACATGTATCCCTGAATATGAAAGCTTTTGGTTGAGCCTGAATAAGCTCTTTGGTAAGACAGATGTTCACTCTTTGGATATGTAATAGAAAATTCATCCAGTGTCTCATCAGTACAAAACTGATGATGTGATTCAACTTCAGGTACTTTGTCTCCTATGTAAACTTTTATATCTATTACTTGGAAAATGGAATGATGATTTCAAATTGGATTCTATACAGTGATGGAAACTGGGACCTAATTCATTGATATTGCTTAGTCTTTCCATTTATTATCTCCTGGAAAAATAGGAAGCCCATCAGTGGAGTTTATCACTTTTTCTTTTTACCCTTTTCTTTTCTTAAATTTCCCCTTGCATCAGAACAGTCATTTGACTGTTTCCACTGTGCAGCACGATAGAGGTACAACTCCTTCCAAACCCAGCGACAATTTCTTCTTTTGGTCCAACTCTCTTCATTTTCTGTAGAGGCTCATGAAGGACTCCAGCTGTATTTGGGAACTTCTTGACAGTTGTCTTTTTCTGTTAGACAACATTTGTTTGTTTATTTTCTTGTATTCTAAAGAACTGTGGAGAGCATTTTAGTAGCCCAGAATTTCCTTGTTGGCCAACTCACCTGGTTTCTCTAAATCTTATTGCCTGGCAATCTGGGAATGGTTGCTGTAACAGGGAGCTAGAGAATCCTGTTACTTTAAGAGGAAAGTGCTACAGGCAAGGCCTGCTGTCAGTCGCAGACAGCTAGGCAAGGGGTAGCTGCAGGTACATAAACAGCCAGAAAAAGCTGATGACAGGGGCTACAAGGCTGAAAGGTAGCTACTTGGAAGTCAGCTGCAAGACAATAGGATAATAGGGGAGAGCTCTAGACAAGTAAAAATGCAAACTGGAACAGATGAGGGCAGGCTGCTCATTAAACTGAGAAAACATACTTGCAAGTGGTCAGACTTGAAGAGTGCAAGAGAGACAGGGCTAGAGGCCTCGGTACAAGAGAGAGACAGAGAGTGGTCCATGTGAGGTCAGGACCCAGTGGACCATTAGAGGGAGAGAGTAGTCCTGTAAGGGTCAGGGAATTTGTGAATACGTCTACATGTGTATTATCGTGCTTTAGTTAATGCGAATTAAATCTAGTACCTCCATTGTGAGGTACTAGGAAAATGCCCATTACCCTGTCTTAATGTGCATTAACGAAAGAGCAAAATTTTAAGAGTGTTTAAAATGTTTAAAATATTAGCCTGTTTTAATGTGTATTAACTAAATAGCATTTTTTTTAGTGACTCTTTAATAAGCATTAAAATAGGCTAATGCTCATTAAAGCACATGTGTAGACATCTGTGTCAGGGCCAGGGTCCTGGTGGGTGGAGTGAGGTAACAGATAGGGCCAGATAACTCCATGAATAAATTCAGGATAAGACCTGTGAGGCATGGGCATGGGTACAGGGGGACCTGGAGACCATTATTAGTGCCCCTAAGGCAAGATTAGAGCCAGTAGAGTCACTATTGGTACCTGTCGGGTATGGGCAGTACCATTGGTGATGTGTAGGGGGTGCACACCGGTGCACTTGCACCCCTCTGAGATTGGCTGTGTACCCCCTGGAAGTACCAGTGGAAGTGCACTTCCAGTTTCACCACTGGCTTGATAACTGGCCACTGGGGACACCCCCCCAGTTGGTAATTGGTGGCTGAGGGAGCCCTCCCCCATTGGTGATCTGGTGCCCCACCAGACTTGGGAGGCACCAGTTGCCCCTGGGCAGTACCAGCAGGGAATGATTGGGCCCAGCAGGGGAAAGAAGAGGTTGTGTTATCTGATTGATATCTCTTCTGGGACAAGAGGTGAACCAAAAGTTTGGCTAAGTCATTTAGGCACAGTTTAGGACCACTCTAACCCTCATGGGCAGCCTCCCAATCTGTAGAATACCTACATCAAGGCATGGCAGATGAAATGGTACGTGAGTACACTGAGGAGCTGGAGTGGGGGCAGACCACTTGTAGGGGTGCCCTAGACACTTTCAGGGGTAGTCCTGCCATAGTTCCATCCTATTTATGTTAGATTAACCAGGAAAATTTAACTAAAGATGTTTAACATTATGAAAACTGCATCTCCACCACAAAAGCAGAGATTGAATAAGGGAAGGCGAGAACATCTATTATATACTGTAATAAAAGGAATCCATTTACCCTGAGCAGCACTGAGATTGTGGAACAGTGTGGATCACTTCTTGTGATAAGGAAGGTCTTGAAGCCTGTTATTTGGAAGGCACATGTTCTTTGTGGTAAGCCCAAGGGAAATGCCAAGAAACATGTTTCACCCACTTACTTCCCCTTACTGTGACCAACACTAAGATACTAAGTAATATAGTTATTTTTATCTGGTCCTGTTGCTACAAGAAGTATGTTGATGTAACAGAGGCTGAGAGTGGCTCTGGATGCATTATTTGGACTGTGCTAAACTGCCTACACTGCCTAATTTCCAACCCTGGCATGCACTAAGTAGGAACAAGTGGCTGTGGCATGTTTCTTAACAGTGTTTTTAGGTCTGGTATGGAGGTAGTGTAGACAGACCTTAAGACTGCAGTCAGATCTATGTGGGTGTTTGTTTCCCCAGGAACAAGTAGTAGCAGCACACCTTGTGCCACTGCTACTGGTCCTCAGGGAGTGCCTATGCCATGCATGCTCTGGTGTGTGGTAGCTTACCCTGGGTGGGGTAGGGTAGGCTGGGCCAGCAATTGTGCTGGCTCCAACAGCCTTACCTGGGGTCCTTGGGGCCTCAGGGAGATGCAGTCATGGTACTCCTGTAGCTGGGAGCCTGGCTGGCAGCTAGAGTGTGGCTCTGGCTGGCTAGGTTCCAGTTTTGGGTGGTGTGTGCTGCTGCCACGTGTGCCACCCTGCTTTTTTTTGGCACAGGTTTTTTGACCCCAGAATCTCCTAAGGTCAGCACCCCCCACCATGTTCCAAAGTAGCAGTGAGGGGAACTCCTGCATGTGCAGTATGTGGTGCTGCAGATGGGTCTGTGGCACCACATACTGCATGCCTGTGCTGGTTTGGACAAGGCCTAAGGTTCCAGCCATAGTCTCTATATGATACTTGGGCAGATGTAAGAATTAAATCTAGTGCCAATGCAGGTTGTATACAAGTCCTTGGGTGTTCATTTTCCTGAACTCTCCTTTTTTTCTCTGTAGTCAATTCTATAACTACTCTTGTGTTTTTTAAGATAGTTTTTGTGTGGAGAGGACTGACTTAGCTAGTCAATCAAAGGCTTGCTGGAGTCTTTCAAAGCCTGTGTTACTTTGAAACCTAGGGATGTAAAATCCTGACCCACTGGAGTCGATGGAAAGTTACCTCAATCTGAAACAGACCCATAGAACTTTGTATAGCTATATTCAACATTTCAAAACAGTACCATGGATGAAGTTTTTGTGGTTTTATTGAAAATTAAAAATGTAGAGACTACAATCTGAAAATGTAGATTTTTAGTATGTGCTGTGTTAAAACTGCAACCATTTGAACAGTAGTTCAAAGGCTTCAGGGAAGTCTTAATGGCATAAGATGTAGCGATCGGTGAAAATTTAAGTTTCAAATTTATGGTAATAAAACACATTAAGAAATTTAAGGAAACTTAAATTATCATTAAAGATTCCTTTTGGAAATAGAACTGCTTGTCTCAATGGAAAAAACGAATTCTTATTTTCAGCGAAGTTGTGATATCTTTCTGTATAGGCATATGCATGTATCCCTTAAATGGTTTATTGAGGCAATAAAAATTAGACAGACTATTTCTAGTAGAAAGCAAAATTGACAGTCATTGAAGAAAATAATGCTTATGGCAAAGATGGTATTTTAATTTTATTTACTCTTAGTTTGAGGGTAGAAAAGGATTGTTTATCTCTATTATATGCTTACAATCTAGCCAATGAGAAATCCAAATATATACACGACTATAAAGGCAGCTTTTCAAACAGGCATGCAGTAAAGCAACAGGATCTGGTTCTATACACGTACATGTATGACATGGGGAATATATCATCATAGGCAATCCCTCACAGTTGAGAATGATTGTCTTCCATGATTGCCTATCTACAGATCCAAAGAACACTGGTGAGGCCAATCCAGGATCAACAGGTTGCAACTTGGGCATGTGTTTCCATGCAGGGTAGTTGGCTCCAAATTTTTGGTTCAGTCTGAAACATACTGTTTCTGCTACTCCTGGTTTTCTGTCTCCTATTGTCATTGTGAAGTTTCAAAGTACTGGGATCCTTGCAGTAGATACTTTCTTCTGGGTGATAGTCTCCCATGAGTTGATGTCAGTGTTGTATTTTTTCAAGTTGGCCTTGAGAATGTCCTTGAAGCACTTTCTCTGCCCTTCTCTTGAGTTGTATGCTTTGTCTGAGCTGGGAGAATAAAACTTGCTTCAGTAGTCTGGAGTTGGACATCCAGATGATGTGGTTGGCACAGCGAAGTTGATGGATGATTGTCGCCTTGATACTTGTGGTGTTTGCTGGCAGGAGGACATTAACACTGGTGCAGCCGTCTTCCCACTGGGTTCAAAGGTTCTTCCACAGGCCACGCTGATGGTACTTCTCCAGTGACTTGAGGTATCTCCTGTATATTATCCAGGTCTCAGCTCCATATAGTAAGGTAGGGATCACAACTACTTGATAAACCATGTTCTTGGTTTTGAATCTGATGTCTTGATCTTTAAACACTCATTTCCTCAGGCCTCTGAAGGCTGAACTTGCACATATGAGGTGATGTTTGATTTATTAATTGATGTCAGCCTTCTGTATGAGATGGCTTCTGGGGTAGGGGAAATACTCAACATTCTCCAGAGTCTCACCATAAATCTGAATTACTGGAGTTGGGGACTGCGTATTAAAAGCTTGTTGATGGAGGATCTCAGTTTTCTGAATGTTAAGCATCAGTCCCATTTTCTTGTATGCCTTGGTAAAGAGGTTAATGATTGCCTGAAGCTCTGCTTGTGAGTGACCACACAGTATACTGTATATCCGGGATTTCCTCATCATTCCAGCTCCTTAAGATGAGGTCATGGAGCTGTGATGCAAGATCCTCTTCCCCCGCTTGAAGATTTTTGTGGGGATCCATTTGCTTCAGATACCTTGTTATTCATCTGTTTGATGGCTTTCCTTGCTTTGTCAAGGGTTGGAGGGATTCAGAGATCGTCTCTGACTGAGTGTTGCAGGATAGAATTGAGAACGCTCATAAACAACAGAATCTCAACTGAGAAGGTCTTCAAAAGGCTCTTTCCAATGGGCATTGATTTATCCCCTTTGATAAGATCTCCTCCATCCTTAGGTCTCAAGGGTGTTGGTCCTTGAGTGGTTGGACCATAGATAGCTTTGGTGGCACTGAAAAAAAACATGCATATCATGGATGTCAGCAAGATGTTGAATCTCCTTCACCTTATCTTCCAACCATCTGTTCTTTGTATTTCAGGTCCTCCTTTGGACCTCTGCCTTGGCTTTCTTGTGATTCAGTTTATTTTTCTTAGAGTTTGTGTCATTCTGCCAAGTACAAAAGGCCTTGTGCTTGTGGTCAATCAACTCTTGGATCTCCCAGTCATGCAGGGAATATAGAAGTTATGGTACAAAAGTTTGATTGGCATGAGTTTGGGAAGGGTTCAGTTCTACATGTCATCACAAATGAGTGCCAATAAAATTTGTGCACCATATGTTATCATTGCTTGTTGTTTATCATCATCTTGCCTCTGTCAATCCTATCACTCTGCAAAAAAAAAAAAAAAAAAAAAGTTAGCAAAGAGCAAGAACTGGGGAAAAAGGAATTGAAGGAAGAGAGATAGGGGGTAGAAAGCAGATTACCTCCATAATCTCCTTTCTATCAAACTATGAATTTTCACAGGTCCCACTTTGCTCACATTATTTTTCCACCATGTATCAGGGCAAAATAATGACAGTTACTGACAGAAATATTAATGAATAGATGAATCCTGACTGACTTTGAGAATAGGTATATTGTACAATATGTTTCAAGCAATAGGCTTATGGCTTAGTTGTATAATAGTTTTTAATGGTACATTTTGTTTTATGAATAAATCAGTTTATAAATTGCTAGTCAGTTATCTGACTTTCTCATATAGGTGCCATTTAATGCAACTGTCAGATTGAAGCATAAATGATACATTTGTAATATTGTCAATATATAATAACTTGTATCTAAGCACACTATTTTCCTATGCTAAAATTTTCTTGGATATTTTTGTAGAAACTAATGGCATTTCTGAATAAAATCAATTGTTATATTTTCTATACATATCCAAGTATAGCAGGTTAAGGGTTAACTCAGCACAGTCTTTATTTTCCTGGGCACTCTTGCTTCACAGGAAACACCATAAACGGAAGTAACTAAACTAACAAGCAAACATAAACATAGTCTATAAGGGGTTAGCTCATGCTCTAGGGACTTTTCCCAGATTCCGATGTAACCTGGGCAGTACTCCAAGAGGTATCCCCTCTCCAGTTGAAGGGATCAAAGCAGGTGCACAAGCACTGTGGTAGGTATAGGGACTCTCTTCCCTCTATAGAGCAGAGCCAGACCACCAATGGGGACTTAACCATATACAAGTTAATGAGAGAACAATACTGGGAACATAACCAGTATAAAACGGGGTATAGAGGACACTACAATGCCCCGAGGGGGCAGGATTCAACAAAGGTTAGACACTTACAGTCATAGACGTATTCATCCAGTTGACAAAAGACAGGGTTAACAAAATATAAAACACAAACAATACTGGTTGGTGAGATATAAAAGGCACAAAATACAAAGTGTCAAATAACAAGGAATATAGGACCTACGTATCTGGAGCGGGGGGAAGGAGGAAAACACAGTGACTCCTTTCCACTGCAACAAGAATTTCTCCTTGTTATTTCACT
>NW_017728886.1:209630958-209632185 GCF_001723895.1 Crocodylus porosus | reverse complement strand
GAGCCTCTCCTGCTGGCTGCAGCCTCTCGTAGGGGATCCTGGAGCCCAGCGAGGACTCTCTCCTGCTGGCTGCAGGCCGCGCTGCTGAGGGTCCAGCTGCTGCCTGCAGGTCCCACTCCTTCAGGCTCTTCTGGGGCAACTGCTCCTGGCCCAGCTCTTTGCCAGCTCTTTGAGACTTCTTTCTTGTGGTCCCTCTCTGGTCTCCCCTGAGTCAGCTGCGTTGCCCCTTTTATCCCCCTCCAGGTGACCCAAGGGGCCAATCAGGGGATAGGGAGGGTGAGTCTCTGGGGCCTGACTGGTGAGGAAGGGGAATCCAAAGTCCTCCAATCATCTTTTACCCTATCAAAACCCCTGGGCTAAGTTACTGCTAGGTAGCCCGTCACACCGAGAAGGTGGCTGCAGCCCTGGGCTGTTTCCTTAGCTCTGCCATCTTCCTTCTCCCCTTCTGAAATAAGTCCCTTTCTGTTTTTGGTGCTGTTGCTTCTAGACTCACAACCCCTGGGCCTTTCCCCAGACCCTAGGAGAGTCCCTGGCCTCGTGTTGCAGCTCCTAGCCAAGTATCTCTGTTTCTGTCTGTCTCCCCAGCTCCATTCCTTGGGAGCCTTTTAACTTCCTTATGGCCAGTCAGTTATTTGCATCAGCTGGCTTAGTCCTCTGGGCAGGCCTGCAGTTAGTTTTCACTGTCCACAGATGGACTGTACCCCCTGCAAACCTGCAGAGTGCTACAGCCTGATATTTGGAGCCTGCTACACATCTTCTGCCCCGAGAGGGAAACCCTTTTCAACTTCCTTATTTCCCCAAACCCCGTCAGGAGCAGGATCTGTCTCCGATTCTGGTTTTGGGCCCCCTGGCCATGGTTCTTGACCCACATAGGCTTTGGCCTTAGTTTTTAGGCTTCCAGTCACATATATCCACTTCTCTAAGGCTCTAGTTATTTAATCTTCTGACATTGGGCCCCATGGTCCTGTTGTTTGTGCCTCTCAGGCTCAGGGCCCCCTGGTCCCTGTGACCCAAACTTTGACCCCTTTGACTGCTGCCTGCCTGTGTCATGAGCAGGGGTGGTGCTAGGGGGTGACTTGGGGGAGGTACCAGGGAAATTATAGGTCGGTTAGTCTTACCTCGATCCTAGGCAAGCTGTTCGAGAAAATGATGCTGGCACACATCCAGGAGGGGCCAGCAGGGGACTGCATGCTTAGGGGCAACCAACACGGGTTCATCAGTGGCAGG
>NW_017728886.1:209623825-209629773 GCF_001723895.1 Crocodylus porosus | reverse complement strand
GGGTCCCTTCCGACCCTAGAAACTATGAAACTACGAAACTATGAAACTACCCCCCCAATTTGTCTTAGCCACCCCTCCCAGTGTCACCCCTTCCTCACCTCCCCCTGGGCTGCTGTTGCCCACCCCACACAGCTGAGACCACTCCACTCCCACCTGCAGAGGCACAGTGCTCCCAGCCCGGTCAAATACATACGTTTAAGCCAAAAGATGTATAGCATAACCCGCCTCCCCCACAATTTTCTGTCTAGTCCACCTCAGCCCTCCTCACTGGCAAGATGATGGCACTGCCCCTGGTCATGAGCCTCAGCCCTCTGCAGGGCTCAAAACACTGCATGCCCTCTCTGGGTACCTTGTGACCTCCATGTGGCAGTTTGTCAGGAGTATTCTCTTGGTTCTGCTGTACCCGAATGGTCTGTTGATCAAACATTGTCAGTATTTGAATGGCTCTACTGGGGTGTTCAAAACTAAGAATCTCTGTACCTTGGCTTCTTCCTTTCTGGGTTTTCAACATGTTAGCATACCTTACGGTCCCAGCTCTTCAGAATACCTGCTTGAGTTTCCTCCAGGCTACTCTGAAACAGAGGTTGCTTGCTAACACAGTAGACTGTTGGTGCCCAACCCTCCAGTATCACTTTTGGCTGGATATCTGGCTTTTTCTTCATGGCTGCGGCTGAAGTTGTCACAGTTTTCCCATTTGGTCTCAGGCTCCTTCTTGGTTGTGTCTGGGAACTCTGCTATCCTCACTGCTGACTCTCAGATGCCAGTAAAGGTACCATCTGTGATCTCTGGTATCAGTTACTGCCTGAGCCCACTGGTTCCTATAGTACCCATCAGGACCTCTTTACACTGTGGTTTCTGCCCTGTCTCCTCTCCTCCACCCCATGCATGCCCAGTGAGGTTTACTTCCTACTTTTCAGACCTTCTTTCTCTTCCATGGGATCTTCTCCCTATGTCTTGGCTCCTCACCTCCCATTCTGGGTCTCAGAGACCTGCCCCTTTGGGTGTGATTCTTTCCCAGGACTTTCTTCCTCCAGGATCATTCTCAGGTTGTGATCCTCTCTCCACTCAGACTCTGGCACCCCTCCTTCAGGGGGTCTTGATCTCTCCTGCTGTAGGGGAGCTGTGGCTGACCTCCCCTTCCTCTCTCCCTGTTCTATTTTCTTTTTCCCCCAACACGACTGTTCAAGGTGATATAGATACCTGATTGGCAACAGCTCCTGAACAACAGCTTGGGCACTGGCAAGGTCTTCTTGTAATAAAGACAAGAGCTGTCCATTCTTCCCTTGCCAGTCCTGTGCCTCTTGTAGTTCTTACAGATGCTTAATTTGAGCATCCAGCTGATTTTTCAGGGTTCTTCTGGTGGCTGCCACCTTTTATGCCTCTCCTGGGTTGTTAGGACCTTCAGTTTTTCAAGCCTAGGCCTTTTCTCCAGTTTAAGAGGCAATTTGTGATTACCTTCTCTTGGGGTGTTTGCAGCTTCTCCTTTCACTTGTGGATCTTTTCCATCTCTGCTGCAGTTAGCTGTTTTATCTCCTTATTTCTCTCCCCTTCAGCTGCCAACAGGCATCTCAATTCCTTATTTTTGCCCTCTTTTCTTCCTGGCAGCATATGCTGCTTCAAGAAAGTTACTTCAGCCGTAGCTCAAGGCTCTGGTGTTTAACCTCCAGCTCCCACCACAGGTGTGCTACCTCCTTGGTTACATCACCAGAGAATAGCTGAGACTTTAGTAGATCATATTCCAACTTCTCTATGTGATTGGCTTCCCTATGCTCTGTCTAGGAACTCAGTGGTGTTTCTTTCCAAGGCTTCTCTAGTCCTTTGCTGCATGCTTTGTTGCTAGTTCATCTGGAGCTGTTGCATCTGCTGCAGCTGCTCTTTCACGAACTGCTGCGGCTGCAGCCCTTTTAGTCCCTTCAGCAGAGCTCCTACCTCCATGATGAAGGTCACTTTAAACTAGTGCAGTTCACTTCAAATTACTGCCTACATTCTCCACCATGTCTAGTGGGTTAGGGGTTAGCTCAGCACAGGGTTATTTGCCTGGGCACTCCTGCCTTACAGGAAGCACCATAAACATAAGTGTAGTGAGTTACTAACAAACAAACATAAATATAGTGTGTAAGGGGTTAGTTCATACTCTCTGGGGTCTTTCCCCAGACCCTGAAAAGGTGACTACAGATCCATGCTGCTTCCTCAGTCTCACAATCTTCCTCCTCTGGAGCAAGTTCCTGGTTTTGGTGCTGCCACTTCCAGCCTCACAGCCCCTGGGTCTTTCTCCAGACCTGAGAGAGTCCCTGGCCCAGTGTTGTAGCCACTAGCTTAGTGTCTCTGGCAGTCTGTAAAAGGGAGAGTAATTGCCTGAAAAATTACTCAGTTACTCAATGCTCACTTACTCAGCATTGTGAAACTTTTTGCTTCCATTTTGTAGTTTGAATTTGAGATGTGGAAGTTTACAGACTAAAAGAAACTGAACACCACCCAGTTACAGAAAGATTGTGACCAGATCATGTTTCTAGTTTTGCCAAAGATTTGGACTAAATTATAGGAGATTGAAGTCCATTTCTGAGTAGAGCCATTGAGTTTCTTAGCTTCTCACATGTGCTTACAGTCCTGTCTGCTAATAACAAATCTGTTGGTTGCCTCATTCCTTGCCTGGCTATATGCTATCTGCTCAGCATAAAAGTGGTTAAACATCTGATGTTTTACACCAGTTCTGACTAGTGGTTTAGCACTTGTTACGTGTGGATACCTGAGTTCTTTCCACCTGCTTCCTCACATCACTTTCAACTGGTTTAAGCCTATGTCTGATTGTGGCATTTTCCACGATGCCGTGCTATTAACCACAGGCAAATATTCAACATACTGGAGATGAAAAGCAACGCAGAATGTTTTCTGTGGCTACATGACATCTGAGGGGTGAAAAAACAGCTTTATTTTCTCCAAAGCTTCTATAATACTCTTAAATGAGTGATCAGAATATTTTTAGATAGCTTTGCATATACATCCATATACCTAAAACACATTTTGATAATGTTATTCTAACCTCATAACAAATCCTTTACACACTGCGAGGAGAGGAATGTTGGCAATTGGCTAATACATAACAGAAGAAATTAAATGTGTTTGACAGTAATTGCCTGAAGAAAATTCAGGAGATAAGATAGTAACAACATAGCACAAACAAAATAACGAGATTAAGAGCACAATAGCCATATGTCAACCTTGCATAAAGAAACCAATGCTTATAATGGTTTGGTCACAGCCTTTGCCAAAAGCTTTACATGTATTTTCCAAAATTGGTATTGAATTAGGAAGTAATGCATAAAAGGTCCATAAAACTCCCCCCAACCCTAAGATTAAAAGTGGGGTGTCTAAATGTGACTGATCACAGCAGTGGATGATAGGTATTAATCAGGGAGAGAAATGTTAAAAGTGAAAAACAATTCTTTTTCCATTTCTCAGTCTGCTTAGAACTAAATGATGCTACTAAAACAAGCCATAGTTGGCAAACAAAGTAATTTTCCCCAATGTAAATCTTGACTTCTAAAAGATTTGTATCATATCATGACCTGCCATCTCTGTGACTAACATGAGTAACAAACTATTGTGGCCTGAATTAAGTATGAGATTTGTTTTCTAGATTGTGCAGTTTTTGTAAGATAGATTAGAGTGCCATTAACAATAGCTTTATGAATCTTAATATTTCTTATAAACTACAAGATAGAACGGAAAATAGAAAATAAATGTTATTGAGCCAAATTTTCAAATGCCAGCTTTAAACTGAACGTTCAGATTTTGTACATACAATCACTTTTTACATGTACAGTTGACATCGCTGATTCTGTATAAACCTCTGTGTAAATGGGGAAAGATTGTTGTCACAACCTTTTCAACAGAAGAATTTAAATAAAAATCTCAATTTTAATGTATTGGCTTTAGATGTTTGCCACTTTTTAAAGTACAGTTTTTCTAAATTATTTTGGTACTTAAATTATTGCTGTGCATGTAAAATATTATTGTCAGCTTAATGAGGAGTGATGTCTGGACATTCACTTCACAGTCCTGTTAATGATCAGATATATATGCAGTGGTTGAGATTCAAAGCTCATGAGGGCATTTAGCCACACAACTGCGATTTAAATTAGAATTGCCCATAGTAAGTTTAGAAAATCTCAGACAATTTAATTCTGCCTCTTTTCTAATGATTTTAGCTACCTGTCAAATACCTATGTACTTAGAAAGTGCAAAAAGTGTGTCACTGTCACCATTCACATTTTCAGTAAACACAGAAGGAAAGGATACAGCTCCTTTGTTTTCATATTATATACTAAAGTGTAGTGTTTTATAGCATACTCCACAAACTTTTTTGCTGTAAGGAATTGGTTTTAAAGGATTTGTAATGGGCTTTTAAGACTTCCAGTTTGTGGGCCACTGATTCAGCAATCCCATTACCTGTTTGACTACATATAAAGTGACTCTGCTGAAAGTTGTTAGTCTAGTATAAAAGTGCATGTATCAGAATAAGTTATTTTGGTTATTTTGGAACTGTAAAAAATTACACTTGTATTTGGGCACTTTTATACTCTGATACTTGCATCAGAACTAGGGTTTTTCCTGGTATAATTATTTTGGCAAATATCACAACCTAGCTAACACAGAGGCCAGTAAAACCTTTAAGTCTGGTCTACTATATGTAAAAATAATGTATAGGCCTCAATCCAGTTCCTATTAAAAAAAAAGAAAAATAAACTGGCAGAAGCCCTTAGGATAGGGACAGACATTACACAAACTGGTTTAAGTGATCAGAAACTGGTTTAAACCTGTAACAGGACAGATGTTCAGTGCACATAAACCAGTTTGAAAATTGCTGAAACTGGGTTGAGATAAACCTGGTTGAATGTAGTATCAGACTTAACTGATTTGGGTCAAACTGGCTTATGCAATATCTGTCCCAGACCCCTTCCTGGTCTAAGTTAAATGAGAGTCCCCTAGCATCCTGGCATGCTCTCTGGTCTGGGTGGGGCTCTTTGCTTCAGAGAGCTGGGCTGGCCCCTCCTCTTTGCTCCCTGGTTGTAGTTCTGGCAGAGACTGCCGATACAGCAGGGTCTGCCTGGTTTCCTCCTGCTCTCCCTCCCTGTCACCAATCTGCTGGGATTCCACCCCCAGGGAATCCACCCCCACCTCTGCCTTACACAGACATCTCTCAGACTTAGCTAGCATACCACATGCTGGCCACGGTTCATGCTGTGGCAGGCAGGACAAAGGCTTAGGGCTTTTTGGAGCTAATCAACAGGTAGCTGGTAATGTCCCTCCATTCATTCCTTGGAAAAAGTTTTTTAAGAGCTTGAACTAATGAGAAAAGCTTTTGTTTTCTTAATGGGCTGATCAACACTGAGTTAGGGGTGATAAACACGGTGTTATCAACTTCCTGCTGGGCTGCTAGGGGGCAGAGGGGAGGAGGGCACCCCTCCCTAATCAGATCAGCCTGCTGGGGCCTGGCCATGTCACCCCTCAGCTTAGCACTATGGAAGGGAAGGGAGGGCTGCTCTAGTGTCCCCCAGCTCCTAGCCTGAGCAAATGCACTGCATTTCTGGAATGAAAAGGGAATGTGTATCCACCTCCAAATTAGTTCAAGCAATGCAGGTTAGATTAACCTGCAAAGATTGAATCAATTCAGGCTCAGGCTTTTTGACTGTCTGTCCCTAGCTGTACTGGTAGACATGACAGACAGGCTAAGCACTGTATACACATACAGACTGAATTGTAATTTCATTTTTAGAGACAGTCCTTTTAAAACAAGGTTATATCACATGAACTAACCAGTAGCAGGAAACTTGCACTGTCATTGCTCCTTTGTACCTGCACTGGTGAGAAACCTTAATTCCATTGTACACTTTGACAACTTCTTGAACACTATGTACCTTGAAAATGCAGGTCTAGATGTTGCTATG
>NW_017728886.1:209619515-209623350 GCF_001723895.1 Crocodylus porosus | reverse complement strand
TGAATAACTGCTTTTGGGTCTTCAGTCCCTTTTGTTAAATCTGTTTGTGAGCTGGAGATAAAGGAATAGAAAAAATTCATGATTGATAACTTAAGTTTGACTTTGTAATGTTATGTCTTTAACAGGAGCTGAATATTCAGTTGATTTTTGGCTTGTAAATACTCTTGCATTGTATTCAATAATGCTTCAGACTAAACATTCCCTTTTCAGACTGTGCTAAATGAAAATATCAATTGATGCATTGTTTAAAAATTGCCTCAATTTTTCACAAGGTTTTGCAGGAAGAAGGCAAAATGTTTTTGAAGAAACATACATGACTACTTGGTTTAAAAAAGGTACAGTATAATCAGAGATACACTGATAACTGTTCATATGCAAGCTGTGTTGGGACTTTCTTGTGTTTAAAATTTATCCATTAGATTAGGTGGAAGGGTCATAAAACATTCTGTGAAATCAGGCACTGATATATCACTCTTGAAGGGTGTTAATTTGGTTCTCCAGTTCTGATTTGTTTAGTAGAACATATTAATTGCTTGGTAGACAGAATTAAACCATTTTGTGCTCTGGAAAAAAACCTGGAATCACAGAAAATAAATAGCTGAATCTTAGCAAGGTATTCATTCTGATTAGGGCAGCTTGTTTTGCAAAGGCAGAACAGAATCTGGCTTCTGATATCCTTAAATGACTCTTAAAAGCAAAAGTAGGGTAGAATTGCATGTTATAGACTAAATCAGAGATGTATAGGTTTTTTGAGCCCAAGCCTACTGGAAGATGGCATAAAGTGCACCCTCAGCAAGTTTTAAGATGACACCAAGCTGTTGGGGAGTAGTAGATATGCTGGAGGGTTGGTGGATTGGGCCAAAAGAAATATCATGAGATTCAACAAGGACAAGTTCAAAGTCCTGCACTTAGGATGGAGCAATCCCATACATCAGTACAGGCTGGGCAGCAGTTCTGCAGAAAAAGACCTGGGGGTTACAGTGGACAATAAGCTGAATATAACCCAATGGTGTGCCCTTGTTGCAAAGAAGGCTAACAGCATACTGGGCTGCATCGGTAGGAGTGTTGCCAGCAGGGTAAGGAAAAGTGATTATTCCCCTCTCTTCAGCACTGGTGAGGCCACATCTGGAGTACTATGTTCAGTTTCGGGCCCCCCACTACAGAAAGCATGTGGACAAATTGAAGAGGGTCCAGCAGAGGACAACAAAAATGGTTTCAGGGACATGACTTATGAGGAAAGACTGTGGGAACTGGGCTTATTTAGTCTGGAAAAGAGCAGCCTTCAACTACGTGAAGTGCTCAAAAGAGGATGGAGCTAGACTGTTCTCTGGTGGCAGATGACAGAACAAGGAGAAAAGGTCTTAAGTTGCAGCAAGGGAAATTTACGTTAGATATTAGGAAGAATTTTCTTACTAGGTGGGTAGTAAAACACTAAAACAGGTTACCCAGAGAGGTGGTGGAATCTCCATCCTTGGAGTTTTTTAAGATCTGCCTAGACAAAGCTTTGGCTGGTATGGTCTCGTTAAGGAAGATCATGCCTTGAGTTAGGGGGTTGGATTAAATGATCTTCTGAGGTCCCTTCCAACCCTAGTTTTTTATGATTCTGTGGTGAAGCAGTAGGAATGTAAATGGTGTGTTGTGCTTCTGAATTCTTTATAAAAGAATCATATTGAATTAATGAAGGTTATAACCAATGGAATTATTGAGAAACTTAGCTAATATATAGAGATTGTTAAAGAGAAAGAGCCTTGCATTAGAATTCTGTACACTTGATTTAAAACTGCATAACGAGTCTGTTCCTGTCCCTCAAATTTTAAGGAATATCCCCTTAAAGGCTACTATTTCTTATGTGCACTATGTATACTATGTACATATAATAGTCTAGCCTAGTTTATTTTCCTTATCTGCTAGTAAAGAGATGGCCACTCTCTGGCACAGGTACCACAAGTGACACAGTCAGCTTGTGGGCGTGGCATACAGCAGATATGGGGAAGAAACAGGCAGCACAGCAATAGATAGGACAGGAAGCAGAAAGCAAAGCAGCAGATGAGGCAGGGAATGCAGGGAAGGAAGTAGAAAGCAGAGCAACAGATCAGGCAGGAAGCACGAGGCTGGGAGCAAAAAATGAAGAGCAGCAGGTCAGTGGTGACGCATAGGGAATGCATGGGGGTGCATGCCCTGAAAGCGCTAGTGCACCCCCTGTTGGGCTGCACTCTCCACTTAGGCAACAGGTGTGTGGGGCAGGCGAGAGTGCCAGTGCCCCCCCTGCGAGCACTGGCCTGAATGAAGTAGTGGATGAAGCACCTGCGGCACTCTCTGTGGCTGCTTTCAGGTGACTGCGGTCGCCCCTCTCCCCCAGTTGGTGAGATTGGCCATGGAGGGACCCTTCCCCTGTCACTGAATGTCACTGGGAGGCACTTGTCCCCCCCGACTCAGATGGCACCAGTCGCCCATGCAGCAGATTGGGAAGGGGATTGGAGTGGACTTAGGGAGGGTACAGGGCTAATTTGTGGCACACCTGCCAAAAAGGTAGGCCTCCACTGTGCTAATACACTTTAGAACGTGAGAGTGTCCTTTGCCTTGTATATCAAAATACAAAACAAGGCATGAGCATCTGCAGCCCAGAATCTGATCTTATTAGAAGTTTGGACTTCTACGTGCTTAGTCTCATACCCAATAGCAAACAGAGGTTTAATATTTGAGGCAAATGTTTTGGCAGATAATAGGCATTTGTACTTGGTCAGTGACTTCCTGACCACAGATGGTTCATTCTGATTCATTCTGAAGTGCTGATATTATAATGTTCAATGTGTGCTACAGCTCATCTTGCTCCAATGCAATGCATGAAGCCATATGCATTTTTTCACAACAACTGTTGAACAGAAAGGCCAGTTTTCTGTCTAGATACAGGCAAACTACTTTCTCATTTCAGTTAGTGTTTGGTTGCATTGCCATACTTGCACTATGTAGCCAGATCTTGCTATTAGTCTCTTTTTGAAGCTTTTGCATTTCTATCACCAACATTCTGTGAACATTATTTGGTGTCCTTGAAGTTTGGTACAAGTAGTACTCAGCACTTGCTAACCATGTCAGGCTTAAGGCCCAGAGAGTTTTAGCTGCCTTTTCTTTATAAAACACATGTACTACATTTGGCTTGGCTCTGTCATTTCTGCATCTCAAATTCCTCTTTTTTTAAATCTCTAATTACTTTTATGACAGTGTTGGCATTTTTGCAGAAGGAAATAAATACTTTGGGACTTCCAAGTAAGGCAGGGAGACTACTTTAATTGCTGTTATAGGAGTGCTCCATCTGTATATACTTAAGTAGTCAATAAAGTCTATGGCACCTAAGAATATATAATGTAACTTGTTGGTTTATGGGGCCAGTAAAATGTATCCCATGCACTGCAAATGACTTCTGGCAAGTCTTTAAATGAGCTCTTAACACAAGTTTTCATGTTTCCTTACAGGGTTCTTTTGTGGTACATCAAGTTCAGTCTCTTTCTCTTTATCCAGCCTGACTGTGTGTATCCACTGTGTTACATTTATATTCCAAATAAACAAACAGGGACAGCCTCTGTGTATCTAGCCCACCTTATCATATCCAATTAACAAATCATTGTCTAGCATATTTTAAATGCTGTGTAATTACCTCAGGTGTATGTAAGGAAATGTAGGGTTTCACCATATTACATTCTGTCTAAGCTGGAGTTTTTTGCTCTGGTGTCATGGATACTTATGCAAATCACTAATGTAGACACACTGTGCTAACATAAGGTGGCTTTAAGGCATGTGCTACTCTGTAATTTACTAGCTTCAGTTGTATTAGTGTAAA
>NW_017728886.1:209617279-209619135 GCF_001723895.1 Crocodylus porosus | reverse complement strand
GAACTCAGACAGTAAAGAAATTATTCCTTATGTCCAGCCTGAAGCGGTCTTGCAGTAGTTTATAACTGTTCGACCTCGTCATCCAACTCCTAGTTGGGCTGTGTCATGGCACTGGGGACCTCTTCAATGTCACAAATACCCAAGCTTAAACTATATGTGTGCTCAGCTTCAAAATATGCTCCTTCTGAAACTGCTACATGCTGGCTGTCTCTTTGAGTCCACCTCTAATTTTGTTCATCTTGTGCAAAGATCCAATTTCAATATTTTACTGAACCACCAAAAGGAGTTAGGAGTTTGCTACTTATAATTCCTATCTCATGTTTCATGATGTTTCCATTTTACATATGTAACAATTGAACAGTTCCCAAGTGTCACTGATTAGGAACTGGTTCATAATTGTTGTGGGTCAGTGGTGTCTACACCTACAGTGCCCTAGAATTCCAGGTACAATGTTCACCTTTTAAGAGTTGAAAGCTGTGGCTCCAACACAAGGAGGTAGGAGTGAGCTCTCAGCCCAGCATGTCTTGTAGTGGGTGAGATGTATGTGTGGGTGAGCAGGGGGGAGTTGCTTATACCTATGTTTTGGAGGTCCCAGAAGGTGGGTAACCTGTGGCTTGGGACATTTTCACTTTTCTATTTCCCTTCTATCCTTCCAGTGGAGGGAGGGAAGTCAGAAGCAATGCAGTATGGGATGCTTGGAGGACTGAACAGACTCATATTACGGAATGCTTGGTGTCCACAAGTAACATTGACTCGGTTCATAGTAAATTGCCTCAAAAGAGTACATTGATTTTCCAGATACCCTTTTGAACCATCCCAGGCTTGTTAGATAGGTTTAACAGGTTTGTATATGTGTGCTTCAGATTAACACTGCATTTGTGTTACATGTGCCCATGCTGCAAAGTTAAGTGGTGATCCCAGCCCCCCATTTTTCTGTTAAACTTTATTTATTTTATTATCTCTTTCATCAAATAGATACCATTTGTTCTGTCCAGCAGTCATATACTGCCTGACACCTAGACTGTAGGCACTACGGGGCAGGATCTGTCTTGCTTCTACATTATTAAATTATAATCCCAGATGGGTATGAGATCCTGATTGTACCATAATCCATGAAAAAAATGATCTCCTCTCTTATTTCTTCCCCTCATCCTCAGATTACATTTTATTTAAGTCCAGGTAGAAATACTTTATATATTGGAAATGCTGAACTAGGAATTTATGGGGAAGTTTATCTAAAAACCAACATAGGACCAACATATTTGGAACTCAAGAGAGCTAGGTAACTATTTAGCTCCAGGAGGTTAAATTGAATTCAAAATGGTTTTCTTAAGTATGAAAACTGGAATTTTTCTGCCAGAAGAAATAACGAGCAAATTCAAGTTTTTTTTTCTGCATTTCTGTAACTTTATTTGTGAAATAAAGGTCATCCAATTTTTCAGTTTCATCCAGCTAAACTTTTTTTTCTCCATCTGTTTTTGTCCTGGCACATGCTGTATTAAATTCTTCATTTCAGAGCTGTTTCACTGCTCTTCCATAACAGTAAGAGTGAGCATTCAGAAATTAGTATTGGTCTCTAAATAAAACAGACCTGGTTTGCGGTCTTGCTAAATAGGAAAATATCCATTAGCAAACCAAATAGTGAAGTGTCTAGTAAAGAAGCAGTGCTATGCTTATAAGTAATCATAATAAAATATTAGTCTGTTTTGTTGTTGAATAGGTATCAGTTTAAAAAATGAAGACATATATAACCGGAAATGTGTTAAACATGGCACTTGTCCTTCTCTGGCTTTTCCTATTTCTAAGGACATTGTGTTGAGTTAAAGGTGCTCTAGCTTTACTCGTGAGACTTCAGA
>NW_017728886.1:209614327-209616594 GCF_001723895.1 Crocodylus porosus | reverse complement strand
AAAAAAAAAAAAAAGGAAGACTTGGGAAGAAACTGCTTCAAGACCAAGAATAAATGCTTGATAAAATGGTTAGACTATTCCAAGTAAAGGAGTTCCCCAGTAAAAATGAAGCTTATAGAGGGAGGATGTAGTTCTGACATTGCAAATATGATAGCAAATCCAAAATACTAACAAAAAAAAAGGTGAGCTGAGGCAGAAAGGCATGTGAAGCCCAAAGCCAGGGTCCACAAAAAACACCATATGGAGTTATGAATACTGATAAGCACCACAAATCAAAACAGTTTCCAGCATTTTGAACAGGATGCATGAATTGCAATGGAGTACGTCATTTTGCAACTGCTGACAAGTAACATCAGGATGTGACAATCTGGACAAAAGGGACAACAATAGTGTCATTGGCTCAGAGGAGTGTTTCATGGGAGCAATGGTAGTATCGCAACAGAACAGTATATCTGTCTGAAAGGACATGGGACATTTCATTTTAAGCTGGGTGCCAAGCCAATGCAGCGTCAGAAAGGTTGGGCTAAAAATGTTTCATTATTTTGGTCTCATCCAGAGAGTGCACACATCTGAAGGAGCAGAGGACCAGAACCATTCTTGAAACATCAGCAGGGTTTTGGCAGGTATTTTAAAAGAAACAGAGTACGTATTTATGCACAATCAGTGCATGCCCTAAGGATACGAATTTCTCAGGGCCTTGTTATACATTACACTTAGCATGTGCAAATTTTAATTGGTGTTGAAATTAGCATGTGCTTTGAGCAGTCACCCATTAAGGGCCAATAGCCACTGTAATGTGCATTGATGCCCTTAGAGGGCTGGTGAGCAGGAGTGGGGCTGGGAGCCAAGTTGGCTCTGTGCCTGCCCAGTTCACCTGCTCTTAGGAGCAGAGTAGGTGGCCCAGACTGTGGTCAGCGAGGGGCTGGCAGGGTCCAATTGGCAGAGCCCTGCCTGGGTTCCTCCTGTCTCCAACACCCTTGGATCTAGCCCATGACACCCTACTTCCATACCCACCCAGATGGAGGCAGCTGCTGTCCCTCCTGCCCAGGGCTCCCTCCCTGTTTCTCAGGGGGTCCCTCTCTGCCCCTCAGCCCTCATGGCTCATCCCTGGCCCCTGTGTCCCCCAGTTCACTGTCACTGTTGGTGCTGCCCTGGGGGAGCAGGCAGGGAAGGGGAACCTAGTCACTACCACCACCACTGCCACTGGGCTTGTACTGTTCTCCAGGGTGAACCCAATCCACAGAGTGGCAGTGGTGCTGGAGATGGGCAGGATCCCTGCTTGCTCTGCTGGTACAGTGCTGGGAGTTGCTGGTAAGCCAGGAGCTGCTGTGGGGAGGGAGCAGTGAGAAGGGATCTGGGATGCATGTGGCGGGGGGGTGGTGGTGGAATGGCTCCAATTCAGAAGTGTGGGAGTAGGGTGGGAACTGGCCCTATCTGAGCTGGTGGCGGGGAGCAGGCAGCACATCAGGTGTGATGCAGGGTGGGGGGCAAGTACTGCGGCAGACCTGATCTGGGGGTGGGGGGAAGTGGGCAGTGCCAGATCTGGGGGCTAGTCTGATCCAGGTCAGGTCAGTAGGGGTGGCAAGTGGGGTAGGGAGACTGGCAGCACCCTGCCTCCCCAGTTTGGGCCTTCTGCAGCACTTGCATGCCCCTCCCCCCAGTCCCACAGTGCCAGTAGTGCAGGAAAGCCAGGGGACATGGGGAGGGAGGGGAACACTGAGGAACAAGCAATTCTATATCTACCAATCCTAGGGCTGTCATCAGAGTCAAAGTACACCTGGTCAGGATGCAGGCTCCACTCTGAGGCTCTCTCTCTTAGGTGTCAGCAGTCTGGAGATGGGATGCCAAGGCTCACAGCTCTTTGCCAGTGGGGTGTATGAAACAGGCTGCTGGTATGCTCTTGGTCCATGGTGACCTCAGGGACCCTTCCCAGGGGGAGGCGGGGGTGTGGATGGGGATGGGGACCCATCTCATGGAGGAGGAGGAGGAATGGGGAGGGATGGAAAAGAAGAGGAGGGACATGGAGGAAGTGAGGGAGGGATGAGAAGGAGCAGGGAGGGAGCCTTTGCTACTCTCAAGTATCTGCTTTTGTATTCACCTTCCCACTTGATGATTCCTGATGACATTGCTATCTCTGGTTGGTTGTCTGTCTGTGGTCACACATCCATGTAGCCTTCTCCTAATTTGGTCTGTTTCCCTAAAACTGGGACTCAGCCTCCCTGCTGCTGTAGGATCTTGTAGCTGGTGTCACTTATCTCGTGTTATGG
>NW_017728886.1:209613014-209614052 GCF_001723895.1 Crocodylus porosus | reverse complement strand
GACCCTAGAAACTATGAAACTTCCCAAGCTGTAAATCCTTGTTGAGTTAGATAACTTGTCTTCCTTGAAGGCTGTGATCTCATGTTATGGCATTCCCCCCTCAATTCTCAGACTGTGGCCATCCATTGGCCTTGTCATGCTAGACAGCCTGTCTGCTTCTGGAGCTATATGGAACTCTGTGTGTGAGACCCAGGCTCTTAAAACCCCTCTGCTGCCCATCGTGAACCCTTATAATGCATGTATCTATATCTATAAGCCAATTCGCCAAAAAACTCCAGACCTTTAAATAACATTTCCAAGTCAACATACACCAAGTCCCTTGCGCTGATAAGAATACCCAGTCTTGAGTGTACCTCATTTACCTGTTCCTGCTCCATGTGCCAAACCCAGGACTGCAGCAGTAAAGCCACTTTTGGGGCACCCCTGTTCCTGGGATCTGATTCTGCCTGCTTCAGAATGGTCAAAATGCTCCTGAACAGTTTTATTGCTGCATTTCCAGGTTTGGTTTGGAAAAGGTGGATGGGATTTACCCAAGAGTGGTCATCACTTGCAGTCCCAAGGCTACAGTGTAGACATAAGCTGGAGGTACAAAGGGTTACATAGACAAGGGTTTGATCTAAGGAAAGCTAGTAGAAGAGCATGGACAGCGGCTCCAAGAATCTTTGGAGAAAGCCGAGCAGCTGGTTAGAACTAAATAGCAATACAAAACAAGTAATTTCCATTTAAAAGAAATAACTTAACCAGGATAAAAGGTAACACAACAAAGTGTGCAGGTTGGTTGTGATGTACCTGCCACGGCTGACAAAGAAAGTACACAAAGATCTCTTAGAAGGGTGAGCAAATAGAAATATTATGTCGTCATACTGTCCAAACCAGCAATTTTACATTTCTACCATGAAATGATGGCCAATGGATGTGACAATGGTTTATTCTTTAAAAAAAATAAAGTATAATGATGTCTGAATAAACAGACACATTCACAAAAACAAGTACATGCATCATGTTATTTTTTTAACAGCAGCAACAGCAACAATTTTA
>NW_017728886.1:209604208-209612739 GCF_001723895.1 Crocodylus porosus | reverse complement strand
ACAAGAGATAGTATTGGTGCAACTGTTGATGTTTAATACTCATGCGCGAACCAGTAGGACAGTGTTCACATACTGATATGAGACAGCATCTAAAATGTAGTACAGAGATTTTCCTTATAACTAGAGTACAATTGGCTGGATTCTCAGGGTGCAAACAAATTTTGCATCTTTTCTTTCATGATCCTACAGATGTACCAGTTTGTTCTGTTTCAAGTACCTGTGAAGTATTGAGATAAAATGTGTTAATGCTTGTTCATGGAACATCACTGTGTATGTCTGTAAATTAATTGTGGGTCATTTAAGTTAATTGCAGGTCATTCCAGGGAGAAACCTGTGAGGCTGTGTGCTCTCTTTGGCTATGCAGTGGCAGAGGGGTAGCAACGAAGCTTGGAAGGGTTGTGTGTAAATGCCCGGGTTGCTCTTGTTTTGATCTGGGTTCAAGCCCGGGACAATCAGGACTGCATCAAATGAGACATCTGTTTAAAGCCTCAGCCTTGGTGAAGATTTTGTTGTAGAAGTCAAAGCAGTCCTGAAGCTGGTGGAACCAGTCACTGGGAGATATCCTATATGCATGCCTATCAGTGTGTGGTATGAAGCCAACATAGCATCTCTGTGCCTTTCCATTGTTTTCACTGAGAAGTGTGTGACAGTGGAACTCTATATTGGTACCCAGCACCAAAGGGTTTGGGAGTCATTACTCTCTGGTGTAGTTCAAAGCAACCTTAAAGTTTTAGTAAGGTGCTGTTGGCACTAGTTTAGTGGTCTGAGGAATGTCTCAGGAATAAAGGGTCTCCTATAAGACTCAGACCCTTTGATCTTTTTGTTTTGCCTGGCCAGATCATTTGGTCATTTGTTAATACCAAAATGAGATTTGTGCATGCTTCACAGGGAGACCCTTAAGTGGAAAGGAAAATGATTCTGTCTCTTGCTTTACTTAAGCACAACACAGAGACTAGATCTTATAAGTGGTCTGTGCCAGATCCTCTAGTGGTGTGAGGTCTCTAGGATCCTCATTCCATGGAGGAGCTAGACTTCTGTGGGCCTGATTTCTGTGTGTCTCTACAGGGAGTTGTATGTGGTGATGTTCTGTAAAAATCAAGCATGCACACCAACTGGGATCTGAATTAAATACATTTTAACTGTAAATACTTCTTGCTATGACTTAGAGACCAAATTTTATTTGAACTTGTTTCCTCATATTTTTTTCTTGCAACCCTCAATATGTTTCTGCATTCAGGGAATGGAGAGACCTTCTGTAGCTAAGATAACACATGCCAGTTCCCATAGGTCATAATAAAAAATCTGTTTAACCTAGTAAAATTCCTCACAGCTGTTAACCAAAGATTGTGTTGGATGGGGTGCTTGCCCCGCATGTCAGAGGTATTGAATTCAAATCTTGCAAGGTTTAGAATCTTAACTTTATTCATAGGTTTCATTATGAAAATATAGTCCTGTGAATGAAATGTGGCAATATTTTAAATAAAAGCCATACAAAGGTATTTAATTTTATAATTATTGGTTAAGATTTCTATCCAGATGACTAAAATTAGATAGCAATTCACACAGAGAATAAAAGAAAGGGGTGAGGGATTGGTTTTACTTTGCCTTGCATCTTATACCATGATCACAAACTTGAAAGGACAGATAGGGCATGTCTACACATCACTGTACGGTGCTGTTGCTATGTACAGTGAAGTACAAGTGGTTACTTTGCCGTGTGCATGGCGCACAGTTACATTTCACCAGCTATGTCACCGTAGTGGTGTGCTATACCTGGGTAGCGCCTGCTATGTCACTGTAGCTCACTTTATGGTGATATAGTGCATGACTACATTCCATAGGGCAATGTGTAGATGTGCCCATAGTCACAGCTTTCAAGATGAGTGGTCCAATTAAAATTAGCTTTACTATTCACCTGTATTTAGTTGAGCACATACAAACAAAAGCAAAATGAAGTAAAATGCTATGGGAACACTGGGAGTGTTTGCAGTTACTTTGCCACAGGTATAATGACTATACAAGGTGCAAGGTGGTGGCAAATCATCCCATCTGTGCAAATACTGGGTCTTACAAGTGTTAATGACTTAGAGATTAATATAACAAGGTAAAGATTCTGTTTTTGGGGACTCTATTGTGCATCATGAAACTAAGTTTCTATCATTATACAGATTTCCTTTTCCATCAGGAATAGCTCTTTCAAAAGGTAGTTGTGGGGGTTAGATATCTGCTATAGGATGATGACAGTCAGTCTAAACTGATTTATATTGATAAAGGTTCATAAAAACCAATGGTTTTTTTTGTTATTAATGAGAAACGTACTGTTCAAGGTAAAACAAAATTACACATTTGTCTCGTCCAGTTATCTATGAGTTAGTTCAGACCAGCATGAAGATGGGAGCTGTCTTCAGTAAAATACTATGACAAAGAAAAATAAGCCTTTTTATTCAGAGGCCTTCACTGGAATATGCAGTAGGTGGGCCAAGTAACAGCACTTCTGAAAGCTGTGGTAGGAAGCCAACAGCCCTTACATCCAATTCAATGCCTACATGATTTCATGGGCATGTTATGTACTGTCTTAAATTTGAACATGAAAATACAGTTTCAGTAAAGTCCCACTGACACAGACATTCTATATCTATAAATAGACAAGACCCATTCAATAACTGTTTGGTAAAAAAGGCCATATAGATTTACAAGATTCACGTTGGGCATCATAGGATAAATGCAATAAGGTTTACCTGCTCTAACCACCTTTTAGCTGGCCTTCACATTTTTATGTAATGTATTGGTCTGACTAAGCTATTATATGCTTGAGGAGTCCTGGATGTTAAGGTACTTGGGTACTTAGGCTAGAAGATAGCTAGGTACCGGTATGTGTGGCTACTGTACGTACCCATATTGTCTACCATTTTCATTTGAGATCTGTATGGGCATGCATCTAATCAGCTGAAGTCATTTTGTTATTAATTGATGGTATGCCTTAGTGTATAAGGAGCCCCACGTACAATCTGAGAATGCTGCAATCTGCATCTTGGCCCTCTTGAATCTTTAGTGTCTCCCAAAATCTCATTGATGCCTTTGTCCTCAATACTTTTTTCAGCTCCACCAGTAAGTCTTCATGGGTTTGTTCTGATTCAACAAATACTACTGGGTGTCTTGTTGCAGTCTCTCTGAGCTTCAAATTTTTCACCTTGTTATAGACTGAATTCTTCTCAAGGTCATTTTGGTTTGGGCATTTATGGCTTTGGACCTGGGAAGGGAGGGGAGGAGGGCACCCAGCCCTACCTACCCAGCAGTGGGGCATGGCATGAATGCAGATTAGGGCGCAACACAGTGTGATGCTGAGGGCCTAAGTCACACAGGGTGCTTGTACACATGACGAAAAATTGCCCTTTTTTGCAATTTAGCGGCTTTACAGTTTTCACATATGGGTTTTTATGGCAATTTAAATGTCTTTTTGGCAATTTAAAATAAAACTCATCCTGATCTATTTTAGTTTGGATCACCAGGAATTGAACTGATGAGTCCATGGATCCGCTATGCGAAAACAGAAATGCACTCAAAGATGTGTAAGGAGCCCCTTTGTCCACCAGATGCTGCTGCAACTTCTGTGTAGTTCAGCCCGTTAATCACCAGATTTTGCTTTGAATTGCAGATAGGAGAAGAAGATACCTGCACTTTTTAGGTAATTGGGTGTAATGTGTTTCTTTGGATGATAGGTGTTGCACACCAGATATTGCAGTTCACCCAGCCTGATATGAATCAATTTTTGTTTTCCTGTATGGACACCTGCCCCCTCCCACCCAGTCATGCCCTGGCTAGGGTGACAATGGCCATCACCCCATAATCTGCCTCTGGTTCCATCCAGGAGTGAAGAATTGCTTGGCTACCTAAAGAGGTGAGAGATACAGGTTGATACTTGTATTGGTCTACAGGCAAAAGGAGTAAGAACTTGTGGTAGAAGTCTTTTACTACACCAATTGAATATTTTCAGAAAAATTTCTTAATTTGCAAGCTTTCAGGCACACTCATCCTTGCTTTCATAGCAAATGTCTCCCACCTGATCACAGGATTTTAGCCCGTAGCCTCTTCCACACAGCCACCCCACATTCAGACTCATGGCAGCAGGCAGCCCTTAATGAGATTGGCACCGTCACTACATAATCTACCCCTGGTTCCATCCAGGAATGAAGAACTGCTTGGGTGCCTAAAGGGGGTGCCATGAACTGCTTTCATTTTCCCTTCAGTCAGACAGAGCAAATGGCGCCCACCTTCTCACAGCACTGAATGTAGCCCATAGCTGCTGCCACGTTTCAAACTTTTTTTTTTTTGTGCTGTCTGCTGCACAATTCATGATTTCAGATGGTCATAGAGCAACTGGCACCCACCCTGTCATAGCACTGAGGGCAGCCGGTAGCTGCCACACTTCATAAAGTTATTTTTTTCCCTAGTGCTGGTTGCTGTACCACTCATGATTGCACAGGCTTACCCCACAGTCAGACCCATGGGTGCTCCTACAGTGGCAGCAGGTGGGCAGCCCTTATTGACAATTTCACCATCATAAGGGTTACCATGTTTTCAGTTCAAAAAAAGAGATGCCCTGGTCCAGGGCATGTTTTCAGTTCAAAAAAAGAGATGCCCATTCTGTTGTCCCTCACTCCAAGCCAGAACCCCCTGAGCCATTCTGCTGCTCTTAACTCATGACATGGGCACCCCTGGCCCTGCCAAGGCCCCTCACTTGCAGCCCACAGTACCCTGCCCTCCTGTGCTATGCTGTTGCCATTTGGGGATTTACTGTTTTTTCCCAGTTTTACATGTTAAGCAACTCCCACTAATGTTGCAATCAGCTGTTGATTTGGCAGTGATGACAACAAAGTCAGGAACAAAGCCTAGGAGCCTGGCCTGATGATCTCCTAATGGCCCACATTGGAAGAAAAGAAGATAGAAACTTTTTTTACATAATTAAGAAGTACTGATTTATCAGGCATAATTTACAGAAATAACCAAACTTCACAGCATTTACAAGGTAACCATTATCAAGAAGTAGTACTCTTCAACTTTTTAAACCTCAGGCAATATGCAATGAGTTTTCTTACAGGAATTTTTATATCACCAAGCAATAACCTTAGGCATTGTTTATGCTTAAATCAACAAACAAGTGATAACCAATAACCAGCGATTATCACTGCACATAAGCAATACTGGTTTTCTATATTTCTGAGCTGGACTGCTCTTCTTTCTGTCTTTCTCATGAATGCCTCCTGCCATGTTGCTAGGCTGACACTCAGCCACAGATGCGATGTGCCTGTCTTGCTATCTCCTGCAACCACACCACACAGGTACTGAAGGTGCTGACGATCCTATCTGTCTGGGCATCATTAACAGCCTTACTATGTGGTCTGTTTTTTTGGTGACAGTGGCATAACAAGCAAAGCTGAAAATCAAGGAATGTGGGGAATTATTCTGTGCTCAGTGAATCAGACAAGTGGATAAGAAACTTTTGGGAAAAACCACCAAGAAGGGCTTGCCTGCCTGTCCAAGTTGTTGGACTGCAGGCCCTGAATGGCTGCAAACAATTCACCAGCAAAGCCTCCCTGCTTTGCCTTGCCCTTCACCTTCTGGCATGACAATCCAATCCCCCCATCTGTCAGTTTACTTGTCAGTTGAATTAACCCCTCCCCCTCACATCACAGCCCAGCCTAATCTCAGGTGTCAATTCAGATGTCAGTTGACTTAAAAATTCCTCATGGCTTAACATACCAGTTGTGGAGGATGGTGTCCCCACCCTCTCCTGTTCAGTGGACTCATCAAGGGCCAGAACTAATGAACTGCCATTGTCTGCCTTGCTTGAGGCAGCAGGAATCCCTGTTGGACCCATGGTCAGCAAGCTCTTGGGAGCAGAGGATGGCCTGGATACCTCTAGTCATATCATTGCTTGGCATTTGTGTACTCCATTAATGGTTGGAGGTACTGATAATACAGCATGTTATGCATGGGGGTGCCCTTCTGATGGGCTCTTGCTACTTCATGTCAGAAAGCAGCTCTCATATTTTTGGCCTTTACCCTTTAGTAGACCACCATCTTGTTGTGTCCCCGCTGGGCAAGTCTCCTGGACACATCCAGGTAGATATGCAAGTTCGCACTAGGGCTGTTGCTGATGCCAAACTGGGTTAACACATCAGGGTCCCCCAGTACCTGCACCAGGCCCATAGTTTCTACACAGGACCAAGTTGTCCTAGTTTTACATGCCTTGGTTAACTCTTTGCTCTCTGGTCTGCTCTCTTCTCTCCTTAGCCTCAGACGTCTCAGATCAATAAGGGATACCCATACTTGGGCCTTCAATTTATAGGTCATTTGTTGAGCAGGTCAGGAAAAGTTCAGCCCCCTCCAACCCTCATTTTGGTGTAAAAGGTTTGTAAACAGACATGCTGACACTATCCTGGCAACTTTGTTTCTTTTGAGCACACTTGCTCTGGATGGTTTTTTTTCAATTTTTGGTACCTAAAATCTGTGGACAGTGTAGGTAACCAGTGAGCCATGTACTGATGGGTATGTTGAGGAGGGTTGCATACAGGGCCCCTTTCAGGCCATGATGCAATAGAGGGCTACCCACCAGTCACCCATGTGTCAAGGCACTGGTCCTTCCTCACAGTCTTCATAGCTGGTGAGGCAGTGAGTCAAGATATGAATGAATGAATGAATGAATGAATGCTGACAAACCTTGGCAAAAGATTAAGGTATATGGGGCTGTTCTGGCTTGAGAAGACAGTGGGGTGGGGTGGACTTTGGTGGCCATGTATAAGTATGTAAGAGGTGAATACCTGTAGTTGGGAGAAAAAATGTTAACTATATGGCATGTCCAACCAGGAGAGAACAAATGGGAATGCCCATAAACTGTTAGAGGATGGTTTCAGATTGTATGTAAGGAAGAACATTTTTGTGGTAAGGGTGACCAGAATCTGGAATAGACTTCCCAAGGTGGTTGTGCAGTCTCTAACCTTTGAAGTTTTCAATAGGAGACTGGACAGATGCCTTCCTGGGATCACTTGATCTCAGCAGTATTCTTTCCCTGAGTAGCATGGTTTGGACTGGATGATCTTTCCTGGTCCCTTCCAGCCCTTACTTTCCATGAATCTATGATTCCATGATTCCTAACTTGCTATTCATGAAGCATGTCAGCGGAACACTGAAGTGGGCTCATTCGTATATTGTCTGCCATGGATGCCAGGGGACCGCCATGGATGACAGCAGCCAGCATGCATGTCAGGTTCATGCTGCCTCTGTCAAGTCCAAGTGCATCATGATTATGAAGGGGTGAAGGGGGGGGTGGGCTAAGGCAGGGGCACATGATTAGGGGGCTGCCAGCCCCCTTGTGCCCATCTGTTAGTCTGACACTGGCACAAAATTAATAACTACTTCTCCACTTCGAGTGCTTTCATTTGCCCTTTAAATTATCATGTGGTTCTCCAATTCTACACTGCACTCATTGGGGAACTGCTTTGCCCCATTTTAACCTCCCCTTTCTCCCTAGACTTTGACTGGGTCATACAGCATCCAGATTTGAAGCTTCCATCTGTGCCAATGCCAGGGAAGGGGCATGCATAATCATGGTCAGTTAGGGGAAGGGAGGTAACTGGGGAGGCATCCCTGATACTAGTGTCTGAGTCAATGGGTCACAGTGTCTGGGTTACTGAGGGTAGGCAAAGGTTCTTGTCTGAAGAGCAATTCTCCAGAACCTCCTCCTTCCACCGCCCGCTCCAGTCAGTGGCAACAGGCAATTCTGAGCATGGCATTCTCAGGCACCAGTGAAAACTGGTAATGTTGCATTGTAGAAAATGTTAGCAGAGCAGTAGTCCCAAGTACTTCATACTTCGTATGAAGGCAGCAGCCTTGAGGAACCACTGCTATGCCCTTACCTCCACTGAAAGGAACCTTTTTGTCATGCTGTGTCTGAATTTCCAAAACCCCACTCCCATGCAACATGACCCTAGGCACCGAGGACTGTGCAACAGCAGATCAGAGTGGTTGTCCTGCATGGCCAGACAGGGGGTGAGGAAAAGGGTTCAGAGCAGCGTCAGCAGTTACCTGTGGCCATCACCCAGTGGGACACTAGACACGGTGGACAGAGCAGGGGGGAGGGTTGCGGGGCATGCAGCGGCCTCCTGGTTGTGGTGTTTGCCCAGCTGACTTACCGTTCTTACTGAGCACCACCATGCACGGCCAAGCCGTGATCTGAGGAAAGGCAGACTACTGCAATGGGTGCTAAGCATCTAATTTGTGAAATGTTGCAATGTTTCACAAAGGACTTCTGTCTCTTGGCTTTGCAGAGCTAACATCTGTACACGGAGAAGAGTACAGTTCCAGGTACTGTAGCATGTCAAGGTTACATGCTTAATATATAAATTATATTTAAATATGAAAATCTAAGTTTCTATATGTCTGACTTCAGCTTCCATGAGTGCTCTGGCCAAAGGGTGCCACTTGCATAACCTTTATAGACAGGCCCTTTCCTTTTCAATTCAGGATATTAT
>NW_017728886.1:209596292-209604108 GCF_001723895.1 Crocodylus porosus | reverse complement strand
ATGAATGAATGAATGAATGCTGACAAACCTTGGCAAAAGATTAAGGTATATGGGGCTGTTCTGGCTTGAGAAGACAGTGGGGTGGGGTGGACTTTGGTGGCCATGTATAAGTATGTAAGAGGTGAATACCTGTAGTTGGGAGAAAAAATGTTAACTATATGGCATGTCCAACCAGGAGAGAACAAATGGGAATGCCCATAAACTGTTAGAGGATGGTTTCAGATTGTATGTAAGGAAGAACATTTTTGTGGTAAGGGTGACCAGAATCTGGAATAGACTTCCCAAGGTGGTTGTGCAGTCTCTAACCTTTGAAGTTTTCAATAGGAGACTGGACAGATGCCTTCCTGGGATCACTTGATCTCAGCAGTATTCTTTCCCTGAGTAGCATGGTTTGGACTGGATGATCTTTCCTGGTCCCTTCCAGCCCTTACTTTCCATGAATCTATGATTCCATGATTCCTAACTTGCTATTCATGAAGCATGTCAGCGGAACACTGAAGTGGGCTCATTCGTATATTGTCTGCCATGGATGCCAGGGGACCGCCATGGATGACAGCAGCCAGCATGCATGTCAGGTTCATGCTGCCTCTGTCAAGTCCAAGTGCATCATGATTATGAAGGGGTGAAGGGGGGGGTGGGCTAAGGCAGGGGCACATGATTAGGGGGCTGCCAGCCCCCTTGTGCCCATCTGTTAGTCTGACACTGGCACAAAATTAATAACTACTTCTCCACTTCGAGTGCTTTCATTTGCCCTTTAAATTATCATGTGGTTCTCCAATTCTACACTGCACTCATTGGGGAACTGCTTTGCCCCATTTTAACCTCCCCTTTCTCCCTAGACTTTGACTGGGTCATACAGCATCCAGATTTGAAGCTTCCATCTGTGCCAATGCCAGGGAAGGGGCATGCATAATCATGGTCAGTTAGGGGAAGGGAGGTAACTGGGGAGGCATCCCTGATACTAGTGTCTGAGTCAATGGGTCACAGTGTCTGGGTTACTGAGGGTAGGCAAAGGTTCTTGTCTGAAGAGCAATTCTCCAGAACCTCCTCCTTCCACCGCCCGCTCCAGTCAGTGGCAACAGGCAATTCTGAGCATGGCATTCTCAGGCACCAGTGAAAACTGGTAATGTTGCATTGTAGAAAATGTTAGCAGAGCAGTAGTCCCAAGTACTTCATACTTCGTATGAAGGCAGCAGCCTTGAGGAACCACTGCTATGCCCTTACCTCCACTGAAAGGAACCTTTTTGTCATGCTGTGTCTGAATTTCCAAAACCCCACTCCCATGCAACATGACCCTAGGCACCGAGGACTGTGCAACAGCAGATCAGAGTGGTTGTCCTGCATGGCCAGACAGGGGGTGAGGAAAAGGGTTCAGAGCAGCGTCAGCAGTTACCTGTGGCCATCACCCAGTGGGACACTAGACACGGTGGACAGAGCAGGGGGGAGGGTTGCGGGGCATGCAGCGGCCTCCTGGTTGTGGTGTTTGCCCAGCTGACTTACCGTTCTTACTGAGCACCACCATGCACGGCCAAGCCGTGATCTGAGGAAAGGCAGACTACTGCAATGGGTGCTAAGCATCTAATTTGTGAAATGTTGCAATGTTTCACAAAGGACTTCTGTCTCTTGGCTTTGCAGAGCTAACATCTGTACACGGAGAAGAGTACAGTTCCAGGTACTGTAGCATGTCAAGGTTACATGCTTAATATATAAATTATATTTAAATATGAAAATCTAAGTTTCTATATGTCTGACTTCAGCTTCCATGAGTGCTCTGGCCAAAGGGTGCCACTTGCATAACCTTTATAGACAGGCCCTTTCCTTTTCAATTCAGGATATTATCAATTTTCACATGTTCAGGCTGGGCTTCCTGGGTTTTTTTTCTCCTGTAACAGTGTGCATGTGTACAAATGAGGGGGGTTTAGTTCCTCTAAACTGAAATGGTGGGTTTTTTAATTTGTGGGTTTTTAATTGTGACCCACCATTTCAATTTAGGGGACTTCCATCACTGTGATGGAGCAGTGACTGCTTGCTGGCAGCTTAACTCCCCCTATCCATCCACTGTGGGCAAGCTCTGCCAGGGGGGAAAAAAGTGGTGAGGGGCCTGTTTTTTTTTTTCCAGTGGAGCCTGCCCGCATCTCACACAGCTTGTGGGGGGGAGGGGGCAACCTGCCAGTGGCTGGTCCTTCCCACTGTGGTGGCAGTGGCCTTGGGTGGGACCTGCCCACCAGCATCCTGCCCAGATGGCCCTGGGGGCTGCAGCCATCACAGAGGGAAGGCCTGGGGCTCCTCACAGCTCAGGGGCTGCTAACAAATAGGAACCCCTCTCCTGTCAATTAGTTTTCTTTCCTGACCATGCCTGATCCATCCCTTGCTCCCTGAACTGTAGTGGTGCTTTCCTGGCTCTGCTGGGATTGGGGTGCCCTTTGGTTGAAAGCAATGTGGGTGGGGGAACAGGCTCAGTGGTAACATGCCTGGCTACCTCCTGGAAAGTGGCAAGCCTAGTGGAGCTCATGCGCACTTTTTGGGGGGGAAAGGCAGTACCCACTTATGAGTAGGGGGCTTGTTCAGGCACTTAAGGACATAATCCTTAATCAGTGTGTGTGTCTCTTGGAGATCCTCACAGCACTGCATGGCCAGCTCAAGAAACTGGTTTGTGCAGTCTAGGAGCTGCTTCTGGAATTCAATAGTATTGTCTTTGCTTTGCATCTCCTGCTGATCATCTGCTCTAAGTACTTCCTGGACTTTGTTCCATCCATCATCAGCAGTTGTCATTTGGGATTGTATGGCCTCCACCAAAGGCTCCATCATGCTCTCTTTGGAGCATTGCTGCCTGTGGCTATATTCCCACATTCTCTGCTCCTGTGTGAGCTGGGGCCTGTGGTTTGGATGCAAGTCCCCAGCTTCCATCAGGTGTGGTAGCTGGTAACAGGAATATGAAAGTAAAGTGTTCATGGTTAAATAGCTCATTCTCAACCATTAAAAAGAAAGCTTACTACTACCAGTGCTACATGCAAAAATCCCCCAGCACATCCAACTCAATGGCATCAGAACAGAGCCTTCCATAGTGGTGCAAATGGATATAATGGCCATTACCCAATACTTACAAGTCCCAAGCATTGGTCGTCTTGCATCTTAGGAACAGAAACTGATATTTGGGTCTCAGGAACTTCTGACATGTTAAACGGATCAGGCGGTGGGGGTGGGGGAGCACAGTTGTATCCAATAAGTTGTGCTCCTCATCTGTGCTCACTGGTGTAGCTATTGGGGAAACTGGATGCAGGGTCAGGATCACTTCTTGGCTGTCCCTGTCATCTAGTGGCAGCAAGAAGTTACCCCATGGCTTTGACATGTTTCCTGTTTGAGTCTCAGGACACTCTGTGGTTTTCTTTGTTAGGTGCATTCTCCAGGAGAACACCTGGTCCAAATGACCGGAGACAAGAAGCCTTGCCTGCATCCTTGAAGAGAATGATGGACAGCTGGTCATAGAATGAAGTAATTATGCATGCTCCTCCACAAAGAAAGTTCTCATCCTTGGCCCAATCATATACTGGGCCTTGACCTTACTGAGGCACTGTGCCAGTCCTGGTTGTGCTTGTGCACTTTCATCTCCTTGGCAATTGTGGTATACACTGGCTTATTTCTTCTACTTTCCAGCTGCACAATGATCTTTCCCCCTGACCAAATATCAATCAAGTCCTTAATTTCTTCCTTGGCCCAGCTAAGGCCATGGTTTATAGTATCAGGCTCCTGCTCCATTGCCTGCATACTGGACTTGTTCTTCAGAGACATCAAGAAGTTTTTTGTGCTCAAAAAGTAGTCAAGATGAGCTATCCTGACAACAGTCACAAAATGCTTTCTGGCAAACTTTTGTGGCTGTTATATAGACATGTGTTGAATGAACCTTTTTGAAAATTCCACATACGCATACCTATGAAGGTGTGAAGTGCACTCAGGACAATCTGATCAAGTAAGGTTTCTGAACAAAAAAACAGTAATACACATAGCCTAGCTCAAATCATCCCCCATTATCTGTAAGGATAGATCATAATGTCCAGCTGCCAATCACACCCTAATGCACATGTATTTAGAAACTTGCTGTTGCCCGGTTCGCTGGAGAAAGGACACTGGGTACCTGTCTCTGACAGAGTGGTCTGTGGTGTTGTTGTCCCCCTGCATTTGCAGATAGCAAATGCAGATTACGCGCTAAAGCCCTGGCTCATGAAGCCATATGGAGGACATGTAACCGCCCCACAAAAGATGGTTTTCAACTACTGTCTGAGCAAATGCAGGATAGCTGTTGAACGTGACTTTGGCTGCCTCAAAGCATGGTGGAGCTCACTGAGCTGCAGGCTTGAATTGGAGCCAGAAAACATAATGGCTTTTATAGTGGCAACCTGTGTGCTCCACAATATTTGTGAAACCAGGGAAGAGGTTTTAGCCAGTCATGGGCTGAGGAAGCATGGGAGGCAGCGGGCAGAGATGTGGGTGGGCAGTGCATGGCACTCACATCATCAGAGTGGAGATGCTGGTTGGGTGGCCATTGTGTGGGATTGACTGGCCGCACATATTATGGACGCTGATGGAATCAGTTCTCTCTAGGCTGATGTCAGCAGTTTGAGGTGCACTTTCACAGAAGCCCCTGCACCTATCTCCTTGAAACCTGGCAGGCTTCATGCCTTCAGAAGAGGTTACGATCCCTGCTGTCTCCATCTAAGTCTGCAAAAAAATGACAAAGTTATAGGTATTTAGCAATTCTCCATTATAGTCCATGGCCGAATCACACTGAATCAATGCTGAATCTTTCAAATCTGATTCTGCCAAATTGATTCAGGTCAGTGATCTGAATCACCGAATCGAATCACTGTCCCCCCGAATTGGCTGAATCCAAATCTGAATCAAATACTGGCTGCTTCGCACAGGCCTAATCGTCGCAGGTAGCAGCATTCTAGACTTGGTTCTCAGCTGCTGATGAGACAAAATTCTGTGGCCTATATCCAAAGTGGTACAAGTATTGGTACCTTGCCCTCACAGCAAACATATGCCCACAACATCCATACAACCCCACAGGGTTGTCTTTAGCATCTGTATTTATAATCTTTCCATTCCCTTGTCCTGTGATTAGCTTATCTCTTTGTTGGTAACCATAGGTAGTCTGGCCAAGAAGATTTCCAACAATGACATTTTCCAGTAAAGCTTCAGAATCACAACATATTGAGTTACTACCACTCCCTGTTTCTGGATGTTTTATGGGTCTGGAGAGATTATTTCCACTAACAACCATTTTTTCTTCACCAATGCTACTCTCCTCTTTTTTAAAGAAAAACAAACACTGGGTTACATGTTGACCTAGAGGTAAAAATTGAAAATAAATGAGCATTGATAGAGCACTTAGCTAAATGACTCCCAATAAATTGGTATTTAATCACTACTGAACACTTTTCCTTAATGTGTTGTAGATTTTTTTTCAGCAAAATAGGCTTCTTCAAAAAATGTGGATTTGCTGCAACCCTGTTTGTTAACAGGGGCATGTCTGAATTCAATAAAAGTTTTGTCAGATGGGTTTCTGAGGTTTGTGTTGGAATTTCTCATCAGTGATTGAGAGAATGTCCACCTTATTTTAATAATAGACTGATGGTTATGGCAGTCACCTAAGATATGGGAGACCTGTCTATCTGATTTGGAGCAGGCACTTCGACTTGTGTCTTTTGACTCTGAGGAGTTCATAATCACTAGGCAGTAGGTATTTGGGTTTTTAATCTGTCTCTGTAACTGAATGTGTTCCACTTTGCATAAGTAATTAAATATTTATTGGTGTGGGGACTTGAAACTGATCCTTCTCCATTCCAGGTGCGTACCATAACCATTGGGCTATGGAATTAGTCTGTTACTCTTTCTCTTTGTTTCTCCTGTTGGAGCTGTTCCACCTTGAATAACTAACAAAGCAAATATCTTTGGGCCAGAGAGAGAGTGTAATCTTGAAAATATTCACATGATGGGAAACTATGTCCTATTCAGCTCTAATACTGAGTGTCTTTATCTGCCCACTAAAATCAAGGACAAAGTGCAGAGGAAGGTCTAACAACTTCAGGTTCAGGCCCAGTCCAGCTAAGCTTTACTTATGCAAGCATTCCTTAGTTATACAGACCCCTATGACTTCAGTGGAACTACTTATATATGTAAGTGTCTACAGGATTAGGGCCTATTGCTTATGTCAGCGACGTTAGAGAACAAGAAATACGTGTAATTTACATCCTTAAAAAAAGACAACATTGCACATAACAATGTTCTGTGCTTCTTCCTTTGGACACTGGATCTGGTCTTTAATGCTGAAGATCTCTGATCTCTTCACATCATGAAAATGGGATCAAAAAAGCCGAGGAATTTTTTTTAATGAAAAAGGTTCATCATGGGAGCATTAATTAGTCATTGCTAGCCATTAATGTCTGAGACATTAGGCTTTGTGTGTGGGTGGCTGAAAATATGGAACTTGGCCTTCAGTGCCAAAATTTCAGGCATTATCAGCTGTCCTTACACAGATGATGTAGCAGAATCTGCTATTTCCTATTTAATATTCAGAATTTTGTCTTGCCACCAGAAAATATGTGAAGGGGAATGCAGATCACCAATAATATATGACTTTTATCCTCTCGGGTGATGAAAGTGCTGTCAGGAGTTAGGAAAATGTCACATAGGAGACTGCTATATTTAGTGTTTATTTCACTTTTTTACTTGTTTCATTTCTCCCATTCAGATCTCCTTGAGTGTCTTTAATGTTTTTTGTACTGCAAAAATTGGTTGCTATGTAAATAGTATTTCAGTGTTAAAATCCCAGGATGCACAGCCAGCTTCCCTTAGCTGATATCTCTGTTTTACTGAGTGCAAACCATTTGGCAGGTGTTTTCATACACACTAGAACCTGCCCTACCCTTTTCTCATTCTTTATAGCTGGTAGCACCTCTGAAAGTGTGTGTGAATACCTTATGCTATTTCTTTTCTTGCTCATGCTTTTTATTTTCCTACTATCTTGTGATAAATGATAATCATGCCAATTTAGTCCTCGTGTTGTGAGAAACGATGGCAGACCTGAGAATGAGAAAGTGGAAACTGGGGGGTGAGAAATTTCTGAAAAAGAAAGGATTGGAAGAAGGCCATGGAAATGACGTGATGGGCCCAAAAAATGGTAAGAATGAAGTTGCATGAGAAATGGACACAAGAGTGGGGACACGGACACAATCTCTCCATGGTGAGGAGACAGAAGGATAGGTCTCAAGAAAAAAAGCCCTGCATTTTTAGGTAGCATTATCATTTTTCCTTCTTTTCAAATGATGCCCATGAAATTAAATGGTAGTATTTTCCAGAGAACAATCAGCCTGTTGCTGCATTCTCATGGCCCACCATTTTTGCTTCAGTTGTGGAGTGATGTAATGATGATTGTTATAGCATCATTGACTAAGGACCCACAACTACTTCTATCTCTGAACATTTATCCATTTAAAGGAATAAAACCAAGAATACCACCCCCCAAACTTCCACTCCCTCTCTTGGGGAGTTTAAATAAGCACAGAATTCAGTCTCTGAGGATATTGTGTTTTTGCTGTTGACAAGTGTTTCTTGCTCAGCTCCTGTGAGAACTATACATTTTTTGCATGTTTACTCTTGTTTTGCATATTTTCATATTAAAGCTTTTAAAAGCTAAAAAAGTGTTTTTCTCTCCCTCTCTGTCATATTTTAGCACAGCCATAATTTCTCATATACGGCTTAAGACAATAATTTTTATATATATTTTTGAAGCAACTATTTCAGTTCATTTTTCTAA
>NW_017728886.1:209557672-209596192 GCF_001723895.1 Crocodylus porosus | reverse complement strand
CAACTTCAGGTTCAGGCCCAGTCCAGCTAAGCTTTACTTATGCAAGCATTCCTTAGTTATACAGACCCCTATGACTTCAGTGGAACTACTTATATATGTAAGTGTCTACAGGATTAGGGCCTATTGCTTATGTCAGCGACGTTAGAGAACAAGAAATACGTGTAATTTACATCCTTAAAAAAAGACAACATTGCACATAACAATGTTCTGTGCTTCTTCCTTTGGACACTGGATCTGGTCTTTAATGCTGAAGATCTCTGATCTCTTCACATCATGAAAATGGGATCAAAAAAGCCGAGGAATTTTTTTTAATGAAAAAGGTTCATCATGGGAGCATTAATTAGTCATTGCTAGCCATTAATGTCTGAGACATTAGGCTTTGTGTGTGGGTGGCTGAAAATATGGAACTTGGCCTTCAGTGCCAAAATTTCAGGCATTATCAGCTGTCCTTACACAGATGATGTAGCAGAATCTGCTATTTCCTATTTAATATTCAGAATTTTGTCTTGCCACCAGAAAATATGTGAAGGGGAATGCAGATCACCAATAATATATGACTTTTATCCTCTCGGGTGATGAAAGTGCTGTCAGGAGTTAGGAAAATGTCACATAGGAGACTGCTATATTTAGTGTTTATTTCACTTTTTTACTTGTTTCATTTCTCCCATTCAGATCTCCTTGAGTGTCTTTAATGTTTTTTGTACTGCAAAAATTGGTTGCTATGTAAATAGTATTTCAGTGTTAAAATCCCAGGATGCACAGCCAGCTTCCCTTAGCTGATATCTCTGTTTTACTGAGTGCAAACCATTTGGCAGGTGTTTTCATACACACTAGAACCTGCCCTACCCTTTTCTCATTCTTTATAGCTGGTAGCACCTCTGAAAGTGTGTGTGAATACCTTATGCTATTTCTTTTCTTGCTCATGCTTTTTATTTTCCTACTATCTTGTGATAAATGATAATCATGCCAATTTAGTCCTCGTGTTGTGAGAAACGATGGCAGACCTGAGAATGAGAAAGTGGAAACTGGGGGGTGAGAAATTTCTGAAAAAGAAAGGATTGGAAGAAGGCCATGGAAATGACGTGATGGGCCCAAAAAATGGTAAGAATGAAGTTGCATGAGAAATGGACACAAGAGTGGGGACACGGACACAATCTCTCCATGGTGAGGAGACAGAAGGATAGGTCTCAAGAAAAAAAGCCCTGCATTTTTAGGTAGCATTATCATTTTTCCTTCTTTTCAAATGATGCCCATGAAATTAAATGGTAGTATTTTCCAGAGAACAATCAGCCTGTTGCTGCATTCTCATGGCCCACCATTTTTGCTTCAGTTGTGGAGTGATGTAATGATGATTGTTATAGCATCATTGACTAAGGACCCACAACTACTTCTATCTCTGAACATTTATCCATTTAAAGGAATAAAACCAAGAATACCACCCCCCAAACTTCCACTCCCTCTCTTGGGGAGTTTAAATAAGCACAGAATTCAGTCTCTGAGGATATTGTGTTTTTGCTGTTGACAAGTGTTTCTTGCTCAGCTCCTGTGAGAACTATACATTTTTTGCATGTTTACTCTTGTTTTGCATATTTTCATATTAAAGCTTTTAAAAGCTAAAAAAGTGTTTTTCTCTCCCTCTCTGTCATATTTTAGCACAGCCATAATTTCTCATATACGGCTTAAGACAATAATTTTTATATATATTTTTGAAGCAACTATTTCAGTTCATTTTTCTAAAGAGGCAAATAAAATGCACCAACAACCACATAAATATTTTTCCAACAGCCAATACAGCACTGCAAAAAGTTTAGTGCATAACAATTTAGAAGAAGGATTATAGATATATATATATATATATATATCTATTTAAAGATAAACTATTCTTTATTTCTCTCTGTAGCAAACCATATTGCTGATTAACCACTGCTTTCATAAACTACAAGTGGGCCATTTAAAGTGTTTCACTGCTGGTTAATGTACTGTATTGTGCTCACTCTTTCTACAGTATCTAGCTAGTGTTTTGTTTTTATTAGAAATTCACCTATCCTTGTCTACTGAGGAGAAAAGAAATTACACTACAGAGCCCCACAGCCCATAAAATGGCAGAGATTCCTAAATAAGACTGGCCTGAAACTGAAACCTCTGTCTGCCTGCACTGTAATGAAATGCATGACTACAGGAGATAATAATAATTGCAGCAATAGCTCGTTACAGCTCCCAGATGATTTGGTGCTGTCAGGAGTGCACTGTCCTCTGACATCCCAGGAGGCGAGCAGCATCACTGACTGCAGGCCCTGATTGGTGTAGTGAAATATTGCTGGCAAAAATTAAAAGGTCTTGGTGTCAAAATAATTCATGATATGCATATCTTCCATTCTGATGAAATGGCTGATATCCGGATTAGCAAGATAATAAAACTGATCAGGCTACAGTTAAACAATTTAAGTTGGAGAGCTGTTCATTTTGTAGGTGTCACTTGTCAGATCAAGGGGTCAAAGCAGAATGAAAGGCTCTCCCCAGTAACCTTCTGATGATTTGGATCTGGAATGTTCTTCATGATTTGTCCAAAGTTTTCATCACAGTGCTGCCGAATAGCATTACTACAGCCGGCTGTATTCTGACATTCAAATCCTGGGAATGACAGGTTATTAGGAGAGGAGAACTGGCTGTACATACATTAAGCCCCATATCTTTGACCTGTAATTTGAACTGATAGTGATATTGTAATTGAGTGAGTAAAAAAGGGAATTCTTTATTAAAACATGGGAAGATGAAGAAAACGTTTATTTTCAGGAGATTTATGGGTTCATAAAATAAGCTTTTTGATGATGATTTATTTTACAGTGTTTGAAATGCTGAGCTGTGTGCTTAGTATTTATTTTGTGGAACAGCTATTTAAAATAACACAGCCTCCCATATATTCTCAGCTTGCTCTTCAGAACCCAAGTCTGTGCAGATGGAAAGATATTTGTTTCATATGGGAGTTCATGTATCTGAATAGTTCAAAGATTATTCCAATAAAATGGACCTAGGGAAAATATTGCACCCAGTTAACGCTCATTGCTTCAAGGACCCCTAAATGTCCTTTCTTGACACCTTATTGCAGGCTATTACTACACAATGGATCTTAAGTCATATGGTTATGTGGAGTGGGGCAGAGCTGTGCTATCAGGGTAATTGACTCCATTGTGTGGTCGCATTGCACACTTGAGTAACTAATTTAATGGAATGTGTTTTCATGTTCTTCCACACAAGCTTCTTGCAGAATAATTCTCCTGTCAGGTATAGAGCAATTCAGGACAGGTGAAGTGGGTCACAAAGACTCCTGATTTCTCTGAGACGAGATTGCTCTGGAGCAAAGGCTCAGACCCAACCAGCACCCAAGTTAAACTTATTGCCTACTGAACAACTGCCTTTTAACCTGAATAAATTATAGGGAGTTAAGAACAATCCATTACTTTCAAGGAAGAAAGCTGGTTCATACGTACTTGAATAACAAATAGAACAAAAGAGATTTCTTTGCAAACTGTTATTGGGACAGGCTTTTTAGTTTTTCACAGAATGATAGTCTTCAGAGCTTACCACAGGTGAAGCATTTAAATTGCATGGTAACGGAGGAGAACAAGTTGGACCCGTATTCCCTGCTAGACCCTGCAGGCGTGTAAAGGAGGGTTCAATCCTGCTTCCACTGAAACTTATGCTGAGGGTGGTGGAGAAGGTACCACTTAGGAGGAAGCCCTTATGCCGATTCAGATGTGTTTTATAGCGTTTAGTAAAATGCACAGAAGAGGAAATGGATGACCACGTAAAGAAAGCAGCAGAACATGTAAGAGCTCAGTGAACTATTGCTTGTTGCTGTGTTTCAGTAGCACTGTTTTATTATTGTTCTTGGAGATGTAGTGAAGCCCAAAAGTGCCAACAGGAACATAGCGTTAAAAAGCATCATTGTTTCTCTTCCCTTTTATTTTCGCAAGCAATGATATTGATCACTGAAGTGAGATGAACTTATGAGGAACATCGGATCTTACTTACGTACCAAATTAAGAATCCAATCTGGTAGGCATTTAAATAATTTTATGCTTGAGACTAGTCCTGCTGACTTCGGATTGATTGAACAGTTTGATACACTCAAGAGAAAAATACCTTGCAACCTTTCACTCTGTTGCAAAAAATCATACATACCAACTGCCTATTTTTTCTTGTAGTTCCATCATAATTTTCAGATGAATATTGAGACTTAATTAAAAAGTTGATAATGAAAGAAAATAAATGCTTATGCTATGTATGTAATTGTACAAAAAAAGTTTCCAGAATATAAATTTCTTAGTCCTGTCTTTCAGAGACTCTTAAATTCTGGTCAAGTACAGTTGAAATCAATGGGATTGTTCTTCTTGAAGCACATAAGTAAATATTTGCAAGATAAGTTCCAAAGATCTCAGTGCTATAAAGGCAGGCTCTTTACACTGACTCCTCTGGCAGTCAATGGGACTGAATAATAGGCTTTATGCATAAACTTGTTTGCAGGATTGGGAGGTCACAGAATTTAAGCACTGAAAACAGCTTATCTTTACATTGTGCAAATATGCTACATGCCCAATTTGCTTCATGATCGTTATTGGTCATTTAATGACATATGCATCAATATGGTAAGCACAATGTAATTACAAACAAAATAAATAGTTATTTTGCTTTTTGAAGTAAACTGAAGATTGCAAATTATTTTCTTCTGTATGTAGTAAGTGTAATTCCCAAGCAATCTGTGGGAACATGTGTTTGTGTAGTTATTGTGTAGTCAGATGGTACTTCTAGCTATTTAGCGTATGCTTTTTATACTGACACTCATAGTTCAGGAAGTCTGACAGTCTTCCTATTAGACTGGCTTTGGACTGTCCATAGCAAAGTTGAGAAGCTCTTTATCTTGTCTTTCTTAGCTATGCTTTGGGCAGTCTTGCTTGTTTCCTTTAGAGTTTTTTGATAGAAAGGTCAGCAGTGGTTGTTTCAAGTGACCAAACAAATAAAACTCCTCCCCATCTCCCCCACTCTCCCTGAAAACTGCAGATTTCTCATCTAAACACATTTGAATGCATGAAAAATATACATCATGAATATTGCCATTGAGTCTGTGTATTCTCTCTGCTCATAAGTAATGGTAAAAGAGAAAGTCATTTTTATTGTGGAGAGAAAACTGCAACATTTTGACATTCAACAACTTTATACAAAAAGCATCAGTCCCTGGGATGTTTGACCAGTTTGCAGATTGCAAACTGAATGTCTATGTGTGCAAGTGTGTATCCCCGTTTGTGCTGGGGAGACAGTCGTCCACTGTTTCTACATTTTAAGTTAGAAAAATAACAGTTCTTTTAAAGAATACATAAGCCTTTACGTTTCTCTTTCTTAATAAGCAATGAATCCTAGCTGAAAAGAAACATGTTGTTTATTTTTAGTGACTTAGCACATGTTTGATTCAACTTTATTTCCCATATACAGTATGTAAATATATGTATTAGCCAATTTAAACTGGGCAAATTTCATTTGTGAAATATATTGCTTGGGAGTATATTTTTGTATTTAAGCTATATTTTGTCAAACCATCTAATCAGGATATAATGAGGTTGGGTCCATTTCTGCATTTCTGGCATATTTTATACATCACATGTTTCTTTTTTCCTCTAAATATAATGTTCAATTAGTTGACACACATGAATAAATATAGATGAATACATATCTGCTGTACATTTTAAGGTTGCCTAACAACTGACTCAATAGCTAAGCTTATTTGATTCTCCTTACAGGGTTTATGTTTCTACCCCGTTTTAATTTTTCATTAGAATATAATAAGTCACAGGTAAAGATGATGTGGTATGTAATATATTTCATTATGTTCCAATGGTAAGGGGAGAGTCTAAAGGGGGAGAGCATCACTAATTTTTCGGCACAGTAATTTATTCCACAGTATTTAAATGTTGTAATTTTCACACTGAGGCACATGCTGCCACATCTATCTTCCCCTGGACCAGTCTCTGTCTTGCTCTTTCCTTTTCATCTGTTTTGTTTTTGCATTTTTTTCATAAATTCGACAGATGGCCTCTTGATGAATCCTTGATAATACTGTCATGTAAAGCAGCTAAGACTAGAAATCATCTCGCAACAATTTTTCATTGCAAAGAGAAAATTGAACAGAGACAAACATCACTAAGTCCATAACAACAGCAACAAAATATCTACTTCATGTAAATAAAGAGGACAAGCTTTTCTCATAATACTGGAGCACAAATGCCAGTATCCTTGTAAAGCCCCTTGCTTTTTTTTTTTCCAGCTACATTTAATTCATCTTTCAAGCCTTGGGCTTGTTTAGTATTTTGGTGGTTTCATATTCAGAACATTTTCCAGTCTCTTAATGTGTTCTCCCTCCTCCTTATTCCCCCTCCTTTTAGGTCTTTATAATTGTGGATCAGGTGAAGTTTGCTTCCCCTCATTTCAAGGTCATGCACCACTAGGACCATTTTCCTGACTCAGAGGGCACGTAATTTCACAGCCGTGTACTCCTCATTAATCCACCCTGAGTGGGTGCTCAGGAAGTTCCAGATCACAGATTTGTTTTTGTCTTGTTCTCTGACTCAGTGCTTCACAAAAGGATTAGATTAACCCCTTTGGATTGTATTTATATCGTACTGCATCGCGTTAGAAATAAAGTGATTTCTTCTTCTCCCTACAAAACCCTCCTCCCCACTTTGGGGACCCTCATTATTTCTTTGCAAATAGGTCTCAGTCAGGTAGAGTGAAGCTTGTGGCAGGCACAAAGAATTATTACTTTGTTTTCTACCTTGGTTATTACAGCTTTAATGCATGAACCCCCTCCTTCCCAGTTAGAGAGACTTATTTATAAACTTTCAATAGTCTCTTTCTAAATAAAAACTGTTGCAGTCCACTGGCCCTGAACTGGGGCTCATCTGGACCTCAGTTGTCCTGGTTCCAAAAAAATAGATGTGCTGAACATTGGAGAGGAGCCATTTGTTTTGTTTTGCTCTTGCTCTTGGAGAAGGGTCCTAGCTAAGTCCATGAGCAGTAGCTCTCGATTCTTACACTCTTTCCTTAACAGCTTTTCACTTTCTTCACCTCTCTGTCCTTTCCACTGTTGCTGAACCAGTTTATTGATTACTTCCTGCAAGGGAGAATGGGACAGAGGGTCTCCACCCTGAATTTGCAGAGACTGTAAAAGGGGGGAAGGTACCTGGGTTCTGCCCCTCACAACTGGCTTGCTGGGCAGCCTAAGCCAAAATCATTTTTTCATCCCCGTGCCTCAGTTGACTTCATCTTTAAAATAGGGCGATAGTGATGTTTGCCTCCTTTGTGAAACATGGTAAGGTCTGTGAAAAGTCTTATATAATACCTAATATAATAATATAAGGCAGTGGCGGTGGCATCATAGTCTATTATACAGCAACTTACTTCAATGTTTAGGGCTGCTAACTGGGGATTCTGTGTTGACTTATTGTCTGGTTTTGTTTTAAGCATGTAACCTTTGTGCCTGAGTTTCTTTATTGGTAAAATTGGGGATAAAGGTTGCCCAACTTAAGTATTTTTACTTCATTCTTCACCTTTCACTTGGATGGAAAGAAATGCACAGACCCAGGTTTGGGGAATTAATATGTTGCCAGTGCAGTAGTGGAAAAGATGGTAAAAAAAAGTTGAGATGACTAGTCAATGCAGTTACTATGATACTTGTATACACAGAAATTCTGAATTTCAGAGTGTCAGGTGATATTTTCCCCATTAGATATATTACAAGTATAATTTCTTGGCACCTTTTCCAGAATAACTAAAAAAATACTGCTTTGTTTCTTCAGAATCACAAAAATAAAATTTCATGCAATGAACAAGTTCTGCATTTATTTTTTGTAATAAGAAAAAGAGGCAAAAAGTTGGTGAAGCAGCCAGCTTTTCTCCCTTCTGAAACATTTGCTGGGAAAACTGAAACTTAGTAAAAATTGGCAATTGTGTTTTGCCTAATGCACCACTTCTGGAGTTTTACAAATATTGCAATACTAATGAAATGTTTCTCCAGAAAAAGAGATTACCTTTATATGGCATGAAATTCCAAGAGTTTTAGGTAAACATGCCATGGGGTTGCATCATACCTTTGATCCATAGGCACAACTCCTGTTGTTATAAAACCTATATATGTGTCTGGCATGGATGAAAAGTATATTATATCTCTAGGTAGTTAATCCAAAGCTCTATCATATCATTGTCAGCAATACTACGTTTTTCTAGAGTGCATAGCATGAGTCAGGACTGCTGGGGCTTGAACCTAGGCCCTCTAGGCTGCAGAGGCTAAGGCTACAGTGTAACTAAGCTAGTGGGGTACTAGACCCAGCTTAGCTTGGGCACACCCACAAGGTTCTCCATTGGGGATCATATGACTCAAGGTGACCAATATGAGCCACAAGGCCCTAATGGGAGGGCTATAAAACCCTTCCACTGCCTGCAAGGCTTTGTCCCTTCAACAATACTCCTGGTTATCCCTGTTGTGGACCTCTGTTCCTGACTGCTGTACTCCTTGTGCTGGACCTCCTGGCTCTGAATCCTTGCCCTGCTCTTGTTGTGCCATGGCCCTCCTACTTACCTCATCCTGCATGTTGGACTCCTCAGCTCCTGACCTCTGGCCTAGCTTTGACCACATTTTTGCTTGATCCCTTGGCTTGAATCATTGGGTTTGACAGACACTTGGTACTGTGATCCTTGGCTTGGCTTCTGAAACTATGGTGAAGCAGACCCTTGGCTTTTGAGCTCTAGCCACCCATGTCTGGGTCATATTACCTTGACAGCATGCATGCTGTTCAAATTTATGGGCTCCATGGCCAAAAACTAGTAATATTAGAGCTATGCAAGAAGATAAAATCATGTTATCGTAGGCATCAGTTACAATGCAAAAATGATCATTTAACATATACTTCTGAACTGTTTCCATAGTGAATCTAGTTACTGTTTCCTAGCGTTTTTACCAGACTTTGAGCATGTGCTTGGGCACTGTACAGAAATAAGGCTCTGGATTTCCAAGGGTCACCTAAGCAGCTCACTTCCTTATCTCCAAGATTTAGACTCCAAACAAACAAACAAACCCAAATCCCCCTACCCCCATTTAAATTTCCTCGGCCCTTAAATCTTGGCTATCAGACATGTGAACAACCACCTCTGCCCTGACACTTTTGAGAGGATGACTCTTCTGTCATACCTAAGCCCAAATCAGATTTAAAAAGGAGACATTTCATCATCTAGCTTGCCTGTGAGTGTAACCTTCCACAAGGGGCCATATTCACTACAGTGAAGCTTAGAGGAGCAAGGGGAAACTTAGTGTACCTAGTGGCTAGAACACTCACTCAGAATGTGGAAGAGTCTGGTTCAAGTCCCTGCTACGCTGAGTATTTAATATAAAGTGGACCTGGTCCGAGAGGAGAGAATGAGAGTAAATCTTGTTCATAGAGCCCAGTGATTAGAGAATGTTCATGGGAGGTGAAGTCCTGGATTCAAATCCTAGGTCCAAGTGAGTTGGTAGAAGGAATGGAATGGGGAACCCTCACGTGCTAGCTGAGTGCTCTCATCACTAGGTTGTTTGGTAAAACAACCCTTACAATCTGTTCAGAGTTCTCTCTCTTATTCTTTAGGGGCATCTTTTCATGTGCTCCTCAAGAATGGAGGTGGGGTGGTGGCGCTAATTAAAGCACCTGGAGCATCTCATGTATTCAGCATCCTGCACTTCAACATGGCGGTCGGGGTGCTTTTAACTAACGCTCATTTGATGAGCTTAAGTTAAATTGCCCCTGCCACCATTTTGAATCACAGGAATGCTGAATACATGTAACTCCAAGGCTCCTGGAGGGTACGCAGTAAGTTTCCCCTTACTTGATTAATCAAGCCTTTTCTGACACATTATAATGAGAACATGTTGGAGCAGGCATTGGGCATGTGTATAAGTGCCCTGTGTGTTCAGTTCTTCCCCAAGCATTATGCTGAACTCAGGATTGTAAATGCTACTAGATGGCAGGATGCCTGAAGGTTAGCTATTGCAATGTGGAGCCTATGTCCCTGCTGTAAAACTAGCTTTCTATGCAACTAGCTTCAGTCACTGACCTGAGGTGTGACAGAACTTTTTGCCAACATTGTTTAGAAATATGTTTTTTTTAGATTAGGTTACATTTTACAGGCAATGTCCATGTATAAAATAATATCTGGAAAATTATGCATAATCCACACTAGTGGCACAACTATTCTAGATAAAAGACTTGATCTGAGGGGGCATTCTCATAAACATAGTATAAAATAGATTGCTCCTGAAGGAGCGTATGGATATATCCTGGAGTATTTTAAAAGACAGCCCATTTTTTGTGAAGTCCAGTAGTCAAGATGTATTATGGACAACAAATTAATACAGTCATTTTCTGGAAGGGTCCCAAGTTACGAAGAAACTAACCTGGTAATTTGCAAAGACAATCATGTAGCATCTCAAATAAAAATGTAAGCCATGTTGGTTTTCCTTTTTATCCATAGAAATGAGTACAGGAGTGTGCAGAATGTAACAGAGAATTGGCTGAGTTGCCACAACTGACCTATTCAGAAGTGTGTCACCTCTCAGCACATTGATGGGAATCACTGGTGTACCTCATGCCTGTGGATATCTTAGTACAGTGGTTGCCAATTAGTGGTACACATGCCACAAGTAGCACAGGTAGCTGCAGTGATGTAACTAGGCCAGAGCTACAGGGGCAACCGCCTTGGGTGCTGTAGAGGTGGCAAAAACAGCTTTTGCCACAGACATGTGATTGTGATCATGGCAGCAATGGCAACTTTAGACTTTGTATAATTACATAACTTGTCATGTTGTGTAGTGCTTGCTCTTTAAATATCTTAAAGTGCTCAACAACACTATAACATTCACACATTAATAATACGTTGTGAATGTTTCCATGGTATTTTAATACATCAGATGTTTTTCCTATTAAAAGTAATAATATGCATATTTTTTCATTATAGTTTTTACTTGCACTTTTTAAGTTTGCAACTGCATTTTCTCAAGGCTGTGTTTTTCCCTATGGTTCTTGCTCCCTGGCATCTCATCTGTGTATATGTATGTAAGAGTGAATCTGATATCTTTTATTAGACCAACTTAAATATTATTAACAATCATTAAATATTATTTAAGTTGGTCTAATAAAAAATATCAGATTCACCCAAAGAACCTTGTCTGGCTATGTCCTTAGACCAACATGGCTACAACATACACCCCTGTGTGTATCTAAGAAGTGTTTGGTTACAGACATTTAATTGTGTTTAGCAGAAAGCAAAAACATTTCATCAAACAAAATAGTTTCCCTCATTTTGCACAAGTGCATAGTCTTTACATTATGATCAAAGTAGGAAGCTTTGAAATGGGGATGGATTTGACTTCCAGCTTGACTATTACAGGACAGTTTCAAATCTTTCTACAATAATCATGGACTGTGGCTAGTCCTGAATGCAGGTGTTCTTAGCTATTAGATTTACATGAAGATGGATCTAGTAGTTTTTTCCCAGTCAACAGAATGCTTATTAGATTGGGGGTGCAGCATGATCTCCTGGTGGGATGAGGGATGACGAACCATTTTTTGTGATCACTACATCCCTGCTTTTGCACCCAAGAGCACACTTGCTTTTCTGGTATCCAGAAAAGTTCTTTTTAGGCACTTAAGCACAACTGCTAATGTAAGTTCATGATTTTAAATAATTTACATTTCCATCTGGTTTGAAGAACACCAGGTGGAGATTGCAGATTACAATGAGTCTAAGCAGAAGAAAATGATTGTTTAAAATATTAAAGCTAAAAGCAAACATTTATGTGAACCACATTTTTGCTGTCCACTGTGGTGAGCTTTTACGTTCTCTCCCTTCACTATATATGTGCAGTTTGCTGCCTTTCTATGGCTGTGTTATGAAAGTTAATTAAATTTAGTACTGGAGGAGGGGAGGCAAAGTGGGGACATTGGGTGAAATCAGGTAGTACAGGTAGAAGGGCAGAGGAACTAGAAATTAGAAAACTTTTTCAGTATTTTTCTTTCATATTTATTTTTCCCTCTTCTATTTTTGATTGTATGCAGGGATGCCTTCTGAAGTCAGTGAGGACCACCTGTGTATCTGAGGGCATCACTGGGGTGTCATCTTGATTTTCCTTGGTAAGCAGTGGACATTGGGCCCTCACTGGTGCAAAATCTAATATATGTACCAAAATAAGAAACAGTCTTCCTTCCCATTTCTCTCACTGCCAAACCAGCCTATCCTAAACTAAGTAGAAGGAGCTATGGCTCCAGTTTATAATATTTATTCTCATGCATCAACCTTGTATCTAATCTGTCAACTTCTTAATAAGCTCCTCTATTTATGGCATACATTTGGCAATAGTGAACTAAATCCTTTATACTGATCATAGTATTGGAACCTGATAGACTATGTCATCATTTGTGCCTGGAATTGGAAATATGTTCACATCACCCAAGCCATGACTGTTGGACAGGTCACTGACTCATTCACTTGGTTATGTCACTCAAACTGGTTCCCAAATGATGGCTGCACCAAAAGCAGTGCTGAGAAGATCAATGAGGAAGGATTTAAGGACCAAAGCAAGTGAGACATTTTGCACTAGTGCCTCAATGAAAAACTGGTGAATACCAATCAACAACAGTGGGAGACTGTCAGTAGCATGTGGGGTTCCCTTAAGACCATTGTCATTAGTGAATGTGAAGAAACATTTGGATTCTCTACCAGGAAATGTCAAGACTGGTTTGATGAGAATGACGGGGAGATCCAAGAAAATGACTTGGAGATCCAAGTGCAAGGCCTTTTGTGCTTGGCAAAATGACACCAAATCCAAGCAAAAGAAATTGAATTTCCAACAAGCCAAGACAGAGGTCTAAAGGAGGACCCATGATATGAAGAACAAATGGTGGGAAAGCAAGACTAAAGAGATTCAACATCTCACTGAGAACCATGATATGTGCAGTTTCTTCAGTGCTACCAAAGCCATCTATGGTCTGAACACTCAGGGACCAAATCCCTTGAGACCTAAGGATGTAAGAGACCTGATCAAGGAAAGGGGAGACATCAATGCCCATTGAAAGGAGCATTTTGAAGACCTCCTCAATTGAGACTCTGACTGGGTATTGTGGGATGGAGTTGATGAGAGTGTTCTCAATTCCATCCCACAATACCCAGCCAGAGATGATCTCAGAATCCTTCTGACCCTTGATGAAGTGAGGAAAGCCATCAAGCAGATGAAGAACAACAAGGCATCTGGAATGGATAGAATCCCCACTGAAATTCTTAAGCAGGGAGGAGAGGAGCTCACATCACAGCTTAACGGCATCATCTTAAGGATCTGAAATAAGGAAATCTCAGATGACCTCAGGGACGCCATGACTGTGACAGTCTTCAAGAAAGAAGAAAAGTCCAATGGTGGAAACTACAGAGGGATCACCTTGTTGTCCACTACAGGAAAGATTATTGCAAGAATCCTCCTGCCCCGTCTCCTTCCACTTGCTGAAGAATTCCTCCCAGAACCACAGTGTGAGTTTAGGGCATCAAGAGACACAATTTGCCAGCTGTAGGAGAAATGCCAGGAACAACATAAACATCTCTACATGGCCTTCTTTGACCTCATGAAAGCTTTAGACTCCGTCAGCTGAGAAGTGTTGTGGAGGATCCTTCTGAAGTATGGATGCCCACCGAAATTTGCCACCATTCTCTGCCTGCTCTATGATGATATGTGAGTGGTGGTTCTCAGTAATGCATCTATCGCAGGTCTCTTTGAGGATAAAACAGGAGTTAAGCAAGGCTGTGTCATTGTTCCAGCACTCTTCTCACTATTCCTTGCTGTAATGCTACATCTCACCACCAAGAAGCTTCCAGTCAGTGGAGCTAAACTACCAAATGGATGGTAAGCTGTTTAACCTGAGCTGACTCCAAGCCAAAATCAAGACCACCCTGGCATCAGTCATTAAGGTCCAGTACGCTGATGATGTTGTAGTATGTTCTTACTCAGAGGTATACTTTCAGGCAATCATCAATGTCTTTACTAAGGCATACAAGAAAATGGGACTGATGCTTCACGTTCAGAAGACTAAGGGTGCCTATACCTGAGCAGTGAGGCTTAATTAATTGAGTCTGCTGCAGCATGGTAACTACTGTGCTCCAGCAGATTCCAGCATTTCATGTATCAGTATCCCTGTGCTGAAAAATGGCAGCGGGGGCTCTTGCTGCTCATGTATAGGCACACTTAGTCTTCTGAATGTTAAGCTTCAGTCCCATTTTCTTGTATGCCCCTGGTAAAAATATGGACAATTGTCTGAAGGTGTGCTTCTGAACAAGAACACACTACAACAGGGGTTGTCAACAGGGGATACGTGGACCGATCCTAGGGGGTATGTGTGGTGAAGCGGGGCAGGAGCAGGGTAAGAAGCTCACTGGGATGGGGTGACAGCAGCGGCACCTCTCTGCAATGCAGGAAAGCTCGCATGTGGCAGCCACTGCCACCACACGCCAGCCTGGTGAGCTTCCCCACTTCACAGAGGGGTGTTGCTGCCCTCACCAAGCTCTGTGAGCTTCCCTGCCCCACCCTGGCCCTGCTCCTGGGAGGTGATGGCGTCCCTGCTCCATCCCCATCTGCCCATGCACCATCCCTGCCTCCTTGCCTAGCATTCAGCTGCGTGCCAACCCCGCCTCGGAGTCCAGCTATGCACTATCCCCACTGCTTAGTGTGTGGCTGCTGGGGGTACTTAGACTAAAAAAGGTTGAAAACCCCTGCACTACAGCATGACTGAGGTCAGGGTGGTTTTGGTTTTTGCTTGGAGTTGTTTGATGAGGTTTAGTTAAAGTATCCCTGCTGCCATTTTTCAGCACAGAGATGCTGATGCATGAGATGCTCTGGAGAACACTGAGTATTTCCTATACCTCAGAAGCCATCTTTTGCAGAAGGCTGCAAGAGATGAAGAGATGAAGAAATCCAACATCATCTCAGATGTGCAAGTGCAGCCTTTGGACGACTGAAGAAGCGGGTGTTCAAAGATTGCGACATCAGATCTGAAACCAAGCTCATGGTTTATCAAGCAGTTGTGATCCCCTCTTTGCTGTACAGAGCTGAGACATGGACAACATACAGAAGACATCTAAAGTTGCTGGAGAAGTACCATCAGTACTCCCTGCAGAAGATTCTTCAAATCTAGTGGGAAGACAGACTCACCAATGTTACCGTCCTTCTGCAAGCAAACACCACGAATATTGAGGTGGTGATCATCTGATGTCAACTTTGTGGAATGCCAATGTTATCCTGATATCTGACTCTGGACTGCTGAAGCAAGTTTTAATTCTCCCAGCTCAGGCAAAGTGCACAGTCAAGAGGAGGGCAGAGAAAGTGCTTCAGGGATTTCGTCAAGGCCGGCTTAAAAAAATGCAGCATCTATGTCAAGTCATGGGAGAGTGTCACCCAGGACTGCCACAAATGGAGGAAGAGTCTGCTGCAGGGATCTCAGTACTTTTAAATCTCATGACAACAACAAGAGATGGAAAAGCGGAAGTGGCAGAAACAATGTGTTGTGGACCAAATCAAGACTCCAGTGCCATCCATCCTACACAGAAACACACGTCCAAGCTACAGTAGAGTCTGTTGATCCTGGATAGGCCTCATCGGCCGTCTTTGGACACACGAATATAGCAATTGGGGAAGACAATCATCCTTGAATGTGAAGGATTGTCAAAGAAGAAGAGACTGAACACAATATGACAGTGAAGTTCCATTCTTTTAACAGTGTTGCCATATCAATATATTTACCTTTCTTGTGACTTCCAGGTCCTTCAGTGACCTATGCAAGGGCACTAGCCACTTTACTATTACCCATGCACATGTCCAGTCTGCATGTGTAGATGACTTATGCATGTGCACAGGCTATATGTCCAGGAATAGAATTTATACCTATGCATTAGTGGAATTTTTGACAGACAACCAAAAAAGCCCTGCAGATGACCAGATTTGGACACTCATGTACACAACACAAATAGGTTATAGATACCTTTGGAAAAATAGGTCAAAGATCACACACAGGCTGGATTTTTTAAAGGCAGCTAAAGAAAGGAGGCACATAACTCACATTGAAGGTCTATACCCCTTAGAATTTCCTGTTTCCAACCATCATAATCCAGAAAGGTGGGTTGTATTGTGATACCAAGGACCCAAATATTATAATGTATATTTACAACAGGAAGATTGTAGTTTCTTTATTATGGCAACTAGGGGATGCTTTCTTCATTAGCACTGATGTAGATACAACCTGAGTCATGTGATAACAATATCATTAACATATTTTAATATTATTCAAAAGGATAATACTAGGATAGTTTCAAAGTGGACAGAAACCTTCATCATAGATTTACAAAAGCAGAGGGTACATAATTAAAAAAATTGGTATTACTTTTATTAAGTAGGTTATGGTGAACATAGTAAAAGAAACACAAGATATAATTTACGTGCGCTTAGAGAAGGCTTCTAGTTAAGTACTGGATTAAATTAATTTGGCAAGGTTACAAAAAAGACTAGTTTGGTACATAGAAGGCAAATGCTGGTTAATGTAATCATAGAAAATTAGGGTTGGAAGGGACCACAGAAGGTTATCTAGTCAAATCCCCTGCTCAGACCAGGATCATCCACAACTAGCCAGGGCATTGTCTACCACGTCTTAAAGACCTCTAAGGATGGAGATTCCACAGCCTTTCTGGGTAACCTCTTCCAGTGCTTTATTATCCTCTTAGTGAGAGAGTTTTTACTTATATCTAACCTAAACTTCCCTTGCTGGAACTTGAGCCCATTACTCCTTGTTTTATCAGCCACCACTGAGAACAGTCTAGTTCCATTCTCTCTGAAACCCCCTTCAGGTAGTTGAAGGCTGCTATTACATTCCCTGTTGGTTTTCTCTTCACACAAAATAAGCGCAGTTCTCTCATCCTCTCATAAGCCATGTTCCCCAGCTCTCCAACCATTTTTGTTGCCTTCAACTGGACTCCAACTTGCCCACATCCTTTCTGCAGTGGGCGCCCCAAAACTAGACACAGTATTCCAGAAGTGGTCTCACTAGTGCTGAATAGAAGGGAATAATCACTTCCCTTGTTATGCTGGCAGTACGTCTACTAATGCAGCCCAGTATGCTGTTAGGCATCTTTGCAACAGGGGCACACTGTTGGCGCATATTCATGTCATTGTCCATTGTAACTCCCCAGTCCTTTTTACCAGAGCTGCTGCTTACATAAAACTGAAATGTTGTAAAAATCAGTGTTGGATCATACTCTTCTCCAGTGACTTGAAAGAAGGAGTTCTGGTCAAGTGAGCAAATTTCCAGAGACATAGAAGTGCAAGGGCTTGCTAATATCAAAAAATGGTTTATGAAAATACTATGGTAAAATAATGAAAATGGATTATATTTACAGTGCTTAATAGTTGCCAAGCACAGATCAGAAAAGGACAAGGACTTCACTGAGAGTTGATATTCAGTAACTCATAGGATTGGACCTTAAAAGAGGTGTGAACAGCCCAGTGTTGTAGTTACACCCTCTGATAGGACTATTGCTTCTAAAATATTACTTTGGTATCACTCCATTAGGATGCACTTAGACTTTCTTTTAATCACTAGTGGGACCACTGACCCAAAGTCTTTATTACTTGTTTGAGAGGTGCTATGGAAAGAGAGTTTTTTAAAAATATTGTTCCTCTTTTTCTACATCCATTATTTTTATAAACAGCTCTTACCTAACCTCATTAATAGTAATCCCCTGTGCGGTCTTTGGAATCAGAGGCATAGCTGAGAGGCTCTTCATCTGTACACATGAAAGAACTTGCATTTTTTATATTTGCATCTTAAGTTTCTCCTATATTGGAATGTACAGTAGGTGACTTTAAATGACTTTCCCTTTGTTTCTGTCGCTTTGAAAAAAAATGTAATCTCACAAAAATGCACTCTACACAATATCATTAAAGGTAAGTAAACTAATAACACATAGATTTAAATGTTTGCTGGTTTGTGTCAGCGTCTGGTAATACAATGAATAATTCATATCAAACTAGTAGAATGTAACATTTACATAAAATAATACTTTGCAAATTTATGGTAAGTACTAATTACTTGCCTTATTTGCCATGACTATGATATTAAATATTCATAAAAATGTGATTATTTCTTTGATTTGGCAGGCATTTAGATTTCTCTACAGCTTTTCACACTGCTAATTTTAATCCAGTAAATTATCTGGAAGAAAACAGTATGCAGCCTAAAAACTGTTCAAAATTCACTCCAACATTGAGCACATTATGGACGTAATGATCCATTACAACCAAACTTCAAGAAGGTCTTGCAAGAAAACTGAGAATTAAGCAAGGAAATATGGAGACTATCATCATTATTTATCAGATATATTTATTACTAGTTTTTTGTTTTTAAATAAAGTGGAAAACTTTTATATATTGGCTATGTGGCAATTATCACTATATGCTTTTTTCTTTGTTGTGTTAGAATTTAAAAATCTGAATTGCATTGAAGTCTAACATATAGTAAGTACTGTGTTCCGTAGGTTTATCTTTAAACCAGTTTAATGGAAGAATCTAAAGTTTCTAGTTGAGTACGACCTATATATATATATATATATATATATTTCTTTTGGCCTTGTTAGGGAACTAACAGGGATCACCTGGGGATCGAGGATATGTTTGGCACTTACTATTAATAGCGTCTTTCAGTCAAAGATTGCCACGCTACTTACTCTTAATAATGAAGTCTTCATATATCTTTTCATATACATGGGTATCTCGAAGCTGTTTATGAATGTATAGGAAGTCTTGATGCACATGTGTGGATAGCTTTAAAATGATGTATTATATATTTATACTAATTTTATGGATGAGTAAACTAAAGTAGAGATAAATAACAAAACAAATCAAAGCTCATTAATAGGTGGCTCACAATCCCTTGCACTAGCCACTAGTACATCTTCTGTATACTGTTCGCACCTTTGTCTTCTGACTAATGTGAGATCTGCCAGAAATCACTAATAACCAGTTGCTTTCTAACAGTAGAAGAGTAAAATTATCATCTCAGGTAATGCAGTAAAATCAAACGCGGTAAAAATTCAATACATTCTGCCAATAATCCCAAAAGTTTCAGAACCTTTGCAGGAAATTTATTAATCCTATTTAACTCTTATTGCTGTTTTTGTTACTTTTTGAGCTAGTGAATAAATCTAGGTACTAATATATTTTAAATATTGTTGCACCAGTTCATCAGATATGTAAGCTGGTGTGGAACTTCTTTAGATGCACACTTTTTTTTCACAAACTGTGATTAAAAGTTAAGTTTGACCAATAACTTTAGTGAAATCCCCTCTAATGATTTCTGAAATACAGAGTGCATCACTGCTTAAAACTTAGGAAAAGTTTTGAACCTAAGCACTGAGAACTATCTTCTGCCTTTTAGTCTTACCCTATGCAGCCCGTTTCCTTCCACAGGCAGTAAGATGTTGGAGCAGAATTTGGCTAGAAGAACAATACTTTAATTTTGTTCCCTTGAAAACCTGTTGGATAGAAATACAGTGTGTGATCATTCTTCAATACAAACCTTGTAGGACTGCATGAGTATTTTCTCTTGAAGTCAAAGTGTTATCATATGCAGAGAGATAGAGGCTGTGGTCTAATGATAAACTTCTACAGACAGGTTAGTTCTTTCTCTCTAGATCTCTCTGTGCCTTAGCAGACCCTTTGTACTCATCAGGGCCGTTTCTTCATCACTCAGGCGAGAGCTGCACATAGCGGGGAAGAATGTAGAGGGGCAAGATGGTTATACGAGATATTTATGCAAATAGTTTCTGGCTTCATCAATCAGCGTATCCTCTCTAAGCTAGGGATATTAAACTCACGTGGGTCCCCAGCCCAGATCTAGACTATTGGGCAACTGGTGGGCTGGGGGCAACATGGTAGTAATGGGGCAAAGCACTGGCAGGGCAAGCAGCCATGGCAGGAGAAGTGGCATCAGGGAACCACAAGGATTACCGCAAACATTGCTCACTCCCTGCTGCTGACATGCATCCTCAGCAGGGCTCTGTACCCCAGATTTCAGCAGCATGTCCCACCTCTGCTTGTCTCCCTCCCTCCCTGGAGTCTCATGGGCCATATCTTTGACACCTGTGCTCTCAGGCTATGCAATCTCAAAGGGTAATCTGTAGACTGAAGGGATGACTCTTATTCAATGGGCTTTAAACACTTGTCCTCCTATCTTGGTATTAATGATTCTCAGGTTTTTTTAGACTCAAAGCACTCTACATAACTTCTGAATTTAACAGCATCCCATTTTTAAAAAGTACCAGTTGAACTCATTTTTAATTATAGAAAAATAACAGAGCAGTTCTTCTGTGGCAAAGAACTCACGAAGACCACAACAGGTCAGAATGTTTTTTACCCTATGGACTCGTATTTGAAAATTATCTTGTGAATCCTGTGCTGGTGTTTGTATACCTAATAGTGCCAATATTGTGCAGTACCTTGCAGAACCATTAAAAGGACAAAACTCCGGGTTCTGTAGCACCCAGTTGAAAATCACTGCTTTATGTTGCACATCTGAGGGCAGCTCAGGACTGTAAGAAGTGCTAAGGTGAGAGAGAAGCCCTACAAAAGTCTGCTGTAGCATTTGTATACTTTACAAATGTAAAAATAATAGCACTTGTTTCTTGTGAATGCTGAATATAATTTATTGTTTCTGCATACTTACTGTATTTGCCTCTCTGAGTGACATTGAAAACAACTTGTTTTATGTCTGGACAATGGGCAGGAGAGCCAAGGGTGTTGTACAAAGCAGCAGAGACTTACAATCCACAAGGTACCACTAATGGAACCTTTCTTGTTCTCTCTTGTTCAAGCCTTAGGGTTGAATTAAAAGCTTGCTTAAAAAATAAGCATTTCCTTCATGTCAGGAAGAGAAGCTATTGATTTTTGCTTTTATTCTGCAAGAAAAAAAATCAATCCATTAACAGTGGTGAAGGACCTATGTGTAGCAATCCTATGAGCTGTGTAAAAGAGGCCTTATTCTCAGAGTCAAAGGGAAGCCAGAGGAAAATGGCATACAGGAGGTCAAAACAGTTCACATGCCCCATCAGCAGCTGTTTGCACCATCTGACAGATCCAAAGGCAACTTCAGAGCTGCCTGTACAATATGTGGAGCTTACCAGAGATCTAGAAGCCGCTGTTGTAATGTCATTTCCCATAAAAGAACTTGGTAAAATTGGCACTTGTTCTCTGATGGACTGTGATGCCAGTGGTGGGCATAATTCACCATTCTGCAAGTGATGGGAAAGGGAGAAAGAAATTGGAGCCTGTTGTTACCTATAAATTAACAATATGACCCCATAAATGAGAATAGAAGTATGAGCATCCAGCTGTATGTTATTGAATGGAGACCCTGGTTTTATAAGTTTAAATTGATTGTACATTAAATTAAGAAACTAGAGGAGGCTGGTAGACACTAGTGGTTACACTTATTTGGGTTGGGTCGTAAATGGAATAAGTTTGAGCTAAAACTTCTTAAGGGATCTGCTGGGAGAGGGAAAGATGGGGTAATGTCTGTTGAATCAGAAACGGGTAGCTGTTCACACAGTATGAAAATGTTTTTTGTTTGTAATGAATGCTTGGCTCATTGCATATCTCTGTCATGGCAGGTAGGGGGTCTGAAGATGAGCTTGGCGGATCAGAGGTTGAACTGATTTTTTTCCTTTGCTAATTCTGTGGATAATGTGAATGATTAAGTGCAAAATATACAGCTTTTGGCAAATAAAAACAGCACACAGTGTTCTTGTTGCCTAATTGCCTTTCTGCATGTAGGTTCTGAAAACAATTGCCTTGTCTACAGTCCACATTTAAGTGCTGATGCTGAAAACCCCTGTATATACAATATTACTCACCTGAGTTACCCCTCTGACTTTAATGTTATTTCTCAAGTGAGTAAAGTTGCTCATCTATGCAAAATTTTTAAGATTTGTACTTCAGGAAGGGAAGAGAAGAAACCTGCTTTTCAGACAGTGGTCAAATCTTTTTTGTATCAGATAGAGGCAGCCACTTGATTGCTGACAGACAAATGACTTCTTTGCTAGCTCTTCCTAATTTTTCAGTCCTACACACATGTATATAAATGAGAAATTTTATTTACTTCAGCATTCCTAATTAATTCAGTAGGACTCCTCAGGTGAGTAACTTGTAAGTGTAGGTGTTTGCAGCTCTGGGACTTAAATGTGGAGGTGGGAAACAGTGAAATTGCGTTTGATATCTATGATACTAATTGGAACTAATACGCCAGTCTTGTCCCAGAGATTGGTGTTATAGTACATAGTTGTACAGTAGCTCATACCAAGCTGGAATGAAATGCCCAATATAAGTAGTTAGTTTATTTTGATATATGTTACCATTATGTCTCGAGTCCTATACCAGAGCTCTTCTTGTGCTATCCTGCTGGAAAGACAATCTGCCATGAATCTGTGCTTTGAGGGATATTTTTGAGAAGTGTTGGAATTTCTGTGTTCATAAATAGATGCTTTGCAAACTTCAATCACCATCTGAAGGTTGTTAGAAAATGTGGCTCCTCACTCAGCTGATGAATCTGGACAGTCAGGTGGGCACAATGAAACACGAATGGAATGCACTGAGACATTTTTATCCAAAGAGCCAGAGATTAAATTTACCATAACTTATGAAATGCTATTTAAATACACTGATTCTCTTTGCCTAGCTTCCCCAGGAAACACTGAGGACAGACTGCAATATGAGTTTTCTTGTATCATCCCCAACCTTGAGGATGGATGTGACATGAACTGTATCCCAAAGGCCAGTTGCTTGGCTTAGCACTAGACCTACTGCTGGCCAGGACCTTTCTGGCTACAATATTTTAGTATGTTAAGATAGCCTGGCATTTATCTTTGGGGACTGCAGTTGAAACTACAAAAGAGGATGGCTCTGGGTGAATATATGCGGTTAGATAGGTGCGGGGACACCAGCAATAGTCCAGAAAAGCCGTGGCTAGCACTGATGAGTTTGCTCTTCCTCCAGACTCCTTTGTTGATGAACATACTCTGTCAGATTTCTACAATAGCAAACAATATAATTTAAACTGGAAAGATGATTCCTGCAGCCTTTGTCATTTTTTTGAGCTTTTGCTTACTGAAGACTATCCTATGCTTACTCTCTCTTGCTCTTGACTACCTCATCAAAAGTTGTACCCAAGGTAACAGTAGATTGGAATTTTTGGCTATAAGGAAATATTGTCAAGCTGTACATTTCTTATACTTCCTAGAACAGATTTTTGCTTTACTAACCACAAGTCCAAAGGCTACTGGCTAAAAGAAACTGGCTTATATATGTGTATGTGTACTGCCAACCCCCCTCTACCCCCCAGTCATCCATTTATTCAATATTATTTTCATAGATTTCATAGATTTAGGATGAAAATCAGTGAATTGATATAAATGAGAGATCCTGTATCCAAACAGAACCCATTTTGGGTAACTCAACAAGATGAATTTTCAGCTGAGACTCCTTATGCCTGAAGAAGGGTGATTATGCCCAAAAAGCTTGTGAAAAACTTTTCAAGTACTTGGTCTAGTAAAAGATTCACATCTACCCAAAGAACCTTGCCTGCCAGCTGTATTAGATAAACACTGTATGTCCTTTGAACAACTAAACAGATAAAAGTGGAGTGATTCTGAATGTATTTGTTTACAAATGATCATGGAAATATCATACAGCCCACTCAACAATAAGCAATAAAATAAGCATGGGGATTTTGATTGGTTAATAAATTATAGCTGATGTAGCTTACCTATATTCTACACCTTAGAACACCAGAATGAAATTGCATTGATGTTTCATGCTCTTCATTGGACCCTTATCTAACACAAACAGGACAGCTGCAAAGGCCATGCAAAATAACTTATTTTAGACACCAAGTTAGGACTTGCAAAACTCTCAAAACAGCAATTACATAGGTGGCAGAAGAATCCAATATTTCTGAAAACTGCGAAAGGCAGCAGGGATTTTATGGCATATAAAGTAGGGATTCTCTCTAGTAACCCTCTCTCCACCTCCCCTAATGGAGTTGAGTTGGCAAATGCTACACAGCAATAACACTATCCCTTTCATCAATCTGTTCCTTGCTAACTCTGCTAGAAGAAGCTGTGGAATGTGTAGCGTTGTTTCACTTTTCCTTCACATCTTAAGTTACACAGAACAGAAATTTACACCGTGGGCTGTTTTTAGAGGCCTTAGGGCTCAGGCTGATGAAGACATAGAACGTGCATTCTGTTGCAGAGGTCTTTATACTCCAGAATAGATAGCTGATTACAAAGCAGCCTGAAGATCTAATTACAATTGGCAATCGGGAGATGAGGAAAGACTGCAGACAAATTTCCTCTATTTTTATACACAGTCCTTGTGGCATTCACACTGCTTTCAATAAATGTGCTTCTGGCAAAAACTGTCAATTATGGTAATAGTCTGGATGACTGGGTACTGAGAGACTAGAAGCCTGACCTTTGCTGTTGTAATCATCATCATCAGTGTGAGTGTGCATGCCACCCAAAAGACAGAACAAGTGGTTTAACTAGGCAGTAATTGCCAATTGTTAATGATGATGCTATTGATGATGCATTTTTGTTTGTGATAATTGAAAAGATATTACACTGGGTGATCTCTGTGGTAGGTGGGTGATTAATGTTTGAGGGAGGAAAAAAATATGTTTGTGTTTGAAATAAGAAGAATAAATATTTCATATGTTGCGTTCCGATACTTTTAATCCACCTAAGTATATAAACACAATGCATAGCACTTGTTCATCTTAAAAGAGAAGCAAAAACTCAAGAGTGATTTAAAAATGAGTTTAAAATGCTGCAACTCAGCACAACTAAGACTAAAAAGTTTTGGAACCTCATTAAAATTGGCCCACCAGTGACAATAAGACCAGACAAGGTCAAAAGAGAAAATTCACTGAATTCAATGAGGCTGCGTACCTGTGTAACTGAGTGGAGAATTTGGCATCCTTTAGTAACGTGGTTTATGCTGTGATAGAACTTAATGAACTAGGCATTGGGCAATTTGATAGGAAAATAGGACCCACTTCAAAGGCAAGAAATCCATTGTTGAAGAGTAAGAGTACAATAAGCCAAGTGGCAAGGATGATGGTTGATACGCATCTTTTATTAGTGCCTTGCTTTTACCAAACAGGGGGGAGATGCATGCTCATACACTCATCTTGTGACAGCTAAAGCTTATATCCAAGAACAGGATTGTTAGTAATAGCTGGTTATTCAGTCCTACCACCCAGGTAATCCAAAAATTCTTATTGACTTCATCTGGAATTTTCTGTACACAAAGTTTTTAGGATCAGGCCCCTGGTTTGCCCATTCCTAGAGATTATCATTAGTGCTGTGCGAAGCTTCAGCCCCTGATTCAATTCGGCGAAGATTCGGCCCGATTCATTGGCAATTCTCCAAATCCGAATCGAATCAGGAGACTCTTTAATTTCTCTGAATCTAATTGGAACCCTCTGAATCGATCCAGAGAAATTCAGAAAGATTCAGTGATTCGGACATAGACACAGCTTTAAATGTTTTTTTTTCTACATACCTCATGGTAGCAGGTGGCTAATGAATGCTGAGATGCTGGAGTAGATGAAGCATCCCACAGGAGCACTGGCGGCTCCCCAGCATGCTCGGCAGCTGACTCAGAAGTGGACCAGAAGCACTTCCAGTCCACTTCTGGGTCCACCAGGGTGCATGCTGGGGGGCCCTCCCATGACTTGGTGACTGGTGCCTCCTGGGTCTGGGGGGGCACCTGGGGTCCCCCCATGGCCAATCACCTAGCTGGGGAGGCATGTGGTTGGCAGCAAACTTCCAGATTTGCTGCCGAGCACATGCCCTCCTCCCCCCTCACTCCTGTAGGACTCTCTATCCACCACACCATAGCACCATTCACAAGCTGCCTGGTACCTTGCGGTATGTAGAAAAAAAATTTAAAGCTGTGTCTATAGCCATATTGCTGATTCTCTGAATCATCATTGAATCTTCAGATTTGGGTTTGGCCAAATCAAATAGGGGACAGTGATCTGAATCAACAGATCGAATCACAGTCCCCGATTCAGGCTGAATCCAAATCCCAGCTGAATATAGTCCATTTCACACACTCCTAATTATCATGTGAAACTTGAGCTTTTGACATCTTGAATTAATTTTGGTGGCTAGTAAAAGCAGATGGAGATTTCTAGGGCCAAGGGTTATCCAGTTAGCACACATATATATTTACAGCTATATATAAATGTTACAAGGACAGAAGAATCTGTTCGCCCACAATTCAATGTCGAAAGTATGTAATGTTCTTCTTTACCTTTTTATTTATGTACCAGATTTTCAACATCGGATATATTATATCTACATTTTTGTTATTTTCTTGGTATTATATTGTTATATGAGTATAAATATCAAACATGTATCCACAGATCAAGCATGTACATACATACCTGAGAAATGTACTTACCTCTTACTAAGTAGTTACTCTTGCATCATTTTTAGAAATACTTTATGGAACTTAATTTATTGAATGATACCAATAATTTATATAAATTACTCTGAAAACTTACACAATATAATAGAGAATATTATCCTTTCTGTAGAATGAAACGTATGGTTTAAAATTCTTGGTAATGATGATTGCAGTAATATTTAAAGGTCAGTCAAGGAGGATATTCATTGAATAATGTACTATACAAAAGTGGAATGCTCTTTAGAGATGTTATCATTATTTTTAGGGACTATTATCTACAAAGACATTTAGTTACTAATGGCAGAAGTAAGTGAGAAGGCAGGAATCATAGAATCAATGAGTTGGAAAGGACCTAGACAGATCATCTAGTCCAACCCCCTGCCATGGGCAGGAAGGATCACTGGGGGTGACAGGGGTCATAAGACCCCAGCCAGGTGCCTATCCAGTCTCCTCTTGAAGATTTCCGGGGAAGGTGCAAGCACCACCTCTCTGGGAAGCTTATTCCAGGCTGTGGCCAGGCTTACAGTGAAGTAGTTCTTCGTAATAGCTAACCTAAACCTGTCCTCCCTCAGCTTGTGGCCATTGTTCCTGGTGACTCCAAGGGGAGCCCTGGTGAACAGACTTTCCCCGAGTCCCTGCTGCTGGCCCCTGATAAGGTTGTAGGCAGCCACAAGATCCCCCCTCAGTCTCCTCTTGCGGAGACTGAAGAGATTCAGGTCCCTCAGCCTCTTCTCATAGGGCTGGCCACGGAGGCCCCCAACCATATAAGTGGCCTCCTCTGGACCCTCTCCAGGTTCTCCACGTCCCTCTTGAAGTGCGGCGCCCAGACCTGGACACAGTACTCCAGCTGCGGCCTGACCAGCACCGCATAGAGGGGGAGCAAGACCTCTCTGGACCTGTTAGTGATGCCCCTGTTGATGCAGGACAGGGTGCAGTTGGCTCTGCCTATTGCTTCATTGCATTGGTGACTCATATTCATCCTGGAGTCAATCCTGACTCCAAGATCCCTCTCTGCCTCTGTGCTGCTGAGAGGGTCAGCCCATAACCTATAACCGTAATGCTGGTTCCCTCTCCCCAGGTGCAGCACTCTGCACATGTCCTTGTTGAACCGCATCCTGTTCAGATCCGTGAAGAATTGTGAGAGGCATTGAATTTGATGCAAAACAAAATTGTGGGATTAAAGTCATGGAGATAAACAAGTTTACAGTGAGTTCATGATTTAATTTAGGGTAAAGATCAATAATGCCAGAAAGTTGCTACCATTTCATAGAATTTGCTCTTGTTGAAATAGCTTAAATCAGTTGATCAGATAAACGCTGGGAAGTTTTAGATTGAAATGTTCCTGCCTGGAGTAGGTGGTGGGACTGGTGATGACCTCCAGTGGTGCCTTTCAGCCCTATTTTTTAATGGTTCTATGATCATTTTCATTCCTAGTCTGTGTCACCAGCTCCCTTCCCCCCCCAACCCCCTCTCCTCCAGCCCAAATAAACAGACAAAAAGCCCAGAGCAAATGGTGTTAACTGATACTCTTTGGTGAGGATTTGTCGTGTGGTTTAAAGATATACCAAACTGCATAGACATTACATCCCTAGCTCTGGTTCCTCTGTGTTGAGTCACAATGGTAAGGCATGAGTTCATACAGCTGCTATGTTGTACCTGTTTGGATCAATGAAGAACTTCAGGATTAATATAGTACCTCTCAAGAGCACTAAATTCATTTAAAAATAACAATGGGCCAAATTAATTCCTGGCTTAACTCTACCTACATTGTTCTACATACATCAGTCAAGAATTTGCTCCAGTGTCTTTAAACCTTGGATCTGCAAGATGAATTTCAACTATACTCAAATCAATTCTGGCAGCACCTCCAATTACAGGATATATTTCAATGTGAACTTGGTCTCAGTATGGATGGGATACTGATTGCTCCTCCTCTGATATTTAAGTGCCTTGTGGGGCCTAACAAGATAGCAGCTAAAAATTGACTCCTACTTAATATCAGCTTCTGAGGTGAAATTAAATGTTCTTAGTGATATATTAATACTCAGTTTACAGGCTAGGGTTGACTAAATATCCCTGAGATTACATTACAGGGGAGGACATCCTTATGTAGAGGATAAAATCAGGAGCTGAGAGTAGATAAAAGGAAAAGAAGAACCCTTTTCCTTTGTGCATTTATGTGCATTTGTAACTCATTAGTGAATCATTACAGAGCTTGTCTTTTATCAGTAAAACCTTTGATATGTTGACTCAAAAATACAGCCCTTTTAGAATTAATGCAGTTTAGCTTTCTCCTTTTTTGGTAGAAATAACTTTGCCATAATATACTTCATAACTTATCACCTGGGATCCTGGTTTTCTCTGATTTTCTCCCAATTTTTAGCTGCAAAAAAGTTACCCCAAATCCACATTTTTCCATGATTAAAATGAAACACCACTATGTATCTATCTATATATTAATGGTGTTTCACTTAAATCATGGAAAATGTGGATTTGGGGTTCCTTTTTCCTTAACCGAAAACTGGGGATTTTTTTAAATCAGAGAAAACCAGGATTAGCCTGCATATCATACACAGCAGATTGAACCTAATGGATTCCAAAACACTTTGCAAAATGTATCACGCTCTTAGAACTGGTAAAATACAGCACACCTTTAAAAGCATCTGTCCATTATTTGCATATGGTGATAACCAAAATACTGTTCTAAGGATAGTAATGATTTACAATATTTTACAGTAATGATTGCAAAGACTTACAGTTCCAGTAATAGGAAATGTAAATAATTTCACTTTTTTTTTTACCTACCCTGGGTAGTGATGATTGGTCAATACTTTTTAGTGGGGACCACCGCATAAAAATAAATCAATTCTTGTAAAATATTGGAGTGGAGTGTATATTGAAAAAGTACATAAATGACTCCTGACAGTCATTCCTAATTCAGGGCTGTTCAGCTTCTGAGTGGCTGGGGCCACACGCTGTGCCATGCCTTCCCAGCATTGTGGGCACCCCTGGATTTCCCCAGGTCTTGCTAACTATGCCTCTCCACCCTGCCTCCAAGGGTGGAGGCAGGAAGAGGAAACGGGGAGAAAAATAGGTAGTCAAGAGACCCTGGTGGAAACAGCAAGATAGTGATGAGGGGGTGGAGGAGGAGGGGACAGTGACTGGATCTGGAATGTGGGGGCCATGAGTTAATCCTTTTGTGTCCTTGTGTCTGTGTCTGTATTCAACTACCTTACAAAGCCAAGTTTATGAGAAGACAGCACACAGATGTAATGGGCAAATGTGGAGGAAAGAGGAAAAGCTAACAGGAAAATAAACACATTTTTTGCAGAATGGTAAGCCTTTGATTTGCTTCTATCTTCCTCAGGACCATTCAAATTAACATTCAAATCTTCCTTTCTTTTGGCTAACATTTCAGAACATGTCTTGACACTGTTTGATTACAATTTTGACCATCACAACCTCTGAGGAAAGATTCTATAAACTATGTTTTTTGGTTTAGAAAATGGAAGACTGAAAAAAGTTTTGGTAACAGTCTTCAAATGCATAGAAGTTTACTGAAAAGTAGAAAGTTATGAGTTGTTCTTCATGTCCACTAACGATAAGACAAGAAGTAATGGCCTAAAAACTGCAGTCAAGGAATGCAAGTTAGAAATTAGGACCATTTTTTTAGCTGTAGTGATACTTAAATACTAGACTAGATTACCTAAGGAGGTATGAAATCTCCATCTTTAGAGGTTTGTTAACAACAAATTAGACCACAGCTGCCCAACTGGTACCCCACAAGAGGATAAGACCCCCCATATAATAAGGGACCTGATTCTTGACTTAGGTCTCCCCGTAAATAATCAACACTATATTTCTTAAACAAATATTCTCCTGAATATTTCATTCAAATACAAAGCTGCAGATATATAGCTAAGTCCCCTTGCTCCTTTGAGCCATCAGATTTGTCATACCAGATCATTGCTTTGTTTTGCCAAGCCCAGACCCACCAGGGCTAATAAGTGATGCTTCAGAAGATGGCAAAAGTCTCCCATAGTGACTTTAGGTAATTGTGCAATATGGTACATAGAGAAATAGCTGATCTCTATGAGACACCAAGGACATCCATAGAGAATGAAGCAGTAATATGTTTTCTTAAAAAGACGATAGAGAGAAAAACCTCTTTTTGAAAATATGTGTAAATGTGTGAATATATGTGTATATAATAAATGTGAAATATATAGTCAGGTTTTGGTTGCACTGTTGCCCACAAGACTTTAGAGGCAAAAATGTGTTATACAGATTCTATTTTCAGACAGATTTATTCTTTGGAGTGTTTCTGAATATTCAGCCAACACTTCAGCATTCCCTACCTTCCTTTGGGTGTTTGGGAAAGCAGAGCCTCCACAAGCAGCTGTTCATTGTGATGCCGCCAAGGCCCCGCTCTGTATTTCTAGCTTTGGAATTCAGAACTACCAATAATTTATGTATGTATTTCTTTATAAATGTCAAAAATAAACCCTTAAAATCTGAACCTGCCCTCCCAAGGTTTAAATATTTCAAAATAATATATAAATGACTTTCATCCATTAGTTCAACCTCCTTTGTATTTTCTAGAGCTATAATATTTACCTCTTAAGCATTGGTACTTCTGAGCACTTGAAAATAAGAAGTCATAGAAATTTTCTTGGAAGAAGGTAGGATATTTATTAACAGTGAAGAAAAACACATATTATCCCAAGCAGAGACTACCCTAGCAGTGGTAGGGTGGAGTCACCAGCACTAGGTAGGCCCTGCAGGAGGTGCTACAGCTGCTCCGCCCAGCTCCAGGGGTGGTCACCTCGATTCGCCTCCCCTCCTTTGCCCCCAGGGACAGCCCTGGTCCCAAAACTAGTCAGGGTACATTAGGAAAACTCTTAGGGTGCCTATACATGAGTAGCGAACCTGCTCCAACACCCTGTAATTGAAGTCCACAGAGTACTCAATCAAGTCTGCTGGAGCATAGTAGTTACTGCAGTCCAGCAGCCTCCAGCTTCTTGTGTATCTGCATCCTGGCACTTAAAAAATGGCAGTGGAGGTGCTTTATCTGAAGCTCATTTGATGAGCTTTAGATAAAGTGCCCACATCAGCATTTTTGAGCATAGGGATGCACATACACAAGACACTGTGGGTGCTTTAATTAAAGCATGTCTTGGAGCTGCTAAAATTAAAACACTCCCCCATCCTCCCCTCCCACAACTTCCAGAGCCCTATATGTGGAAATCGGAATGTCTTTTTTTCTGGTATTAATGCATCAATATAGCCTTTTGTTCCTATTAATAGTTGTCAGGGAATCAAGCCCCAAGGTCACGGTGGGCCGAGGGTTCGGAACAAACAGGCAGGATCAGCAGCGAGGAGTCAGAGCAGTTCGGGACACGTGCGGTTTCGAAACAAATGGATTTTATTTACTTACGCCACTGATGGTGGTGTAGCGTAGGCAGGAGAGCTTGCTTGTTCAGTTACAGTCAAGTTAACGAACAATGAGAGGGGTCTGTTGGGCCACGGGGTTCTTGAGCTGAGCCCTTGCTTTCCAGCCCGGAGGCTAGGTGCGGCTGCCCAACTCAATAGTCCCAGGACTGGTCAACAGCTCATAAACGGGAAAGACAAACAATGAACTGTAATGTAACGGAAGTCCAACGTGGGTGAAAACAGGTTGAGAACGATGCCAAAGTTGATACCAAAATGAGGTAACGATGCCATGGCCGGTGGATGTTGTAAGTTGGGTCGTTCAAATCATAGTTGGTGTCAATGCCAGAAATAGGTTCGGTAATGGAAAAATCAATATGAAGACGACGAGGAACAAGCTATGAAACCGCAGTGGTGAGGAGACCAGTGGGCCTAAAGGCTCTCCTGAGGAGCAGTCCCTGCCAAGGCAGCCTCTGCTCTCAGGTCGGGTCTGGTTTCCCCCTGGGCGGGGACTTGCAAGCCTTTTAAGACAACCCGGTAGCCAATCAGGTTGTTTCCTTTATGGAATTTTCTGGATTGATTACTTCATGCTTTTGGCAGAACTGAGCATGCGCGTTGTAACAAATCAGGTTACCTCATGGAAGAGATTGATTGACAAATCCTAAGGTCGCATAGGGGGCACATGCTGGGCATGCTTGTCTGCCCTCTTGTAATTTTCCATTAGCTTGTCTGCGCACGTTCAAACTTAACCCTGTGTTATCCAGCATATGCTTTAAAATTTCGTTCAGACAATAGTTACCATTTTAGTTAAATGGTGGCATACTACTTTCCAGATATTTAGCAAAAAAGAAAATGTATTTAATTTAGATGTTGCCTCTTCAGTAAAGGCTCACTGCAGCTTATAGTAAAAGCAAGATAAAACATAAAAACAGAAAATAGTAAATGATAAAACAGTTCCCCAAATAATACCTCAAAACTTATCCCCACCTTCCAACAGCCTGCCCTAGTAAGAAGGTCTAATAGTACTTCTGGAAGAAGTCCAGGCTTGGGCTTTGGTGGAAGTCAAGGGAATGTGAATTCCAAAACTGAAAATAACTGTTGAAAATGACTTTCTGTGGATTTTCACCAGATGGAGCTGTTAGGAGGTTGCTCTCCTCTGATCTTAGTGATGGAACATAAGGAAAGAAGCAGTCCTATAGGAACTGAAGGCCTAGACCATTTAGGTCTTTATAAGTCAAAACCAGTATCTTGAATTGCACTCAAAAGCAATTGGAAACCAGTGTAGACTCTGAGAAGCACTGGAGGTAGGTGCTTCTGGCAATCCACCCCCATCTGATGATCAACTGAAGGGTAACTCAGATGGTCCTAATTTTCTATGCTTACTTCATAAATACAATTAGATGTGATCACTTTTATGGTGATTTTTGTTTTACTTTCTTATGTAAATAAATAAAAGAAAACCAGTTTTGAAAACCAAGCATTGTTTCCTTCCCCACACAGAAAATTTCTGTGTTGGGACTTCTGTTTTTTCATTATGAGATTAATTTTGCTGGATACAAATATTTCCACTACTTCTAATAAGGATTGCATTATAACTTTGCCAGTATAGCATTACTGTAATAAACTCTACTTGTCTACTTGAGTAACAGCTCTCTATAATAGTGTAATAGCTGTCTTCAGACTATAGTTTTATAACCCACATCATATGTTACTAGGATGTCCTTTGATGTAAGGGAGGACTTACAGTACTATAGCACTGTTTCTGAACTGGTTTGCTTTTAAATACTTCCTTTACTGAAATGAATTAATAAGTATTGTACTTGAGACAGTTACACAAAAAGAAAAAAAAAAGCATGGTAGCTGGCATGCTGCCTAAGGCACTGAAAGATCACTTTCAGCCCTACTAAATCAGGGAACAACTGGAGTACTGTTCTTTATCAACACCAGGCAGTGTTCCTGGATTCCCACAGCTCCATTTGACATAGTTCGGGACATCAAGTTCACCTGCTGCACAGGACCCATAAATATCTTTCTGATTTTCTTCAATAAGCACAAGCTAGAGGTTAATAATGTGGGGATGTTTGATTCCCTGCTGTTTTAAATAATTTCATGGAAAACCTAATGCAGTAGGACACTAGTTAGAAAGGTTATTACCCTCATCAAACTACAGCACTTCTTTCCTATTATTTTCTACCCATTTCTTAGCCTTATACCTCCTCTCCAGTCATTTACTGCAAATGATTCTTCAAAACGACACTCTGTGGTTGGGTGGAGACAGTATTGAAGAAAACTTAATCCCTAATCAGTGTCCTGTCAATGCTAGTAGTAGTGTGAATCTTTCTTCCTCCCCCTGCTTGCTGGAGCCTGTATGCAATGCAGGGACTTAGAAATTCATTGCACTGTTGTCATTCAGACTACATTTCCTGCCCTCAGGATGCTCTTGCCACATCCTTTTGAGTCAGTCAGGGTTCTGCAACTTAAGTGCTGACCTAAAAAAAACCTGAAGATCATCCAAAATATTCCAAAAAATGCATTTTTTGTATTTATTGTTTTCCTGGTTTTTGCTCCTTCTGCTCGCTATGCATTGTTTTTATTGTCATGAGTTTTCTCAGACTGCTGTTCAGAATTTCTGAAGTGTTTTTGTTTCTTTTTTTTTATAAAAAGTCTTCAAAGTATTTTCTCTTAATACCCCACCCCCTGCTTTCTTTCTCCCCCATCTCTTTATTTTGTTTTCCACTCCTCTTCATTTCCTCTCACCTTTTTTTTAAAATCCCATTGCCTCTTTCTGTTATTGTGTATGGGCGTTTTGTGTTTTGTTTTGTTTTTAAATGGCATTAGGAGCATGGATCATCATTTAGTACAGCTTTTGGCGAATGTTTTGGAAAGCTTGCTAGCAGAAGCTAGAATATACTTGCAAGTATCCATCTCCCAATAAATGTGAGTGGAAACCCCTGAGGCTCTCCTTTGTCTTGAGGACCATTGCTTAAGTAGGTTTGTCCAGTGCTTGGGTAGACTGTATTTAATTGGCAGAGATGCTGTCAAGAGGTGTGTGTGAAGCAAACAGACTTGTAAGAGTGGAGTTAATTCACTGCACTAATTTAATCTGAGAGCTAAGCAGAAGTTTGTCTAAAACCCATTTAATGAGAAAGATCTTGCTTAGAATAAAATGCATGTTTCCGCTAATATTTTTATTAAGAATTCTGTTTTTTTCAGTGAAACAGAAATTGTGGTGTTTGCTTGTGTATTTTTTCTCTTATATTTTATTTTTTTTTCTCCTTGTTCTACCTTTTCCCTCCCTCCCACTTGCAATTTTGCCATTTAAAGATCAAAAAATGAAAACACAAAAACAAAAAGAAAGCATGGGAAAAAAAGAAAAAAGGAAAAAAGAGAATAACGCACAAAAATATAACTCACAAAGCTCTCCAAACCCAACTTGTTTAAAAATTTTCTCATTCTTTTTTTTTCCTTTAAGAAAAATGATAGAGACCGGAGGAACGGCACATAATTCCTCAAAGCTCATCTAACAGTTCTTCCAACTATACAGTTAGTCCAATAAAAAAAATATCAGAACTAATCCTCTCAGAGATGTCCCGGACTATCATGGCTACAGCAGTGGTCCAACCCTACTCAAAAATCATAAGTACTCCTTTCTGAAGGTTACATTTTTAACAATATTACCATCAATTTTAGATGTAGGTTTCTAAGACTTGAATTGGTTAAGCTTGAAAGAAAATGATTGTATGTATGTGGACAGTTTGATCCATATATGTAGCTTTGGATCAGTGTGCATCTTACACAGTACTGAGTACTGCGTTGGTGCTGGATTTGAGTAAATTTATATATTGGGATGGGGATTAGAAATAACACAATCCAAACTCAGAATCAGAACATGGTTGCACTTCGGAGGAGTTTTAAACTGGATTTGGTCTTGGATCTAGATTTAAATGTCACAGCTACTCCTGACAGTAAAATCCTGTCCTGAACTTCGGGATGTTTAGTATCCAGATCTGCGTACAAAACGTGTGACAAAGTTGCATACTTCCTGTGAAATGTGAACGTATGTTTCCAAATGTTCACATACATTTTCTTAACAAAGCTTAGCAAAATTAAGTTTAGTTTCATTATTCTGAATTATTCCAAACTGCAATTAGTTGTAAAAGAAAACAAAACCTTCTTAGCACTTTTGAATGTTTTATTTTTTTCATTTTTCATTTGCCACACTTTATTTTCATTTGACATGCAACAGCGTTTTGATTCTGAGTTTGGTTTGAGTTCTTTCTAATCCCCATCCCAGTACAGAACATTAATCAAGGGTAGCACCAACACAGTACTCAGTACTGTGTAAGAGGCACACTCATCCAAAGCTACATATATAGATCAAATTGTCCACATGGACATATATGGATCAAACTGCCACACTTTGTTTGCTTGTAAAGCTAATAAAATACATTATAGTCAAAGCAAAACCAAAAAAGATATCTTTTGCTAGAAAGAAAATCTGTATGAATTCCATATGTTCTGGAAGTGAATGGAAATTGGTGGTAGAGGAAACATTCTCAAGTGTCATCTTAAAGTCTTGTCACAATTAAAAGACTTGAAAGTATTCTGAGCAGGAAGGGCTTCTAGGAGTTGGGCCAATATAAACAACAATTCCCAAATGATATGTGTGATAGGAATGTGGGTGAAACTCCCCCACAGTGTACTGACTAATGTAATTTCTTATTGTGCAGTTATAGAATATACACTAATCAGTTGCTTCTGTAATAAAATTAGGACTCATATATGAAGGTAAAGTGCAAAAAGCTAGAGACCAAAGATTTTACTTGCACTGAAACACAGCGCTACCTATGAACCATATTTTAAAATGCATTTTGAGATTTGAGCTAATAATGTGAATGACATTCAGTGAGATTGCCAAATGCTGGTAATTTACTTTCATTTTCACATTAATGTGGGCCCACCTGTGATGAATTGGAAACTAAATAAGCACATCAGTTTTAATTAGATATTTCAGAGGCTGGATCTAGTTAAACAGCAGCATTCATTCTTATCTATTAAACAGTCAATGAGTCTACCACATTCTTCACAATAAGATTTTTGCCTTCCAGTTCACCTTCTTTCTGTTCTTTTACCCCTTTTTCTTATTGATGCCTTTTATGTAAGATGACCAAACTGGGATAAGCAAATGGGCTAATAGAACAGGTCATCTGACTGACTGCTCTAAATTTTTTTTTTGCGAGAAAAGTAGTCTTTAAGGGCACAGACAGAAGTGACATTTTTGCCTGATCTGGCTACAATATTGCACAGGGAGTCAGATGAAGGTGTTTCAAAATATAGCATCTTCTGTAACTTGAGTCTGCACTGCCTCCCAGCCTGTTGCTGTTTTCAGAATGGGAGGGGGGAAAGGGAGCCAAGGTAGTTCAGTGTGGGGTTTTTTCAGCCCCCCTGGAGGGAGAGGCAGGTATATTAGAGCCCCCTGAGGTGGAGGGCTCCAATTCACTCACCCCACCCTGCAATGCAGGCTGGGGAACCCCTAGAACAAGCTCCTTCTGCTCCCTTTCCCCCCTCCCATTCTGAAAACAATGCAGGCTGGGAGGGAGCTGGCAGGAAGGAGGGGCCATTACTAGGGGAAACTGGCTGCAGCCCAGGGTTAGATTCTGCGCTCCCGGAACCAACAATGAGCTTCTGTTTGGTCCGGGGGATTGTTGTAATTCAGAAAGCTTCCTGCAAAGTGTTCTCAGTTACACTAGGGAGCTGCATTTCTGTCTGTGCCCTAAGACTACTTAAGGAAATTGGTATTTGGCCCATCCACTTTCTCCCAATAAATCTTGAAGGTAGAGTAGAATGGCATTTTTAGGCATTATGAAGAGGCAGTTGAGTTTTATTGATTGTTTTTACGGATTTCATCTTTGTGTTATTTAATGGATAGTGCCACAGGTACCAGCTTAAACCAATGGCTAGCAACCTACAATCCACAGGCCAGACTTCTTAACAATACTTTTTCTATATTGTTTGCTCTGGCTTCACCCCCAGGGTTCAGCCATTCTTCTGACCAAGATGGCTTTCTTTAGAGCAACTTTTCAAAGGTAATGGTGATGCTGGTCAGAGTTAATTCATAGCAGCATAAAACAATCCCTCTCAGTAAGGTGCTGTGTACCTCTGACAGAAGGCCTCAGGTGTCCTGGAAAAAAGAAACTACTTTGATCCTACAGTACTATCTTGATGACAGTAGATCAGTAGGCACACACTTCTTTTTTTCTATCAATGTTCACTCTGTGTGTGTGTGTGTGTGTGTGTGTGTGTGTGTGTGTAAATAATTATTTGTATAACTACTTCTAGGAATACTAACTCCTGAGTAACAAGCACAACAGATGTGTAGGTACAGTCCACTACGAATGTATTTTGAACCAGAACTACTCATCACACATTTAGTCATGTTTGCATTTCCTCAGGGCAATGAG
>NW_017728886.1:209536723-209557572 GCF_001723895.1 Crocodylus porosus | reverse complement strand
GCCTCACCAAGGCCGAGTACAAGGGGAGAATGACGTCCCGGGATTTGCTCGAGAAGCATCTATGGTTGCACGCCAGCATTTTGGTCGCTTTACTAGCCGCAGCATCGCATTGGAGGCTCATTGGTTTCAGATGCTGATCTGGTGCAAAGGCTAGGATAGATAATTGGCTGATTGTCACTCTAGCCCTGGCACTTTATTAGAGCTCATTCAAGACTTCCATATAGACCTGGGGCAGAGCCCCATACATAATAAGTGGATTGGAGGTCCCAGCCCTGGGACCACAATTTATCATATTATCTTTGTGGAGCAGTCCCACATTAGCTCAATGCATGTTACTTAATTCTATCTAAGGATACAATACAATGCGAGAGCACTTAGCATTTGTTATCCTACTTAGAATTTAACACATACTAAGCTTAGTTTATCTGTAGGTTTCTTGTCCCAGAGAGTTCACTGAAGCAAGAATAGGGCAGCCATCTTTTATTTGACCCTGAGGTCTCTGTCTTTGTGCCACATACTTACTGCAAGGTAAGTGAAGGCTAAACCTTGATTGCTTAGCTCTATTTCACTGAAAGGTAATCTCCTATGGTTTAGTTTTTATTTGTCATTAGGTAAGCACAGTCAAAAGGACAGCATTATATTTGACAGCTATATACCACTATATTTTGAAAATGGGAATTTTGTGATCTGATTATCCTCACTTCCAGCTGTTAAGTATGCTTATCTCCCATTACATTTTCCTTCATGCCTGAGAAGATGGCACATTCTTGTAGTTCACATGTGAACAAAATGCAAGATATTTTTTTTCCAAACTCAGCTTAAACTATTAAAGGCAATCAAGAGCTATGGCATAGAATCATAGAAAATTAGGGTTGAGTCATTGACTACTGCCCTCTGAGCCCAGTGATCCTATCCCTCAGGAGTGGGGCTGTGTGAAACAGCACCGTTCTGCTTTGACTTCCGTTTCAACATTTCAACGGAAGTGTTTCATTTTTAGTTTAGTTTTGTTTCGAAAGCACTGTTCCATTTCTTTTCGTCAAAACTGTTTTGCTGTTTCTATGCTGTTTTGACATTTTACCTATACTGTGCCAGGAATATTGGTGCTGACACTGGCCCCAGCTGGCAGCACCAGCTTCCTGTCATTCAGCAGGCAGATGGGGGGCCCACACCTCTGGAAGGAGTTCAGTGCAGCCCCCACAGCCCTCCCGAGAGTGTGGGCAAGCCCTCAATCTGTCTGCCAGATGATGGGAGGCTGGTGCTGCTGGATGGGGTCAGCGGCAGTACTGATCTTCCTGTTGCTGGATGCAGGCTGTGTCCAGCGCTGTCCCAGGTGTCAGGAGCAGCCTCCCGTAATCCAGCAGGCTGATCAGGTCCCTTTGCGCTCCCAGGAGGGCTGCAGGGCTCTGCCAACTCCTCCCAGAGGTGCAGGGGCCCCGATCTGTTTACCGGATCACAGGAGGCTGGTGCTGCTGGTTGGGACTGGCTCTGGGCGCGGCCCGTACCGGGAAGATTGGTGCTGCCACTAGCCCCAGCCAGCACCACCAGCCTCCTGTCATCTGGCAGGCAGATCAGAGGCTTGCCTGCACCTCGGGAGGGCTGCAGGTCTGTGCAGGACTTCCCCTGGGGGTGCGGACCCCTAATCTGCCTGCCAGATGACAGGAGGCTGCTGCTGTCAGCTGGGACCGGCACTGAAGCCAAGTAAGCTTGCCTTCCAAGCTCAAAAAGTTTCAAAACTTTCAAAATGTTTTGAGTTCCCTTGTTTCATTTTGAAGCTGTTTTGAAGACTTTTGTTTCATTTCAATTTCACTGTTTGAGCTTGAAACACATCAAAACAGCTTCAAAATGAAACACTGGGTGAAATTTCTCACAGTCCTACTTAGGAAGTCATCTACCATCCCTATGTATATCATTCTAGCCAAGGCTTTGTCTAGCCAGATCTTAAAAGCCTCCAGGGATGGAGATTCCACCACCTCTCTGGCTAACCTATTCCGGTGTTTCACTACCCTCCGAGTGAGAAAGTTCTTCTCAGTATCTAATCTAAACTTTTCTTGCTGCAACTTGAGACCATTGTTCCTTGTTCTGTCATCCACCAAGACTGAGAACAATCTTCCTCTTTGGAACTTGCCTTCAGGTCACTGAAGACCTCTATTAAATTCCGCCTCAGTCTTCTCTTCTCCAGATTAAAGAAGCCCAGTTCCTTCAGCCTCTCCTCAGGAGTCATGCCCCCAGCACCATAACCATTTTTGGTACCCTTCACTGGACTATCTCCATTTTTTCCACATCCTTTCTGTAGTGGTGGTGGGGAGGGTCCAAAAATGGTGACAGTACTTTAGATGTGACCTCACCAGTGCCTAATAGAGGGGAAGAATCACTTCCCTTGATCTGCTGACAGCTCTCCTACTATGCTGCTCATTATGATGTTAGGCTTCTTTGCAATAGGGGTGCACTGTTAGATCATATTAACTTGTCTAGGTCTCTCTGAATACTAGTCCTACCCTCCAGAATATCTACTATATCCCCCAGCTTGGTATCATCTGCAAACTTGCTGAGGGTACACTCTATGCCATCTTCCAGGTCGTTGATGAAGACATTGAACAAAACCAGCCCCAGCACCAACCCCTGGAGCACTTCACTTGATACTGGCTGCCAACTAGACATTGAGTCATTGACTACTACCCTCTGAGCCCAATGATTCAGCCAGTTTTCTATCCACCTTACAGACCATTCATTTAACCTGTACTTCCTTAGCTTGCTTGTGAAAATGTTGTGGAAGACTGTATCAAAATCCTTGCTAAAGTCAAGGTATATGTTGCCCACCGCTCTTCTCACATCCACAGAGCCAGTCATCTCCTCATAGAAGGCAATCAGGTTGGTCAGGCATGACTTGCTCTTGGTGAATGCATGCTGACTGTTCCTAATCACCTTCTCTTCTAGGTGCTTAGAAATGGACTCCTTGAGGACCTGCTTCATGATGTTTCCAGAGACTGAGGTGAAGCTAACTGGTCTGTAGTTTCCTGGATCTTTCTTCTTCCTTTTCTTAATGAGAATATATTTAATATGGGCCCTTTTTCCAATCCTCTGGGACTCTCCCGATGACTATGAGTTTTCAAAGACGATTGTGAGTGGCTCTGTAATCACATCGGCCAACTCCCTCAGCACCCTCAGGTGCATCTTGTGTGGCCCCAGGGACTTGTACATGTCCAGCATTTCTAAATAGTACCTAACTTGTTCTTTTGCCACTGTTGGCTGCTTAACTGTTGGCTCCCTAAAATTTGCCAGCAGGTGCTGTAGTCTGGGATCTGACCTTGCCTGTGAAGACTGAGGTAGAAAAAGCATTGAGCCTTTTCTGCATCATCTGTCACTAAGTTGCCTCCCCAGTTTAGTAAAGGACTTGCACTTTCCCTGATCTTCCTGTTGTTGCTGACATACTTGTAGAAACCCTTCATTACCCTTCATGTCCTTTGCAACCTGCAATTTCAGTTGTACTTTGACCTTCCTGATTTCATCCCTGTATGCCCTAGCAATACTCATATACTCATTGTCACACATTTGGCATAATGGTATACAAAATTTACTTCCTCTAGTTTAACTGCTATCCACACTAGGACCTTGCCTCAGTCCATTCAGGTAGAAAGGAATCTTACTGTTTTATCCCATGATTAGTTGCCTTTTTCAGAAAAAGGCAGTTTAATTAAATGGATCAGCTACACAGAATGTATAACGAACCATTTTGCTTCTTTACTTCCTATTTTCCTCACCCAACGCATATATTCCTGATTCTATTTTAGGAATGCTGGGGTTGTATTTTAGGAATGGGAGCTGAGATGTATATTGTTTCAATCTTCTTGGACCAAGAATCTGGCTGAAAGTTTATTTTACAGGGGAAATTGAGATTGATTTATCTTGATAATACCGCAATAGTATTTCTATAGTCATAGGTTTAGGAAAGCCAACACTACTACATCCTTCCTCTGATTTAAACAGGTATTGCTATACAAGGTTGTTCCTGGCAAAAGTCAAAGCTACAGTTTTAATAAAATCAACTTAATCCTAGCTTCTGATGTATCATGTACATAGCTTGTCCATCTTATAAAACCTCACAAACAGTGGATGTGGATCAACTCCTGGTGTCTAAAATGTAATTTGCCCACTGAAGAATGCATTTTCTCAGATATTTTTGTAATAGCTGTGATGATCTTTTAATTTTGGGTCTTGTCAAGAAAGTGTGTCATGAGAGAGTAATTTGTGCATCATGGAGGAGGAGTAGAACTTCAGTGGTCAAAAACTCTCAGGTCCTAGTCACTTCCCTTCTTGCCCTTATATTTCTGTGTGCTCTTGGAAAGTTTGATTGCTTAGAAGATCAGCTGAAGTCAATAGGAATTGTAGATACTCAGGTCCTTAACTCTTCTATATCCATTTCCTAACAATATACACCGGCTTCAAAGGAGAGCTGTAATTAAAGTTGGGTAAAGAGTGCATTTTGAATATTGTAAATACTTAGTAAGTTTTGAGCAAGTTCTTAGTTTTTAAAGAAATAAAGTGCTCAGTTAATATTAAGATGCCCAGTGGGTTTAACATAAATATGTTTCTAAGAGTTCAAATGAATTTCTATACTAGAAAGGCAGAAATGTTCATGGCAGATTTTTTCAGAATGTACGAAAGGAAACAAATGGGTTAAATACTCTAGGCAGATATTGACTCATCATATCATAACAAAACCTGCTAGAGCTGGTTAATGATGTGTCTGATACTTCAGCAAGTGACATAATGTTGAAATTTAGAATCAAAGCTGTCAGGAAATTGCTCTTTGCTCAAACACAAAATATTCATTATGAAAACCTGTTGTAATCCCCTTCTCCTGAGCCACTAATGGGACATTGCCTAATGACATTTCTTCCTGATTCTTCTTGAAATGCTGCAGCTTTGCAAAGAAGTTTCTGGGCATGGTTTTTCTAGATGATTTCTAATCTCATATGGCAATGCTTGAAAGGAGCAGAACGCATGGGGCTGTAGCTTTGGGGAGTATTTCTGCAATCAGCAGTTTCTGCAATCTGAATTCTTTTTCACCTTACTAGCTTAGCATGTGACTTTAAAGTTTCTAAGATATTTCTTTCCATACAATTTACCTTTTGATTTTTCAGAAATGCTCCCTGAAAATACAGATCACCCCAGCTGTTGATTTGAGATGCTGTGGTGCTAGACCAGACTAGATATCATTTTAGGACATCTCTCTTCCAGAAGGTAAAAATGGAGTGGTGGGCCAGTGTTCTTGCTTGTGCACTGACCCTGCTTATTTATCACAAAAATGCATTTGAAATAAAAAAGCACTTGTACATGTACTACTAAGCATGGTAAAATAGTTTAATTAATGGCTTTTTAGTTGTTTTGCTTTTATTATTAAATCAAGCCATTAAACTCTCTATAGGAGTAGAACTGATCTGAAAGAGTAGTATAGAATTTCAAATTTTACAGTTAAATGCTATCTTTGTTTCCCTTCTGGAACATAGGTTATTACTACCTGTCCAAGGTCAGATTTGCACTTGAACTCAACAGGTATGTGCTTCTTGCCATAGTTCCCAGGTTCTGGTAATGACAATCTCAGCTTATCGTTTCACGCTCCTGTTGATTAAAAGAAATCTGGAAATCATGATCGAAGTACAAACCAATAGACTCGTGCTTCTCTGAGTCTGTGGACAGCCTTCAACAGGCTTAAGAATCTAGAAAAAGTCTCTTGCCCGTAACCCATCACCAGGAGAAACCAGTTGTCGCCTATTGAGAGATCTCAATATCTATTGTTCTAAGGATATACCCAGGACCTAACCTCACATCTATCCAGTCTGAAGGTTAATTGTGAGGATTATTGTTTTCTCTGAAGATAAATAAAAAGTTGCTGGTGGGGCCTTTGAGATGCTCTTATTTTTGTTCTCAGCTGAATAATGAACCAAACTCACTATCTTGCCAGTATTGCTTCCTCTATTAATTGCAGTTCATATTTCAATTCTATACAAATGTTGCAGTGTTATGACTGTGGGACCAACTGAATGCTAGATATTTTAGGCTTCATACAGACATTATATCTAGAAGTTCAGGGGGTTAGATCAGGTTAAAAATGGGCCCCTGATCTAACTCAGTAATTAGATATGTGCTGGGAGCCTGATGTAAGGGAAATTGGGGTAAGAGAGGGGCAGGTGGGATGGGGGGCCTAGCAGTGTCCCCAAGGGGTTGGGGGGGTTAGCGGGCCCCATGGGAGAGGTGGAGGGATTGGAGGGCTAGCAGAGTCTGCGGTGGCAATTGGAATCAGGAAAGGGGGGATGTTGGTAGGATTGGAGAGGCTCTCTGATCCTGCCAAACCACCCTGGACCTCCTCCCCTCTGATGCTGCCAAGCCATCTCTGATCCTACAGGTGACTCCTGGGTCCAGTTTTACTGCATTCACTGGTCCTGGGAGTTGGGGTGTGGAGAGGAGCGGGTGGATCAGGGGGGCTAGTGGCTTTGTGGGGGGGGTGGCGGGATTGGGGGGCTCTCTTCCTTTCCCTGATCAGGTAAAATCATCGGGATTCACTTTTATTTTTAGCTCCCCATTTTCTGCCCATACCCAGGTGAACATCCCCAAATGACCCCCACTCAGCAAACCAAGCTTCTCCCACTCATCTGCTTGCCACTCACTCACTGGCTCCTGGTGTCAGCAAATGCTGATAAAACTGTCACCAGTAGTGGCCTGTGGGATTGAGGTGGTTCAAGTAAGGAGCTGTCTGGTCCATGGGGGGCGGTGGTTGTCCTACTAAGCTACAGGGTGGGGCTGGAGGCCTAAAAATCACCCAATTATGTGGGGAGGCGAAAGCATAGCTCTGTGGCTGGGGCTGCACTCCAGTTTCTCTCTCAGATGCATTTCATTACCTTGTGACTTACAACTCCATATTTCATACCTGGGAGTTTTTTGATCATGAACCAACAGTCCTATGAAATTATGCCAAACATCAGTAAGTGTGATATGCACCAGGGACAACTAGTATGATCCCACCAACCTACAGCAGTTGTTCCATTACTTTAAATACGAAAGTGATTTTGCAGGAGCACAAATAAAGGGAGACATTATATGGATGAAAATTTCCTGAGTATTGCTAAGCCTATAAAAACCTGAGCTTTCTGCAGCTTAGGAGGAAATGTTTAGGGTTTTAGGCATAGAAGAAACAGATTGAGACAAAATTATCTCTTTTACACATCAACTCCCAGAAGACAGCCTTATAGCCTGGTGTTTAGGACATCCTCTACAGGGCAGGAGTGGGGATGTGGTTATGAAGCCACTCGTGCTGATCAGGACCAAAAACCCAGGTCTCACTTCCTGGATCAGTGTTTTAATCACAGAGTTACAGTATAAAAAGGATGGGAAGCAGCACTGACACTGTCCTTTTCCTGCTTTTAAAAGAAAGGAGTGAACCTTTGTTTCATCTTTTAAATGGACCACTTAGCCAGTGATATCCAGTAGAGTTCAGGTTTTGAGCTGTGAATCCCGATGACTTGGGCACTTCCCTGAATGATAGAGGGGATCCTGCATCCTTTCTGCCAAAGGCTACAAGGATAGAAAACACTATTTTTTTAGGCTGTTCCCTGCTTAGCACACAGGCCATTGCGAGTCCCATTCTGAAGTGCTTAACTTTCACTATTTCTAAGGTTGTGCAGTGCCAGAATAAGGACTGCTGATTCCATTGTGGGAGATGGGTAACTAGCAATTAGGTGTTGTACTGCACACGTTACAATGTCTTGTGGATCTAGCTCTAAGTACTCGCTACTGCAGGACTCCCTGTGCTAGCAACAGTGGCTGGTGCTAGTGCTGGAATACCTGAGCAGTGGTAGATGACTTATGGGAAATACATTCGGAGTGGTCCACATAAACACTCTCACCATGGCTAGCGCCACTAGTAGTACAATGAGGAGAGATTTTCAGAGAACTGTGTTGCTGTAGCATGTATGTCACAGAGCTATCTTTTTATTGTAAATATCACAAGACCCATTTAACACTTTAAGTGAATCACTTGAACTTTAGCACAGCCTATGCCATATATAAAGTTGGTATAGGCTCCTTTACATGCAGAATTTTACAGCTAACTCCTCTATTACTTACTGTTAAAGACAGCATGACTCCATCTTGACAGTAAGTTAATATTCAAAGGTGAAGCAAAAATGTGACCAGAAATCACATCCAGTTTTCAGTGAAGTTGATCATGTGTTTTTAAAATTTGTATGTATATAAGTGAAAAATCTACTGTGAAACAAAGCTAATGTAAATTATTTTGCGGCTATCTTAAAAATGGGAAAGATATTTTAGTTAAAAGGGTTTCATATCAAAAGCAAATCCCTATTCTCAGCAGAAGTATAGTATACTTTACTACCCATTGCTCTGTTTTTCAATTAGAACTTTGAATCACATTCCTGATTAGTAACAAGCAATCAATCATAATTAATTAGTTAAAATGTTCAACCGTTAAAATCATTACCATTAATTAAAATAATTATCTCTATTTTGGCTGCACTTCATTGCCATTTCAGGGAAATGTGTTGCTTAACTGTACCTTTTGCTCTCAGTACAAGATTTTGGTGACTGACATGCATGCTAGAGTTGGTGTATGACTTCCAAGAAGCTAGGTTTTATAGTAAAGTTTTAGTTGCCTATGAATGACAAAGAATAATATATAAAATATGTATTAAATAAAATTGTATCTCAAATAAGCTTGGAAAATATATCCAAAGGTTGAAGAGAGATAACAGAAGAAGAATAAGGTTTATTTTAAGGGATTTGTACTACACAGCAAGCAATTTGTGTCTTTTCACATACAAAATGAGCCTCAAACTTTTTTTGGTGTAATATACCTGATATCAACCTTCACTGCTGTGGTCCCTCTTATTGTAAGGTTATGTACTGGTAAATGCAAGCCCCTGCTTCCTTCTTTCTCATGTCCTTGTCCATGTTCTTGTGACAAGGTATTGAGCAGAATTCACAGATTCATTGGACTCTGACATGGCTGTGCCATGAGCGCTTCTGTTATAGCCTCTGACTTGGGATCTCTGGGCTGTTAATGGTGAGTCCTAGCGCCTGCACCACTCCAGCCCCCTTTTCTATTGAATAAAGAAATTGGACTTGGATGAACTTCTAGAGCTAGCTCCACCAAAATGAATGTGGTGCCTTAAGTGGAACTCTGGGCAGAATTGTAGGCCTAAAGCCTAAAAACCCTACTTATCTGATGTCTAAGCACCTACCTCAGGAGTTCTGGATTTGATGATTGGGGGCTTGAAGTAGATTAGAAATTAGGTGGTGAGACATTTAGCTTGTAGGCATCTAAGTCCTTTATGGGACCTGGTCCTTAGATTTTAGACAAATATTCAAAGTATGGAAATAAAAGTAACTGTGACTATCTTTAAGTTCAAATGCCACATTCCAACCCTTCATCTGAGGGTGGGAAGGCTTGTACCCTAGAGAAATATATGTGCTAGTGCTGCATGAAAGACAGCAAGTTTGGGAACACCCCACAGGGAATGTATGGTATTTCCATACCTCTTCTCTAAGGAAGAAATTGGGAAGAAGACATTTTTCTCATTCCTTGACTCTGAGTTAGTACGAAAACTTAGTGTCCCATAGTGCTAATGTAGTTTAGGAACTTGACATATGTAGCCAGTGGCACATGATGGCATGATGTAGGTAGCATCACATCTGACTCCCAAGCCTGAATGACCAGGTACCCACTTAAAGCCAGATTAGCTGGGGACAGCCTTTGGCGTTACTCTGTAGCAGGGCATGAATTCCCATTTCTGAGCTGTAGCAAAGTATCCTAACTGCTCTACCCCCACACCCTATCTACCACAGCACCAGGAGTAAAATGAAGTATAAAAAGACCCTGGAGAAGAATGGAGTAGTGAGAGCTGACACTCTGGAAATGAGGAAGATAAATGTAGATGGTTTAAACAGCACCTGCCTGTGTGTCTGCAAGTAATTTGTGTCAGCCAGAAGAGAGAATCGGAGGGCTGCTTTACTTCTGTTGGCACCTGGTTCTATAACACTTGAGGTTTTCAGTAGTTTTCCACTAGAACTCACACACTGAATGAATTAGACTTTTGTCAGGCACATTGGCTCTGAGTGATTTCTGAACAACCCAGTAAGGGTTGTTGGCACCAAGTATACAGATCCACTGACTATTTTAGCAGAGGGTATAAGCTCTGGTTGTGTGGAGAAACTGCTGCTGATGTTGGAGTTTAACAGACTTGAAGTACCTTTCTGGCTATACCTTTGCATGAGCCGTTACCACAAAGCTAAGCGTGCACCTGGGTCACGTAGGTTGAAGATCTGGCCCCAAGGCTACACCGGTCTAATTTACTGAACTATAGTTTTCTGATTATTTCTAATTGGAAAACCTGTGTACACTTCTGTGACTTAACTTACTGATCTGAACATGTTGCTAATAATGACAGAAGCCTTGTGATTTCTGGAAGCTCTGTAGTATGTGTTTATTGATCTGCAGTGTTACATTGGTAACAAAGACAAAAAAATTCCTTTTTTAAATGCTTACTATATTTATAGAGAAAATGTAGTTAAGGCATAGGAAGCTGAGGCAAGACACTTGCTCTGTTTCTGGCTTGGTTATAATTTTTTTGTGTGACCTTAAGCATATCACTTAGTGACCAAGGCAAAGCCCATTGGGATCATTAAGTGTCCTTCAATTTACCTCCGTGGCTTTCTGTGATGCTCAGTTTAGTTTGCACAGAGAGTTTAGTAATACTTGCTTTGAAAGCACTAGATAAACCTTTAAAAGGAGGAAAAGCAACAACAACTCCCCCCCCTTTTTAAACTTCTCTGTTTCTAGTAATACTTTCATTTCAAGTTTTTTCAAAGAATTCAGCATTCTCTGAAGCACGTAGGGTACAGCCTGGAAACATATCCATTAGCTTATTCCATCTAGCAGTGTGAAGGCAAAGATCAGTTTCACTATGTTGAAAATAAAGTTTTGTGTATTTAAACATTCAGACACTAAGCAGGGGTCATTCACATTCTATTATGGGAACATGACTGTAACAATGCAAGTGGATGTGACATGATGTCAGAAATGGATCTTCAGCCCAGCAAATTGGAAATAGTTTTCAGAAAGGTGAGGAGAGGGAAATGGTTCATTACTCTTTAAACATTAACTTATATCTAATAATTGTAATCTAATAAAAATGATGTTCTCATGCTTACCCATGGCTCATTAGTGTATACGCTGGTACAAAATCTCCTTTCTAGGATAGCTGAAAGATGCTAAAAAATTCCATTCATATTTCGATGATTGTGACGTTAGAAAAGATAAAACTAATATTGAGTGATTACACAAAACTAAGACTAAATAGGCCACATTCCTCCCTTCTTGGTGTTTGAAATATATATATTTATCAGGTTAAGCTTGTGCTCATATTTGTACTTGTCTTGATTTGTCTGAGGGCAAAAAATGTTATGTCCACATAATGCAAAACAGGATAGTCTTCTGTATATAGCTGGGATGGAAGTGAGCAAGCTTATGGTATGATGTGTTTCCAGCTTCATATCTAGACCAAACAGGTCCAATCAGTATCTGAGCCTTTGATCTTATCAAGAATAATCCAGGCTAGTATCAACCAGACCTTCAGACCTGAGGTTCACCACTCACCAGGATCTTCACTTATTTTGACTCTACAGGACACTGCTTGCAAATCGAAGATCAGCGAAGAGAGAGGTAACGACCAGACATACACTTATTGTGATCAAGAGATTAGCCTGAGCTGCCAACATTAGAAATTTCCCAAGAGTTGAAGAACATCAGGGGCGATTGCTTTGGTTTGGTGTCATCTTTGTTGTGAAGTATATGTTGATTTGTTAGTAAGCTAAAATTTTCCACTGAAAAGCCATATCAGCTTTTCTTCTGTCAGTGTTTAAGAATCTTAGAAAATGGACAAAATAAGCAAAGCCAAAGAAATTGTCATAAACATTTCAGTTTGTATATAGAGAATTGATTAGACTGCAACTCTATTGAACAAGGTTTAAATAATGATTCTTCAGTGATTTTTAAAAAATATGTTACACCTTTGTACTCTTGCATTCTTGGTTCAGATACTTTGCTCACCTCAGATATGCACACTGACATGAGCACTGTAATTTTGTAATCACTGGCAGAAGATTGGCATGTTTTACAATTCTGCTTGTAGGATCTTATGTATCTGCAAATATGCAGTAAGCTACTTGAAGAATTAAAGCATTTGTTAATTTGCCTGTTAATTGAGGATGTGAGCTCTATATAATACAAAGGCAAACTGTGAAGGTGACAATGGTACCCAGACTTCATCTGTTGAAGTTAGAATTAATGATGAACAAAATCAAGATTCTTTTGTGGGTAATTCTCAGCCAGCTGCACCCAACTAAAAAAGAGCCATCAAAGAAATGAACTCATTAGTTAGCAATTCTGTACAATTTCAAAAAAATTAATTCCTTAAACTAGCCTCTGTCTTTCTCTGACAACCTCTTAATGTCTGCAAGCTGGTGGTGAAAGCTGGGTTAAAAAAAATAACTTGTTCTTCAGTATCTAAGAAATGGCCTGCAGGACCTGGCATGAACTAGAGCTTTTAAAAACAGTTCTATCCATAGGTAGAACTGCTACAAATATATTGTGACATGCAAAATCTCCTCCAGTTACCCATGTCATACAATGTCAACAGTCTGTCTGTTTTACAGACAACCCCCCCTACATTTAAATATTTTTAATATTGTAACAAAAACTGACAAAAACCAGTGAATTCAGAAATAAGGGCTGCCACTGTGTCCTTAACTCATTGTCATGCCATGTGTTGCTTTCCCCATTGGGGAAAGTTGCAAAATCCAGGGTGAAATAAGCACTGTATCCAAATGATCTTAGAATGTAATAACTTTTCCATCTGATTTCTCTCCCTTTACTCATGTGAGTAGCCCTCACTTAAATTAGCTGTGTAGTTGACTGCTACTGTAAGTGTACCACTTATATTAGTGGGCTATTTCCATGAGCATAGCTTGCAAGACTGAACAATTTAAATTATGATATTTCTTTGCTTGATTCTGTAAGGTACTATGAGCCTGCTTCGATGTACTATACACATGTTGCAAATGTGATCAGTAAAGTGGTAAAAGACTGTTGTATAACGACTATGTTGCAATCTTTTCAATGATCTTTTACTTTCTTTTTTTTTAACAAGGTTGTAAAATTAATGAGTTTAGTTTTCTATAAAAGCTTTTTGAGGCATTTAACATGTGTTCTTATAAGACTGAAATGGGAATATATATATTTTGGTTTGTTATTGGGCTTTCTCTCTTCCTTTTTTTCATTCTGTTCTATTCTAAATTGCTGGACAGCTAATCACAGGGATGTTGCATAAATTACATTATTATAGTGTAATGATCCAAAGACTTTCTTTTGATCAATAGCTAACTATACTATTGAGACCATAGTCACAAATATGCATTTTTTAAAATTGCTTTTACTTCATATATCATCTTTGCCACTTCTACCATCTGTCTATCAAATCTGTATTTCTGTGCAAATATTATACTCATTTTGCATGAGAGAAGATGCATAAGCCTTCTTTTTTTTCAAATTGAGATTGATGCAGTAGGTCCTGAGGGCTCCTGTGAACTACATCATCTACATTTCTTTTAGGTGAAATCATATAGTTGGGTAATGGATGACAAAATTCCTTTAAGGTCAAGAATCAGAACTGGGTCCTTGACTGTTGGCTGACAATCCTTTCCTTTTGCTTCTGCATCTATCAGAAGTATTGAAGGACAAACGGGTATTTTATAATACTCTCCATCCTCCTTGGTTGTTAGCGGCAAGATTTTCCGGCTTTCTTGTGTGGCCCAAGAAAGGAGTATGAAGTCTCCTATCCTTTGCTACTTACTCAGTGTGCAAAAATGGAGGACCATTCACCAGATAGAGGACATATCTCTCCTGAACACTCAGATTTCTAGTGATTTTTGGTTGGTGAATTCAGCAGGTGTATTTTCTGGTAAAATAAGTTTGGTGCTTGGGGAATATTTTGAGCATAAAGCAGCTTCCTTCTGATGAGTCCCAAGTGGATTCATGCTACTTCTAGTCTCAGATGTCAGAGTCATATTTTGAGATTTGGTTCCAAAGGTTACAGACAGATATATTTTTGGTTAAATAACAGAATTATTTGCTGTCATGTTGGAGGACCCAGTATCTCAAATTCTAGCTCAGGGCTAAATGTTTTTTTCTTAATTTTAAAATGATGCCATATAGAGTGGAATTCCTTAACTGTAATAGTTTGAATGTCCCAGTACAGTTGTTTTCCCAGTGGTCCACAAGCTCTTAAGTGGTCTTCAGATTGCACTCCCGTTTCAATGAAAATTTGACAAGGTCCATGTTGGTCAATGTGTCTTTGAAGGTTGATGATGGTCTGTTCATCTGAAAAAAATTGAGAGCCACTTGTATTGTAGTAAGTGTGCTACTGCCAAATAAGATCAGGTAACGCTGATCCTGCTGAACATCAAGAATTCCTACAGTTGTTTGAGAGCAATCAAAAACTTACAGACTGTCAGAGAGTCAAAGATGCATTTCAAAGAGAATGTATCAATCAACTCTTTTCATTGCTACTAACTAAAATTTAGTTAAGGAATGGTTGTTGTTAAGACTGGATGAATCACTAATCGTGTATCATATTAATTGTGTGTTTGTTTCCTTTATTCCTATTGGTGTCTGATTCTGATTTCGGTGAACATACTTGCTATATAGACTGGACAAACTTGTTCATTTAAACTCTTTACCATTCACAAGCATGTAAAATATATATCATATTTCTTCTTTTTGGTAGCATGACTCAAACTTTTAAAGCTAGAAAATGACAGATCAGTTGTATACAACTATTTCATATATTTTGATTTTTGGACGAATAATTTATGTTGAAAATCAAGAAGCTCTTGAGTTTCATGAGGATTTTCACAAATATCTGATAAGTCTATATAAGAATAGTGTAACTTCATAAATACTAATACACTAAACTCGAAGAGTTTTTATTTTCAAAGTCAGTTTTAATATTTGACCAGTTCCAATATTAAAAAGCCTGGTTCTATCAGCAGGAATGATCTGCAATTTTTTTTTTTAAAGCATAACTATCGAGAGACTAGTGGAAAGTGTTGTTCAAATGGGAAAAGAAAATAAGTGGGTGGGTACATGTCGGTGTGAGTGGAACATTTTGTACAGCAATGTGTTCTTGCTTGCTGAATTCACAATTCATGAACAAATCCTATAATTAACATGTTGCCCTTATCAATAAATGCTATGAAGTGGGACTAGGTGAACTGGCAAAATAGTTGTTACTCACGCAAAGGCCATTCCAATCAAACTGACTCCTACAATGTTAAAAAAATGATTATAACTGGAGAAAAGATGCCATAAGTTGGTATGCGGAGTGTGAGCCTTTTCTTCCTCTTCAGCCCTTTGGTTCTATTGATTCTGTTGGCTTTCATTCAAGTTAAGTTGGCATGTGTTGTTGCCTAGCGACAGCATGCAGTGTACTTCTTTACTATCCCATGGAAATGCTGTCTGTCTGGAACGTGCCATTCAGCAGTATGGCTCTATTAAAAGGAATCTTTTAGAAGTCCTTCCTAGTTTCTCCACTGTGTCAGCTGAATGGTTTCCAGATAGAGCTTGCTTTCATGCTCTGAAATGACCTGCTCCATCTCTTGGAGCCTTGTTACTAGGGCTGTGCGAAGCTTCGGTCCCTGATTCAATTCGGCGGAGATTCAGCCCAATTTGGTGGCTGAATCTTTGAATCCAAATTGAATCAGAGGATACTTTAATTTCTCTGAATCAGATTGAAACCCTCCGAATTGATTTGGAGAGATTCGGAAAGATTTGGTGTTTCAGATATAGAAAAAACATTTACAGCTGTGTCTACATACCTCTAGGTAGCAGGTGACTTGTGAATGCTGTGATGCTGGGGCACATGCAGTGTCACACAGGAGCATGGGTGCTTCCCCAGTGTGCTCAGCAGCAGGCCCAGAAGAAGATCGGAAGCACTTCCGGTCCACTTCTACGTTCGCTGGAGAGCATGCTGGGGGGGCCACCCCCTTGCTTCCCTGGCTTAGCGACTGGTGCCTCCTGTGTCAACTGCTGAGCCCGGGGAGGCGCGCAGGGGCCACCCCCAGTGTGCTCCCCGGTGGACCTGGAAAATGGATCAGAAGTATTTCCAGTCCACTTCTGGGTACACCATTGAGCACGTGGGGGCCTCCCCCCGTACTCTTGTGGGATGCCCCATCTGCCCCAGCATTGCACACTCACAAGCTGTACCTGGGACCTTGAGGTCTGTAGAAAAAATATTTAAAGCTGGGTCTATGGCTGAATCGCTGATTCTCTGAATCAGCATTGAATCTTCAGATTCAGCTGAATTGAATCAGGGACAGTGATCTGAACCAACAGATTGAATCACTGTCCTCAACTTAGGCCGAATCCGAATCCAAATTGAATAGGGCCTGTTTCGCACACCCCTACTTGTTACATCTTATTCCATAAGCCATGTAAAAGTTAATTGGCTTAGTGTTGTTTGGCTTAGTGGAGCAGTCGCACCTTAGGGTGAAAAACCATGGCTGACAGTCCTTCCTCTGTACAGCTGTGACTTGCCACTAGAGGCTTGGTGAGCAGGGGCAGGACCAGCTTGTTGTATTTATTCATGTAGGTGGGTAGGAGCCAAGTGGTATTTTCAAGAGATAAATCTATTGAAAAGAAGAGCATGGGAAAGTAAGAGAGCTAATACGATGGTTAAAAAAAGAAAAGAAAAAGAAAATGTCTGTAATTATTCCTATGAATCCCAAAGCTGAGTTTCTGAGAGAAGTCCTCGCTGTTTCTGGCAGCTGTAGTGCCTCCTGCCACTGCTCAGACCAGCTTGCTCCTTGAGCTCCAAGGGGCTTATTTTTCTCTGGAGCTCAGCCCTCCCCATGCCACCACTGACTGGACTGCTAGCCAGCTGGGTGCCACCTGAGCTCCAGAGAAAAAAGGATCAGGCCCTTTCAGAGCTCAGGTAGTGGGGCAAGGTCCAGACAGACTTGATCCTTTTTACTCTGGAACTCACCCCCACCCTGTGCTGCAGTCAGTGTGAGTCAGTTCAGGTAGTGGTGGGAGGCACTGCAGTTGCTAGGTGCTCAGGGGCTGCAGTGCTCACTCTGCCTGATGTGCCCAGGGCAGGGAGGCATTGTACCTGGCCCCACTGTGGCCTAGCATCCCCATTCACCCTGACTCAGGAGGGGCCACTGCATCCTGTGATGCTGGAGGACTTCAGCTTGGGTGGAGTAGTTGTGGCAAGTGGCCACACCTTAATGGAACAAGAGAAAAATTAGGTGGGTTAGAGATAATCCTGCCCTGGAGTGGCGTAACTTTAAACTGAATAATAAGCGCTTTAAATCATTTAAAAGGTGTTAACATGCAGACAATCCAGGGGTTAAGAGCTCCAGCAGCTGCTTAAAATTACTGTGCAACAAGGCCTTTCATTTGATAGTATGCACCTGAAACAGTAGGGAAAGAGAATGACCTGCGGTGACTTGTCTTTAGGGGCTGTGATTTCTGCAGAAATAAGGAAAGAAAGAATCCCTATCATCCCTGAGTTACATTAAAGATAACATATCTTCCCTGTTTTGAAGATGTCTCTACTTGCTAGTAGAATACATTTTATTGCTGCTAACTAACCAGCTACTCAATGTACCTGCCATTAAATTCTAATATGAGGACCTTATTAACATTTAACTCTTTATGTAATATATTCATGAGTGCTACTTATATCCTCTTTCCTACTGTATCAAATTCATACCAGTCCTTGTTCTGTTCTCTGTAAAATGACTCCAGTCCATAATAAAAATAATCTTTTATTTTTGTGTTGGGCCCTGAAAAAATTACTTCTCGAGTCCTACAGCAATTTGCATTACGATTAATTCAGGAGTGGGCAATAATTTCAGCTGGAAGGCCACTTCATGAGTGTTGGGGACCTGTTGGGGCCCAAATCCATCTCTGTCCTTGTTTCTCACTGTCTTTCCCTCCCTCTCTCTCTTTCTTTCTCTCTCTCTGACTCTCTCTCTATGTCTCTCCTCTCTCACTTTCTCTATTTCTCTCTATGTTGCCTCACCTTGCTTCCCTGAAAAATCTGGCCAAAGCTGTAGTTCACCAGGAACGCTGGTGCTTAGCTGTGGACCCAGACAGGGACTTCTGTCCACCTGGAGAACTGAGCATCTGGCCACCTGGAGAACTACAGCTTCAGTAAGGTTCTGGAAGAAGGGAAGGAGTGGGAGATAGATAGAGAAAAATTCTGGTGGCCACCTGGCATGGCAGCAGCTCCTGCCTGGGTCCATGGCTGATGCTGGATTGGGACTCAGGTCAGGAGCTTCCACCGTGCCAGGTGAGTGGTGGGTCAGCTTTGGACACTGATGGCAGGTTCTGCTTCTGGACTCCTCAATCTGGCTGCAGCATTCACAGCTGACACCACTGCCTGCCCGCTATGGTGGAAGCCCCACCTGGGTCCACAGCTGATGCCTAATGCTGCTGGGCAGAAGCAGTCCCACCTGTCCACCCAGCACAATACAGTGACTGGAGCTGCCAGCTATCCCTGGGCCAGATCTAGTGAGTTTGCAGCTATCTACCTGTGGGCTGGATTGAATCTATTGGCAGGCAGGATTCAGCCTGTGGGCCATATTTTGCCCACCTCTGTGCTAATTGAACATTATTATTATAATTTATTTACTGAGCTGCAAATAAATACCTTTTTTCTTTTGTTTTTAGATTCTTTTTGGCCCTCACCTACTTGCTAGATCCATGCATGCCCTTTACATGTATTGCAGTAGCCTATTGTTGTGTTCCTTGGGTTTCACATTTCCAGGAAATGTCTTCCCAAAATTTTAAAGCACTGTGACTTGACTAAACCGCCTGTGACCAGTTGTGAACCAAATCCCAGACCACTGCCTTCAAAATGTAGTGAAGGTTTATTTGATAGTGATTGGTCTTCAACATACTATTCCAGGTCATGTTTCAAATGCTTTTGTGGCAGAATTCTTGGGGTATTTTTCCCAATTGGAAAAGAGAAGTGTTTAGTTAAATGCATTTTTCTAGTCTAATTTTTTTGGCTCTAAGTGCCTTTTGTACTTGACATTTCAGAACAGTTTTGGTATGCTCTTCTTTTATCTAGTATCCTCAAAAAAAATTGACTGCTCATACACATAGTGCATGTAACATCATCCCAATAGTGAAATAAATGGTTTATCTTGGGAATAACCTGGAAAAGTATAGTTCAGAGAGGAAATATAATATACTTCTCTTTGTCTTCGTGATGTGACTTAAACCTTTTCTTCTTCCCATTCAGGTGCCATACCAGTGATTGAATGCACATAAGTCCTACAGTGCAGGAAAGCCCTCTGCAACCTCCCTCAGGTATTTGACTTGACATTGTTATTCCAGAAGTAGGAAGAATTATCATCGAGTAAAAGGATTATACTAACCCTTTTTAGTCCTGTGCTTCTATTTTCTGTTTTGTATTTTAAATGTGTATATATGGCCAATGGCAATGACTATGTTGGAGCCACAACACTGATCTATTATTGAAACAATTCCACTGAGCTGTACCTAGCACCAGAGCCTTGTTTCTGAAAACTTGAGTAAGAGTGTTTCCTGGCATCAGTCAATGGAACCTCATTTGTGTTCCCACTGGGCCTCTTTACATTTTATATGGAAGCTGAAAAGGCTCCCCAAAGCTCTTGTGTTCTTTCTGCCCATTGGTGAAAGCTAAATCACTTAACTAGCTGTTAACTGTTTTGAAAATAGATTAGTCAATTTCTCATCTTGTTTCTCTGCAGAGGGTAGTTAGCATACAATAGGACTTGCTGTTACATACATGTACCATATAAATACAAGTTAAAGTAAGGATGGGACTATAGAGTTCTATTTATACCAATGATGAGAAAAAGCTGGTATTCATAAAGCCCTAAGTGAGTCACAAAGGTTTTTCTTTATGGGTAGGATAAAGCTAACAGCTGTTCTATTACATTCCATTTGCTCAAGTCAACAGGCCCATTCTAATAGTTTGTTGACTGTTTTACATTCTGTAAATATTGTGGTATGATTTCCATGTTTGTTTTTTTATTGCTCAGATTGACAGTGTTTTGAGAGTTAGGAGACAGCACGTAGGGTATGATGATTGGAGCGATTTATCATGAGTTGCCATTCTTAGTTGGCTATTTTGTGGGAAGTACAGTAATCTTATGGGCATTAAATATGGTATATTTTTTCTACCTTTTGTTCTCTTCCCCCCCAACCTTCAGTCTCTTTTGAATATTCAGTGATTTGGGTCATTTGGTCCTTGTGCCAACCAGAACAGCTAGGCATAGAAATATTAGAGTTTAAGCGACCAGACAGGTCACTGAGTCTAGTCTCCTGCAATCTTAGTCAACCACATAATAACCATTTGTTCAAAATGGTCTATAAGAACACCTGTTTCAGCTCTCCTACACAAGATATTCTTAGAGGTAATCAGCTTGCTGCAGTGCTTCTGATGCCTTCTACTGTCCCAGACCCTCGCTTGGGAAGATGTGTGTGTTCTCTTCTCTCTAGCCAGCTACCTCTACCACGGTTGCCCTTTTGAGAAGGTTTATGTCTTCTGGTTTATTGCTTTACCTTAATAGCACATGCAGATGTGCCCACTGATTCCTACATGAACAGGATCCGGGATCTCAAATTGATTCCTAGAAGTGTTCTTACTTACTGCTCATCTCTTATTTTGTAGTTGACTCTATATCAGGGTGATTGGTACCTCCTGAGTCGGGTGGGGCATTTG
>NW_017728886.1:209512435-209536623 GCF_001723895.1 Crocodylus porosus | reverse complement strand
CTGCCAGCCTGCATGGCAAAAAAACTGCCCTGTCTTGAGAGCTGCTGAGTCAGGGGCCAGTCTCAGGGGGGACATGTTCCTCCCTCCTCCCTACCAGTCATCTGTACTTTACATGCAACTAGTGAAGAAAGGAAGCAGGACATGTGAAGTCTTTTCAAGTCTTCTGGTGTTTATACTCTTCAATGCTCAGGTGAGTTGTGAACACGCTGCAGAAGGGCTGGGGTACACTAGCAAGATCTTGATCTCAGGCTTTGATACTCAGGAGAACTTCTGAGTATGATGTGGATTGTCTCTACTGGGAATGCTAAGATATTTGTAATTGAAATGGGTTCTTTGTTTTCCACACGTAAAACATAGTACTGCTTGATTGATATTCTTTCACTTTTGTAAAAAGTAGCAGTTCCTCAAAAATAAAAATGCAGAAACAGCTCTTTTATTTTTCCCCTAAAATTATCCAAAGTCTATTCACATGGTCAAAAAAGAAAACTGAAAAATATTTTTTGGCTAATTCCATCTGATCATGTTAGTCTGAGGTTAATTAGCTAAATTACCTTAGAAACAAAACCTCCAGTCGAGAATTGCCCACCTTATGTAGTGGAACAAGACAGGACTAGTCAGTTAATACTGACCACGCTGTTAATGTTAATTGGTAATTAACTGGTCAGTTAAATAATGTTAATTAACCAACCAGTTAATACTGACTAGTCAGGTAAGTTAATGCTGTTTTTTCAGTGGGTGGTCCCCACTTACTGGACTTTGCTGGTTTTTGAAGAATCACTAGTTGTATAACCATCTGATTGGTCTTGCTGTATGGCTCTCTCAAGAAGACTTCCTTGCTTTGCTGGAGAATTGTAGGTATCTGAGTGCACATACTCTTTATGGTTTGACAGCAAAACCATTATAATATCAGACTTTGTGTTTCATGGCAAGAATGGTGACAGGATGAATTAGATTTAAGTGGTGGTGGTGTAACATTTGTATTTTTTATTTCTCAACATTTAACATTTAAAAAAATGAGTTTTATTTCTCCAGCCCATTAAGCAGGCGCAATGGCATTGTTTCTGTAGCAATGCTTAAGAGACTTCCCCACTCTTTCTTCTAATTTGCAGGTATTTGAATCTTTGCTTTAACAGTGCCATATTCTGGCTGGTTCACTGAGAGAAAGACCCAAGGTTTTTCCTATACCAATCTCTTATAAGCACAACCAGAGCTGTAGTATTTGTTTTAGTTATCTGACTTACCATAGAGTTCAATGCTGTATATTTAGTTTACCTAGGATTTCCTAATCTCTCTCAGCTCTAATCATTAATAAATTTATGCAACTTTTTTACACTTTTATGTTTGCAAGGGTAATGATATACTGTAAATTAAATCTTTTTCAACTTACTTTATCATGGCACATCTTAACTATACGTTTTCCTTTTTCCACTATCTGTAAGATGATGGAAATGACAGGAAAGAAAATAGTGCTAGAGCTGCACTAATGCCTGAATGAAAATTAATCTTAAATTAATCTGAAAAAACATTAAATTAATCTAATCTTTAATGAGGCTCTCAGCTTTCAGGATGTCAAGTGTAGATTGGCTCAGGTTTAAGTACAAGTTGTGACTATTTAAGCTCTAGTGTACTAATACCTTTGATTTGAAAATCAGAAATTCTAAAGTAAAGAATTGTTTATTATAGAGTATCATTAGCAACATTAGTTAAGTTTGCTTTTAATGTTACCTGGGGTGAAAAAACTCTATAAACACACTTTGTTTTGAGGTGGAGGATGAAATTTCAAAAACTTCTTTTGTAGCTTGTGAACTGCTTGCACCAACCAACTCATGCTGTTAACAGTGAAGTTAACAGAACAACTTTCTTTGAAAGCTGAATGGAATGAATGGAATGTATGGCCACCAGATATGGTGATGTGTAGATACCAGAGTGTAAGGTTGCTGCTAAGAAGTTGCATGAATGTTTGGGAGAGGGTATGTGGTAGAAAAGCAGTTAAGCTGTGTTTCCATAGCTCGGAAATGGCTTGAGTTTCAGTTTTTCTCTAGACTTGTGCAGAAGGCATCAAGCCACTTGTGTGTGGTACCTTGTTATCAGGCTGGAGAGCCAAAGGTGACACTGTCACTGGGGCTAGCACATCACTCTTATATGTTGTTGGCTACAAACACTGGTGTGCCTTTATTACACTTTCCCAAGAGCTTGCTAGGCTTAGGACAGATGTTGAAAGTATGTCTACTTTTTGATGTCTATTAGAGATGGAAGTGAAAGCCTGAGACGCTTGACATTATCAAGAACATGGTAGGAGATATGAAAATAGCGAACTATTCTTGGGACATGAACTCAGTTTACATGTTTTGAAGAGTCTGGATGAGTAGGGTGGATTATATGAATCTAGTCTTAACTGTCTCTTAATAGTTTTAGTTTGTTTAAATAAACTAGAAGATGTTTAAATAGAAAGATGTCTTAGTAGGCTTTTTAATGCTAGAAATCTTGACAGGACTTCCAGATTTAGTGGTAGCATATTGTTATTACTGGCCTAAACTAGTTTTCAGCCAATAAATTGACTGAAGAATGAAGTTTAGCAGCTTTATCTATTGTCACTTGACTTATGCGCATATGAAAGACTTCCCTGGTGAGCTGTTCAGCTTTCAGAAAGTTCTTCCTGCACTCAAAGAAATGGCAAATAGAAATAAACTCCAAATAAGGTTTAGTTAATTTATTTTACCTAGTACAGTAAAGCCCACTTTTTCATAGCTGGATAGTTTGCAACCTTGTGAATTTGCAGAAGGTTGTCAAATTAAGGATGAGCCACTCAGTTGTTTACTGAAGTTTTTACTTCTGTGTTTGGCTGCAGCTCATCAGAGGTCCTGTGCAGCTCAGAGAAGTGGGGCACCTTGAAATAAATGCTACAGCAAACAGTTAAAGCACCTCAGCCATGCTACATACCTGTGTTCTGTTTACTTCCAATTACTTTGTGAGCCCTCATCTTTACGTGGGGGTTAGGTACCAAATATTGTGAAGTATCTAAATTCTACTGTACAACAAATATGGAGAATGGAGGTTATTTTTCAAAAAAAAATCCCAACTGGATTTTCAAGCTAAGAATAAAAAACATTTAAATACCCCTCACCAATATTTGTTTATTAAAAAACAATAAATAACCCCACACCCATATTTATTTATTTGTTCAAAATATTTAAATAACCCCCATTTCCACACCCATTATCCATTTGCCAAGCATACCTTGATACTTAAGCCATCCTGATCCATTCCTACAGCATTCATAGATAGTTCGTATTCTCTGGAGCAAAAGCGCCTTCTACTCTCCTGAACTTTAATACTTTGATTTTCTGTGATTTCAGGATAAGACTTCAACCTAGGTGCAGATTTTTTCCTTTGAATATATTGGCAACTAAGATTTCAAGAGGAGACTGGATAGGCACCTGGCTGGGGTCTTAATGACCCCTGCCACCCCCAGTGCTCCTTTCTGCCCATTGCAGGGGGTCGGACTAGATGATCTGTCTAGGTCCCTTCCGACTCACTGATTCTATGATTGAACCTATAACCACATGGGAAGAATGGATAGTGGGTATAGAACTGTTGCCATCACATTTGCTTTTTCCAGTATACTTACCTTTAAATTGTGGTATAGATGTTTGATTCATATATAATTATTAAATAATTTTAAACCGTAATAGATATGTGTATTGTTTTACAGACAAGTGCTACAGAGACTCTACCCCAAAAGGGCTTATGGTTGAAGTCAATGTTTGGACAGAGGCTGTGTGAGATAAGTTACATCTACATAATTAGGATACAAGATGTGTTTTGTGTCCCAGTATTTTCAGTACATTTCAGAACCTTGAATGCCTGCATTGTGTGTGAGATTTTACTTACATTTTTGTTGACAAGAAAATACAAAAGGATAACTAGAAGTGAAGTCTCATGGAGCACTTACATTTTAAGAGGGACTTGAAAAGGATAGGGAGGTTGCTTGTTTCACCTGTGCAGGGAAGCTCTTAGTGGACAGCTTGAAAAAGACATTGCTAAAAGGAGATCAAGAATACAGGGACTTAAAAGTGCAAAAACAAACCTGTAGCTGGGAGAAGGGAGAAGATGCTCTTTCCTTCCATTAAAAGGATGCTTGATTAATTTATAGGATTATAAGCTGTAGTTGTCTGTGATAATGGGGGGCTGGATTTGTTAACCCAAGGTGACCTTATGCCTCTATAATCATCGCTCATGTTTTCTCCTTTTAGATGCTTATATCATTGCAAATAGGAAGCAGTATGATTGGTATATAAATAGGGATAGTGTGGTAGAGGAGGAAAAGCTCCAAAGGGTAAAATTGGCCTTGTGAAATCTTGTATACCTTTAAAAATAAATGTAGTAAAAATAGAATCACAAGCACAGGCGAATAAAAACAATGGCACAACATAAACTTTTGAACGTACAATCCTGTGCGTTCACATTAGATCACTAAATGGAAGTATGAATTTGAGGGCCACTGAATGGTGTACTTTTCCCCAATGAATAACAATTACAGCAACACCTGGATTAATCCATTTATGCTGATTAACTAGGAAAATTCACTTTGGATAATAGCCCACCAGTTTCTAACTAGAGTTGTTTATCTGTTGGGGGCATAAACTAGTTTTGTCCTAGACTGAAATGCAGAGCTTGTAGGGCTGTAACTTCAAATCACTTGAAGGACTTTTTCATATGTTCTATACCTATATTTATTTTGATAGGTTAACGGAGTTCCTTTATTTGCGCTGGTATAATTGAGACATTTAAAAGTGGATAACTGTAGTTTTGAGGATATTACTAAGACCCTCCCTACACATTACAGGCATTTCACAATTAGCTTGTTAATTGCACAATTAACCAAGACCAGCTACACATGCAAAGTACTCATCATGCCATTAAAAACTCTAATCAACTATGACGTTAGACCTAGAAAACATGCACTAACTTCATAGCTGGTTACTATCCAGCTTTGATTTGCATGTTGCAGGGTCTTTTCTTGTGGCTGGGAGCACCATCAGCTAACTGGGTTCCTAGTCACAGGGGTTCACCATGTACAGCCCAGGCTAGGAGTCCTATAGCTGAGAGGACTCTTTCTGCTGGTGGGGCCTCCCACTTGCCCATGGAGCAGGAACCCTGTCTGTCAATCTGGGGCTCCCTCTGTGTGTACAATAAGGTGTGATAGGATCTAAAGCTGGATCCCACAGTCATGCTTCCTGCCATGCATGTGTGTCATGGCAGGAGGTGTGATTATGTGGATTGAGGTTCAGATCCTATCACCCCTTTACCTGCACATCTACAGGGGCCTGTCTTTGTAGACTCAAAGATAATAAAATCTTAACAGGAAGGTATAGGTACTGTCATTTCTTGTCTCTATTAAATTAAATTAAATGATGACATCATACCCATGCCATGCATGGGACAGATTACTTGTGGGTGTTCTGATGATAAATATATTAGCGGTTTTGGTATTTTAGTATCAGGCCATCTCTAGCTCCACTGCTGATCTGCTGGTGCTCATTCATCACCAGGTAAACATTCACTTTTCACATGGTAGTCAGGAATGTTTATTTTCTAGCCCAAACCTGTTCCAGCTGGTTTTCCTTAAACTAATCAGATCTATAGTAGTTTGTCTGGGTTTGCATTCTCCTGTATCATAGATGTAGTTCAAAGGAAAAACTTTAGATTTTCAGGTAATTGCTTCTTGGCATGCAATATCAAATTCTGTGAGAGAGAAGTGTGGGAACAGATAATACCTATCAACAGTTGTTGTTAGTTGGAACTTGAATCTTAAAGAGGATCTTAGGGAAAATGCATATATGGTGTGAGATGCATATATGGTGTGCATGCTCAATGTTTTATGACTTTCTCCATGGTGTCATAATCTCCAGGTGAGATAAAACAGAAATGGTCAAAGAATAAAACTGTTGCATGCCCAGATACTGTAGGTTTCATCATGTAGCTTTATTGGAAGTCTGGCAGATGATGGTAGTCTTGTGTAACAGTGCTAAAGCTGACTTCTTCAGATATCCCTTAATTTACGTGGCTCAGCAGTCATCTGTAATGTGACTGGATCCTACGTGGTTAATCAAACTACTTAATTTATCTGGGAGACTTATAACTAATTTGGATGCAATTTTTGTCTATTGCTAAAGCTCTGCTTTCTCAACGTGTCTGTCCTTTCTCCATTCTTTTTAGAAATGAGCAATCCTGAACTGATACAAATCTTTACTAGATTCACTCCTGATTTAGAGCAGTGGTTCTCAACTTCCTTAGACTCGAAGCACCTTCCACAACTTTTCTCAATTTAGCAGCACCCCCTTTCAAAAATGAATTTTGCTCTTTTTTGACTACAGAAAAATAATAGAGTAATTCTGTTGCAAAGAAATCAGGAAGACCACAATACGTCAGAATATTTTTGACACTATGAATTCTGTTTCAAATATCCAGGTTTGTCTTGTGAATTGTGTATAGCTGTTTGTATACTTAACAGTACTAATGTTGCATGGCACTCTATGGCACCCTTAAAAAGATCTCACAACATCCCAGTGTGCTACAGCATCCCAGTTGAGAATCACTGCTTGAAGGCATTATTTCTGCAGTAAATTCCTTGATTATTCTGCTTAAATAAGATATATCAAGAGTAAACAGTGTCTGCATCAGTGTCTAGGAGCATACATCATTGGGACATACTGATTATAATGATTCAGGTGACACAAGATACTGAGAGTGATTAACACTGTTTTATTCAAATTCATCAGTGAAAAGAAATATTATATCACTACTGAATACTGAAACAATCTATTCAATCAAGGTACTTTAAGACAGCTAACATTTAACTTTTGCTAAATGTTAAATAAACCCTGCACTTTTTATGCAAGAGAAAATTGAAGAGCTCAAGAACTATCATTGACACTTTTTAAAAAGCTCTCTCTTTAAACAAACAAGTTCCTTAAAATTCACTAAGTTTTATGCATGGTCCTTAAACCAAAGGAGCAGAAACCATGCATGAGAGAGGACATTTTATCGGAAATAATTTTATAAAGGACTGCTACAAGAGAGGGATCCTGTTACCTCCTAAATAACTTGAAGTAGTATGTGGATAGGTAAGACAGGAAGGAAAGGCGTGATAACTAAAGCTTCAATAAAACATAGCTTTTGTTTGAAATCAAATTGTTTCTGTTACATGAAAAGTATTTTATCTTTTCTTCTTAACTTCAAGGGTTACTGTAAACATTGAACAAGGAAGTAAAACAGCCAGAAACCTATAACTAATGTATAAAGAGTCCTCATTATCTTTTAACTGGTAACTTCTATTAATGTTGAAGTCAAACATAATGAAAACCAGTTAGAGAATGACTTTGTAACAATTTGGACTTTATTTTTTTATTTAAGAGTTATAATGAAAACAAAAAATGAGAGTCTGTTATTTTAAAAATAATTTGGGCAGAAAATGAAAACAAATCAAGCATTAAAGCATATGGAGCTGGAAAAATTGTGTTAAGTGCACAAGCATGGTATATTCTATGCTAGAGTTGCATGCTTTCATTTTTATATTGGCAATAAGTAAACAAGAGATTTACCCAGCCAAAATAGACTAATTAGTATAGATACCATGGTCACATCCTAAAGAAAGTCAATGGAGCTTTAATGGATTTAAATGAACTTGAGGTATGTTTCCTTACTAGTCAAATACAATAGATGGATTATATTAATTGCTGATTTGTGCTGTAGGCTGGTCTTTTTCATGTAAAAAGAAAATTGGGGAAAAACAAATTTGCTATCAAGTGGTGGGATTTGTACCAGGATTGTAACAGTTATGGAGCATAGGACCATGTGAAATACATCCGTGTGTAGCTGTTTGAGTCAGAGAATAAGATGATATCTTTAAAACCATTTGAGATACTCTATGCTATATGGCCATATGAAGCTCCTTGGGGCAGGAACTATCTCCAACTCTGAGTATGTGTAATTTCTATTACAAAGAGACCAATAAATAATAAAAGTACAAGGATGCTTTTCCATATAAGACAGCAATCTCATCCTTGTTTGGTTGTGATAGATACCCCTGTTGCCAACTTATATGGACTATCATAAATCTTGCGTTATTTGTTGCATTTCTTAAACACTTGGCTCCCAGAGTTACAATCATAGAAAGTTAGGATTGGAAGAGACCTCAGAAGGTCATCTAGTCCAACCATCCTGCTCAAAGTAGGACCATCCCCAACTATATCATCCTAACCAAGGCTTTGTCTAGTCAAATCATAAAATCCTCCAAGGATGGAGATTCCATTACCTCTCAGGGTAACTTGTTCCAGTGCTTTACTGCATTCCTAGTGAAAAAGTTCTTCCTAATATCAAACCTAAACTTCCCTTGCTGCAACTTGAGATCATTGTTTCTTGTTCTGTTATCTGCCACCATTAAGAACAGTCTAGCTCCATCCTCTTTGTAACCACCCTACCTTCAGGTAGTTGAAGGCTGCTATTAATTTCCTCCTCAGTCTTTTCTTCCTCACGCCAAAGAAGCCCAGTTCCCTTGTCCTTTTCTCAGAAGTCATGTTTCACCCCATAACAATTTTTGTTGCCCTCTGCTGGACTCTCTCCAATTTGTCCACATCCTTTCTATAGCAGGGGGCCCAAAGCTGGGCACAGTACTTCAGCTGTGGTCTCACCGGTGCTGAATAGAGGGGAATAATCACTTCCTCAACCTCCTGGCAAAACTCCTACTAATGCAGCCCCGTATTCTGTTGGCCTTCTTCCAAACAAGGGCACACTGTTGGCTTATGTTCAACTAACTGTCCATTGTAACCCCCAGGTCATTTTTTGCAGTTTCTGCTTAGCCAGGTGGTCCCCAGCCTGTATCAGTGCATGGGATTGTTCCACCTTAAATTATGTGAATGTATGAAATTCTCAGATATCTAGCCCTCATAGTTGCTGGAAAGAGTCTCAAAGCTTGAACACATTGTATTGTATAGGACAGCCTATATGACCAGGGTTAGGTCAATCTAAATGCCCAAATGTACAGGTGTGGCAAGGGGTTTCATTGCCCCCCAAATGGAGGATCTGATCTAAGATAGTTCACCTAAGTCAAATGCACTAACACAATCTCATGAATACCTGTACACATTTGTAGTGTAGCCTTGGAGCTGGGAAAACCCAGTCTCTAGCACCAGCCCCAGAGCTGTGTTATTTCAACCCCTCCCACAACCCTGACTGAGCTATTTTTTACCTCCCACCTCTCCCCCTATGAAGTAAACCTTCTTCCCCCATGAATTTGATAGCCTCCCTCTCTGATCTTGCCTGCCCCTCCTCCCACCCCAAGTTTCGTACTCCAGTTTCCTTGTGTGGTTCCTGTGTCACAACTGGTTTACATTCTTGTGGCTTAAAGTCAGTCTCATGAATGTAGACACTGGGTGTGGCAAATGACTGTACTCACCCATAAGCATCTTTGTCTTGCTTGCAGTCTACCTGTTAACCTATTTTTGAGATAGCTTCCAACATTTGAAAATCTCTCAGCATCCAATTTAAAACAGACTATCAGAGACATGTTTCTTTCTTCAGTCTGAAAGTTCTCCTTCCTAATCACATTTTTCTAGGGTTCAGACTGGGAAATTCAGTCACAAACCAGCAGCAGTTTTAAGTTGCAAAATAATGTGAAGAATCCAGTATAAAAATTGGCCCTCTTTATGCTGCTATACAAAGGTACAAGGCATATAAACTAGTCACTTCAGAAGAGCTTGAGATAATGAACCTCATGTCATGCCACTTCAGTGAAAGCATGTTAGAATATTTTTCAGAAATTTCTGAAATGAATATGCTGCTTTCCTTCAAAAATGTAAGCATTTGGTTTCTTTACTGGCTAAGGGATATACAGTTCTTATGCGTTCTATTTAGAACTACTAAAATGTTTTTAGACAGGTTTTCTGTTGTGTGTAGCATACATAGACTGCTAGGGTTTGCTAGGTTATGAAAGTTTCATTGGCACACATCTGGGATGACCTACATAAGATGACTTGTGCTTTTGCTACCCACATATAGCTAATTCAAACAAATGGCAATCACTCCCCACCAGCATATCATGCTATCATTCAATATAATGCACAAATGGTGATGGAAAAGCAAAAGCTATAGTTTTTGCTGGTTGGTTACATGGTTTGTGTTGGGTCTAGCTAGAAAACCATTTTGTTTCACCAAAAAAAAAAAAAGTTTTGACACCGTGGTTTCCTTCCCCTCAAGACAATATTTAGACCTTTGAGTCTTCTGTCATGATTCCTGAACTGGTGGGGTCCCTTCACCTAGTCACATTGAACACTGATCCCTCAGCTACGTTTACCCAAATTTCTTTTACAGCATCAGTCCCCTTATGAGATTTACAGTTTTAGAAGGCAGGGCCACTGCACACATACCTGGCTTCCCTGGCCTTTTACATTTACAATAAAAGCAGTTAAAACATGTTATTACAGTCAAAGCAAGCATAACAGAGTTTTTCACTGCCTCACCTATGCATACCAATGGGGCATATGCAGATAAGGTACACAGTCAATAGAACTCAGAACTGATTTGGATGATTTGGCTTGAGACATGAAATTAAAATAAAAAGGTGGCTGGGTGGAGGAGAAGGGATGGTATTGCAAAATATTGTGTAGCCGGGATCGTCCCATTGAGACACTCTAGTAGATAATTTCAGGGGTGTCCACCCACAGTGCAATGGACAGATCTACACCCTCAGCTATATGGGGGTTTCTCTTGAGCTCTCCCTCTGGCTTGTGCCTATAGCCTTTGGCTAGGGGCAAGTGACACTAGGGGATAGTGAGAGGTAGGATATTTGGTGGTGGTAGTACCACAGACTTGGTAGAATTCAGAATGGATTTGGCTAATTCGGGCTGAGACATGAAATTAAAAAAAACCCAGGGTTATAGTACTGCATTGATACGAGGGCATGTGAACACATGGGAGCTCAGGTACGTGGCATGGTTATTGTAATGGGAATGAGAATGGTGTAGTTGTAAAGTGTATCTTGTACTGTCTAACGAACTGTATTGATCATAAGACGGGTTGGTAGAAGTCATAGATATATGTGTGTGTGCGTGCACATATTTCTGCAAAAAGAAAAAAAGTATTGCATTTCACCATCCAACCATGAAAGAATAAGTACTGGCCTCTTGGGCTAAGCTCAAGCGTAGGGTGAGGCCTGTCCCTTGCATTTCAGGGAGGCTGACCCCTATGAGTCTCTCCAGATGTGGGGATTTTGATTGCACAATTTTGTGGCAATGGGGGTGTAACAGGGGGTCACCTTGAGGCTGGTCTAATCGTTGGCCTACCCACCTGTCTAGGGCAGTCTGCCGACCTATCTCATCTGCCACACCTTTGTTGTAACATAATAAATAGTTGTTCCTAGGAGGGACGCTGCTCATTTAATGCCTGATGCCAAGGGTGTAATACATGCCTCTGAACCTTCTCTTATACTGTGTCCCATGGCTTGGGGATGGCATCACTATATGGCTCCTGCCCCATGCTGGACCTCCTTCTATGCCTTCCTAGTGTTCAGACCCCAGCTGGATCCTTCCTTCTCTGGAGGTCTACCTGCCCTCATTTTGGGCTGCCAAGCTCCCTGAATCCTTTTCCCTCTCAACAATGACCCCTCCCAGACCTTTGGCCACATAGGCCCTGCCTTCACCTCTAAGCCAGTCAGAACCCCAGGCCCCTGGCTATGGGCATCCCTCGCAGTGGGTGCTTTGGCCCTTCGACCATTCTGGTCCTCGCCCCAGCATTGACCAGTCGAGGGTTTCTCTGGTCAGGTTATTGAGCCGCTTGCCCTCTCTCTCTCATGCAGGTCCATCTTCCTGGGCCCTTCCAAACTCAGTTCACTCAGTCTCTAAAGCTGGCCTGCATGCAGTCCTTCAGGCCTGCCTATGCAGACCCTACTCTATACAGCCTTTTCACTTGAGCCTGCTGCTCTCTCACATGCAGTCTTACTGGGCCCACTATTCCATCCCTTCACTGGGGCTCTCGGCTTTAGGCCCCTTGGGTCTCAGGCTTGATGATCTGTTCCCCCGTACCCCTCATCTGTCTAAGAGGTTACCCACCAGGTTGTGAGGGGTGACGCTATAAGGTGCCCCATACTCACCTTTCACTAGGGAGGCACTGGTCTGGCATTTCTTAAGGACCACCCCACCACAGGCAGCCCCACCACACCATCCAACCCTAGCAGGGTGTAGTTTTAGGTCATTCCCCAGGACCAGGAACCTCCTCCATCCCCATAGTTCCTACCCTGAACCTCCAGGTATTCTGGGAGCAGCAGCTCCAGCTGGACAATGTTCTCACTCTGGTTTCCTGCAGCAACTACCAGCTCACCCTTTAGGGCCTGGATTTATACTGAGGCTGCTCGGCTTCATCCTCCAATCCATGAGGCCTTCTGCAGTCATGTGACTGCCTTGTTGGGTCACATTGCACCTGCCAGCTGCTCCATAGCCTGCTCAAACCTCTTAAAGTGGCAGGCACCAAAGGTGCCCTGTCACAGGGGGACTACTTTTATTCTTTTCCCCTGGCTTTAAAGTTGGGGGAAAGCAAAGAACTATCTGACCTCCAGATTTATTTTCCCTGCTGTAGCGGTGGGAGGGGGACAGATTCAAGGCAAACCTCATTAGATTCTATACCAGGAAAATTATAATATATTTAAATTATAATTATCTTATAATCAGGGTTGTCTTCTATTTGACTAAATATAGCATCTCATCCTGACCTTAACGGTGTAGAATATTATACCACAACTGAGTTGTAAGTTCTTTGTTCATGAAGGCATTGTACTGACATCTACACAACTTGATTTCATATCCACGTGTATTAGTTAGGTAAAAACTATTAAAAAAAATTCCTTTCAAGGTCATTATAACACTTGTTGGTGACTTGACAGTCTAGCAGTTTGTGTACTTGTTACACCTTTAAACTCCTCATTTTTAATTTGCAAATATTCCTGACTCTGTCTACTTTTCTCTATAGCTGCTATCACTGCTTTCCCTGATTGTTTATGCAGATATTATTTAGACCCCCATTGAGATAAGGTGTGTGAGTTTTCTTTTCCAAGGTCTGAGGCTTGTTGCCATCCACAGCTGGTATGTCTTTCTGACTTGCAAAAATCTGCCACTGTCACTGTTCCTTAGTTGGATGCTTTCCAAATTTTATCAGGCTCATACTTTTGACCAAATTATGTTTGTCTGTTTCTGCCACTGATAATCTGATCTGAACTGCCAGGTGATTTTGTCCACCTATGTCTGTTAAAGAAACATGGAAGGTGGCACTGTTCCCAACAAAGTCCATAGCAAAATTTCTGTTTGGTTCAATGGCAGCTGGATGAAGCCATTAACTTGCAAATCAGCAGGTAGTTTTAAATGTATATGAGATCTCTTCCTAATACCTTTGAGATATTTAGAAAATTATTCTGTTTATTACTTTGTGCTAAGATAGATTAAATGTGAACTAGATCATGGGCAGTCCTGTTCATTTTAGAAAAGCTAAATATAGCAGACCAAATGCAAAAGGTACAATGCCAGCCCTTTATTAATTAGTATAAAAATGAGTTATGACATTAGACATTATCCATATAAATGACCCTTACAAAAATAGTGTGGACATATAAAGCATGCAAATGTTTGCTAGTATGGCTAATATCAGGAACTCTATTTTCCAATCGAAAGCAAAATAAGACCTATTAAACTTCATACTTGTATATTCTTGCAGCAGCTTGTGTATGCAGTAGAAGGATCAATGTTCAGCCAGAAGAACAAGCCTGGGTAAATGTACTCTCTTCTGCGTTTAACAGACAACCTGATCCACAACAAAAGTGTCTTTCTTTTAACTGCTATATGATGTATGTAGGAGCAAATTACTTTCTGTTGCTGAGCCTAAAAGTTTTCAAGACACCCTTTTTTTTTGTCCCTTCATGACAGACTAAAGAACTCATTGGTGCTATAATGAAAGGCAGACTGAGTTCCCTGTCATGTCAAGAACGCTGCAGTCAGGAAAGTCGACATGATTTCATGGCTAATGATTCACTCGCTAATATCAATGCGGGCTGCACTGAGGATAACCAAGTTGAGCTGTCTTAGATCAAATGATTCAATTAGGCCAGCTGTCCCTATTTGTCATGGCTCAACTCGCTTTCAAATTACCTTTCCAAAGTGCATACGTGCCTTAGCATAGAACTTAACAGCTCAAATGTTTTACAAAAAAAGGGATATTTTGGAATGGGGAGTGGGGAGAGAGTAAGTCGTCCCTTTTCATCTGCACTAGCTATTTTTTTCTTAGCAGTTACAGTATGTATTTGCCAAGCTAACCTTTAAACATCACAGTCAAGTGTGAATTGTTCTCTTCCAACAATGATGTTGCTATTTTGAGTTTTGGGGCTATCCCTGGGCAAATTTATAATAATAAACAAAATGAAACAAAAGGAGATGACTTAAGTGGTTGCTTTACAGTGACTGGTAAGAAACTACTAGGCCATCAAATCTAGCGCTCTCATTCAAATATAGCTGAAGTAGGTAATGAGTAACAGCTCAGTCATTTTTTGATGGATGGTTAATGAATTATTTGGAATGTGTTGATAGTCTCAATCTAGCTGCCGGTAAACAAGTATCTGCAACATAACCACCATGCTCGCACTTGGTTCTAATATTGTCCCAATTCCTGATACTACAATGATGTTACAAATGCTGATGGTAACTGAAAAGTACAGTATTCTAGTTGGCAATGTCAGCAGAGAGACTGAGGACTGAATAGGCATGGAAATTGAATTAGCTTTGGTGGTGGTCCCTACAGGGCAGTGCGAGGAAATTTGCAGTTCCATTGCAGAGGCTTTACTTTGTAAATATAAAGACTGGAGTTTCCAGTTGCGATTACAAAATATCTAGTATAGCTGTTAATAAAGCCCTGTACATATTCTTATTGTACGTCTCTGTTAATAATTCAGGTTTTTTCATGTTACACATTTTAGGCAACTGAATAGGATTTTAACAGAGATTTAGCTGTTCCTCCCCACTATGCATATGATGTTTTATACTCATTTAAAAAAATCTCCATATATTATTTTTTTGTCACTTACATGAAATGCAATATAACAATATTATTTATTAGAAAAAATAAAACATCTTTATGCTGTGAACTGAACTAATTTTCATGTAATTATGGATCAGTCAAATCATCATAGGCAGCCATCAGTCTTGGGAGACCATGGAGATTGTGTCTTTGGTACGTTACCAGGTAAATGGGACAATACTGCTTGGTGAACAATACAATTTTAAAACTATTTTTAAAGTATGAAACAGTCCAAACATGAGAAGGTCAAAATTGAGTCAGTTTTTTCTTCCAGGTTTGTACATTTTAAACTGAGATTTCAATTAAAATATAATTGAAAAATCAAAATTCAGGAATTTTTGACAAGTCCCAGTTAAGATGTATTTATCCTCCAGTGATTATTATTATGATAATGACAACTGATCTTTAAAGTCTTAGGATTGGTTGGTGGGGGGTGTTAGTGTATTCAGTGAGAGTTCTTCTTGCATGCCAAGAGATCCAGAAGTAATAAGTCCTAATTTGAATTTTTAGGCCTAACATGGATTTGCCACAGTCACTTGCTCAGAATCACAGTTAGGGTGAGTAAGTGCAGAGAACAGATTCAGACAGTCTGTGCAGCTTCCAAAAAGGGCACTTAGAAGTCTAGAGAAAATTCCAGTCTTTGGAGAATGACATTGAAGTAATGATATAAGAAATGTTGGATGTTCTTTAAGTATATGTAGTATTTGTCTGGCTTGGACCTGTGAAAATTGAAGGACATTGTATCACTGTCATTTGCCAGGTTTAAAAAATAGTGTTTACCAGAATCACAGCACAGATCAATTCTGTCAGGATCTCAGAGGACAAGAATAAGCCTAACCCTGTACTGATGAGTCCGTAGCCTTCATCCAGACTCTTTGTAGTTCTTCAGTGCAGTCAATGATTGAAGACACCCTCTCTGGCCTCCAGCTGATCTTCCATTAAGGTTTTTTTTTTTTTCAAACAACTGCTAACAGCATTCCTAATCAGTGTTTTTTAGAAATGTCAACCCTTTCCCAACCTCCAAAAGACCCCCAGTCTTTAGCAATATATTCCCTCAGGTAATTCCTTACTTAATGCCAGAATTGTCTTTCAAAGTTATGTTTTTCTCTTTTAACTCCCCTTCTATTCAAATGTCTGCAGTCCATCACAATCTATAGCACAGCTTCTTAATAGTCTATTTGTGATATAACTATAGCACCAATTAGAGAGGGCAAATATGCTGAAACCTGTAGGCAGAAGGTAAAACAACACATTGTAGAGTGATACCCAATATTTCTAAGGAACAGAATGAGCCAGGAAATGTCTTGTTTTATTCAGGCCTGGGCATGTTGGCATGTGCAGGGAGGGGGTCAGCAGAAACTCCATCTGCTCTGACTGGGTGATAATGGTGGCAGTGGTAAGAAGGGGTGATAATAAACACAACTTAAAAATCAACAATAATAAGGATGGGAAGAGAAAAGGATCGGGGTAAAATACAATGGTACTGTGGGAACTGCACTAGGACATCACTACAGTATTGTGTGTTGAGCTAAATCAGTACAGAGGAGAGCTAAATACTCACTGCAATAGAAATCAGACATTGTTAATTTAATGTAAAATAATGGACAGTTTAAATAGAGTTTACTTGCAGTTTCAATCTGTATATGCAGGTAAACAGATTTATAAGCTTTATGGCTAGTATTACATTCATTGATTTAGTTAATTGTAAATGCAGTGCACTTGGAGGCATGTAATTCCTGATGCTTCCTGCAAACTAGGGAATAAGAAGATATCTAGATGAACATAATATTGGTGCTGTGGCTGTTTTGTTTCCCTCCAAATGAACTAGGAGGAACCAGCCACTGAGATACTGACACAGAAGAGTAACCTTTGCATTTGCTCTGACAACATCAGGCCTATTGGAGAATCAGCTCTTCTGACCCAAATTACAATACTGCTTTTATGTGCTTAGCTCATTATTAATTCATGAGTATATTTAGCATTGTATTATTAAATTTGCCCAAATTTAGCCACGCTTGTTCAACAATGTTCAACAATCTGGTTTCACTTCTGTATTCCTAAGGCTATTTTGTTGACTGTCTTAACTCTATCTCAGTGGTTTTTACCCACCTTCCATTTTCTGTCCCTTGTGTCTGTCATTTCCCCCTAGTTATGCTGACTCCTTTGTGTCCTCCCAAGTGCCAGTAATTAGACTTTTGTCCAGATTTCAGTGAAATGCCATATAAAGCTGAGTTTTAGTAGAATTTTAATGACAATTATGAGGGATTTTTTTCAGACGAAGCTAATAACATAGAGCTTTTACTATCTCTTGTTTCTGGCTATAACTTTTTTTCTCTTCTGTTCCTGATGTGTACAAGTCTTGGCATTCAAACAATATCCAAGAGGGCTGACATTTTCCTTCCTGGGATTTTAAAATGAAGAAAGAGTTCTAAATAAAACCCTGGTTATATTAAGTAGGTTCTTGAATCCTGTCCCACTGTCCACCTTTAAGGCTTACCCCATCTTGTCTTAGAAGTGGCAATGGCTCAGAAAGGGTCATCCTGGTCTTTCAAATAAAATGGTGGTTCCAGTTCTACAGTTTGTAGCTAAGTAGAATAACACTTGTCTACATGAGTAGTCCCTTTGAAGTGGCTACCACAAAAATCATGCCTACAGGAACCAATAGGAACTATTTGTATATGCATGTACTACTCAGTGGAGTTTATATTGCCAAACTAGGCCTGAATGTAATTTTATTACCTTCCTAAACTTACGTTTTTCAAATGTGTAGGATGCAAAGGTGCTCAGCTACATTTGAAAAATTATTCAATAGCGGAAAGCAAGGCAAATCAGGGAATCACAGTTCAAGCAATGTACCATGGCTCCTCAGTCTCACTCCCTTCTTTATTTCTTCTTGTTGTGGCATGAATTAACGACAGAGTTCCAGCCAAACTTGAATTTTCAGGTTTTACTTGCCTTAGCCTATTTAACAAAATGTGCTTTTTAACATGTTAAAAAACCAAACCCTTCAAACATTCAAACCTCCATCCTGTGCATATGAACAACAGAGTTGTGAGGTGCTAATGGTGTGTAGTGTACTGTATGCATCTTAGCCTCCCCTTCTGCAACTGCTCCACAAAGCAGAATGGAAGAGTGTAAAAACAGAAAAAATATGAAAACTGTAAAGAGATTTAATGTGTAAAAAGGACCAACTAGTGTGTGTCTGCTGAGCCAGATGCCTGAGGCTAAATCTCTTGATGTGAGATGGTGATTCAACTGTCAAGGTGCCTGAGTGGACTTGTGGTCATCATAATGATTAGCTAAAGACTGATTTTTTTTTTTTTATCATCTGCAAGAAGGCAATAAATAGAAAAGGTCAAATTTATTCAAATGAATCAACAGCGCATTTTGGTGAATATATAGCAGGGCTCGTTAACTCAATTCACATATTTTGTGTCAGTATTCTAACATACCATACATCTGGAAAAATGCAGTGATTTGTAAAAGGCATAATGTGCCTCTTTCCCTCAAAGGTTTTGTTTACAGTATGTAATAAAATATGATACAGTTTTTCATGGAGATAGGATCTGATAATTTGTTTAGATATAATATGAAAGTATCAGTCTGTGAAATGAAGACCATAAAAAGTAAGCAAATGTTTGGGATATGTCAGCTAACAAAATACTGAGTTCCAAAACAAGCACTCAAGCAAGAGGCAAGCAAGATTTGTTGTTTGTTTGTTTGCTAAAAACCTATCCCTTCAGCAACTGTCTGATATTTTGGCATTGACTACAGTTTGGGTGGATGTGTTCTGTGCTGGAAAAAATAAAATTGGGAGACTTACCTCCAGCAAGCCGTGAATCCAAACAATACCCACTGAACTCAAATTTTTTAGATGCCATGTTATATTTTCGCTATTTTTTGTGCTTTATAGTTCTCTGTACTTTGATACTTTAATTTACTAAATTCAATCAGGCACTTTATACTACGTGGTGTCATTATTTTTTTTTAAGTGTGTTGCATAGTGTGTCAGAAGTTTGAAATTAAATCCCAGCCCCTCCCTCTCACTTTGTGCAGGTGCTCTCAGCTTTTAAAAGCAACTATTTGTTGCAGTCTGCTTTTGCAAACTGTCAGAAAGCAAATGACAGGTTCATTAAAAGCAGGCTGCTTCTTTCATGTTCATAAGTTGGAAGCAAATGTGTTTAATGAATGGTCAGAAGTCAGCCATGTATGACTTATGCCTTATCTGCATAGGGATGTTTACGCTGGAGGAACTGTTGCTAGTTCCCCTTAAAGCACTTGGATCCTCACACAACCTGTTTTTAAACCAAATTCATTTTACTGTAAGTAATCCTCTCTGGAACAGGAATTACTCTACTTCATAGTGATTTTTTTCACTTTGGCCCACTTCAAGGCTCATGTAAATGTATTCCTAAGGATTCAGCTTCTGGATGTCCTCAGTGGATATCCCACACTGCATTGCTTTATACCTGAATCAGCCAGTCTTATTCCAGCATGCCCTTCATTACTAGTAGCAGTCACAAACCAATGAAATCAAATGCATCTGTCTGTGGAACTTTAAATGCTTTTGCAGCAACCTGCTGGACTTCCATAATCATCACATTGCTCAGCAGTTTGTCCCTCATGCTGCTTGACAAAATTAATGGCTTCCGGGAGAAGAATCACAGTAGTTTTGTGGAATGCTAAGACATAATGTGGTGGGATGTATACCACGGCACACCACAAGAAAAACCACAGAGTCTAGGATGGAGTGGTGGAACTGTACACCCTGAGATTTCTCTGTTCAGAAGTCCTAGTGGTTTATCTGAACATGTGAAGAGCTTAGTGGACACAATGATAAGCAAGGAATGTGCCTTAGACTGGCATGTCAGAATGACATAAGCACTGTTCAGTTTGATATCACTACAATGGTGCAATTAAAACAAACAAACTGAATTGATATCTTCAGGTCTATATAATCTCATTTAGCTAAAGGAAAGGCACTTACAGAGAGAACACTGAAGTATTTCATTTTTTTTGGTCAATATGTTTTAGTTTTGCAGGGAAAGACAGCTTTGCCTGCAAAATGACAAGGGGAGGGAGAGAGCAACCTTTTCATAATGGAGAACTGAAAGATTCAGATGGCTATGTGCTGAAGGCCTCAGACCATTCATTTACTCTCCAACTTCATTTAACCCACTTATGCCAGGATTCAGGAGTTTGAGAGTACAAGGCATCCCAAGCAATGACTGTTACAACACCAAGGGGTTAACAGACAATTTATGTAAAGTCTTAGTATTCCACAAAATGAAATGTGCATGTGAAATGAAAAAAAAAAAAAAGGAAAGATTATATTTGTCAGCTGTGCTGCCATATGTTGCTCTGGCGGAAGTGCAGCAAAATGGTGACAATTTCTATTTTATTGAATGAGGGTCTGTGTTGATTACCATTATTTGAGAGCTTCTTTGCACAAACAGAGGTATTCTTCATTATCGTATAAAACCACATTCACCTGTAACCTAGAATATATACATATAGGGTGTAACTCTGGCATTACAGTCTCCCGGAACGTAAAACATGCTGAGCATCAATACACTCCATCTGCATATTTAATGGATTTTGCCCTTGGAGGGCATGGGGGAATAGTCCTATGAAAAGATAAATGACATTTAGAGGAAATACAAACACAGTTGGAGCTCTTTAAAACCTTAGGACTACTTATTTCATTAGTCATTCAAACAAATAGGTTTAAAAGACTTGGTAGTGGTGGCAAACTACCTTCACTTACCTGGTCATTGACTTACAGTCACTTTTTTCATTCTAAGATCACTGTTTCTTTTCAGCACATTTCTCAGTCTATTACCACTGCACAAATGTGTGGGGGAAAAAGCAGTTTCTGAGTGCAACTAAACATATGCAGTTCCAAAGTCCTGCACAGAATATAAGAGCATAAGAAGGGGAGACACCATGATGATGGTATTGGCCCAGGTGACAGGGGAGATCCCCTTCTTTCTGGCCTTGAATGATTTAGTGTAGTTGACAGTGGAGACCTGCCCATTGCACTGCAGGCAGAGACCCCTACAAGAGTCTGCTATAGCCTTTCTAGGATGATCTTGGCTGCACATTTTATGGTACCTGGGGATTGCTCTCAGGGTCTCCCTTTAACTTGCTCCTAGGGCCTTTTGGCTAGGGGCAAGTGAGATTAAGGGGCATATGAGCTCCAAGGCTTCTGCACATAGGATGCCTGCTATGGATCTGAGAGTATCTGAAGCCCCAGGTTGAAAAGTCTGGGAGGTAGGATACTTGCCGATGGTAGTGCCATACAGACTTGAACAACTGACATCTAGTCAGTTGATAGAATTCGGAACTAATTTGGCTTGAGACATGAAATCATATAGTATATAATTATAACATTATGTATAAAAAAAGAAAGTACCATACTGGGTCACACCAATGGTCCGTTTATCTCAGTATCTTGTTTCCAACAGTGGTGGGAGTGGATGCTTTAGAGAACACTGAATTGAGTACATCTAGAGTGATCTGTCCCCTATTCATTACCTTTCCTGGCATCCACCATTATTGGTTTCGAGATGCCAGAGAGTCACGGGCTGCATCCAGATGTGCATGGATGTTTGGTTCTCTGGGGACAACTAGTGGTTGTGCACCTTGTATCACCGCTAGTTGTCCCTGGGGAATACCTGTACTATGTGCCCTCTGGTGTGTGGCAGATTACCTGGGTGGGGTAGAGGAGGCTGGGGCCAGCATGGGGCTGGCCCCACCAGACTTACCTGGGGTTCTGGGGGCCTTCTGGAGCTGCAGCAGCGGCGATCCTGTCACTCAGAGCCTGGCCAACAGTGGAGTACCGCTCTGGCTGGCCAGGCTCCAGCTTTGGGTGGCACATGCTGCTGCTGGATATGCCACTCCACTTTTTTTTCTGCAGGTTTTTTTGACCTTGGAGGTAAAAAAAAACCAACATCCACATTACTCCCTTGCATATGCAGTATGTGGTGCCACAGACAGGACTGCGGTGCCACATACCACACGGTCATGCTCATCTGGATGTGGCCACGGAGTGCTAGGATTAAGTGTTAAATGGAAAACAAAAACACAAAAAGCTGCAAGCCAGAAGGTAATTCTTGGGTGCCTACCTTTGCTTAATAAAACTTTGCACTTCCCTGATGTCTTTTTATCCAAGGACTATGAGGCATTTTAAAGCACTGCATTAAACAGCATTGCTGTGAGGGGGAATCTTCATTTTAGTGATGGTGAGATATTAAGAGACTTGGTGAAAGATATGGTCAGGGGCTGAACAGGTTTGAACAGTCTGGCTGCCTGACCTGTGCTGTAGACACAAGAGTTAATGAGACCGGGTGAATTTTGTCTTGTTTTTGTAGGTGTAATGGGTATTAGTGTGGTCAGACAGTAAGGGTCACTCAGAATACCTTGAAGTTTCAAAACCTAGATGTCACAGTTGTCAGGGAACCATGACTATCCTGTCCTTCTTAAGTTTCTAAGTGGAAAGGGAGTCTCAGTTAGACCTTAGATGAGTCCTGGAAAGAAAAATCAGAGTTGCAGTGTGGAACAATACGAAGACTGTAGGACCAGAAGAATTAAATAGTTCGTGGGCAACCATTTACTTAAGGATTCCTCAAAATTGCCACTACAAGGCGCAAACCCCAAAACGCCAGGATACGCTGCAAACTGCAATAGTTAAAAACAGGGCAGTGAAGGAGAGGGGGTAGGAGGGAATTCCCTGCCTTGGGGGAGGGAGAGAATCTTTTTTTTAAATTAGGGCCATTCCTTATAATAAAATCAAATGAACCAATTTGCTTCTTTACCCCATTGCTTTTTTGAACAAACAGTTTCTCGACTGAAAAAATCGCTGGCACTCGGATCACTGCGATTCTGGGCACTGAATCAATGCAACTGCATGATATTAAGAAGTACTCTGTTGTTGGAGGTGCCATATTTTGGAAGAAATAGAGAACAAAGGCCTGGACTGCATATGGTCATTAAAGATGTTATGGCATTTTCATAGGCGTAGGGATGTTAACCTCAGTGCTGCAGCCAAATGCTAGTTAGACTGAATCAAATTCTCCGATTTAAATCCCTTGTTTTGGTTAGATATTTTGTTCTTGCCCCCTTTCCATCCTAATTTGTGGCACCCTGCTCCCCCCTGCCCTCCCAGGGTGGAGTCTAGCTCACGTGGTCTGCCCAAGCCCAAGGTCAGCCTTGCCTCCAGGCTGTCACTGACAAGAGTCAACAAAGCTCCTGTTTCCAACCCCTCACCCCCACCTTATTCCCTCTGGCCAGCTATGAGCCACTGTCTGGTATTATTGCTCAACGTTCAGATTCCACCTACCCCATCTGGGCGTTTGTAAAGATTACAGCTTTCGATTAAGTACTGTGCTATTTGCTATTCACACACAGGGGGCTGTCCAAGATGTTCATCTTTTACAGTGTTGTTTTGAAGCATCTGTACCCCTAATCTCAGTCTGTTCAGCCTGACCCATGCTTCTCTGTCAAGGTTGTTCCCAATGGGGGACTTGTAATATTGGTAAAAAACACTAGGGGTGTGCGAACCAGGCTTTATTTTGATTCAGATTTGACCTGAATCAGGGATAGTGAGTCGCTTTGTTGATTCGGATCACTGTCTCTGATTCAATTTGGCCAAATCTGAAGATTTGATGCTGATTTGGAGAATCAGCGATTTGGACATAGACACAGCTTTAAAAGCTTTTTCTACATGCCTCGAAGTACCAACACAGCTTGTGAATGCTGCAATGCTGGGGTGGATGGAGCATCTCACAGGAGCATCGGGTGGCCCCTCCATGTGCTCTGCGGTGAACTCAGAAGCGGACTGGAAGTACTTCTGTTCCAATTCTGGGTCCACCAGGGAGCATGGAGGGGAGCCCTCCCAAGCCTCCCAGCTCAGTGATTGGCCACAGAGGGAACTTGAAGAGTTCTGAAGTTGGCAAAAGTTTGAAGTGCTCCCCCCAGACCCAGGAGGCAGAAGTCGCTGAGATGGGGTGGGGTGGGGTGGGGTGGGGCATAGGATGTTACCGGGGGCGGGGCATGTGCTCTCCAGCAGACATGGA
>NW_017728886.1:209500647-209512335 GCF_001723895.1 Crocodylus porosus | reverse complement strand
CCTGCTACCTAAAGGTATGTAGAAAAAACATTTAAAGCTGTGTCTTAGGGGTGCGTGAAGCTAGTGATTCAGTTTGCTGATTTGGATTACTGTCCCAATTCAATTCGGCTGAATCTGAAGATTCATTCTGATTTGGATAATCAGCGGTTCAGCCATAGACACAGCTTCATATGTTTTTTTCTACGTACCTCAAGGTACCAGGCATGGCTCATGAATGCTGAGTGGGAAACATTGCAGTTTTTGTTTAATAAACACAGTAAAGGTTTGGCAGCTTTAACATTTGATTAAAATGTTGAGGCAAGTGTCTTCCTCAGGCCATATTCCCCATAGGTCCAGTGTGTGCCCCAGAGGGATGGTTGGGGAGGGAAAAGGGAAGGAGAATGATGCCTGGGCAGCCTGGGTTGTGGGCAGTGGTGCCCCTGACATAGGACTAGAGGACCTCATGGCAGGAGACCTATGGCCTGGTGCCAAGGCATGGGTACTCAAAACCTTTTGGCCCTACTCATCCAAGGACAGCTCATGGTCCACATGGGTGAAGATGCAGTTAGCCAGGGCTTTGTGGATGTGAACAGTGTGCTGCTGGGGCATGCTGGGAGGTGTCAGAGCCCTCCCACCTGGTGGGCTCAGGCCATGCAGACAAGCTCTGAGCTCTTCCTTTCTCCCCGCCTCCCCCCTCCCAAAGAGCTAATGTGTGTTCTGCCTGCTCCCAACCTAGCCTTGGGTACTTAGAGAAATGCTTGAAAGTTAGAGTGCTTTCACCTTGGCCTTCTTGAACACTTGCACTTAGGCTGAATCTCTTCTTTTTCTGCTCTGTCTTTTTGGATATTGTTTCATTAGAACTGAACAAAAGGTTGATGGGATAGATAACATTGTTAGTATTTTGTCAACAATCCTGATGTTTGCTTTTTCATTGCTGCTGTATATTGAAAAGAGTTTTAAACTGACCTGCTTATTATGTTTAAGTCTTCAACTAATTACTTTTTCTTGAATCTGAGCTATCTAATTTAGGCTAAAACCCTAGGAGTTAATAGCTGGGGACATTACAGATAGGTGGGGACATAGTTGGTGACATTACAAAAAGCTAGGTAATACTCATGTAATACTTTTCTGTTCTTTAGGACTACTGAAATAGTTGTTTTATGGGGCACCTGAAATTGCTTTCTAATAGTTTTCTTTGTTCTGAAGGGGAAAGAGGCTTTCCAGACAAGTAACTACTATTTTGCTGAATCATATGAATTGATCCTTAAACTACAGCCTCTCTAAAACTAAATACTTGAAGAGTGAAGAGCTCTTCTGGTGTTCAGGTTTTCGTAAGGGGAAGTGGTATATACTGAAGTGTGACTAGTGTACAGAATTTAGGTAAATATGAATCTCACCCTCTGCATAAGTGTGCATGAACAACCAGTTGAGAGTATATATAACCAGTTGAGAGTGTATATTATGTGCAATAGAATAACTGAGGGGAGGTGACCAGGGTAGCAGTCCTGAGAGCCATCTTTGTTGGGGGTGGCAAAAGTGGGGGTGGCAAAAACAACTGGCTGATCACACCACTGTAATTGGCATGGCAGTAGCTGGCATTACCCTGGGTGCTGCATGGCTGCCCCAGCCACTGAGCTGGTTTAGGATGTAAGGACTTAATTGAGGAGATAAAAAGCAATGATTATTTTAACTTAAGACTTTTAAAAATGTAAATGGGATTTTATTTAAAATATATTTGATTATAAATAAAACCAGTTATACCTTTGGTTATAAATAAAGCCATTTAAATAAAAGATTAAATTTTGACAATCTATATGAAGGATTAAACTCCTTTTAATCGATTAAGCATTTATGTTAAATCAAAATAAATATTGAAACTATATGTGTTGCTGCCATAGTTTAAAGAAATCCAAATGGTTGACTTGTGGGATGTCATTGGCAACGCACTTGGAACCAGAATTAATTAAGTGATAAATCAGTTTTTGACAGCTGTAGCTTCTTCCAAAGGTACAAAGAGAATACATTCTTATTCTAATTTAGTTCAGTTCAGTAACAAGTTCATTCAAAGTTTAGGTAACAACTGGGACTTGAAAAAAAGGAAAACTAATTTTCCCCCACCAGTAAAATCTAAATTGAGATTAGAGGCTTAGTTCCACTCATCCTAAAATCCTGAAGGTCCTTGTAACCTGAAACCATCAGTTCAATTCACAAACTACAATAATTTCACTAACGGCAGTGAGTTTAGTTTGTTTAATAAATCAGCTGGTTTTAAAGAAAAATACATTAAACATGTTTTGAAAAAGCTTTCAATATGTATCCAGTACATTTAACATAGTTTTATTAAAGATAATAAAAAACACATTTTAAAATGCAGATTTGCTGTTTAGTCTTATTCCAACAGTAATGTAATGAAGGGAGGGGTGTGTGTGTGACCAGGGCACCAAACTCAGGTGACAACCCTCGGTGTGACATAAAAATAACAGCAGCTGCACTGTTAAACCCAGCTACCACTGGCAGCACTGCCACTGACACGGACCAGCTCACCAGTGCAGCCCAGGGTGCTAATGCGTCCAGTTCACCTCTGATTCCAATTTACATAAAAAAACCAGCTTTAGTAAATAAACTTCCTTATTTGTAAATTTTCTTATTTAGTAAATACAAAATGTCTTGCATCATTTTGTAACATAATAAACCGTACAAATTAATAATATGGATTAAGGTACATTAAGCAAATTAATTGCTTTAACAAGTATATAGAGATATACCTGGTTAATAAATAGTAGCACCAAATTTAACGTAAAAGTTATACATAGTTGCAAATCAACATGCTTTATTGGTTACTAATCAATAGGAGCCAACGTTTTTAAAGAAAAATAACCAAAGAATGCAAATACAAAAGACATTAAAATTGATTGTTTAAATTAAGGTTTCTTGCTTGCTGATTTTAAATTGTTATTAAATTTGGTGAATTAAATCAATGCACACTACTGGGAAGTAACCATAAGATTTAAAATTCTGAACCTAGATTGAAATTGATGTTAAGAATTTTCTGTTCTCAGAAAGGAAGAAAGCGAGCATGTGATTGCATGCCATAACAACACTTTGCTGAACTCGTTGGTGTGTTCTCCAAAATCTCAGCTTTCATTTATGTATACATAGTAAGTCTTCAGTGGTTCAGTTTGTATGTAAAACAGTCATTAAACCATGTGTAACTACTGCAAAGGGGTCAAGGGTCTGATTTATGCAGTTGTGTTCATTTAATTACATATAAAGGAAGATTTGTAATATGGATGCAAAATCTATATAATGTTGTTTTCAGTTTATTCTGCTTTCCTCGAAAAGTTTTAAACTTTCCTTTTAGAAGTGGCTTAAAGTACTGCCTACATGAAAAAGGTAATCTCATATAAATTTGAAGTGGTATAACTATACTGGTATGACTATTACAGGAGAGCTAAGATGCAGAAGCCCAGTAAAACTTGGAGAATGCACAACTGTGCAAATATTCAAAACAGTGCATGTCTCAGTGGAATTTTTTGGTTGATAAACATGGTGAAGAACTAGGTCTTGGAAACTTCCTGGTTTCTGCTGTTTCCTAACAAGGAAGTCATGCTTTCTATTTTCATTTTCAATATCATATATAGTACTTGTTGGCCAGTATCATTAAACTGAAAATTGTCATTGAAAGAGAGAATCTCAGCTATAAAATGAAAAAACTCAAAGGAACAGGATTTGCTAAAAAAGTTAACTGAATTATTCTCCAGTAAACAGAATCTTAATAAATATGTATTTTTGGAGTTAAAAATGATTGGTATTTCTGGTAATTTTCCACAAGGATAAGGAGTTCTAAGTAGGACTAGTAGCATTGCCTGTTGTTAAACTTGCCCCTCATTTCCCATTATTAAACTTATTTTCAGTTGCTTATAACTTTTTCAGACTTTAGTTTGGGCTGAAATTTTAAATGCCAGGTGTCTGCCTCAGGCTAATTTTTTTTTCTGCCAAAATTGTTCAGGCAGTTCTGAGAACGAGCCTGGGGAAAATAACTGGTTTCCCCCTCGCTAAAACAGTTCTGGCAACCTTTTCTTGGAAAAGCTGTAACACCCCATGTTTTAGAGTATGGACTTGAAATGCACCAGGGAGCTGACTGTTAGGAATGTCTCTTTTTTTTCTACCTCTTTGAAAATCTGCCCAAAATTGGCCATGTTAAAAGCCATGCTAATTCACATAGACAGATCTTAGCATGTAAATTCCCCATAGTTTCCATTTGTACTTGGTATATTCTAGCCTAGGGCTAAACAGGATTTTCTAAAAAATTTTAACTCTGGGCTGCTGAGGCCTAGGGCCAGGTCTGGGTCCAGAACCCTGAACTGCAATCAGGAAGCCCCTTTTCCTGGGCTGAGGCAGTGTTGAAGATGAGATGGCTTGATTTGAATGAGGGAACTAGAGATGAACCTGTGACAGAGTGGATTGGAACAAGGAGAACAGAGGAGTAGAAATTGGGGTTGGAGGATAGCACTGGGGAGAGTGGACAAATAGGATTGGGATTTAGGGGGTGGAGAGACCACGTCTTCCTGGGCAAGGAGGTAGGGACCAGGAGGCAGGAGATCTTGGGGGCAGAGAGCGCAGGGCAGGACATTGGTTCTAAGTGCTAATTTATGCAGAGTGAGTGAGCAATCAGGAATGGGGAAATTGGGACTGGCAGGATGAGAAGCTTGAAGGTTGATGTCTGAAGCTACCTTAGTGAGAATAGGAGTGGTAGAAAAAAGCAAAGGTGGAGAAGACACAGAACTGGAAAGGGACAAATTGGAGGGGAAAGGGCAGAAAGGGTCATGTTTTGAGGGACTGGACACATGATCATTCCATTCTGTGCCAAGTCGATAACTCCTCTTGGCCTTGAAAGGTTTCCAGTGTTGTCTACAGCACTTGTAGTATCCCATTCCCTTCTAGGATGGGTTCACAAAGTAATAGAAGGATGATACCCTCCATCATTTATTCTGTTAACTCCAAGAAATGGAGGATTGTATGGTAGATGTAAAGCCTACAACTGTGTTATTGATACCACATAATAGAATTTCCCCACCTTTTCCCCATATTTCTTTTTTTTAAAATCAACTTAGGAAAATTTTCACTCTCATCTCAATCAAAAGAGCAAAGGTTGTATAGTTAATACCATACATTGGGTAATGGCAAAATTAGCTTCCTAATATGTTTATTATCATTCAGTCTTTAATTACATGATTCATTATTAACTGTTTCCATTCCATGTTTAGGATGGACCTGTGGAAAAATTTACAGATAATTTAAAAATAGTTGTGGTGTGATGTCAGATGAGATTCCATGCCGGTGAATGGGAAGCAATTCATATTGGGAGGGACAGTTTGAATAATTCATTCATATTACCAAATTCCAAATGTTACTGCAAGAAGTTAAGAGAAAAAGATTCATGCCTCTTTGTGGGTAGCTTAACACTAACCTCTGCTCTATGTGTTCTGATGGCTATAAAAGCAAAAATGTCAGGCTATGTGAAAAACTGGGATATAAGTACTGGAAATATGGTGGTATAATATGAAAGCATGGCAAAACATTGTGTAATCATGAGTTCAGCTCTGAAGATCTTATCTTGAAAAGGATTTAGCAGAATCACATGGGTTTCAGGAATGTAAGATGATTTGATATATGGCAATATTGTTTGAGCTTGTTTGGAGAGAAGATGATTGAAAATAGACATGTAAATGTACACAAATCATGAATAGCATAAATAACTGAATTGGACAGCTGTGGGCATGCCTACATGAGACATTTACTGTGGAGTTAGCACTGCAGTAGATGGCTCGGCATCTATTAGGCCACTGGAAACTAATTAAATCCACAGTGGGTTAGTACTTGTAAATACAAATGCTGCAGAAATTTTTACTCAGCAGCAAAGCACATGCAGCTGCTGGAGGGGCTGGTTGGAGCATAGGCTGGGGCATCAGGGTGCTTCAGTGCCAGGGCTGCCTGCCAGCTAGCTTTGCAGTGGAGCACACTTATGCCCGAGCCAGCCCCTCTGCAGCATGTTGAGCCAGGTTGCAGCAGCCCTAGGCTGGCAGGCTTACACCCCCCCACCCCCGGCTAGGCTCCCTGCCTGTCAGGGCTGCTCCAACCCAGCTCAGCCTGCTGCAGTCTTAGGCACACATTGAAACAGCATGCTCAGGAGTGATATACACCAATGTTTATTGCCATGAATTAATTTTACAAGGAGATTCACTCAGTAGTTGCTTTTTGCCACATTTAAAAAGGGATGTTTGACAAAACTGAAAGCTAACACATTTAACCATGATGGAAAGCAATACTTTTATGCCCCTCACAAGTAATCTGTCCCCCTTTTGTCTCAAGACATGGAGGACAAGAACATAGGATTCAAGAAAGATGAGATGCTTACGGTTGAGAAGATCCATATTTACTTTACTAGGCAATTGCCTGTCATGAATGAAGTGTTTAAGGGGGTGTTTACATGTTCCCCCTCCTCCCTTGCCCCCCACTCACCCTACAGGGCTGACCATGTAAACAGTCCCTCTGCCACCTCCTCCAGCCTCTGGCATGGTGGCTCCTTCCCCCTGCCCGCCTCCCACCTCCTCCCATGGAGCAGTGGGACTTCCCCCTGCCTGAGGTGGTGGCAGCATCAGGAAATTGGATTTGGTAGACTATGGAATGATCCCAAGTGATAATTCCTTCATGCCTTTCAGAAAATATTTAAAAAATATATAAAAATGGGACTCAGATGTCTTGTATCCTAGAGAGGTTCAGGATCTATCTTACCCTGAGGCAAGGCATGTAAGGCTGCTGAAGATTAAAAAATCATGAAGTTTAATTCATTTCTATAGGGACTGTCAACCCAAGAAGTCTTTGGTGACTTTATTTTGTTATTTAAAGTTGGAATTTCCTAGTGTTTGGATGGCAAACCAATCTATTGGTTCCATGGGCAAGTTGTTGGAATGATTCATATAATGTTACTATCTCATGGCTCTGAGGGTGGTGTTTTAATCAGAAATGTTTGAAAAGTGCTCTGGGTCACAGTGAAAACCTTATGAATATCTCTTGCTCCTGAATAAGAAAAGGTAAGAATTAAATGAGCACAGAAGCTCTGCTTAGTATCTCTGGAGAAAGAATTGATTTAATATCATTGTCTTTCTGTGATGTAATTATTGTTCTAGCTGAGTACTGAAAAACCTGAGGAGATGTCCATATGGCTTTTCTATGGCAACTGATGATTGGGGTTTCCGTGCCTCATTGTGTCTGATAGTCCAAATGCTGTAATATTTTTATCTGGCATAACCTGTGAGGTTGTTTAGATGCTGTAACTCACTGAGTACAAATGAATGGGGAAAAACTGCAATTTTCAAATGTAGGACTGGAAGGGACTTCTCAACCTCTGCTAGTCTAAACTTCTGTGTGTAGCCAGCATCAAATAAGCTTGGCCCACTCTCCCCATCTCCTTCCGTCTTTGTCTATGTAGAAATGTACAATCTGTGTGTGTGTGTGTGTGTGCGTGCATGTGCGCAAAATGTATACATCAATGGCTTCTATATTTGCAAATAAATGTGGATGACACTTCACATGTAGATGGCACAATGTTGAGCACAGCTTGTATTCTTGGTGGGTACTGAAAAGCTACTAAAAAGACTGAGATCTACTAAAACATTTCTTTATGCATTGGCTTGACAGATTTAAAGGGAAGATTGTTTGTAATTCTCTAAAGAATCTGGAAAGATACCAAGATAATGTCTTCAGGAAGATGTTAGTCCCTGGGGAGGCCCCTGATAAGGAGTCTGGAAGTAATTAGATAAAGACAAGTAAGCATTTTCAGTTAAGAAGTTAATTTTGGAATATTTTGCCTGTATATGTAAAATGTCTTTCCTTCTGTTATAACATGTGTATATAGTTCAACACTTGTTTCTATAATTCCCTGTACATATTTAGCCTGTAGTGTTTTATGTTAGACTTAAGAATAAACTTGTTTTGTCATTTTCCCTCACCTTCTGTCTGCTATTTATAACTATATGGAATAGTAATTAAGGAGGGAAGGAAGCCGTGTAATGTGACTGCCCTTGAAACATGCTATCATAACATAGAGGAATGAGGGAGACCATTTTATATAGACACAAAAATCGGGGTTATTTGCTAATAATTATTCATTACTTTTCTCTAAAAGAAATACATGTATGGGAATGTTCGCTTTGAATTGGATACAATGACACAGCTTAAAAGAACTTGCTGTCATAACATTGTTCCATCATCCATGGCAAAATCCATTTTAACTGTGGTGAAGTTTAACATTATTTATACAATAAAAGCAAACATTGGTATATTAAGGCACGCACAACGTGACAAAAATGGTAAATTGTTGAGTACCTTGTAGTCAAGGATGATAGTGCCATAGCTGAGCTATGGATGTGTAGATTACTATACAAGCCCAAGCAGAATAAGCATTTTTTTTCCATAATTTACAGTGCTATGCAAATATGAGCCTATTTGCTGCATAGATTATAGAGTACCAGCACCTAGAACAGTTATTTTTTTATCTTAATTGCCTTGTAGCCCACTGGTGTGGTTTCTAGGCATTGGCCTACTCAACTTGCGTTTGTGGTTCCATATAGCTGTGGTTTTGACAACTGTCTCAACTAACTGGGTAAGCTATGCATGTGGTATTATCATAACGCTTGGCTAATAATATTTTTGAGTAAGCCTGACTGTTAAGAAACGTGCTTGATGGACACAAAAACAGTAGAGGGTCCCAAGACGAAAAGGTCAAGAGAAAAATGTCCAATACAGGCATTTTGAACATTGGAGTTGTCCCCAGAAAACATAAAAAGTAAATATGTAAAGAATATACAAACTTTTAAATGCACTAAAATAACTAGGTGCTCCTGTGTGTGCTTTTTGTCTTCATTTTTGTTTTAGTAACATCATTTCTCAATTTACTTACTGAAGTCTGTATGCCAAAGATGTCTTTTGTACAAAAATCTTCTATTTATGGGTCATCAGAGAGGTAATCAGTAAACACATGACTGTTTCAGAAACTGTTCTGTTTTATTTGGATTCTTATACCACACCCAGTGCTATGGTATCTGAATGCTTCCCTAGGGCATGAAACAACATGACTACTATCTGTCACATATGGTTTGTTTTTGTAGTCTAAACTTAAGGTTAGGTCAAAATGTTCTTCAACTTTCATACTCGAGTCAGAAAGGCTTCATAAATATTAGGCACATGTATTTCACTTGAAGTATTACGTTGACATAGATTTCAGTGTGCCCCCAAATTCATGCACAGTAGAATGTCCTCTTATAACTGACAGGCATCACTGTAATCTCAGTTTTAAAACTGAAGGGTTGTTTCTGTATGTCTGAGATGCAACCAGTTCTGCTGGAAAAAATATGTTACTTCTCAGAGTTCACCAATGAAGGACCTGTACGTTACAAACTCGCACTGAAATGACAAACTTTGAAGTTACTTTCCTTCACATGTTACTATATGCAATGTCGCAATCGGATTTTAATATTTAAATATGATGTTCTTTGAGGCTTAGACCATTTTTATTGTTGTTGTTAGTTCTTAGTGCTCTTAGATCTCTTGATGTCCCTTTGCTACAAATAATTAACCATTAAAATTAAATTAAAAATGTTTCCTTTTTCAAAGGTCTGTGACTTAAGGTGCATACTCACCACATGGGCAATTGCAGGTGCTAAGTTTGGCAGTTTTCTGTTGACTTGTGCTCTTCAACACCTTTTGATATGCATCTCAGAATGAAAATCCTGAAGGATGAAGTGTAGATTTGACTTCCTCAGCAGCACTTGTCATGTTTTATAACCTTATTTAATTTTTTATGTATTGGAAAGACTTAATTTGACCAAAATGTTACTAGTGACCCAACCTATTAGTGTGTGAATTTGCTCATTTCCTCTAACATTATCATCAGATGGTGTTCAACTCTTTCAGTCATAATATGGTTTTTATTGGATATAAATTTGGTGGCACCCTAGAATCTATGTAAATGTGTAATGCCTTGTACTGTTAACATATCCACTTAGGCCAAAAACCTTAGGGATACTCTTTACATACATTACAACAATGTTGTACACTTTTTTATACACCTGACTGCTTTTCATCCCAACAATTACTAAGCAGTATATATCTTTATGCAAACATGCTAGCATTAGTATGCCCTTTGAACTAATTTTTGGGCTACTGTAACAAATTTAGCTTTTGATTTTAATTTTGGGAGGCCACTCACACTTTTACAGGGACTTAATTTAATTATAATCAGATATTATATTATGTTACAGAATTTCACATATTCATTTTGAAATTTCCTTTATCTCTACTTTTGCAAACTAATTCATTACAGAATCCTGCTTTAATTCAGTGACCCAACAGAGATCTCTGGTTTGGTATCTGTGTCATTAGAGTTTTATCTTTCAGTTATACAGTCATGCATGTATTTTCTCTGTGATTTGTGTTGCGATGCATGCATTTTGTCAAATATTTATTGGGTACATGAGGCAACATCCCTTGTCCTGCATATTTTCACCCTCTATTAAGATTACCTTTAGGTTTTTTGGGAAGCAAATATTTGTTTATGCTCTAATCACTTTTATTATTATTTATTATTTTATTGATAACTCTTCCTTTTTGGCAACCTAGTTTCACTAGTCCTGCAAATATTCACTACTTTTGCAAAAAGTTAAGTTTTTTTCTCTTAATACACTTACCTTGAATAGTTGTTCAATTATACTGCAAAATAATGCAGTCCCTACTTAGTCTGCCTGCTTATTTAGGTAGATTACATAATTCTGTACCATAGTAGCCAACAGTTTCCCCTTGGAGGCAGTTTCTTATAAGGAAAGTAAACTTTGGACTATGTCCTCTCTTATGTACACTAGACTTCATTCACTATGTATTAGACTTCATTAACTTCATACAGCAGCATGAAGGGAAAACATGCCAATGTGTCATCCTGAGTTAAATAATTATAGCAAAAGTCTTGATATTGGTTGATATTGCTTTTATTCAGGAAGTTGCATCAATGTATAATATTTATCTAATTCTTAGCAATGTTTTCAGTGCAAGAATCACTGAAAGTAGGTGTGTGTGTGTGTGCGCATGCGTGCATGTGCATGTGAGCTCTCCCTATCATGCATAAGAAGGTCCTACCATGACTAGAGGTTCTGACTTTATGTGTACTTAGTGTTACTCAGGATCCTGAACACTTGCTTTGTATCTGAGAGAGATTAATACCAAAATAATTGAGGTATCAAAATAATTGATGCTACTTAGAATCGGAATATCACTGTCCTAAACTAATGATAAAAGTATTAGCATTAAACCTTTTTAATGAGCTGTGTTGTCATAGGGAGTGCTTTTACTCTTCTTTTTATCTTATATGAGAACCACGACCCCAGGGAGAGGGGAGTTCAAGAAGAGTGCTTGCTCCTCAAGGGAGTGATCCTCAATGCACAAGATAATTCTATTCCATTTTGGAGGAAAGGCAGCAAGAGGGCACAACAGCTCCTTGGCTCTCCAGGGATCTAGCAGACCTCCTGAGGCTAAAAAGAAAGGCCTACAAAGGATGGAGGATGGGATTTACTTCCAACGAGGATTATTCTGCACTGGTCTGGTCCAGCAGGGAGCAAACCAGGAAAGCCAAGGCTGCAACTGAATTCCAACTAGCTT
>NW_017728886.1:209465762-209498456 GCF_001723895.1 Crocodylus porosus | reverse complement strand
CAGCTGGAGTACTGCGTCCAGTTTTGGGCTCCGGAATTCAAAAAGGATGTGGAGAAGCTTGAGAGAGTCCAGAGAAGAGCCACGCACATGATCAGAGGTCAGGAAAACAGACCTTATGACGACAGGCTGAGAGCCATGGGGCTCAGGGGTGATCTGATGGTCACCTATAAGTTTATCAGGGGTGACCACCAGTTTCTGGGAGAGCGTTTGTTCACCAGAGTGCCCCAAGGGATGACGAAGTCGAATGGTTATAAACTACTGCAAGACCATTTCAGGCTGGACATAAGGAAGAATTTCTTTACTGTCCAAGTCCCCAAGGTGTGGAACAGCCTGCCATCGGAGGTGGTTCAAGCACTTACATTGAACACCTTCAAGAGTAAATTGGATGCTTTTCTTGCTGGGATTGTATTACCTCAGCTCACCTCCTGCCCTTTGGGTGGGGGGCTGGACTCGATGATCTTCTGAGGTCCTTTCCAGCCCTAATGTCTATGAAATGTATGAAGGATATGGGTTTACCTGCAAGTAACTTACTTTTAATGAGGAGGCAAAGAAAAGGTGATGTGTTTTTTATACTGAGCATGAGTATTTGTTTGATTCAACTAAATAATAAATAGAAGTTATTTTTTAAATTAATTTGAATCATCCAGTGTGCATGACAAATTCAACTGCTCAGTCACATTGCTTCTCACTGGACATGTCTATATGTGCTATTAGTTCTACTGAATGAACTCCTGTGCAGTTTGCACCAGAGTTTATTGCTCCTGGGTGCCATGTTTACATGTGCACCCAGAACTACAGCACATTGAGCCAAATTGGAGCAGCCCTGGCTGGCAGGGGGCCCAGGATGGGCCAGCCTGCCAGCCTGTGGCTGCTCTGACCCAGGTGAATGTGCTGCAGAGGGGCTGACTGGGGCATGGGGGTGCTCCAGCGTGGGGCTAGCCATCCAGCAGCCCCTACACTGAAACACCCTCATGCCACAGCCAGCCCTGTCAGCATCTACATGTGCATTGTGCTGGACTAAATAACACTGCTGCAGGATAGTACTTGTCTTGACAAGTATTATCCTGTGGTGGTGTCTGTTAGTTCCCTGCAACTTAATACGGCTATACATGTAGATGCTGAGATTTTGCTGCAGAGCTAATTAGGCAACTGCAGTAAATATCTCAAGTAGAAATGTCCACTGAATTCCATTCTTTGTTCTGTGTTTGTCTACTTAGATTAAGTGTAAGCTTCTTTGAGGCAAGGACTTTGTTGTCTTACCTGCCTATAGCATACTTCACATACTGCTGAAAAAATAACAATATAGTGCAGTTGTTGGGGGGGGGGGAAATGGGCTACAAGTCATCTCTTGTAATTTACATTTTCCTCATTGTTGCTTCCCTTGCACCCTATCCACTGACTGTGTTATCCATAAGCAGGAGTAGAGAAACTGTAATATCTTCAACAAAAGTCTGTCGAGTACTTCTGTGAGGGTATTTCTCAGTAAAGCCCATCTGTTTAACTGTGCTGAACACATTGATGAGGAATTAGGAATTTATAATATACCAAATGTAAAGAGCTCTTCTTTTGTATAGATGGATGCCTTTCCAAGAAATAGAAGACATTCTGTGAAGGCTTTTTCCCCCTAATATGAGGGACATGGAAAATTTAATCTCCCTTTAAAAAAAAAAAAAAAAAGTCCTTCCACTCTCCCAACATACAAACAACACCCCCTCTTCTTTAATTATTTTATGACTTCTACAAATCTTTCTTTTTTGTGTGCTTGCTTTTCATGCCCATATTTGACTCCATCCCATGACAGACCAGAATTTTATCTGGATAGACATCAGAGAAACCTTCAGTATCCGACACAGATTGTCTGGTCAGAAATTAGTTCAAAATGTGTATGGCTTTATAGGAACAGTCATAAATCCCAACATGAATGTCATCCTTTCACTGTCAATGGGACCTCTCTGTTGTCTTTTTCATGAATTTTGAATATAAATGTTTAAAAGAATTGTGTTATTTCACTTTGAAACCTGGAAATGCCCTGTTTATAATAATTAGGAGATATTTTTTTTCCTTGAGTTTTCTTATTAGTGCAGAAGTTGTCAGAGCTGCCAGTGTATCTTGTTTCTGTGACTAGCTTTCCATTTGAAACCAAGCATCTTAAATATAGATTTAATGTACATTTAAACTAGCTAGTATCATTGTCAATTAAATATTGTTATTAAATATGGGGTGTGTGTGTGTGTGTGTATATGCACTTTGTAATTATATAATATTATACATTGCTCTATTACAGGCTTGTTATCCTTCAGAAATATATACCTGATATTAATACTATTGATATTTATGGAATACACGAGAAATATGTAATTAAATATAAATTGTTAACATATTAGAATCTCTTAAAGAGACTGGGGCTTAAAGAAGCCTCTACCTGTTTAAGAAAATATGTTTCCCTTATATTCCACTACGTATAATACTCAGTCTTGAAGTCTGATTTTTTTTTTTTGTGCGCCTCTCCCATGCATAAGCAAAATGCATTTCTTTGCATCTGACCAGTGTTTAAATTGCAGGGAGATGGTTTTAATAGGATTCATTGTGATTAGAAGTGGTGGAATAGCCGCACAGTCATAGCAGTGTTAGAATGCCACAACTATTTGATAGGAGACATTTCAATCTGTCATCATCTTGTGTGCCTTGACCCCGATAATACACCCCATTCAACCTGAGGCACAAACAGAAATGGTGAGGTACAGTTGGATTTTTTTTTTTTTAACAAAGCACCAGTCACAGCTTTTATGGACTCTTGAGAGAAGAAAGAGAATTTCTATTCTTCATGCTGCTGATACCTATCTAACTGTTTTAAAAGGTACTTTGTTTCCCTGAAACACAATAAACAAGTAGAAGGGGTGGTGTGGGGAGAGGCAGAAATCCTTCCTTAGGTAACCTTAGAACAGAAGAACTTTGTGCATTATGCAGCCCAGGCCATGCCAAAATGCAATTTGGAGGGTGTCCAGCACTTCATTGGAAAGTAATGGTTTTCACTGAACTGAGTTATGACCAGCTGTTTACAGACAGTCTGTGACATACTGATAGAGCAGAACACCGTATGTTGCTTTCCAAATCAAATGATACAAGAAGTGTGACAGAGTGGAGAAACATCTGTCATTAGCAATTTTCAGCACGCTTCACTAATTCTGGACAAAATACGAGTAATGAACTTACCGCAGGAAACTTCAAATACTACCACTGCTGAAACAAGGATATAAACAGCTAGTGCTCCTAATGGCATCTAATTTAATTCATTTGCAGTAAGAAACAAACAAAGTGGGTTATTTGTTTTTGATCATGGGGTAGTAAATAGTAATGCTGATCACAAACGTTCATTTTAATCAAAGAAAAAGGATCATGAAACTCAACTTTTTTCAAGTTCAGATGCATGTCATTATCAATTTTCCTCATCTTTTTCTTTGTGGTGGTGGTGTTGCCTTTTAGCAAGACTGTTTTTAGTTAATGACAAAAAAGAGCAATGCCAATCATCTTTCTTTTCAGATTCTCTCCATGAGCAAAATCTTAAGCTTTGTCAACAGGAATTTGTTACAAGACTTCTGGGTCAAGTATGATGAAAATAGTACAGCACCACCTGATGTTCTTTTTTTGAGATAATTTATATAGGCCTAATCCTTCTGATTTTAAGTATATCCATTGTCTTTACTGCTCCCTTTTTACATGTCAAATCATTTTCAGTATTCAAAATCTTATGATTCCACTTTTTTTTTTAAAGCAATGCTTTAAAGAACATGTGATCCTTATAGACATAATTCCTTTCTGGTTGATTTCTTTTTGTTTGTGATATCTACAGTCCAACCATTGTCATTATGTGATGATTTTCATTTTATGTCTCTGAAATCAATTGAGTTGTTATGTCTTTCTTGAGATCCCCCTACCACAGATAAGAGAGCAAAACCCTAAACAGTTGCACTTAAGTGGCAGTCCACAGAGGGAAGATGGAGGGAAAATGAAAGGATAGGTTGTTACTCTTTATCTGAACTTTCAACTAATGTTCACACAGAGCTCTAATATAAAATGCAGGGAATAGATTTAGTCCAATCCATTGGTGTTCCACCTAAGGGACCTACTTTGGAATGTATCCCAGACCAAAGAGAGTGAAAGCCATTCGGAACTGATGACTGTAAAATGAGTGTAGGAGGTCTTTGAGTAGCTGCGTAATTACAAAATTATTCATGATAAAAAAGGACTAATCTTGAATTCCCAGCTTCTTGTAAGTTTTACTGAGGTACCATATAGAATTTTTTCACTTTTTCTCACCTTGGGTGAACCAAACTTGTCCAAATACAATGCAATGAGAAGGAAGAAAAACATAATTAAAACCTTTTATTATCAAGGAGGACTGTGGTAGAAATTTTTTCCTTTCTTCAGTGCAGACAAAATGGATGATAAGAAACATTTCACGATCTGCAAATACAGGGTTCCTCTGATTTTTATAGACACCGACATAGGAAAGCAAAACAAAGAGAAAATATCGATGCCATTGAAACCCGTCGTTATGTTTGTGATCTAGATAATAAAGTAAGCAGACCCAAGCAATTCGCTAACACTAACGCTATTCTTTACATAAACAGTAAATGTTTAGATTTTCCTGTTCACTGACTAACAGCACACATATCATAAACACTAAGCTGTTATAGTACGTTTCGTGTGTTGATTCACTTTAACAGTTGTTAGTGTGAAGACAGGAAAAGAAAAGTGGGTGTAATGAGACCATGTGCAGTATGCTGTGAAAACAGAGGCCCTTATTTGGCATAATGGGTTGCACCATAAGGGCCATAAAATTGTGCATGTGTTAGTATCATTTTAATTATTACGGGTGCCACATGTTAAGCAGAATAGCGGAACTACTAAAACAGCTTCAAAATCCTTACTGCTGATCGCTGCATTTAATTACAAATAGGAACATTTGGAGATAGGTCACCATAAAACCCTTCTGTTGTCAAATGAGCTCAAATCTGATTTTTGTAATTATGTTTTTATACCACAGATCCTGTTGAATAACTATAGGGAATAACATTTTAATAAGTCCTGATTAAAAGCAGGTAAATCTTGTTTCCTAAGAATATTTATAAGCTTCTTCCTCACCTTCTTGAAGGTGCCATTACTATTTCTACCTTAGTCAGTGCCTGAACATTCAACCTTAATGGAAATAAGCTGAATAACTTCATGTGCCATGAAATACTGGTTTTTTTTTCAGTGAAGCGTAAGAGCACTAGATTTCAATTATTCATTCAGTTTGTTAAAACCAAAGGCAGTACTGTAATCCTCAAGTATTGAGGTACCTTCATTACACTGCTACATCATACACAGTAGAATATTATAATTATAGATCAGAGTTCTGTTGCTCTGTTGTCTTCCTGGTTATGACATGTTCCTAGGTCACATAAGTTATAGAAAGATAATTCTCTCCATTGATATCAAAATGAAACTGATACATATATCACACTTCAATAAAAGTTGCTTTAAATCAATAGCCTATGAGATGGATTAAGATAAATGATGATTTTGCATCGAAAAAAATGTATTTTATTCTATGAAGATACTGAGTTTTTTTAAATAATGGTTAATATTGGGAGGGAACAATAAGCTTAAGATATATTCAGCATAACTGCTGAAGTACATGCCTGCTAGAAATAATATATATAGGATCTTTGTACTAATAAGTTGAATATAGATAACTGGTTAGGTTCTGATTTACCTTGATAGAAATATTTTTTCTAACATTAAAATCTAGCATTATACTGGTGGAAAACTTGTCTGAGATCAAAATCAGAATATCTGTAACTCACTAGATGTGTAGTATTTAGTTCTATGTTTCTTGATGACTATGTGTATGCTTGCTGGCTTGCTATATGGGATACACATATAAGTACGTATATGGAGCTTACAGCACTTGTCCATAATCTTGAGGTTTTAAATACTGTCATAAATAGGCCAAGTTTCATTATGCTTAAATATTATTCTTTTTACTGCGATTAAGAGCTTGTAGTTTCTCTGAGTTGAGATGTATTTTCTTGAGGAATTGCCACTAAGGACATGGACTAAAACCTAGCTTAGAACAAATTCCAGTGCTACTGCAGATACGCCAACATCCAGATGCCATCAGTTTAAACATATGTACCATAGTTTCCTGAGAAGAGACCACAAAATTATCCCTGAAAGTACCTTTCCTCATAATACTGGTGGGGACTTTGCTGTACAACAAAATTGTCCACACTGTATGCTAAAATGAGGTGCTTTTAAACCACATAAAAATCCCAAATCCCTTAGTCAAGCAAGAATCTAACTGATTTTGATGCAGTTTTTCCTAACACTACTGATTGAATAAAAAGTGAGTAGGAACTTTAACGTATGCATTAAAAAATGTCTGGTTAAACTTTTTTGGGTTTCGATAACCCTACATTTTATGCCTGTACCTAATGATCATGAATGGTAAAGTACATGCATGAGCTGGAAAGTACTGACTTTCCTAAGGTCCAAGCTGCTTATTCATTTAGATGATTTGCATTTAACATGAAATAAATGCCAAATAAATATTTTTTTCTAAATGGGTAAAAGAACAAATACTACTAGAAATAGAGATTTTTTTTTGGTTTCAATTTGACATGACTTATACTAGCTGTACACAAGTATAACTCCTTTGGAACTAATGTTGATTTATACCTGGATAAGTATGAGGACAATCAGCCCCATGTTGTCATTTGGCTCAGTGCTGGAATTAAGCATTGTCTATGTCTCATAAAATTGTCTCTGACTAATGTGAAATTCTAATTTGACAATGTCACCCTCTTTCTAAAATGCAGGCTGCTGAAATCAAATGCTTGGCTTCAATACTTCCATTGTAATTCTGAATCCCATGTAGTTCTGGTTGTGATCTTATTTCACGCTGTAAGGCGTGCTTAGTGTTGGACGGAATTATGTCCTTGCAGGGGAAAAATAATAATAAAGGAGCGTGAAGAATACTCATCTGATTAACTATGTTTCAGAGAAGGGGAAAAATGAGAAGGAGCAATATATCTCTGGAGCTTGCTACAATGTTGTCGGGCTAATCCCTTGAATTGATTTTGCCAGGTAATAGCAGCAAGTTTAGTAATAAGGAAGAGGTGGGAATCCATACAAATGGTACATTGTAAGGAATGATAAAAATATTATCTTTCACTGTCTTTCTTACATTAACTACCAAGGGCTTTTTTCTGTCCTCTGCTGCATGCTGGGGCAAAATTTTTGTCGGCAGCAGTGGCACTGTGGCATAACACCCACTTCAGGGCAAAATGTGTGCTTGAGGGGTAGAGTGAGTGAAGTACCTTTGTACCCCTGAATGGAGGTATCTGCAATTGTGTTATAGTTCATGGAAAGACCAGAAGGAAAAGGATCTTTGAGTTCTTTTTTATGAACGCACTTCCACCACAAACATATGCAAAGGACAGGCGTAAACTCACCTTACTGAGCTGCATACTAGATAGCGCTGATCCATATCCTGGTCTAAGTGGACAACTACTTTGATCAAAGCATGGTGATTTATAATATGGTTAAGGCTCATTAATTTACTTCCATATCAACTAATTTTACCATTACATTCACGGCGAGGTTCTGTATCACACCATAACACCATTTGCGATGTTCTAATCTAGTGATTGGAAACCTACAACCCATAGGCTAGATCCAGCCCATGGAACCATTGGATCCGGCCCATGGACATAGGGCTTTGGCCGGAGGTGTTCTTTACATGCCTCTGTGTGGACAAGCAGTAGTGGTGGCTGGATACCAGTGCTTGACCACCTCTTACCTAGGGCTGGTCATTCTGGCCTGCAGCCAGAAAAGGTTGCCTACCCCTGGTTTAATAAAAAACAGCTATTACAGTGCTGAAATGCAGCTCTCCAGGTGGTGAAGATGCTTAATTTACCATTCATTGTACCTTAACCCAGTGTGTAAGCACCTGTATAACTTTTTTCTGTTGCGTGATTTGAGAGGTGCTTGGTGATTATACCTTTATAACAATACATTATTCTTTGTGTCTTCCTTAAAACAATAGGGATTTTGTACAGCTATATGAAAAAAAGAAATCATGACAAAGTGTTTAGAATTTTCAGGTACAGTATTTGGCTTGTTGAGTTTGGCCAGTTGTAAAAAAGATATTTACATTTGCTACAGATGAGACTATTGCTTTTCAAATCATTACCAAAAACATAATTATTTTCCTATTATGCCATGCAGGATTTGTTGTAATGAAGCCTCCAAAATACGCTGACATTTACTGTACTTGGAAAACAAGGAGAGGCTGCCTTAGGATAAAAGTTGATAGAAGACTGTCTTGAATTTTAATAAAGAATAAATAATAAACAAATTGTCCATTAAGAAACATTTGAATGAGTAGAATGGGATTCATTTTTGTAGTTTTCTTTAGTATCTTTGTTTCTAAGAAATGTTGTACATGACTTGAAACTCATGCTTTAAAAATAATTTCAATATGGACGGTAGGATAAACAGTGTTCAGCATTTCTGGCTATACGTAGAAGGGTTTGAGGAATTAACACATGATCAAGCAATTTTGACTTGGGTCTTCATGGCTAAGAACAATACTGCAGTCAAATGGTCCGTAGGCTTCCAAAAACTTAGTTACCAAACATGTATATACTGTCTTGTTTTTATGATGGTACAGTTAGTAGTATGGTATGGCACCACATTATCATACTACTGGCAACACTGGTGGCTGAGTTTTGCCCTGAAAATGTTGGCTCCATCCCATCAGCTACAGCATAAAGTTCCATATGAAGAAAGTAGCCCTAAGCCACAATTTGGAAAGAAGTTCCATTTCTTTGCATTGATAGTGGTTACATTTATGTGGAATGATAAATGATGGTACATCATATTAAATACATATCATGAAAATGATACATAAACAAAAGCTGATCCAAACTTTCTGACATTTGTTTGATTCCTTGTCTCCATAAAGGTCTGTAACCTAAAGAGGACATTCTAGAAAGCAGATTATACGGTCTTTTCCGTCTGAGAGCTGTGTGATGTTGTCCAAAGGATTTTACTCAGGACTCCATGCTTCACATGCTGAAGAGAAACTCAAAAAAGTATGAGGAAATGAAGTCCACAGTTTCCTATCTGTACCCATAGAGTCTTATGCACAGACCAGGAAAATTCCTGGGTATGGCATTCATTTAGGCAGAATGTTTTCTGATGAGTAACAGGAGGAGAAGGGGGGTGAGTTGATTCAAGGAATATTAAGAGCTATTTGGCTCAACTCAATACATGGCTATAGTCAAAAAAAATTTGAGTCTTACTGATATAAAGTTTCAGTACTGTGCATTGGGTATGGTTTCCTTTTTATCGATCTATCCCCTATTACTAGTACTCAGTGGGCACATCTACACGTGACACTATGTTGCTGTAGTGATGTGCTATGGTGACGTAGCTTATTGCTACAGTGACATAGTGTCAGTGAGCACAAACTGTGATGCTGATGCTATGTCACCATAGCAACGAGCTACCTCGCTATAGCGTGTCGCTGTGGTGATGGAGCTGCTAAAAATAACCATGTGTCACTGGGACGGTGCAGTAAGAATGCATGATGGGGGCACGTATAGAAATGCCCAGTATGGGTCTGCTGGTTTATATGGAGCACTGATTGCTCAAATTTATTGTAGTTCTATTTGCTGAATTACATAAGTAGCAAAGCAATAATATTAGAAGTCATTTTACTGTAACTCCCAAATTTGTCATTTAGCTGAACAAATAAAGATTTACAAGTGAAAGAACTGAATATATTATATTATAATACCATTTTACAGATTTCAATGGTACTTTTTTGACAATGTGGACAACTGAAACTGTAGGCCAGGGGTTGTCAACTGGGGATACATGTACCCCTGGGTGTACTTTGAAAAGTCCCAGGGAATATGTGGGGGTGGGCAGGGACGGAGTGTAACCCCTCTTCCCCCCTCGCTTGGCATCTGGCTGCTTGCCATGCCCTGGGGTACACTTACTAAAAAAGGGGCCACCGGGGGTACACTTATTAAAGAACATTGAAAACCCCTACTATAGGCCAATGTCACTTCTTATTTGTTTCAAATTTGCAAATAATTTGTTGAATGCATTCTCATTTTTAGGCTAATTGAGGAACTACCATTTCTGACTGTTGACCGTGAAGCAGTCAGTTGTGTTGATGCTCTATAAAACTGCTTCAAAGATGTTAAGTGAGAAGATAAACTATATTCTGTAAAGCATGATGGAGATTATTTGAAGCTTCTGATATATTCTAACCTTTGATGTCCTCCATAGTAGCCAAACTCTATGGACATAATATGTGGAAAAATGGCAGCAACATATTAATCAATGAATTGAGTGTCAGTAAATATGAAGTGAAATTGATTTGCTGTGTCACCAGAACTACTCTTGGTAGGACACTTCAGCTTGGTCACTTTTTTTGAGTGAGCAATTGATGAATAGTTTTGTTTGTGGTCATATGGTAATAATCACAGATTGTAGGAAACTTGTTAAATCTGTTGATCACCAGATTTAGACAATGACTCACGTAATAGTCATAGAGAGCAACGAGGAATGATAAGTTAGTGAGCTCAAGGCATACCTACTCCAATTTCAATAATTCTATCTCCATCAGAAATAAACTCAGGGTTCTACTGCCGTGCACTCCTAGCACAAACAGCATAGATAATGTTGTCTTTGTTATCTTTTTCAGTCATCTAAATTTTCATGAAGATGAGAGGGGTTCTTCCTGGCATTGCACAAGAACCTTAAGCAAAAGGCAGTTTGTTTATCTACTCTGCTTATTGTTTCATCTTCAATTCACTTGTGAGCTTCAAAATGTTCATGCATCTCAAAAGGATGTTTGTTATGTCTTGGCTAACACATAGTCCTTTAATTTGCAATAGTTATTTTGTATACTGTGCATTTTTTATAAAGGAATTTCCAACACTGTCTCATGAACCCATGCATGAAAAACCTTATGCAATATTCTTTCATTCTAGGACACAGCATTTTCTAAGACAGGACTGTCATCTCTGCTCCCACAAAATGGTGCTTTGCAGAATCCAAGAACAAGTGTTGCCTATATAATTTATATGGAATCTTTCTTTTCCGCTCATTCTCATTACTATTGATTTGGCTAAGCCAGTGGTTCTTAACCTTTTTATACTCAGGGTGTCCCTTGATAGACTCAAGGCATTCCATGGAAAATGTCAGCTCTTAGTATTCACTTGATTTTTGACTACAGAAATATAATAAAGCAATATTTCTGTTGCAAAGAACTCGGAAAGACCACAACAGGCCATACATTTTTAATACAATGGATTTGAAATTTCTGGGTTTATCTAGTGAATCATATCACCTAGAGCTAGCCTTAGGGGAAGTGGCACCCTGGGCAAATTTGTATTTTGGCACCCCACCCCATCCCCCAAATTAGCAATGCTGCTGCAGGCAGAGGCAGGTGGACAGGGGCACAGCCTGGCAGTGAGGCAAAGTGGCATGGTGCACTGGGCAGGCAGGCAGGCACCCCCTGATCATGGAACACCAGGCAGTTGCCCAAGTCACCTACCCCTAAGGTTGGCTTTCATGTCACCTAGCAATGATAGCATTGTATGACACCCTGCAACACCCCTGAAAGAATCCGAAGGCACATCAGGATGCTGTGGCATCACCAAGCTAAGCTGACAGCAATTCTCAGTTCTTCCATTATTATCAGTCAAGACATTCTTTGCCAGCCATATGTTCTTGGTTTACTCTCACATGAGGGTATATCTAGTACTTTTATGAAGTTTATTGAATTCTGTTTCACTAGCTTCTCAACTTTTATGAATCACAGCATTAAAAATACTGTTCCATTAATTCCACTGATGTTATTCATGATTCAGATTTTGCTTTTTCCTATAGCATTCAGTTTTCTGTAGTATTCAGAATCCAAAGTGGAGCAGAGTGGATGGGATGTAATTATTATTATTATTGTCACTATTCTAATGGAACCCAAAGACCTCCATTGGTTTAGGAGCCCCATTCTCTTCCACAGTGTTCAGACATACTGGGAGATGTGGATCCCTGCCCTGAAAGTTTCATTTCCATTAAAGCAGTATGTAATGAGTAACTAATAAACAACAATGAAGAGGTGATGGAGGGCAGACCAGGGTAACCATGATAACTCATATAAGCTTATGGTTTCACAGGTGTGTGATCTATTAGTACTGATTGCTTTAAACATTGTTTGTAAGAAACATTCCCTGTCAATCCATAATCTTCTGTGCTCCCATAGTATACTCTTTCTATTCTGGAAAGAGTGAGTAAGGGTGCTCTGGCTGTTATTTTTATATTATTTATTAACTTATTTACGTAATAGCAGTCATCAAAGACCGACAAAATGTTGTAGCAGGTGAATTATGAGATGGCATCCGTGCTGGAGCAGCTGAAGTGGGATAACCCAAGAGGATAATTCATGTACTGAAACAGGAGCAGATGTCAATCGAGACAGCTTGTCTGGTTGTTTGGATGATGATTCTGCAGCATGAATCGACAGGGCAGGATTGTGAGACAGCCTGTTTGTGAAGTTCTGTGTTGCCTGTCTTATAGTTCATTGCAGGGTAGTGACATTTTTTTGGTAAGCAATTGTGAACTGAAAAAAATGTTGAAAATGAACAAAAATTGCCGTACCAAATAGGTCCCTCAAAAAAATACAGAGTCCAGGTGAAAATCTCCATTTTTTCTTTAAAGAAAAGAACTTGGGACAAAGTCAGACCCTAGGATGTGGTTTCCTATGCAGTTATTCTGTTTGCTTCTTGACAGCTAGGATCTGGAAGGATCTGAAAGAAAGTGCAATGTAGAAAGATAGGTCTCTGGAGAGAATGATAGCTATACAAAAGACCAATCAGGAAGAAACTCTAACAGTTTAATCAGGGAAGCTTACTTAGATTGGGGCTTATGTTTTGATTTTAATTTTAGATGAAAGTTCTTGAAGGGAGAGAAGTTTGGAACAATAAGTAGCACACCACTTAATTATTATCAACAAGCACATTTTTAGTTTTCTTGCATATTTAGATTTGCAAGCAAACATGCTTAAAAAGTTAATTTTTCAGCTGTATAACGTGGATTGGAGATTTAAAATAAAAGTGTCCACCTAGGTACTCCTATATTTTTGCATATTGCAAAGGATATCAACCTCCATTACTGACTTTGTAGAATCTGAAAGAGGAAATTTATGCTTTGAAGCTTGAAGAGCTTTATTTCTCTATGATGGATATTTTTGCTCAGGTTAAGGAGATCTGTGTCCTTAATCTTTCCTTACAAAGGCTAAACTGCAATTGAAATCAATAGTTTTGATTATATGAAGCTCTCAGACTTGAATAATTGTTAGTTTTCTACTGTAGATATGAATTTTCTATTGTGGGAATAAATAGCTCAATCCAGTGGTAGAAGTCTATCTATATGGGCAAAGCTAATCCCCGATATAAATGTATTGAAGTCAGTGCTTTATGCCGAGGATTAATTTAAAAAAATCTTTATCGATTAGAGATTTTCAAATGTCTGGATGTTGCTTTCTGATTTGTTGTAAGAGGAAGGACTTGACACATTTTAGTGTACTTTTGCAGTTTCTTGGAGGTAGGACAAGGCTAAGGTGCTCAATGCCTTTTTTGCTTAAGTCTTCACAGGCAAGGTCAGCTCCCAAACTACTTCAAGAGGGATGTAGCCTATTCCTCCCTTCTAGTGTACCCACATTCCCCCACATCTTAGTGTCATCAGCAAATTTGAACAGGGTGTTTTTTACCCCCTCGTTCAAGTCACTGATGAAGGTGTTGAACAGTGTGGGCCCGAGGACCGAGCCCTGCGGAACTGCACTGTCCACATCCCTCCAGGTCAAAAATGCACCCTCTGGGTGCGGCCCTTGAGCCAGTTGGCGACCCATTTGACTGTGTGGGTGTCGACACCACAGTCCCCCAGTTTCTTAATGAGAACGGGGTGAGAGATGGTGTCGAAGGCCTTCCGAAAGTCCAGAAAGACTATGTCCACAGCTACCCCTGCATCTAAGGATTTGGTGTAGAAGGCCACCAGGTTGGTCTGACAGGACCTGCTGCTAATGAACCCGTATTGGTTGCCTGTAAGCATAATCTCCCCTGCTGGCCCCTCGTGGACATGTGCCAGAATAATTCTCTCAAAAAGCTTATCCAGGATTGAGGTAAGACTAGCTGGCCTATAGTTTCCTGTGTCCTCCTTCCTCCTTTTTTTGAAGATGGGAACCACACTGGCCCTCTTCCAGTCCTCTGGCACCACACCAGAGTACCACGAGTGCTTGTAAAGCCATGCCAGGGGTCCCACAATGACCTCAGCTAATTCCCTCAGCACTCTGGGGTAGAGATCCTCCGGACCAGCTGATTTAAATACATCCAGTCCCTCCAGAAGTTCCCTGACTAGATCCTCACTGACCCTTGTCCTACGTGCACCTCCCCTGGGGCCTGTGGAGGGCCCAGTGGGGGTGTTGATCTGGTCCCTGATTAGGAAAATGGAGGCAAAGAAGTTGTTAAATAGGTTAGCTTTGTCATCTGGTGTGAGGACCAAATTTCCTAGCATGTCTTGCAGGGGCCCCACATTACCTGGTACCTTCTTTTTGCCCCCTATGTATTTAAAAAGGACTTCTTGTTGTCCTTGATCTGGGAAGCTAGTCCCAGTTCCATCTCTGCCTTGGTCTTCCTGACTGCCCCCCTGCATCCCTGAGCAACCACAGTATAGTCCTCCCTGGTGATGGCCCCTCCCTTCCATTGGGTGTGCGCCTCTCTTTTAGCTAGAAGACATTCCTGGATGCTTTTGGTGAGCCATGGGGGCTTTTGCGCCCTCCTGCTCCCTTTGATCCGTGTTGGGATTACCACCCTTTGGGCTTGGAGGATCGTCTCCTTAAGGAGCGACCACTCTTCTTGGACACCTGGCTCTCCTCCCCTCCGGGACCTCAGTGCTTCCTTGACTATTCTCCTTAGCTCATTGAAGTCCACTCTCCTGAAATCTAGGGCTGCTGCCTTGCTGCAGGCCTTTGCCACCTTGCACTGGATGGTGAATTCCAGCAGGGGATGATCGCTGTTGCCCAGGTGGTCGAGCACCTGCAGCCCCCTTACCAGGTCATCACCTGTGGCCAGCACTAGGTCCAACAAGGCACCTCCTATGGTGGGGCTGTGCACCTCCTGGGTTAGATGGAGGTCCTGCATTTTGGCTAGGAACCTACGTGAGCGGTCAGACCTGACTGACTGCTCTTCCCAGCAGATGTCTGGAAAGTTCAGGTCACCCATGATGACCATGTCCTTTGACCTAGTTGGCAGGTGGTATCAAGAGGAGTGCCCCAGGGGCTGGTCCTGGGGCAAGTTTTGTTCAATGTCTTAATCAGTGATCTGGAAGATGGCATAGAATGCACCCTCAGCAAGTTTGCTGATGACACCAAGCTGGGGCATATAGGGCTGGAGGGTAGGGCTAGTATTCAGAGTGACCTAGACAAATTGGAGGATTGGGCCAAAAGGAATCTCATGAAGTTCAACAAGGACAAGGGCAAAGTTCTGCATTTACAACAGAACAACCCTATGCACCAGTACAGGTTGGGGGCTGACTGGCTGGGCAGCAGCTCTGCAGAAAAGGACCTGGGGATTACAGTAGACAATAAACTGAATATGAGCCAGCAGTGTGCCCTTGTTGCCAAGAAGGCTAATGCCATACTGTGCTGCATTGGTAGTTGTGTTGCCAGTAGGTCAAGGGAAGTTGTTATTCCCCTTTATTCAGCACTTGTGAAGCCACATCTGGAGTACTGTGTTCAGTTTTGGGCCCCCCACTACTGAAAGGATGTGGACAAATTGGAGGGAGTCCAGCAGAGGACAAAACAATGGCGAGGGGGCTAGGGCACATGACTTATGAGGAGAGGCTGAGAGAACTGGGCTTATTTAGATAGGAGAAGAGAGGACTGAGAGGGGATTTAATAGCAGCCTTCAACTACCTGAACAGGGGTTCAAAAGAGGATGGAGCTATACTAACCTCAGTGTTGGCAGATAACAGAACAAGGAGCAATGGTCTCAGGTTGTTGCAAGGGAAATTTAGGTTTGATATTAGGAAGAATCTTCTCACTAGGAGGGTAGTAAAACACTGAAACAGGTTACCTAGAGAGGTGGTGAAATGTCCATCCTTGGAAGTCTTTAAGACCTAGCTAGACAAAGCTTTGGCTAGGATGATCTAGTTGGGGATGATTCTGCTTTGAGCAGGACGTTGGACTAGATGACCTCCTGAGGTTCCTTCCAGCCCTAACTTTCTATGATTTCTATGATAAACATAGTGCTAATTTACCAGTTTGTGTACAGGAAAATGTCATATACTCAAGCACAAGTCTGCATTATGTTATCCTCTACTGGGATTGAGAAGGATCCAAAAATCTTGTAGATAATACAAGGCTCTGAAAACTAATCCTTCTTTTGTTTGTTCATTTTCTCGCTTATTTTTTCTTTCTTTTGCTTAGTTTACTTATGGAAGGAAGATATAATACAAGGCAGAGAGGAATGATTTCTTCAGTACTGGTCATACTACTGCATGCGTTCTTGATGTTGTCTATCTAGATTCCTTCTATTAAAGAGATGCTTTTTATTCTGCTACCACAGTGGAAGTTTATGCTTGTTCATGATCAATTTCTAGTTAATTTCACTGGCACTGGCATAATGCTACTTTTTTTATTGCAGACACTTCAAAGGAATGTTATGCGCATTTGTTAGCATTTCTGTTATGCTTTTCATTGTGGTTAACTTGTTACAAAATGGTTTTTACTGAAATTAAATAAATCCTAATATTTTTATGGGCTAGATTTGTCAGACGCTTTCTACAAAACTTAAATTTTGCTCTTAACCTAACCTGACCGGATTATGTTTGACCTCTTTCTCTTTCCCTCTTACATGAAAATTCCTTTTAAACATCTTCAACATCTGTCTTTCCTCTTCGTTGTGACTACAACATCCTGTCGATACCATGGTCCTTTTATCTGACTTCTGTAATGTCTTCCTCTTCACCAGCCTTCCTGATGTCCATCCAAACTTTGATGCTAACATCCGATTCCTGATTTGCTGTTTGGAATCTGAGTCTTTTGTAGCTTCATTCTTTTTATTTTTCTCAATAAAGTCTGGAACTAGTTGTTAAACTCTGCTTCTACTCCTGCTTACTCTTCCCATGAATCTTACATAATTCCTTAATTCATGAACTTCTCCCTTTGTTTTTTTTCTGCCTTCTTCAAAACTGTGTTTTACACTTGGAACAACTTCTTTGCGCCAGCTTACCACTTTTCTTCATTTAGCTCCCCCTTTAAAACAGTCTTTAAACATAACAACATGGGAGCAGTACATATTATATGATTTGTTCCCCTTAGAAACAAATTATTTCCACCTAGGAGTATGTCCCTTCTTTTCCCCACTCCTATATCCCATTTCTTCTTCTGTACCATGCACTGCTGTGATTTTCATTATTTTGGTCTAAGGTATACCTTAATGCTGCAGATAGGTTAAATCTGTGTGACCCTTATGCTCATCCAATGTCTCAATTAAATTATTCTGATTCTGTTGATATGGATTTGTTTGCCATTTTGAGGCCTTAAATAAAAAGCTCCTCCAGGCAGGGGACTTGCTTTGATACTTTGTTGTAAAAGATCATGCATATCTATCGTGCTCTATAAAAACAGAAGAAATTAATAAGCTTTCAGAGGTTAAGCATGGCATCACAAGTTTAACTTCAGTGGAAACACAGGTGTTGCTACTACTGGTGTACTAGTGCCAGCCATGACATATGGAGCAGACACCAAGGAGATGGAGATGAGGACTATTGTTAGAATCCATTAATATCAGTTTATATTTTCATCAGTCTAATCTAATTTTCCAATCTAATATAGATCAATATGTTCTTGCATATATGATCAGATATGTAAGGTTTAAAAGAATATTTGTGTTTATTGTATTTGTATTATACTTAATGTTATACCTCCCAGAATTTTTCTGTCCTTTCATATTGCTTTACGGTATGTTGTTTGACTCCTGTTCTCTGTAAGTGTGAAAAGTCAGGAGGAGAGTTCACAGCAGGTTGATGGCCTGGAGATTAAAAGTCTGTCTAAGGACATTTCAAAGTTGTAAAGGTATTATTCTCACATGTACTTATTTCTTAGTGGGTGTGAACAACAGCTACTCATCAAGCTGGTGTAGTGTGAAATATTTTCCTGTGAAATGATGTGCAGACATATGCAGAAAGCCACATGTATAGTACATGCAAAGACTCCATCTCTGACTTGTGAGCATGAATAATTTTGCAACTAAATGGGCTAGGAATGACCAGTAGGGCATCCAGCATTTTAATTACCCACATGACCATATGTGGTTTTTTCCCCCCTTTGCATTACTGGAGAAAAAGCATGGCTCTGTCCTGGTGCCTTGGGAGTAGCATTCTGTTCTGCAGCATAAGATCTCATCTTGTAAATGACCTTGGTTTTCTCATTGCTAGGATCATTCACAATCAGATCATTGTAGACTGAGATTTAATGTAATTCTGGAGGCAGTTGCTCTCTAAACAAAAATTTCAAAAGATTTAGAAACTTGGCCACAGATTTTGAGTATGTAGGCCTCTTATGTTATATACCTGATAATTTGTACTGAAGCAGGAAAGAAAAGATAAAAATCATTGATGTGGTAGGTTTGAATCATGTATCTGGACAACATCCTTTGAATAGAGGGCTAGCTAAGAGCCTAATCCAATAGTGTGCTAAGCACCCTTGTAGCTCATTTTCAGTAGTGTTTAATAGATTCATGGACGCTAGGGCTGGAAGGGACCTCGGAAGATAATCAAGTCCAGCCTCCCGCCCCAGGGGCAGGAAGTCGGCAGGGATCATAGGATCCCAGCAAGATAAGCATCCAACTGTTTTTTAAAGGTATCCAGAGTAGGTGCTTGCACCACTTTTGGGGGAAGTCTATTCCAGACTCTGGAGACTCAGATGGTAAAGAAATCTTTCCTTATGTCCAATATAAAATGGCTTTTGAGTATCTGTTACCTCAGAGGACTCATTAATAGTGTTTCAGATTGGCCATTGGGAAAATATTGTTATTCAAGTTAAGAGTTTCTGTCTATTTCTGGTAACAACGTACAGGATCACAATGAGCATCATCTTTTATTTCTCCATATATGCACCCTCCACTTTACATAATGTTATGTGCTATATGCAGTCGTTTTACAAACTGTCATGAGATATGGCAAGGGGAAAGGATTTGTTGTGTTAAATATTCACAACTGCTGATCCGACCATTGCTTGCCCTTGACTAAAGTCAATGACTAAAATTTGTTCCCTGCCCTCTCCAAAAAACATTTTTATATAAATGCTTAAAATTGTACTGTCTTCAGAAATAGTGGGTTAAGTTCACAATATAAGATAATAAAGTGCATTTGTTTCAAGAAATTTGTTAATATTTCTAAAGGCCTGTAGTTAGCCATCTGTATTGTCTTGGACAATAGAAATACTATTAATAATCTACTTGTCATGGAGCCATAGAGCGACACTCCAGAGCAGTGATTTTCAATCAGGGGGCCTTAAGATCCTTCCAGCGGTTCCTCTAGGTGCCACACAATGTTAGTATTGTTAAGTAAGCAAACGTAATTCACAAGATAAACCTGGAGATTTCAAAGAGAATTACATAGTTGTGGTCTTTATGAATTCTTTGCAACAGAAAAACTCCTATTTTCTATAGTCAAAAGAGAGTAAAAATAAAGACCTGGCATTTATTGAGAAGCTCCATGAGTCTATCTAGGGATGCCTGTAGTCTAAAAAGGTTGAGAACTACCTCTCTAGAGGTCTGGCTCCTCTGTAGGTAGGTGGAAAGGGGCTCTATGGGAAGTTCTGGAGGGAGTGACAGGACAGGGCTCCCTTTGAGGAGCCATGGACTGGAGGTCCCTGGTGGAGGGAGCTAGCTGACTGTGGGGGTTTGACCCCAAGGGACGTTCATAAAAATTTTATGAGGGTTAGGCAGTAGTCCAAAAGTAGAGTAAGGATTTTGTTGGTTTTGTTTTGGCCATATTCTGTTGGTTTTGTTGCTCTGGATTGAATCTGATAATAGAAATACTAGGAATAAACTACTAAGAACTTAAATTTGAAAACTTAGTAATTATATTCTGATACCAAGCTACAAGTCAATTTCTATTAAATGCACTTCCCCACTTTTCAGGGTGGGCCACAAACTACTCTTACAAATACCAGGAATGATAGCAGAAGATGAGAAGGGCACATGAAAACACTGCTGAATGCTAGTAAACGCAATAGGTGGAGAACGGTGGCAGTCATGACAGAGGACCTGTTGGAAGGAGCCTAGACATTTTTTGACTACATGGATACAATAATGGAGAGAATGGTAGAAAGCAGTGGATACAATTTCTTTTGGCAATTGATCTATTTTGTTCAATGTTTTACTTAACACAGTTGTAATATTAGGGACACCCTGGTAGTGTAAAAGTAAAGAAAGGACTTTGATAAAAGCTGTTGTAAATGTCTTAAAGCTGCAGTGCCATAGGATATACTGCTAGTATTATATTTAGTATAATGGAGAGCAATTTGATGAAAATCTTACCTCCATGCTTTAATTATTTACTTACTCTGGTTGATGAGCTCCATCTCATAGCTCTTACACAAATTATTTCTTTTATGTATACCAAGTTGCAAGTTCTAGTTCTTTATATGTCTTTTTGTCTCAGACCAACACAGCTACCTAGTACATCCCTGAAACATGGAAGATACCTAATTTTAGCCGATTTTGGATTTTAAACTTCATTGCAGAACAACAAAGAAGTCTTTTTGCCTCCCTGCCTGCCATCTGACACCTTTAGGGAAGGAATTCTACCTGATCAACATATCAAAGAGCAACTTAACACAGCTCACAAAGACACTCTTATGGACCCAGAGGGACAGCCTTTCATTTTCAGGTCCCTCTGTGCAAAAATGAAATTTATTTCCTACCTATGGGGACTTTTCACCGTCTTGTACCATCTACACTTTTCCCAGAGCCTGACACAGGGACTTTGATCCTGAAAGCTTGCAGAAAAGGACAATTTTCTTGCCATTTTCCAGTTGGTCTAATGAAAGGTATCATTTTGGAACCAAGCGTTCTAGTTTTTTGTATGTCTTTTTGTCTCAGACCAACATGGCTACCAAGTACATCCCTCATCAACTAAGTTGCACTGTATTGTTCCTATACAATGACTGAATCAATAAAATTCTGCAGAGACACAACTTGAACTTCTGGAACAGAAAAGCTATAATTCTCCAGATCTGTAGGGATAAACGCCTTTTGCATGAATGTTCATGAATAAGTGAATGGAAGGTCCTAGTATGACTCTTAGAAAGATTTAAAATTTTTGCCTAGTTGTTCACAAATCATATTTCTGACCTTATATTTCCTTTCTCCTCTGCAAAATCTATGAACACTTTTCTGGGATGAGTTAATAGGGAGGCAAATGAATAAATGTGGATTGAATGCATAAAAGCAGTAGGTTCAGAAGAATGAATGTTGATTGAATGTACAAAAAAGGTCAGTTCAGAAGGAGAGGAGGGTGGTTCGTTCCAAGTGCACAATGGTTTTGCATTTGTATTTTAGTTGGGGACATAAAGTGGAGTAGGTGTACCTTTTCCAACCTGACTTGTGACCATCAAAGTACAAGTACTCAGTTTTAGGTCAATACAAAAGTAAGTGCCACTTGTAATTTACATTCAGACATGGAGGTCAGATCTCAACTCAGCTGAAAATTTATCCAATAGTGCACAAAGATTTGAAATCAGAGTAGGTCTAAGAGTTGAATTGGGAAAACTTGAATTCTGGCTTTGTAACTGCTGTTTGACTTGCACATTGAATGTGGAGCAATATAGATCACTATAGAACATGGAAGAAAGACAAAGACACATGGTACTCAACATCAGGTATGGTCATTCAAGTATTTAGTGTCTATATTATGTGATGAATGCAACTGTGTTGTAGAACTGAGAGAAAGGGTTGGAATTGGATGGAAGAATTGGAAAGAAGTTTTGCAAATTGTAAGTATAACTAAAATATGCCCAGAAAACTGAAAATAAAGATCTACCTGACATTGATAATGGGGTATTACTATATTGAATGAAACATACAAACCGAGAGGTTGATATTGCGCATTTCACTGAGAAAAAGGCTCTAAATCACAATTTCTTCCCAGTCTTCTTGGGAAGCAAGGCACCTGCATGCCACTGCTAAAGGATGGATAAACCTAAAGGTTCAAGCAAGCTCATGATGATTGAGCAAAATGGCTTATTTAGACACACTCAAAAACACATCTAACTATTGTCAAACTAACATATATATGTTTTGATTGAGAACCAATTTGCCTGGGAAATCACTTGAACATTAGAATTTCTACATTATTATCATTTCTGGTTTGGTAGCCTACCTGCCTTTTATGGCTAGTAGTGCTTAATATTGTTAATGTCTGTGATATTTTCATCAGTCCCAGGATAGTTGGTGTTTTTCTTAACACCTTAGCTTCTGGATTCATGTGACTGCATAAAACTTTCAGCCTCTTTTAAGAAAGGAAGTTCCTAGTCCTCAAAGTTTCTGAGAAGCCAGAAAATCTGAACTAGAGGGGCTCAAAAAATGGAAGACAAAATGACCCCAATTTTACCAGTTCTAAAAATACCTTATGAATTTGAATCCAACATCTTAATTGGGGGGTGTGACTGACTTCTGATTTTTGACCACTTGAGTTTGGGAGCAGTGAGTACTTGATACTTCATATATTTTGGTAATGTTGGAGTGACAGTACAGAAATAATATGAGAGGGAAGGATTTATGTGAATGATATCTTTTATTGGACGAACTACATGGTTAGGATACAGTTAGACAGGCTTTTGAATGCGAGGCATTCTTCATCATGTGACCTGAGGGAGTAATAGATAACTTGAGACCCTTGGGGCCCTTGAGACTTGGGACCCTACAGGGCTGCTGCAGCTGCTGTGTGTTGAGCCTGTACCCAGCCTGAGGAAGCAGTAGCAGGTGCTGACAGAATGTGGAGAACTGGGGCAGGTAAGACTCCACTCCCTCCACTCTCCGGCAAGGATAATATCTCTTCCTCCCCACAGGGCACTGAAGAAACTTGCTATGCCTCTGTCACTAATTGCGGTAGCTAGTCCATTGTCAAACAAATAAAATAATTCTAAAACCTGGGAAGCATATTTTCCAAGGGTTTTAATAGAAAGATTGACAATAGAAACAATTAGGAAGATGACTGAGCTAAAACCAATAGCCCAAAATACAGTAAAATTGATTTCAAATCAGGAAAAATATTGCAATACTGAAGTTTATAAAGACTTATTCACAAAGCAACCAGACAGCACCAGTGCAATCCTGTATCAGTAAGTCAGTCTCTTTTGCACTTTTGTTTGCATACCTACAACATTTCCCCAAAGTAAAGTAGGAAAGAACAAAATAATGGCCAGGTACAGACATTAAACAATTATTGGTATAAGCTATCAATTTAATAAACCTGGATATGTACAATCCATGGGGCAGGATGCAATGCATCCTTGGAGGTTGAGTGAGTTGGCCGATGTGATTGCAGAGCTGCTGACCATTAACTATGAAAACTCATGGTGAGTGGAAGAGGTTATGCATGACTGGAAAAGGGCAAATATAGTATCCATCTTTAAGAGAAGGATGAAAGAGGATCCAGGAAACTACAGATTGGTCAGCCTAACCTCAGTCATTGGAAGAATCATGGAGCAGGTTCTCAAGGAATCCATTTATAAGCACATGCAGGAGAAAGTGATTAGGAACAGAGAGCATGGATTTATCAAGGGCAAGTGATGCCTAACCAAACTGATTGCCTTCTATGATGAGATGACTGTGCTATGGATGTGGGAAGACAAGTAGATGTGATATACCTTGACTTCAGGAAGGCTTTTGATATGTTCTCCCACAACATTCTTGCAAACAAGCTAAGGAAGTACGGGCTGGATGAATAGACTGTAAGCTGGCTAGAAAATTGGCTGGATCATTGGGCTCAGAGGGTAGTAGTCTATGGCTCAATGTCTAGTTGGCAACCTGTATTAAGTGGAGTGCCCCAGTGGTTGGCCCTGGGGCTGTTTTTGCTCAAAATCTTCAACAACAACCTGGAAGATTGGATGGAGTGCATACTCAGCAAGTTTGCAGATGACTTGAAGCTGGGGGGAGCAGTAGATACACTGGAAGGTAGGGCTAGGATTCAGAGAGAGCACAAATGGTTAGAGGGCTGTGCCACATGACTTCCAAGGAGCAGCTGAGGGAACTGGGTGTATTTAATCTAGAGAAGAGCAGTAGCCTTATACTAGCTAAAGGGTGGTTCCAAAAAGGTTGGAGCTAGACCAGGGGTAGGCAGCCCCCAGCGTGGGTGCCACAGCACGGCACGTGGAGGCATTCTGCTTGGCACACACACCTTGGGGAAGGGGCTGGGGCTGCATTGCCACAACAAGGATTGGGCCCCTCATGGTTTCCCTACCATTCATACCTGGCACACCAACATCTTACAAGTTGAGGTTGCAGGTGTTTTGGGCACTCTGCCCAAAAACATTGCCACCTCCTGAGCTAGGCTATTCTCAGGGGAGACAGATGATAGAACAAGGAGCAACAGTCTCAAGCTGCAGCAAGGGAAGTTTAGGTTAGATATTAGGAAAAACTTTCTCACAAAAAGGGTAGTAAAGCACTAGAACAGGTTACCCAGAGAGGTGGTGAAATCTCCATCCTTGGAGGTTTTTAAGACCTGGGTAGACAAAGCCTTGACTGGGATGATCTAATAGGGGATAGTCCTGCTTTGAGCAGGGTGTTGAACCAGATGACCTTCTGATGTCCCTTCCAGCCCCAATTTTCTATGATTCTATGAAGCCAATCTACAACCATAACAGAAGTCTGGCATAGAAAACCAGTCTATACCCATAACAGAACAGAAGTTTGGCACACATAGACTTGTTTAAAAATGGCGGAACCCATCTAAGATTTTTTTTCCCCCACCAAAGGGCAAATGTGTGTTCTGTTCACTACTGATCTAAGCTATGTAGTATACAGAAAACCATGTAGCTTCAATTGATTCTGCCTCAGGCTTTCTAAATGGCTGTACCTAACCAGTGAAACCAGCCTATTTGGTGAAATTATCATTAGACATGAATGTCATTATTTGTGTTCAAGTGCAGTTCTCATAAAAAAAATGAATCCTAAAGCTATTTGTCATGAAGTTCATTCTTTCATTAGAGAGTCTTACTATTGGGGTGGGGGCTTGGCCACCAAAAATGTGACAGATTTTCTTACCACTTATCTGAGCCCCTCCAGAAAAAAAAGCTTTCTTTCAGCTTTTTTCTTTTTCTATATCCATTGGCGATGTGTCGGAAGTGCACCCCCTGAGATTGGCTGTGCACCCCCTGGAAGCACCAGGTGTGAAGTCAGAAGTGCCAGTGGAAGTGCACTTCTGGTTTTGCCGTTGGCTCGTCGATCGGCCGCTGGGGGACTCCCCCCGCCCCCCCCATTGGTGATTTGGTGCCCACCCCAGACTCGGAAAGCACAAGTCGCCCATGTCTATATCTCTCTTAACACCTTTTTTCTCAACTCCCAGCGTGCCAATCCGAGGCAGGGGCTGCCCCTTAGTACCTTCCTCTTAATTCAAACAAGCATTGAAGTAGAGATGGCAGTAGACTGTAGGAAGGCTGGTGGGTGTTAAGTCTCATTTTTATTTGTCCCACTGTAACACAGGAATGAGAAAGTTGCTGATCAATAAAATGGATTTTTAGTGCTTTGCAGAGGGTGGATGTTTTCCTCATGAAGTGGTTTTATGAAGCTGCTGTGAAGATGCATCTAGAAAAAAGTTATAGCTTTCCACATTTAGGAAAAAACTAACAAAAAATACCTGTTGTTTCCATTTCCTTCTGCTTTTAAACACTTAAAATAGTTCATGGCTAGCCATACAGAGCCACTCATACATACGTCATATGTTTTAACTGAAGAGGAAATATGTACATGATTCATTTTTGTTCAATTTCTCTGTAAATGCCATAGAAACCACCAGTAAACTTTCTCTTTCCTTTCTGTGTTGTTGAAAACTTTCTCTGCCCACAGACTGGTACCGGAATAATTTATTTTATCAGCTCTGGTTTGTGGGTGACAATCTAAAGCCTAAGTATAATCTAGAATCAATCATATGGTGACATACTTGTGTACACAGATTGTGAAGACAAAGGCAAGCATTTATGTGCACAGTTTTAGGAAGTGGGGAACCAGGTGACTTCAATTCTCTTTTTGAGACGAGCACTGCGCAATTAAATAAATTGCCTAGAGACAGGTTCTGATGCATTTATGCCTCCCAGTAAAATCTCACTTTAGAAATGGTCACACTACATTCATTGGCACTCTTTGTGCATTAAAGTCTTCTACAACTTGAGTGAGGACCCCAGACTCTGGCCCTTGACCTTTCTATGTCTGTTTACTGAAAAATGGAGGACAGCAGGAATTTTATGTTTATCTATCTTTTATTCAGCTTTTTTTAAATCTATGGAAAAGAAGTGTTATATAAGCAAAAAGCACTGTTGTGTCATTATTAATTACTGTTACAAGTATTGTCTGTTAGTTGAGCTACTGTTTGTTTATTATTGGGGCTACTACTTATTCTGTACAAATTCATGTTTATTTTAACCAATGTTTTAGCAAATTTGAAGGATGCATTATTTGTGGAGGCCTTGAAGTAATTCAGATCCTCATTACAGAATTGACTTAAGCCTGTTGCTTAAAAACCCATGTTTTTTTGATTATGTTAAAGCACTGCAGTGAAGTTTACTTTTTTGCCTGCTGGCTCTTGACTTTTCGCTATACACATCTCAATGAAAAACAGAGCAATCATAAACTATGGGCAAAATTCCATTTGAGGGGTTCTGGTGACATAAACTTGGAGAGCAAAGTTTGATTGATCTGTTTTCTACTCAAGTTCTTGAACCACTGCTATCAACATGAGATCTGCAGTTATCAGATCCACTTGATGAAACTGAAGATCTGAATTCAAAATTTCTTCAATAGTTTATATAATCCAATGATCTCAATCCTTGAACCAGACCTTAAATACACGCCCATTACAATCTTTGCTGCAGCTCTCTCCCTTTCTATTGCAAAGACTCTAAAATCAAGCTTCATGTTAAATATTTAACAAACATATTTATTGCACTGTAGGTATCTGGTCTGAGGCTGGCTGCTTTTATTCGCACTTCTCTTTGTAACAGTCCCTTTATTCCATAATGACCAAAATGCTATTTTTACATCTGTAACTAAGGTAACAGTTAAAATTTATTGGTAATAAAGTGAGTGATTCTGAAAGCAGTCTGTTGACTGTCCATGGATAGTTCAGGAAGGCATTCTGCACTCTTCTGCATATTACTCTGCTGCTGTAGCTGACCTGCAAACAACCTTGCTATTATGGTCCTGGATCAGTCTTCAGAAGAGTACATTGTTTGTGCTAAATTGTTCAGTAATGTTAAATGTCCACAGGAGACTAGGACGAGGCCAACAATATCTTGTTCATTTGTGACCAATGCAGGATTTGAACACAGGGCTCAAGAAGTGCAAGTCAAATACATTTAACCCACTGTGACAATTAGACCCTCAGTTACATCATTTTATTGTTTAGCCATGTGTTGGGCTGTGTCAACACAGATTGACGAAGTCATAGAATTTTATTGGACAATGTGAAAACTCATTTGCAAATTTTATTGCATTCCATCATTGCCGCATTCACAGTCCAGAGGCCTTCCATTGTTGTGAATAACAATTGGGACCAATTTCTGGCTATGGTCAATGTAGAGGTTGCAGTCTTCCACCGACAGGTGTTCTTTCCTAATTGCTTCCATTAGTTTCTCTTTATTGCAGGGCTTCATCACCCGATGAATGTAGTGCTTCAACGAATGCCATACCAGATCTATCGGCTCCAATGTGCAGCATGATAATCAATGTATACTCATCAAACACAACCTAAGTAAAATGTTTCAGTCAAATGTATGGTACTTGCTGCACAATAAAATAGTTATGCAGAATGAAGTTTTTTAAACTGATAAAGTCTGTTTGTAAAAAAATTGTGGCAAGTATGAATAGCTGCCAAATACCTGCAAATATGCTGAGGGGATATAGCTTGATTCCTATGGAAAGCAAAGCAATGAATTTCTGAATGAGTTACCTCACCACATGGTAAAGTTTCCCTCTATTCTAAAGAGGGACTATCTAAAATGGGAACTTTCTTGTTCCATAGATTTCCTCCCATTTGGATCAGAAGCATATATAATTTAACAAGGAAAATGTATTTCCATTCTATTATTTCTTCCATCATCATTCAGGTATGATGGAGTGAACTGGATTCTTGTCTGCATGTTGGGTTTTGGATTGTCAACAGAATGTTGTGGGCTTGCACAGGGATAAATGAAGACAAAATCTGGCCTGTAGAATTGTTATTAATAGTGATAATAGTTGAGCTAGGAAGACTACACCTGGACTTTCAGATCCCAGGTTGAATTTCCTGTCCTGGCAATAAGGTGAAAAAACTTAATCATCTTGTAATCTGAAGCTGAAAATCACTGATTTTCTTGATGCCTTCTTAGAGACATTGTTCAGAGCATAAGTGTTACTTTACAAAACCCACAATTAAATAAAATACAAAGATAAAGAAAAGTGTTACAGCACTGAATTATTTTTGGGTATTCCTTTCAGAAATTCAGCAAGGCTATGTCTTAAATAATTTTGATCCCACAAAAAGTGAACTCTGCTGCTTTCTTTTAGCAGTTGCTTCAAAGATATGCATCTTTCTTGCCTAAAAGCACTATGTTCACCTTTAAAATGTAATAATGTCTCATTGGTGTTTCACAATAGGTTTTTCCATGGAGAAAACATTAGACAATAGCAAGGCAAGTTAAGTTAATGGCAATGAAGACAAGTTAAGTTAAATGCAGAAAGACTGAAAAGTAGAAAGAAGTGTAAAGTATAAGAAAAATAATCCATGACAAGAACTACAAAACAGCACTCTACCTTTTGCAGACTTTAACTCTTTTTCCTGGTCTGTTCAAGTGTTCTTGAAACTCCCAAGTGATTGTTTAGATTATTTCCTAAAATCACTGGCTGTTGTTGATTTCTCACTTGTTGATGTACTCATCTTTTCTGTTCCTTGTCTGAAAATACTTCCCCAAAGTTCCCCATTTGCTGAACACTGACAGCAGAGGAATATGCTACCACTAACATGAACTTCAAGGCAAACAACAACCAATGGGAGCTCTTAGCTAAAATGTATCAGCAAACCAATGAACAGTTGTGTCACAATGAAGACACTAGCCAGTTTCTGAGGCATGTTCAAGGCAAAGAAAGTCCTTTGGATCAAGTTCATCTGAGTCCATATATCTGGTTTGCTGGCAAACTATGGACAAATCATTCATTGCCATATTAGCAACTGTTGTGTCTGGACCAGAATGTGAAGCTTGGAGAATCCTTTGCACCAAGAGCAATCCAGAAATTAGCTTTATTTTTTCCCCCAATAAATACAGTTTTGTGTCTTTGATATAGGTGCCAAATCACTGAGTAAAAGGCCTGTTGATACTCTTTTATTTCAGCCAAAATGCAAACAAGTACCCAGAATTCCATATTCTCTGATGTCCTTTTCTGTTACCTGATGCAAGCAGGACATGTTATCGGCAGTCCTATTGTGCTTAATCATTTTTGATGGGATTGCCTGTAGCCTACCATAATTCCTTAACAACTTAAATTTCTGTTAGATGAATTGCTTAACCAAAAGGTGCCCAATGTGTTTCTTGAGCAAGGGGACCCATAAAACACAGTCTATGCTTTCACTCTCTGCGAATATAAAATAAACCCAGGTCTCTACTGATGTTCAAAGAAAAATACAAATGCATGGATATACTACATGCATTTTGTTAAACTTAAAATAACTAAATATATATAAATCTGGTCTTAGGCAAGTGGCCAGCATAGCAATCTGTGTTGCTAAAGTTGTTTCCATTTTGCTTAATCTACCTTCTGGCACTCGCAACTGTGTGTAGTGTTAACACAGCTACAGTCGTCCATACTGAATGAATATCTCATCTTCAGGTAGACTCTCTTGTCAATACTTGCTTTATAGCTGTTCTAACTGAAGTCTACTTAGTAGAACTAGTTGAAAAAAATCAGCTAAGTAGTTTACTTGCTCAAAAATCCAATTGTGGGTTGACCTAAACTCTCTGAGAATTTGGGCTGAATTATGGTTTTGTCAAAAAAAAAAAGAAAAATAAGGAAAAAAGAAAAAGAAAGAAAGAAAAGCCCTATGTTTCTTTTCAAAACACAGGGTTTTTTTTAATAAAAAAGAAACAACAATTTGGGGCCAATTTTTCCTACATTTAATAATTTTTAAAAGTAAATTCTTCCCCCCAGATAAACAGTTCATTTCAAGCTAAGTAAAAAGTTTCAGTCGACACAAAGCATTTTCCCCCAGCTTTTCATTTCACTGATTTTTTGGGGGACAGAGAGTGCAACCCAAGAGGAATTTTCCCCCAAACTTATACAAGCTTTTTTTTTTGCTTTGCTACTAAGTATTCACCCACCTCTTTATAGTAGGTTTTCCATTTCAAGTGGACTAATTTAGCCAAACCTGGGGCCACTACTTTTAAATTGTTTTTAAAATATAATTGTTCTTCTTTTACAGCTTTTTATTTCTTTATTCAGTTTCTAGGGCTCTGTTCCCCAGAAGGGAGGAAGATCTCTGTATTCTTGAGTAGTACTAGACAACTATAGATCCTTCTGGATCACGGTACATGTGGGACAGGTCACCCAAACCTTCAATGCATATACCCAGGCAGGAACTTTGGAAGAGTGGAGGCTGCCCATACCTTCCATCCCCAACTTCAGACCACTGAAACAGAATCCAAAGGCCAGACTGAATCTTAATGTTTGGTGCTTTAATGGCTGTAGCTTCATAGTTTCATAGTTTCTAGGGTCGGAAGGGACCTGAGCAGATCATCTAGTCTGACCCCCTGCCATGGCAGGAAAGAGTACTGGACCCTAGCCGCCCTGACCGTGAAGTAGCGCCTCCTGATATCTAGCTTAAACCTACCCTCTGCCAGCTTGTGACCGTTATTCCTGGTCACTCCTGGCGGTGCTCGGGGGAACAGTGACTTGCCCAATGCCTGCTGATCCCCCCCTGACTAGTTTATAACAGGCCACAAGATCCCCCCCTCAGCCTTCTCTTTTGGAGGCTTTTATTTATTTATTTATTTTGCATTTGCTTGGAACAAAGTTCTCTACTGTTTTATTATACACCAGGCCACCACAGTGTTATGATCAGGTTCTTGCTGATTTGAAAAAAAACCAAACCAAACAAACAAACAAAACCCAATTTTCAGGTCAAAAAAGCAACCCAAAATCCACACTCCTCTGTGACCGAAACGAAACACCAGCAATACATGGATATATATGTAGTGGTGTTTCATCTTGATCACAGAAAAATGCGGACCCCAGGTCCCCCTTTAACCCAAAAATTGGGCTGTTCTGTGTTTTTATTTTTTAATGGGAGAAAACCAGGATCCCTGGTTACGATGACCAGTTGCCTATGTGGATCTGGACCCCATCCCCATCCTCTCTCTCTCTCTCACACACTATCTCCAGGGGTGAAAAGAGGCTGGGAAAGGCATTTTCCTTCTCTCAGCATATCATAGTTCAGGGGGCATGTGGGGCTTTCCTGAGCCCAGCTCACTACAATGATTGTGTGTGTGTCTGGGAATTGAGGTCAACAGCTCATGCATTACAGACAAAGACTCTACCACTGAACCACAACAGCAGGTACCCTTGAGCAACCTGCAACCAAGAAGATTTAAACCATCTTGGGTGTGTCTACACTTGCAATTAATGTGGAGCAATAAACTGTAGTGCTTATTGTTCTAGAGTTTGTTGCTCTTGGGTGTGCCATTTGCATGTTGATCTGGGTCAGAGCAGTACTGGCTGGCAGGGGGTGGGGTTCATCCTGCCAGCCCAGGGATCGTTGATTCATAGATTATAAAGCTGGAAGAGACCTCAGAAAATCATTGGGTCCAGCCCCCTGCACCAAGCAGGAAAGAACTGGGGATCAGGTGACCCCAGCAAGGTGACTATCTAGTCTCCTCTTGAATATTTCCAGGGTAGATGACTGCACCACCTCTGGAGGGAGCTTGTAACACAGTCTGGACACACTGACCATGAAGAAGGTTTTCCTAAAGTTGAACCTGAATCGATCTTCCAGGAGTTTGTGGCCATTACTCCTAGTTTTCCCCTTGGGTGCCCTGGTGAACAGTTGCTTAGCAAGACCTTGATGTATTCCCCTAGTGTAGTGGTAAGCCTTTTTTTCCTCAGGCTGAAGAATCCCAGATCCCTCAGTCTTTCCTTGTATGGCTTGCCTTTTAAGACTCTGATCATATGGGTGGCTCTTCTTTGGACTCTCTCAAGCTTGTCCATGTCCATGTTAAAGTGCAGTGCCCAGAACTGGAAGAAGGCCAATGTGGTGCCGATCTTCAAGAAAGGGAGGAGAGTGGATCCAGCTAACTACAGGCCCATTAGCCTGACTTCTATC
>NW_017728886.1:209458481-209465069 GCF_001723895.1 Crocodylus porosus | reverse complement strand
CTCACCCACCTGACTGTCTTGGAGTTAAGCCCACAATCCTCCAATTTTCTCTTGAGGATGTTGTGGGATACTAGATCAAAGGCCTTTTGGAAGTCAAGGTATACAATGTCAACCTGCTCTGTTATGTCCAGTTGGTGAGTTACTTGGTCATAGAAGGAGATGATGTTGGTAAGCAAGTCCTGCCCACAATGAAGTCATTCTGGCTGTCATTCAGAATCTTATCTTCTGCAAGTTCATTGCAGATAGACTCCTTGATGAACTTTTCTAGGATTTTCCCTAGGATGGAAGTTAGGCTGATTGGCCTATAGTTACCCAGGCCGTCCCTCCTCCCCTTCTTGTGGGTGGGCACAACATTGGCCCTTTTCCAGGCCTCAGGGACTTCTCCACAGTGCCACAAGCTGTGGAAGAGTTTCGTGAGGGGTTCCACAATGACTTTGTCCAGCTCCTTCAGCAGTCTCAGATGAAGATCATTCGGTCCTGCTGATTTGTATATGTTTAATTTTTAAAATTGGTAATACACCAATTCTACTGCAATAGTAGGAAAGTGATTACTTTCCTATCATGCTCATCCTCTACTCTACCTGGTATGGTTTTCCCTTTGGTCCAGTGAAAGACTAAGGTAAAGTTGATTCCTGAATGACTCCTGAATGACTTTCAGGAATTCAGCTTTCTCCTGGGCGCCAGTAACCAGCTCTCCCGAGTTGTTAAGCAATAACCCCACACTCCTATTTGTTTTCCTCCTGTTCCCTATGTAACTAAAGATGGACTTCTTGTCCTTGATTCCCATTGCTAATCTAAGTTCGATTGTCGCTTTAACCTGCCCTATCTGTTCCCTGCAAATGCGGGCCATCATGGACTAGTCCTCCTTGGGGTCTGCTCTGAGTTTCTATTGTTTATAAGCCTCTTTTTTCTTTCTTAAGAGGACTGTGTTTTCCCTGTTTAGCTAAGAGTGCTTCCCAGTCCTTCTGTTACCTTTTCTCTGCATGGGAATGGACTTCCTTTATGCTTCAAGGATTGTGTCCCTAAGGAACAACTATTCTTCATGCACACCTTTCACCTTCAGTCCCTGGTTTCACACCACTTGCCCTACTAGTGACCTAAGCTTGTTGAAATTTGCATTTTTGAAGTCCAAGACTTCCATCCTGCTATCTGATTTGTCTGCCTTACCTTGGACAGTGAACACGATGGTTTCATGGTTGCTACCGCCCAGACTTCCCTCTATATTTAAGTCAGTCACCAGGTCCTCTCCTTTGGCCAGGACCAAGTCTAGCAGAGCGTGACCTCTGGTTGGCCCCTGCACCTTCTGAGTCAGGAAGAGCTCCTCAACACAAGTCAGGAAGGATCTTGACTGATCCAACTTGGCCAAGGGTTCCTCCCAGGAGATGTCTGGACAATTAAAATCGTCCGTGATGATCATGCTACATGCACATGCAGCCTCAGTCAATTCTCAGGTGTACTCCAGATTGAGTTCCTCCCCCTTGTTTGGTAGTCTGTAGTATACACTAGGGCTGTGCAAAGTTTTGGGTGCTGATTCAATTTGGAGGAGATCCGGCCCAATTCGGAGGCCGAATCTTCAAATCTGAATCGAATCAAATCAGTGGATCAATTAAAAGGTCTGAATTGATTCAAAGCTCTCCAGATTGATTTGGAAAAGATTCAGAGAGCTTCAGCCATTTGAGCAGTCCCCACTTGCTGCAGCAGGGAGCTGGACCTGGACTCCATGCTGGTAAGTAGGGGGTGGGGGAGGAAGGCTGGAGGAGGGGAGAGGGGATAATGCAGGGGGACCTGTGCCAGACCCCATTCCCTGAGTACCCCCTGATCCCTGCCCACTCGCCCATCCTCCCCTCCATGGCTGCCCCGCCCGCCCCAGCTCCTGGTTCTTTAAATAAAAGCCCCCATCCACCAGCTGCTACCACGTGTGTGTGTGTGGGGGGGCAATCCCTGCTGCCCTCCACTGTCCCATGCCACATGGGGGGCTCTGCCATGAGTGCCTTCCTGATCTTCCAGCCCCCCATGGCTGTCCCACCTGCCCCAGCTCCCAGCCCTTTAAAAAAAAAAAGCCTTGACTCACCAGCTGCTGCAGTGGCCTCAGAGCTTCTGGGCTTATGACAGAGCCACCCACACAGTGCAGGGCAGTGGGGAGCAGCAGGGATCCTCCCCTGCCTGGCAGGAGCCAGTGAGTCAGGGAATTTTTTTTTAAGGGCTGGGATGGGCAGGGCAGCCATGTGGGTGTGGTGGGAGAGTGGGTGGGGATCAGGGGGCTCATAGCAGAGCCCTCCATACAGTGTAGGGCAGCAAGGGGAAGTGGGGATTGCCTCCCCACCCAGAAGCAGCCGGTGAGTGCAGGCATTTTTTTAAAGAGCTGGGAGCTGGAGAATGGGCAGGGGATGCAGCCAAATTGATTTGGGACAGTGATTCAAATCACTGAATTGAATCACTGTCCCCTGAGTTGGCTGAATCCAAATCCAAAGTGAATACTAGCTGCTTTGCACAGGACTAGCATACACCTACAGTTAAGTCTCTTTCACTGCACTCCCCGCCCCCCTCCCCCACAACTTAACCCAGAGGGCTTCAAGATGTCCATTTTTGAAGCCAATGTTGGCCTCCAAGGAGGTGTACTGCTCTTTCACATAGAAAGCAATGCCTCCACTTTCCCCACCCTATCCCTGTCTATGCAGGGTGTATCCCTCTATAGCTACACTCCAATCATGTGAGGAGTTCCACCAGGTGTCCATAATCCCTACTAGATCATAATGCACACTGGAGAGTAGGAGGGCAAGCTCTTGCTGCTTGTTTCTCATGCTCCTGGTGTTAGTATATAGGCACCTGAGTCCTCTTACTGAGGCCCTCATCTTCCTGTCCCTCTGATGGAGAACTATTCCCTCAGCTCCCACAAGCGTGGCTCTTCCAGTGTCCCTATTTTTAGGGCTTACTTTTATGTTGGTCCCTGGACATGTTTGAATTTGTGTATCCCCATCCCCCAGCAATCTTAATTTAAAGCCCTGTCCAGAAGATTGGTCATCCTGGTTGCAAACCTTTCCTCATCAGGTGGATGCCATCCCTTCCCTGGAGTCCTGTCTCCTTGAAGTGTGCACTGTGGTCAAGGAATCTGAAGCCTTCTCGGTGGCCCCAGAATTGGCTATATCCTTCCCTTTTGGGCCCGTGGCCTAAAACAGGGAGCACAGAAGAAAAGACTATGTGGGTCCCCAAACCCTTGAGCCCAGCCCCCAGAGCCCTGTAGTCACTCATGACCCAGTCTGGATTACTCCTGGCTGTGCCATTAGTTCCCACATGGATGAAGAGCATGGGGTAGTAGTTGGAGGGCTGAACAAGCCTGGGAGGCAGCATACCTCATGGAATAGGGAGTTCAGATGGCAGAAGGGTCCCTCAGTGCCCCACAGGAGGGAGTCCTGCCCCCCCCACCTTGCATCTTCTCTTGGGGGTGGCAGCAAACTGCTTACCTTCCTCCTCTCCTGGTGTCACCAGTGGAGCCTCCTCAAGTGTGGGGAGGGGAGTGTACCTATTGTGCAGGGCCAGCGGAGGAGCAGCCCTGGCCCTGCATTTGCTGGAGCATGAAGTGACTATCTTCGAGGCCACTCCGGGTGGGTCTTCTTGGTTACCCATCACGTTGGCCACCGTCTTCATCTCTTTCTCTTCTTCCTTCTTCTTGAGAAGGGTCTGGCAGTAGCCATCAATGAAGTCTTTGTGGACCCTGATAGTGCACAGCTGATATATCTCCTCCTCAAGCTCCCATACCCGGCCCCGATGGGGCACTCAGGGACCCATCTGCCATCTGGACGCTGTAGGCCAGGAGGTATGCTGCCTCCCAGGAATTTGCATCCAAGATGTAGCAGAGAGGATGCCCAGGCTTGTTCAGCCCTCCAACTACTACCCCATGCTCTTCATCCATGTCAGGGAGCCCCCATGCTCAGTTGCTAGCAGCTGTGCCAGGCAGCCCCCACAGTCCAGGGCCATTGGCTCTGTCTGGGTGAAGGTCTCAGCAATGCTGGGATGCCTGCAGGTATGACAAGTCACTGCCATGGCTGAGAGAGATAAGCTATGCTACTACACACGTACTGGCTTACAAGCTGTTTCCCCTGTTTGCAGTCCTGTTCATTGGCTACTTGGTCACAAGCTCCCTGGTCACCTGGGAGTCTCCTTTTATACCCTTCTGGGCCTGGGCTGACTCAGCCCCTTTGTTTGGGCTTCTGTTCAGGCCCATGCAGCAATCACACAGCAATAAACAATCCCACAGCAATCAGCACTCACTCAGCAGTCACTCTGGCCTGCCTCCATGTGTTGTTCTGACCCAGCTCAATATGCTGTGGAGGGGCTGGCTGGGACACAAGCATGCTATAGTGCAGGGCTAGCTGGCAAGCAGCCCCCTCACAGAAGCACCTTTGTATCCCAGCCAGCCATGTGAGCATCTACGCTTGCACTGCTGTGGAGTAAAAAACTCTGCAGCAGGATAGTACGGTACCTATAAATACAGGTACTATCTTGCTACAGAGTTAATTTGTTTTTCTCCAGCCTAATAACCCTGCATGTGTAGACATGGGATGTTTACTGTGGAGCTAATTAGTCTACTCTGCAGTAAACATCTTGTGTAGATGCATCCCTTGTGACCCAGATTATTCCACCTGCAGGATTCATCATGGCAAGAAACCATACCTAGGAGCTGCCGAGTGTGTGGTGGGGTCAGACTGATACAGGATGCTGGAATGGGGCATTAAAGAGGGGAACTGGTGTTAATGAGGGTTCAGGGGGACTGGCTGTCGGTTGACATGGATGATACCTCTCCCTATCCTCAGCACTTTCATTGGAATGGCCCTAATTTAGCTCTTCATGCCAAAAACTAGAATCTAATGCTTCTTTGATACTGGAAAAAATGAAAGTCAAAAACAGAGCTACAGTTCTGTGGATGCTAGAATATGATTCTAATGCTACACTACAGCTAGTGATGCTGTGCTCCTTTCACTTACTACCTCCTGTGCTGCCACCTGCCAGAGCCAACCCGCCTCATCTGAATGCCGTCTGGCATTGCTGGAGCATGAGGGGCATGGCCTCCCCGTGAAGGTGGAGTATGTTGGCACCGCAGGCCAACAACCCTTCATGCTTCAGTGTGGCTGGCACCCATTGTCAGAGCAGAAGTTTTTTCTCTGGTCCAAGTATCTAAAACAAAGCCAGTTACTGTACATGTTACCATCCATACAGCATTTCTTTACAGTTAATACAATAAATGCATGTAAAATGAATGCAAACCCTAAATGATTATTAAGAGGTAGAAATTACATATTCATTTAGCAATTATCAAAAACAAACATTGAAACCTATTGAAGAGCTGAGTAGATACAATTCTTTTGGAATTAGTGAACTGTTAATATGAATTCTGAACTTTTCATGTTATCTTCAGTCTTTATTTCTGCTGTTATATATCTTGTATTGTAATTATCTAGAGACAAACTCTTCTTTCATCCTGTCTATAGGTGAGGTGAAACTACAAAGAACAGACACAGCAGGAATAATGGATTTCTGTGCAGGAGTTTTGAAGAGATGATTATAGTAGCATGGGGAATGATGGTATGTGACTACAAGAGAAAGCTACTGGCCCCAAATGAATTGGGTTAGATTCTCAGCTGGTATAAATTGTCATGAGCCCGCTGAATAAGTGATCTGTAAGCTATGTCCACTTCACCTTCCCCCCCTTGTTCCCTGCACTTGTAGTACTGGCTATGGTCCAGATGGATGCTGATTTCAGTTGGGATCTGAAGCTTTGGTGCTACTTTTGAGTCCATTTTCCTGAAAAATTGGCTTTCACATATTTGATTTTGGGCCAACCTCAGAAAATCCTGAATTTAAACACAGGATTTAAGAGGAGTGTTTCCCCTTCTCTTCTGCTTCAGACTTCCAACATACTCATAGAATCAAGGGAATCTAATTTGAAAGAAATTGTTGGAGGTTTAGATGTGGCCTTTCTTTTAAAGTTCATGTATTTATTTTATATTAGAGTAGTCTGCCCTGGGAGATGTGGGATGTTATTGGACCACAACCAAGTATTGGCATGGAGCCTTCTAAGCCAGGGTGTGAAGAAATAAATCCTAAAAGAAGCTGGATGAACTATTATATTGCAAATTTATTCAACAAATTTCCCCCTTTCTTGTTCACAACAGACTTTGATGGAGCCTAGATTTGTTCAGTTTTTGAAATCAAAAGCTTTATGGAGAAATATTAAACTACCTGTATTCCTAAGGCTGTTTCCGTAGTATTTGGAGAGAATGTTCACTCTTTGTGGTGATTGTTTCTCTAAATGCATTGTATTGCTTCTGCTCCCTTAATGGTTGACTAAAATATTCATAAACAAGAACAGGGTAATTAAAAAGACCTCATGATGGCTGCATAAACACTTCCGGTGTTCACATGAGCATTCATGAGACATTCACTTAATAGGAATATACTTGCAAAACGCAAGCACCAAAACAAATGTTAATGGAAAATAACAAAAAATGGAACTGTAGGAGGACTAAAATGAGTATGATCAAAAAAATCAGGTAGTTTTTATTTGCATTAACATCATAGTGTGCATTTTTT
>NW_017728886.1:209424772-209456349 GCF_001723895.1 Crocodylus porosus | reverse complement strand
CAGTCTGCCAGCGGAGGTGGTTCAAGCACCTACATTGAACACCCTCAAGAGTAAACTGGATGCTTATCTTGCTGGGATCCTATGACCCCAGCTGACTTCCTGCCCTTTGGGCAGGGGCCTAGACTCGATGATCTCCCAAGGTCCCTTCCAGGCCTGATGTCTATGAAAATCTATGAAATCTATGAAAATCTGCGAGGCTTGGGCTGCAGTCTAGGGGAGGAAAAGGAGCTGCAGATAGCAACCCCTGGCACCAGGGCGCATAAAGTGGGCAGCCTTCCGCTAATTGCATCAATTACTTAATTAAGATCAAGGCGTGTCAAACAAGTAAGCAGGCAGTTGGCCCACAACAGGAGGGCGGAGTCACCAATAGAAGGGCTCTGGTAGTGATACTCCTGTCACAGATACCTGCAACAAACCCATGCTGGGTAGGTATTGCTTGACCAATCTCATTTCCTTTTATGACCAGATGACTTATCACCTGGACAAGGGGGAAGAGATTGAAGTTGTATATCTTGACTTTAAAAAAGCCTTCGATCTGGTATCTCACAATCATCTCTGGGTAAACTGGCTAACTGTGGCCTCGGCCTCACCACGATCTGCTGGCTGGGGAATTGGCTCTGCGGTTGGACCCAGAAGGTGGTGATTGATGGAAGCCAATCGTCTTGGTGCGTGGTCACCAGTGGGGTCCCTCAAGGCTCTGTCCTGGGGCCTATACTCTTTAACATCTTCATCAGTGATGTGGACATTGGTGTCAGAAGTGGACTGGCCAAGTTTGCCAGTGACACCAAACTTTGGGGTAAAGCATCCACCCCTGAGGACAGGAGGGTGATCCAGGCAGATCTTGACAGGCTCATGAAATGGGAGGATGAGAACCTGATGGTGTTTAACACAGAAAAATGCAAGGTTCTCCACCTTGGGAGGAAAAACCTGCAGCATGCTTATAGGCTTGGTAGTGTTACACCGGTTAGCACTACAGATGAAAGTGACTTGGGGGTCATAAATGATCACAAGATGAACATGAGCCTTCAATGTGATGCTGCGGGTAGTAAAGTGAGCAAGACGCTGGCTTGCATCCATAGATGCTTCTCAAAGAAATCCCAGGACGTCATTCTCCCCTTGTACTCGGCCTTGGTGAGGCCACAGCTCGAGTACTGTGTTCAGTTTTGGGCTCCACATTTCAAAAATGATGTGGAGAAGCTTGAAAGGGTACAGAGGACAGCCACGTGCATGATCAGAGGTCAGGAAAACAGACCTTATTATGATGAGAGGCTGAGAGCCATGGGACTCTTCAGCCTGGGAAAGTGCAGGCTCAGGGGTGATCTGATGGCCACCTACAAGTTTATCAGGGGTGCTCATCAGGATCTGGGGGAACAACTGTTCACCAGAGCACCCCAAGGGATGACAAGATTGAATGGTCACAAACTCTGCCGCGACCGATTCAGGCTGGACATGAGGAAGAATTTCTTTACCGTCCAAGCCCCCAACCCCCAAGGTTTGGAATAGACTGCCTCCGGAGGCAGTTCAAGCACCCACTTTGAACGCCTTCAAGACACATTTAGATGCTTATCTTCCTGGGATCCTATGATGCCTGCTGACTTCCTGCCCCTGGGGCACAGGGCTGGACTTAATGATCCTCCGGGGTGCCTTCCAGCCCAAATATCTATGAAATCTATGAAGTGGTATGCTTGTTAGCACCTCACACTGCTGTAAGGGCACCGTTATTACAGATTTTTGGTACTCAAGATATGTGGAATGGGAGCAGGTGAGGTGTTCTCATAATGGCAGTGCCTAGCCTAGATGTTTACTAAGATTCTGTACCTCTGTAATTGCATTGACTTCAGGAGACCTATGCTTAGCTGTAACAGCTCTTCAATGCTGGTGTGCATTAGTATGTTGAAAAGATACTATATCTAAGCTTTAAACTTGGCTTGAATAGTGAGTTGAAATAGTTAAGAGAACAAGATTTGATAGTAAACAGAACTAAAAATGACCCCCTGAATAGCTACATCAAAATGCATTCCTAACTACTAGTAATCGATGTCTCCATTTCTTTATCTAGAAAGCAAATCACAGAATATTCTATACAGTTGCTAAAGCTGCCCTTCAAGAATGAAGATGAAAATGGGCCAGAGAACACCCACATCTTCTTTTTCATGTAATTTCTTATGTTTGTGGAGAACTTCCTGTCAAAATCCAGGAAATCACCATTGTGTCCTCCTTCAAACACCTATTCAGGATTCAAGTGTGCCTGTCTATACACAAAGCAGTAGCCGCTGATAATGACTGGTCAGCTAGGGAAGTGACACTACTTTCTACAATGCAAAGCATGCTCATTTTACTGCTTTCCTGTCCTCCACTGTGCTCATTATTCACTATGCTCCTGTTCAACTGTTTCACCCATCAATTTGTGCCATCTTCTATATGTAGCTGGTGAGCTTTCTGGGGTAGGGACTGTCTTCTCATTATTGGTTTGTAGAGCTCAAAGCATGAAAGTCATTACTGGTGTGATACATACAAATCAATGGAATTAATACTTACAGAATTAATACTTATTAATACATGTACATTAATACATACATACATATTAATGAAATATGGCCATTATTGCTCAGACAATAATAATAAACTACAAATCATAAGCAAGCCACTTGGATCTAATCATCTCAAATTTCTGACTGATACCTACTTGCACAATATTTAAAGCTTGTGAACAAAGCAGTGGTATCTAACACAGTCTTAGTATTAACTGAGTTTTAAAGTTATCCACTTTCTGTGTCCTCTGAAAACATAGTGCTGGTTTTCCAGTCATCTGATTAGATTTAGTGGGACTTGCACTAAAGCCTTTGGCTTCAACCAGATTATGTATCTTGAAAGCTAGGCTGATTGTGGAGACTTTGGGCATTTTACTTAATAAGGCTCAACAAAGAGGCACTAAACTTAAAAAAAAATCAGATGAAACAGGCTTCAGAGGGATTTGACAGATTACAGGCTGATGACACCGTCACAGTCTCTGTTAAAATCTGTCTTAATCTAATTAACATCAAAGAACTGGAACCAAACAAGAACAAAATTGAAAAATGATTCAGAGATGCTAAGGAACCTTTTCATTATTGAGCCAACATGACTAATCTGAAATGCAAAGGCCATGTGTAGAGTCCAGAAAAAGAAGAAGAAACTGAAATCTGGCTGATAGACTGTAGTCCTGAGTTTCTCTCTTCTCTTGTAGCACTTAAAATTGAAGATCCAGATTTCTGCTTCTAATTGGTGTTTGTTTAGATTAGAAGGCTCTGTCACAATGTTTCAAATATGTCACATGTATCAGTGTACCAAAATGACTGGGAACTGAAACAGTAAAATCAGAAGATAGAATACTTGAACTTAAGTTTTATAAAATCAGCATGTTTGCCAGAGATGACAACATCAATTGATCGTTTTTAGCACATTTGCATTACTTTTGACAAAACTTCTTAACGGGTTAGCTCCTGAAAAAAATCAGATAAATGGAAATAATTATTATCGAGTTTTGAAAAAGGTGGATGGCTTAGCTCATCAGTGTACAGAGGACTTGATTAGAGTGTTCCTTTCTTTTGTTGACAGAATTGCAAACTTCAGTTGTAGATGCACGGACAGGGACACCGAAGAGAGATTATTTAGCTAAAAGCTGAAGGTGTAGATTATTTAGCTAAATAAAATGGTAAACAATGCCTCTCTCCATTTTCTCTAAGTTCCCTTACATCATAAATTAATATGTGTCTTAAGTAAAGCAATTTAGCATAACCTACCGCACATTCTTTTACAGTTATGATGTTTCTCGGCCCACAGCATGGACACTTCTTCAAATGCCTGGAGGAGAGAAAGAGGAGCCTGAAAGTCTTTGGATTCAGTCTATTTTGATGCCCTGAGTGGGGCATATTCCAAAGCCTTGCAGCTTTCACAAGAGACTGCCCTGCCAGTAGACCTCACAAAACTCAAGCTTGAATACCTCTGCTGTGTTCTGAGTTTTGACAATATGACAAAGGGAGGCCAGGCATCCTGTCTAGTAGGAAGGCCCAAAGCTATTCAGGATGTGTCTACATGGTGCAATTCAGCGTTGTGTAGAGGCACTCATCGTACCTATGAATGAGCTGGTGCATCCATACAGCCCTGTGAAGTGCCATGAAGAGACACTATCTTGGTTCTTGGAAGAAGTATAATCATGTTAACAGTGCTCTGCCTGGGCTAATTAATATAGTGCTGCATTATACTCTGCACACATGGCCATCCACCCAGGAGTCCACAGTCAGCCAGTGCTAATCATGGAGAAATGGTTTAAACATACTAACAGTGTTCTATCCCAGTTGCCAAATTAACTTTCATACTCTGCTCTAGTTTGTTTTACATGGCTTTGAAGTGTAGGCCTACACAGAACATGTGGCAGTAATCTATACTGAAATCGTAAAAAACATGCATTCTTTAAAATAGGTGTCAAAGATAGGGCCCCACACACTGCATATGACATGAGCTGGCCCTAGCCCTGTACTCTGCATGAGTCAGCTGGTGCATGTTGCATGTGTCAGCTGTGCCACACTGGCCCTGTACCCTGGTTCCAGGGCTGGATTGGGTCCACAGACCATCTCTCAGTACTGGAGCCAGAGCCCTCCAGTAGGTGGTGCATGAAGCGTGTGCCTGTGCTGACCCTGCGTACTTCATGCAGCACGAGACCTGCAGCAGGACCAGCACCTGGCATGTGGATTTGGACCCAGCGTGTGCTTTACATGGCACAGGGGCCAATCTAGGGTATGTGCTACATGTGTCGTTCTGCTTGATTAGCTGTGCATGCTGGCTCCAGGGCCAGGCCAGATCAGACCACAGATTGGCCCCATGCACTGCGGCCAACATGTGGGGCCAGTCCAGCATGGGCACCTCATGTAGTTTGTGCTCCATGCTGCCACTGTGCATAAGTTCTGGATTAGCACTAGCCTATGCTGCACTGAGCACTCAAGGCTGGTTTGGGCATGCACTGTATGAGCAGCCCACACTGCACTGGGTCCCCATGCTGCTTCTGCTGCATGGGGCCAGTCTATGGGTCCAGCCTGGCCCACAAAATAGTCCTGTGCCCCCCATCTAGCTTGCAGTGTTGGATGAGTTTGAAAGAAACAGCTACAATCAAATAATAAAAGGGTCATTTTGTCATTGCTGCTTCATGACCTTTTGGGAATGTACTCAGTCTTCTAGACTGTAAACCTGGCCTGAAATTGTGGAGAGACAGCCTCAGTCAAGGGGACAGAAATAATTTTTACTATATCCTCTGAATGTTTGTCCAAAAAAAAATGAATATAGTCTATTAATTGGGAGAGAGTTTAGATGATATAACAAAATGCCGTGTTAATGGAATCTAGTATGGTAATTAGAATGACTTTTGGGACTTTAGAGAATTTAGGTTTTCTATCATGACTTCCCTTATTAATGGCTAACTATCTAGTGTTTAGCATGAAATGAAGTTAAAATTATTTAAAAAGTTGCAGAGGGAAAAACTTATATTAGACTTATATTATCCAGCACTTTGTGCAGCTGCTAAACACTAGGAATGAATAAAAAAAAGTCAAGGGAATGCACAATGGAATTATAATATCTTATCAGGCATGGGTTTGATTTAAATTGTTAGACATGATGGTATGTTTCATGCATATTGCTGAAATATGAATGTAAGCTCATCACGATCACTATATCTGGAGTTGTCTTAAGAGTAGCATTATAAAAATGTAGAATGACTTGCCATTCATATACAGAACACAGTGTAGACCCCAACAGATTGTGGTCTTGAAGATGTTGAACAAAGGCAGTGACAGAATGGAATTTCATGGTCAAACCCAAGGAAATAGTAATTGGGCAGTAGATCCATTGCTCTAAAACAATGGAAAAATCTCATGGGCAATATAGGCTATCTCAACTGGTGAGGCTAGTAGGTCAACAAGGCCTGCAGAGTATGATCAAAGTTTTATAGACTTACAAGAATTAGGGTGGACACCTGATGGTTCCTAGCTAGGAAGATAACCATCAGGCTCTGAAATGAGTAGCATTTCTCAGCTAAAAACCAGACCAAATGAATATATTCCAGAATTCTTCCATCCTGAAATAGATATCAGAAATTAAAAATTGTGGACACCATCGCATTATCTTATTGAAAGATTATTGAGGCCATGGTAATCATGATTACAGTGGAGTATGTGCTTGTCTACATAGTGTTTTCACACAGAGATAGCTGGAACCTAGTTGCATCCATTGCTCTTGTTTACAGGCTAGTGACAGAGATCTTCTTTGCTAGGACCAATACAAAGTCATGACTCCAAGCTGTCAGCAGTAATTGTTCTGCTGAAAGTATCCTTCATCCTTTTCATCGCCAATCCCAGTTAAAATACAATACAAAACATGGTCCAGCTATAGAGCTTAAAATTACCTGGGATAATGCCCATAGCTGTCACTCAGGACTGGTTGCAGCATGTAAATTGCCATTTGAAAAATGAGTATGATCAATTCTCCTGTGCAACTGTAACCACTGCAACTGTGACCCACGTGAATGTACTGCTGCTCTGGGTCCATCTCTACCATCTCAATCACATATAAAGGTTTATAAGCCTCCTTCTCCTGAGCTTATATATCTGGTATTTTAGTTAAGTTGAGGGCTTACATTTGATATTTCAGACCTCCTGGGTTCAGTCCCCACAGATAACTCAGCCAGGGGTATCATCATTACAGCAGTGCCTTCCAATTGGACAGATGGGCAATATCAACAACAGCTCTTTGAAAACAATTAGGCAGCATTTTTGAGCAGAGGCCAGTGTGCCCACCACCATGTTAAAATAGTCTGTTTTGTGTGCTATTCCTGTTAGATCATTTTTATACCAAAAAAGAGACAACATTTAGCTTAAACAAAAGGAACCATTTTGGGATGCATTAAAAGCAAGGTAGACATTTAAAAAAATGTTTTCAAGTATGCTTTAGATTGTCTTCTGCCATCTTGAATAGACACACCATGTGGACCCCCATGTAAAAAAAACTTCCATATGTGTGGTAATAATATGCACATGAATGGCTGCTGTAATGTGCACTGCTGTAATGCCAGCAGGGAAGTGAATGATTGCTGTTTGCCTGTACAATGGACCCTGGCTTTGCCTTGGATGGTTTTTCAGCAGGAGAACACATAACAATAATAATAGTAATAATAATAATAATATCCCTGAGGTTTCAGTACAGTAGACAAGTAAGAAGTCTATTTTTTAAACATACAGCTTTGGGAGACCTCCCCATGTGAGAGGAAGAGTGTTAGCAGTCTTTTGCTTTGACCTCTCTACTTCTTAAAATAAGTGGTGAGGCATATGTCACAGGCGCTGTGTACATCAGGAAAGTTTTCACTTGTTTCGTTAGTCTGGTAGCTCATCCTGAGCAGTTTGATATTCAAATGAATCTGTCAGGAACAAGAGTGTGGTGCTTCAGTTCCTGCTCGGGCTTGATGACATTGATTTGTGAGCATAATGCTCGACTACGGGATGTGTGACAGATAAATTTTATCAAAATTAAGGCACAATTAAACATTTCATCTTCCTAATTACTGGCTGTAGATTCAGCCTGATGACCATGTGCTGTAAGAAATCAGCGACCATTACACATTTTAATGGAGCACAGCTGTCTTACAGCTTGGTAATATTTGCACAGTGCCACAGAACTGTAATTTATGATAAAAAGAAAAAATGTGTATTGGCTCTTTTTTGCCAAAATAGATTAAGGATTCATATACTTTAATGAGATTTGGACCTAGCCTTGGATTATCGTTATAAATGATTTATGTGCATGTTGGTGGACTCCTGTAGTTTTGAGTTGATTTGTGTTTTGGTCGACCAATATGTAATTCAGTATTTCCTTGTGTGCCAATATTTACGTTCTTCCCCCCTCTCTCCTTTTGTTTTATTTTTCTACCAAAACTTAGAGAGAAGGGCAAGTGGGAAGGTTAAGAAGTCAGCACGATAACAGTTGCAAGTAGCTTCTTTACAGCCAGAGGTTTTTTCTATACCTTCTGCTAAGGGTTGGGTTAAAGAATGGAGGGGAGAAGTGGAACAAGGGTCACTGTGCTTGAGACAGTAACTTGGAAACCGCGGCAGAACTACCACCGCCGGGGAACAGATGCTACTAGAACTCCTGCTCAGTGCTAGACCTGCAGGTGCACGGACATCTCTCAAAGCAGAGATACCAAAAAGCTTCCTTCTGCTTAGTTAAATTGTGTCCCATAAAATTGTGGGTTAGGTGTTTGTTCTCCCAGATTATTTAAATCTTGCCTTTTCCCGTTTTTCCAGAAAAGGAATTTAAACAGTGGTAAAATGGTAGGACCCCCAGCACCTTCACCCCCCATGTTAAATGGTTGTAACATACACATTGTTCAGTTCCCCGAGCGACTAGTTTTTAGAACCATCATAACAATCTCTTATTTCTCTTTGGTGATTTTGCTTCAGAGGCCATTTAGCTAATGTGTGGAGGAGGAGAAATGGTGAAGATAAAATTAGGGGGTACATATACAGTGCTCTGTCTGTGTGTATCTGTATACATTTTCCTTTTACATTAAATGTCAGGGGGCAATTCATCTCAGGTGCAACTCCCTTGACTTCAGTGGAGTTATGGGTAGTGTTGAATTTGTCCCATATGTTCCAAAGCCCTGAGATCCATATGTGCAAAGAAAATGAAAAGTAAATTCTAATTTTCAAAAGAAAAAATCCTGTCTAAGCTTGATTTACTTCAGTGTTCATATGCTGGAATGTTTCATACTGTACCAGGTTGCATATGCTTGCACACTAATTCTCAATTGCCGTATGCAGTTTGTGACAACCATCTGCTAAGACCTCCCTTAGAGTTCTTTCTCCCACTCAGCCCAGCTGAAATAAAAATATGGACAGAAACAACTTCTGCAGAGAGATGAAAAAGTTAATGGGGGACTTGGAATTATACTGTATATCTGATTTGAATTAAAGTGCTCTTGCAACTTATGCCCTACTTAAAATATTTCTGAAGTGTAAAACATTAAATATAACAGAAAACTGTAAAAATAAACCTAGGCTTCCTTTGACAGTCTTGAATGTGCTAGAAAGGTAGTAATAACACGTGTGCTGTGTGCACATATTTTATCTAGTTCCCACTAGCAATTCTATAACAGCAGTTTAGCCTTACTTTATATAGTGCCTTATCACATTAAAGCAGAAGGGGGGCTGAGGGGAGAGAAAGAGGGTGTGAGTGTGATGGGGCTGAAAAATCTGCTTTTGGTTACGTTCACGCTAAATTGTCAGTAATTCCGTTAGAACCAACGAAGTCTGATTTTCAGAAGTGCTAGGCATCTACAACTTCAGTTCAAGCCAATGAGATATGCAGATACATGTCACATCTGAAAATTGTGTGTTGTAGGCTAAATTCAGTTTCACAATGGTGCAAGTGAAAAATGAGTTTGGCCCATAAAAAGGAATGGAGACAACACAACATATTTTAAGTGAGAAACCATATGTCTTACTCCACTGCAAATCAAAGTAGATTAAGAATAACTCTACTGATGTCCATGGAGTTACACTAGTGTGCAACTAGTGCAAGTACAAGGAGAATGAACTAAGTCCCAATGCTTACGATAGAAGGAGATTGATGCTGACGGTGCCTCTATTATCACGGGACCAAAAGAACTATAGGAGGTTAAAATTATTGGTTTTCATTGAAAACAAACCTACAAACAAAAGAACATCCTCCCTGTCACACAAGCACATACATGTCACCTTGTGTATAATGTTATTTTGTTAAATCTTTCCAAGGTAGCATGTCAGGGTATTGTCAGGAGCCCTGTTTTTTCTAGTCACAGCAGACAATTTGGTTTGAGAGTCACTAAGTCATGATAGCTTGGCATATGTGTTCTATGTCATTGTACATGAAACCTGTAGGCTAGGTACAGGCATCCAAAAGCCCGAGGCAGAATTGATTAAGCCTATGCAGGTTTCTGTAAGTGGTGTAGATTAATTTTGGAGTGAACAGAACATACTTTTGCCCTTTGGTAGGGAGGGGTGCTGTCATACACCTGCCAGCAGGCCCCATGGGCTCCCTGGCTTGCTGGAGGTTGCCGAGCATAGCTGAGTGGCCAGGTCAGGCCACCTCTGATTGGCTGTTGGTCTTTGCAGCAGAAGCCTCACTTTTCTCCATAAAAATGTTGAGGAATCTTCTACTTTTGAAAAATCTGGGCCCATGAAGGTGGGTCAAATTAGAAACCCTAATATTTTTAAATCACCAAGTCCACACAATTTTGGAGAGCCTTGACTGGTTGACCAGGTGAAGAAATAAAACTGCGGTGATTATGCTAGATCTGAAAATACATTAGCTAGGTTGGAAAAAAATGTATTTACAACTAACACATCAAATGAGTAATTTATTCAAGACTCATTCAAGAGAAGTATGGTTGCTGAACAACCCCCTCGATCTAATATTTGTATTTTTATAAATCCTCAGTAAATACTTGTTTTTGAAAACTTAATAGAAGTTGGAACAGAGCCTTAGTATTTTGCATTGAGAACAAAGGCTAAAAAAAAATGTTTAAAACCAGAAATAAATCATGCATGGCTTAAAGTTCAAATTTATTCAAAAGAAAAGTCTCCTTAGAACCTACCAAATGCTATGAGGAATGAGAAATGTTGAATTCAAGAGAATTAAATGTATTGATAGCATGGGAGTCTAATGGTAACTTATTATGTGTGGGTACATTAGGTCTGGAAGGTGAAAAAAGAATAAGTAAACTAAATTTTAGATTCTACGCACGCTACTAAAAAAAACGTTTTGGCCAGAGCTATTTCACTTATACTACATTAATTCTACAAAATGGGAATCAGCAAAAAGTTTGATTACTGTAAATTACTGTACTGGGTCAGATGGCTTACCAACTTTTAAAAAATCCTTTGCATTCTATATGTCACCACAAATGCCTGGCTTGATTAAGAATGAAAAAAACTCATATTAATATCTAACAATTGATGCTGTTTATTTACATTTGTGTACTTGGCTTTGTGTGGAAAATGGTATTTTATTGGTTAACTCGTTACTGCATAATCTGCTGTACATGTAGTTATTTTGGTTCAGAGGAGGTGACATGCTGGAGTAGACTTGATGCTCATGGATACTTGATTCTATCACTCAGCTCTTCAGGTGGCTTGTTCTGAGATAATATGCAAGCCCTGATACCTCTGTGCCTCTGTCCATTCCCACCCTTCTTTTAGATTGTAAGGCTCTGGGGGCAGTGACCTATTCTTACTGTGGGCTTGTGCAGTGCCTAGTATGGTGGGCCTCTAATCTTGGCTGTGGCATCTAGCCACAACTATGTTATAAATAATAATAATATAAGCATGGGTGGATCCAGGATTGTGGCAAGGAGGGTGCAGTCAAACAGACAGAATTCATGCACTATACTGCTATGACCATGCACCCCTTGCTATGACCCTGGCAGTAAATTCTTTGAGTTCCTGCCTGCAGCATTGCATGAGCTTTATAAACTCAGTGGCTGGTCAGTGCAGGGTCTACTCAGAAATCCCTGCTTTTAAGCAGCTCTAGATCCCAGGAGTAAGCACTACTGCAGTTTTCCCTTTACCTTTCTCCTTGTCCTTTGTCCTCCTCACTGACATACCAATGACGTCAGAGGGCTCACAGTTCATGTAGCGCATATCCAAAGCAGGTATGTGATTAAGCCACCACACCCTTGTGATCCACCCCTGAGTATAAACACTGTTTCTTGGACAATTTGTTTAAAAATAATATAGGCAGGAGATTAAATGGCACACATAAACACATCAAAGGAACTATAACAGCCTTGACATAGTAACAATTTTTGGCTAATACTGTATAATAAGGGATGAGACAGATAGGCAATGGGATATGAAACTGGAGTCAATAGACTAAGATTCTAAAACATAGGATCAGAGTTGAGAATGAAAGAGTCTCAAGCAAAATGTATCCCAAAAGAAGCAAAATAAAGTGAATGGCAAGGGAAAGTATGAAAATATAATATTGACAGGGAGAGATAAAATGCCAGAAAGAAAAAGGCTCTGAGGATGCACAAATGAGTTAGGATGCTGCAGATAAAAACATGAGAAAAAAAGAGAGCAGGTGATGTAGAGCAATGCTATATAAGGAGCAGTTATTGATGCTGTAATTCAGATGTACACAACGGCGATGTGTAGGTGGTGCATGTGCATCCCCTGAGAGCGCTGATGCACTCCTTCACAGTAGCATTTCACATTTAGGCAGCGGGTGGGGGGACAGGCGGGAGTGCTGGTGCCCCCTGAAAGCACCAGCCAGGGAGTGGGGGTGCCAGGAAAAGTACTGCTAGCACTTCTGGGCACATCCCTGGCCTTTCCAGGCATGTTGTTCGCACATCTGGGCAACGTTCCCTCTTAGAGCCAGCTTAGAGGCACTGCTGCTTCTGGGTTGGCGTGCTTGACCAGTCGCGGGGGGACCCTCTCCGATTGGTGCGATTGGGTCCCCTGGTTGCTGACTGGGCATTGGGTGGACAAGTGTCCCCCTGACTCAGGAGGCACCAGTCGCCCATGGATGTACAGTTTAGCTTGTTCTCAAGAAAATCGGGTTGTTTTCTTGATTAGGCATCTAAAATAGTTTCAGAAAGGAACTCAATAAAATCTGGAAAAAATTGTTGTTTATGTTGCATAGAAGTGCTTAGTTCATTTATCTCTATCAGCATATTTTAGAACTAAACCAACTTGTATAACAGGTATATGACCAATCTCCCCAACATATATACAGTACCTTGAAGATAAAAATCATTGTATTACATAAATATAAACTACCTGTTGTTGCTGTTAATACATTTAAATGTACCACATTTAATGCACATTGAGATGCTATAGCTGGATGATGACAAGAGAACAGCTATTGACTTTTGCTCCTCTTAATCGGTGATATTGTATCATCAAGCAGCTCTCTGTGATGTTATGAAACAGGTGCATCAGTAAACGCAGAAATACTTACTTCAGAGTTCACAAGGTTAACATAAAGAAACTGCTTACAATTAAAAAAATCTTTATGTGTTGTTCATTAAGATAAAACTATGAACAAAGAAATATATAAAGAACTGCTGAAGATGCACTGTTCTAAATGGAGAGCTTTGTAATGGAAATAGAGCTGGGGGTTAGTTTTCTTAGGTAAAGTAAACTTAGAATAGGCTTCCCCTGTGAGTGTGGAAGAACTCAAAATCTATTCCCTTAAGATCATGCAGTGGGATAGATACTTCACTTGGGCCAAAACTCAGGTCTTCTGGCTATTAGGACAGTTCACAAGCCCTATTTTCACTTATAGATACTGGGGTTCATTTTATGCCAAGGTTAAATAATTAAGACAAATGTGTCCATGGTGTTAACTATAATATATATATTCTGCAAGTAGGGTCAAGTTTCACTTTGGGGTAGACTAGACTATTCCAAAAGAGTTTAGTGGAGTTACTCCATTCTTACTGAGATCAGAATATGGTGACCTGAGTGTGAGTAATTAATTATATATGCATACTTTGAGCATGTTTGTATTTAGACTGGGAGAACTGCACTATCGAATGCCTACATCCATGTATTCAGTATAGATGTGTGGCAAGAATCACCACAGGAAACAACTTAATGACTGAATCCTGAAAAACACCTGCAGCTGATTAGTTCCTCTTACCAGGAGGTGTTACTGTGACAATATATATCAATCTTCTTTAAAGTAATGCATTGCCAATCAGCGGTCCACAACTGCTTTAATGCTTCCATCATCATATCCATGGCCTTCAAAGCTAAAACTGATGGACCTTCTGTCAAGACCCAGATATTTAATCAATGTGACAGCATCCTACATATTTTGAACCCTAGAGGCCTTTGAAAAGTTTAATGCAGCTTCCAAGTAAAGTTCAATCCACATGGCTGAGTCCCCTGAAGTATTTTCCTCAAAAGCTACCCTTCCCCCAATATAGGTGTATTAAGTATCTTGTTCCTTTTCATTATTTATGGAAACAAACAGCCAGATTGGAGGACTCAATGTAAAAATACAGACTTCTGAGAGTAGGGTATTTGGAACTTGATGGGTATTTGAACTATAAGGGTATTTGGAAGTTGATGTAAGAACTGTTGTTAAAAAAGAAGTTTGAATATGTATGAAGACTGTCACCAACAAGGGTGGCTTCTTCCCATCAGAGTTGATTTACTGAAAGGCATATTTCTGAGGGAAGGATGGATGGGAGAAGGAGAGGGAGTGGATGAGAGGATATACAAAACTGTATTATTTTCCATTGATGCTTTAAGGACTTTTTATAAACAGAAGGCATAGTTCATAGTCCATATATGCAATAATGTAACTTTACTGACCATTTAAATTACTCTTGATTTACATGCATACACACCAGATCAGAACCTGGCAAAAAAAAATTTTAGTTCACAATAATTTTCTGGAAATGGTTATTAAATTTAAAATAAATAATAAATGCCACACACAGTTATTGTATCTATTTCTCTTTGGAAGGGAATTTGGAGAATCCTAGTGACTGTATTTTCTTTATCTCCTAGAATTTTACCCTTTATATGCAACATTACTGCACAAGCTCCAACCTCATTGTCTGAACTTAATAAATACTATGTACTTGTCTATAATGGAAGCAAAGTTATAGATATTATAGTTACATATATTTAAGTCAGCACATTCGTTGATAAACAAGGGTTACATCTCAGCTGTATCTCAGATATATTAGTGTAGTCTTTATAATCCCAAATTTTTAAACAATGTGAAATTACATTATCAAACATGAGAATCCATTAATGCTAGTCATTAGGTTTTAATTTATGCTTTTATTAACACAGAAAAGAGTAAGAGACTTTGGCTGATTGTCTACTGCTGTATAAATCTAGTAAAGATACAGTGTTTATTTTCTGTATACACTGTAAAGACAATAAGAGAATGTCCTAGGAAACAATAACTCCTTTGATTAAAACACTCACTGACCCCTAGTCACTTACAATAGGTTCTATCGAAAAGGTGTACTGAAGATACTACATTGCATAAATAAGCTGACCTGTCAGCTTTTTGGCAATTTATGGAGCTGGTCAGCCTGTATGTTAGTGCAGCTTTTTGTTGCAATGAGATGTAATGGCTTTTCAGCGCACCATAAGCACAGTTGTGACCACAGGCTCACTTGTGTCATTTTGTGTGCAGTAATGAAGCCTGACGAGTGGTCTCCTGCTTGCAGATAGCCGGCTGTTGTCCTAAAAATGCAAACCATTGCCTCAGGCCATGGAATCAGGAACAGGCAAAGGACAGTGGCACAGGCAGGGCTCCCCACTGCTCATCCTCCCTTTAGCACACTGTACTTGGATGCAGAAGAATAGTCTTTACCCTTGTACATAAGGACACAATGAGAGAGATAAAAACAATGGCACAAAGGCCATGTTTGAAATCAGGTTCTGCAAAGTTGAAAAGCTGACATTTGGAAAAAAAAATCATTTGGCAACACATTTTTCCCTGTACCAAGCGAGTACTTTGAACATGAAAGATGCTATGTGGGCATTTCTCTTGATGCTTTTGTATACATGCACACACATGCATGCACATGCACACCCACACATGTGTGTGTGTGCGTATGCTGTGCGTGTGCGTAGGTATAGCACATCACAGAAACAATCCCAGGTTGTTTTTTAATGGTTCATTAATGTTCCATGGTACAGGCATGCCAAGAGTGCTGGGTTCATGCTCTTCAGCATACAGTCAGCCACACAGCTAATTTTCTACTCTATTTAAGAATCCAAGGGTCATAAGTGTGCTACCTTGTTCTGGCTGGTTAAATACTGTGGGAAGTCCTATTTTCATGAGACCTGTGAAAATAAATCTGTCCTAAGTCAAATAAAAATTAGCCTTTGTCCTGAAATTGTATGATTTGTACTGTAATTATACTTTACAATTCAGCTCTCTTTCATTCCTTCTTTTTGCATGTACACTCAGTACTGCCAAGTACTTGTGGCTTTTGTGGCAGAGTATTTAATCAATATGGAAACTTGATTTTTTTTTTAAGTTTTGATGTTCTTTTCTCTATATGCACATTCTGTGTTCGATACATTTGTGTTGGTAATGAATGCTGGAGCTGAGACTACAAAACCAGTTTTGCTACAGCCCTCATTTTGACAGTTTCTCAGACTTTTTCTCCTTGTTCCTGCTAGTTTCCTGTAAAATCCTCTTGTGTATTGCCTAAGGATTTTGAAAATTTGGGGAAATTTGAACAAAAGCTCCGTAAACATTTTTAAAAGCCAGAGAGGTGGAAAATACATATTTATACATTGTGCATAAGCTAACTGTTATGGACACACATTACCCTCCCACCACACACACATACAGAAAACTTGTAAACAGATATACTTTGAAACTTGGCACATAAATGTTCTCACTGAGGAATATCGGTACATCCCTTGCTTAGAAAAAATTGATTGGAAATGTTAAACGGGAACATTCAGCTGCATGGTGTAGAGGGAAATCTACCCCAAAATGCTACAATGCAGGAGAGTGTTTGAACAAAATGTTCCTCCTGCCACTAGTTTGGTAGTCAACTCACCTCCTTCCCTCTTTCCAATCTATGGGTCAAGTGAGAAAGTGGAAGTGGCTTGGGAAAAAGGGTATTCCTTGCCATATATCTTTCTTCACCTGAACCTTCCAGCTGATCCACAGAAATGTCCGCATAAATTTAAAGTTCCTTTGCGACTCTCCTACAGAAAGCTTTCAGGGTCTCATGATCAATGGTAAGGAAGCTACTAGCTTTGTCATGTTTCCATGGTTGAGGAGGCAGAAGGGAAGAGGCGTGTATTCTCCCTGCTACCATTTGGCTAGGGTCTCTTGTGCCTTGGTTTTTTAGTACTGTTTCATGTCCCATGCTTCTGCTAGTCCTGTAGTTTGAAAGTGAGATATGTTCTTTGTAGCCATGTTACATTTGCAAAAAAAAAAAAAAACCTGCATAGTTTATTTCTTTCTGCAAGGATGGAGGAAATCTTGAAAGCTGCATGCTGTGCACAAGCAGTACATTCCATTAGGTGTGAAAGATCACAAAAAATTAGGAAATGTTATAAATTCCACTGTAACATTAACTCGGTGATATTGTACTTAAACAATATTTTACGTGTTTTATTTCTTAAATGTGTAGTTTCATACTGGCACATTACCGATTGAGACAATCTAAACCTTAAAATGAATAGGATATGTAGTATTGCTTTTTAATCTTCAACCTTTGCATTTTGTGACATTTTGGGTTATGAGCTATGCAAAGTTAATGCAGTATTTGGGTATCTAAAATACAAAATACTTGTACTTCTGGGACAGCAGCTATTTCTATGGATACAGTATGTTGAACAGACATGAAACAAAGGAAACCAAAACAGTTGGTTCTCTGCTGTCAAGGAAACAAGCTGCTCTTTCTGCTTAAATATCCCTTACCAAAAACTAGAAATAAAACTTGAGTAAAGGCTTTTTACAAAAAAATAGGGTAGAGTTTGACTTAAAGATATTGCTATGAATCTATTTTCAGATGTCTCAGTAACAGATATTGTTATGTCTGATGGAGACAAATCACAATACTTTCCAGTAGTTACAGGAAAACTGCTAAGAATTAGATGCCTGGTCAAATATATATTCTTAAGAAGAAATATAAAATAACATTTTGGGCCTAATGGGAGGCTAGGAATGAACTGGAAAAAAATTGGTGATTTTTCTGCTTTTGACTCTTTGTGCAAAATATTTATTTGCATTGTTGTTATTCAAGATCTATTTTTGCCTTCATTTAACTTCTGAAGAGATGAGCAACTAATGAAAAACTTTAAAAATTAAAATTTAAAGATTAAAATTCATTTAATTTAATGTAAAGGTACTCTGTTTATTGACAAAAAGGTTTGTGAGCATTTCTAGAAGTAGACTGAAATAGGAGACTATGGCAACTTGGAAAAAGCCGTAGCTATGTGGCAGGATTAAAATCTATGCTGCAAATAGAAAGAATGAAGTGATTCTCAATATTTTTAAACCCAATCTGGCTGGTAGGTACAGGAATCTGTAAAAGATCCAAATGTGAATGAGGTTTTCTTTCTTGTACACTTCATTTGATTTTATTTGTGCTGGCATAAGATTCCACAAGGTCCTCCCAGGCTGGGGCATAGGTCAAAATATCATTCATAGACCTTGTACATTTTTATAGGAAATATGGACCTGGCTTAAAATGTACCAGTGAACAATAATTTCATAATATGTTTGTAATTACAGATAAAAACAAACTGTACCTGTCTAGTTTTCATTAGGTTATGAACCTGAATAATCTTCTGAATTACCTGTTGGTTCTCAACAGTAGATCTAGCTCAGAGTATAAATGAGGCTCAGATCAAACAGTTCATAAAACTTTGCTTTTATGGTCTGTGGGCCCAGACACTTACTTCCCTTGGCAGATTTTCCCCATCAGTAACTATTAAGTGACACTGTGTTGATAGAAGCTGATGTAGACTATTGGCATATTTAACCCATCATATGATTAGGGGATGATCTAAAGACCCTAAGCAAAGAATTACTGTTTTAAAGTCATTAGGACTTTGTCCCACTGTCTGTATAGGTATTTATACTAAGCTCATTGTGGTGATATCTGTTGTATTTGCAAGCAATGCTAGAATAATTCTCCATGGAGCTGTTCTTGAGTAAATACCGCACCTTGAATAATCTCTTCTGAAATATACATTTTTAAAAGATGGAAATTGACAGTCTGAAAAAAAGGTCTCATGTCACATTAAAGTTGTAATGACACAACCCAACCCTCACTAATTCATGGTGAAGCCTTAGTATATCTCTTTAGTTGATTTTTAAAGTATCCTATTCACAGTCTGTGGATTAAGAAATTTTGGGAGATTTTTAAGTTTGAATGTCTTTGCTTTCTTAGGTTGTTTAGCAACTTTATTGTTACAGTAAATCTTATTTTTTTCTGTGTACTTTTGAATGTTTAAGCTGAATTTAATCATTTCTATGTGTGAAATCCTTTATTTAAAAAAAATCAGTTTATCTGATACTTACTGCTCTTTAGTACAGCACAGCTTGGTAGCACTAGGTACGTCTTGTTGAAAGTATGTCCATAAATATGTCCCTTGCAGCATAGAACAGCTTGTTAACTTGGCAGTCCTCAGCAGTTTGCTTTGAAAAGTTTGTCTCAGATGTGATAGTCCAAATGTAGGGCAAAACTCAAAGTAACTTTTTAGCTAATTTTACCAATTGACACTTTCATTCCAGTTTTAACTGCCTACTTACTTAACAAAGACTGCATGGCTTCTTCCCTGTATTCTAATATGAACTTTGAAGTGCTTCTCTTATTAAATGGGCTGGGATACTGAAATACATTTTCCAATGCACACATAGAGAAAAAACATCCATGTTATAAGTCGATTGCTATTCTAGCTATTTAACCCTTTAAAATTGTATGGGCAATACAATACCTCTAAAAAGCTGCAAACTATTATGTGGGAAAAATTACTGTGAAGTTTCAAAAGGATTTCCATTCAAAGGGCTTTATCCTTATGTTTTAGGAAAGGAAATGAGTCACAATGAATAGCCCAGTATTTACCAATGATCTATATACAATAGATACAGACCTGATTTAACAATGATCTCCTATATATAGTATATAATTGTATATACTGCAAATAATATATACTGTGTACTGTTTATAATTACCAATAATCTACTGTATATAGATCATTGGAAATTCAGGTGCCTGGGCTGCAGGAAAAAGATTATCATTTTTTTTAGCAGGTTTGATGCTATTGAGGATTCATTCAGCCTTCATTTGCTTTTATAGTACTCATGGATAGTTTTGTACAACATTTTTTGTAAGTATGAGAATGCAAGTATGGCACTCAGATTATTTCTACATCAAATAAAATGCACTGGCTTGATTTAAATGATATCTCAAATGGAATGCTTCTCAGTTTGTGCCTTTCAGAGTATACAGTGGTTTAAAAGCATTAGGACTATGATCAGAGATACTTGAAAGTAGGTTACAATGGTTAGCTAAGTGAAAGAGAATATCCCTTTGTCATTATCTTCTGGTAGGTCTTGTTACTCCTCTGGGCATGCTCCTAAGAATAAATTAAAAAGGATCCACTGAGGACCATTTTGCTTTAGGTTTTTTTTTTTAATGAATGCCAAAAGCTATTGATAGAATAGTAGAGAATGTTTACAAATGCCTTAGGAAGAACACAGCAGAATGTGGAACTAATTGTATTTATTCAAGATAATTATGAAACACAAATGACCATTACTTACAACAAGTCCCCTGACAGCTAGACTTTGACTCATGGGAATGGGATAAAACGCAGTAAAGAAAGACCTTAACGTTAAGTTATATTATTCATATGTACATCATACAGCCACACGAGATGCTGGAGTAGTTTCTTAAACATCACCCTTGTATCAACTGGGTGTATACATTTTTTGTTCCTAAGATGATATGTGGTGCTTACGTCAAAGAAGAAAGCACCATTTTCTCAATGACAGTGAAGATTAGGATTTTCAAAAGTGCCTTAAAATAGAAATAAGAACCTGTTGACTTAGGCACTTTTGAAAATTCCACATATTGGAGAAATATTGTCTCACCTTAGATTATCTCAAATAGTTATTACATGGCTAGACATGTTGAAGGGAATGATAGGTTGGGAAGAGTGCATATAGCATTTAAGCAAAGTACTTTCTTGACTCTTACAATTAGTCATGTCACTGGATCATGTAGGTGGCATTCCACAAAATGCACATGGTTTGCTGCACAACGGAGGAACAAGAACTAAAAGATACAAACCTGCTGCTCACGTTCTATGTTAAACAGTTAAATTGTTCCATTTTAATTGTATACAAATTCTGTTTTTCCAGATCAGCTTGCCAAACCATCTCTAACAACCTGTTTAAAGCTAACTGACATTTTTTGCATATTTTTGCAACATAATGTAATGTTATATTATATATAATAGAGGACAAACATAGGATTGAGCTGGAATTTCATAAAATATTTGAAAGGATGCTAGCAGGAAAAGTTTCAACTTGGAGAATTTTAAGTAAACTAAATTCTAAATTCAGAGTTAAGCCTTAATCTGTCTTCCTGCTATTGTAGTTGGTATTCCAATATGCTCTTTAATTATTCTAGAAGTTACTCCACCATATAGTATGCACCATTCAAAAGAGTTAATTTTCTTGATTGAGCTGCATTCTCTGTTTTAGTATTCTTGCTGGAGCTCTGGTTGAACTGTTTTGGCTTTGAACAAGTAAGCAAAATGAGCACAGGTCTGATACTACATCCCTAAGAGTTTTTTCAGCTTAAGGTTCTCATGCAAGGATGTTATTTCTGAGGATATTTGACACTGTGAAAAGTATGATGGTGCTTGTGTATGTTGCCAGCAACCTTTACAGCTTTGGTTGACTCCAGTTCCAGAAATGTTATAAGGAACCCATGGCTCAGGACAATCCAAATGAAACATCAGCAAGTTCTTATTAAGGCTGTGCCTTTGGCAGCATGATAAGAAGGAAATATTTGGGTGACATACTGGACCTACTGAAAACACTGGGAGTTCCATAAGTTTTGTAAGATTTCAATAGGGTCATGCAACTTTGCAACTCATGCAATTTAAGATATTAGATAATCAGTGCAGTGTTCTGAGAGTGAACTCTGTCAGAAAAGGGTTATGACTAAATTTGTTGAGCAGAGGTTCCCAAATGACCTCCGAAAGATACTAGCAAACAAATTGTGACCAAGGAATATCTGAAACACTACAAAAGGAGTAGAGCAGTTTAATTAAAGAGGTACTTTTTTTTTAATGGCCTGGGTTACTACAGACTAATCTATGTTCAATTTTTACACCCCCTCCCCACTCCAAAAAATATCTATTTAGTTCAGTGGTTAAAATTGTCAAAAGAAATGGGATCAGGATTATAAAACATACTTCTATTGTGTTCTATCTTGTTATCTACTTTTTGAAGTAAAAATAATCCTGGGTTTCTCAGTTTCACTTCATACAAAAATATACCTACCTGATTTTCATTGCTTCTCTGTGGTTTAATATGTGAATCTTTTTGCAGCAGAAATGTCAAAATTCTGCACAGTATGCAATGTGATTCCATACGGCTGATCTACATGATGGTGTCAAAGCAGTTGAAGCAGAAGTGCCTAACCACAGATTCTACATGTGGGTACAATGTACATACCTGGATGCACTGGAATATTTCATCTGGGCATTTTTTAAATGAAGCCCTTTGAATTTTTATTTCAAAGCAGCATTTAGCCCAATTCTTTTTATAAGGTTTAAAATGGGTTATATAACTCCAGAACAAAATAAAATCCATTATTTTGAGTCATACAAAATGTTTCAGGTTGATTTAAGTTGTTTCTTTTTATTAAGCAAAATATATATAAAATTTATTTCAGTCTAACCCAAATTGATCTTTTTCCTCCCAGGTTTTTCTGTTTGGCCAGTTCAGAGCAATGGATCCAGCATCTTCTGGCTGGCCACCCTCATTCTTAACTTACAGCTAAGAACTCTGTCATGCTGGTCTAGTCTGTTTCTTGAGCTTCAACCCAGACAAGAAGGAGCCTGCACTTCTGCCCCACAGGGATATTGGAGAAACAGTATCTCATTTTTATTATCTCAAATAGTTATTGCATGGTTAGAGACATTTTGAAAAGGATGACAGGTTGAGGAGGGAGCAGATAGCATCTATTTAACTACCTCTGAGGCAAATCATTTGGTGGAAGTATGTAAGAATGTTAAGTTAGCAGGGCTGCTCATAGTATATCAGCTATATGCACTTCTCCAATGTCACTAAATGCAGGTCAAGCAAAGCTTTGGAAATAGTCTGTTTGTGATCCACCCAGATTTTTCCAGAAATATATAACATTTCTTAGCAAAGCAGAATGAGGTGAGCTGCACATTCTGAGTCTTGTCAGTCTTGAAGAAGCAAAGAAGAACATCTGTTTGTATTTTTTTCTCTTTGTGAAAGTCCTGCTCCGTAAGGCTTAATGAACTGCCCATTGACTGCCAGGCCCTGAATAACCATCTTGCTTTTCACAGTCAGTCAACAGCTGATCCCCAGCTGAGGTTCTGGGGTGAAAGTTCACTGACAGAGGTGGATGAGGTTAAAGATAATAAGAGTGTAAAGATCCATAGGGAGTTCAGCTCATGTACAAAGTCATAATTACATAAGTCATTACCATTGTCTGAGTGAAAAGATATAGCTTCAAGCAGTGAGAGAAAACATTTGCAAAGACAGGATTAAGAATTAAGGACAGAAAATAACAGGCTTTCTTAACTGGATGCAGTATGCCTTGGATACAGTCTAAAGAGAGAACTGTTTGGTTATTTAAGTAGAAGTCTATTAAATAGATCACATTGTTGCACCAAATTTTGATACTTTAGCACAGGGGTAGGCAATTATTTTGGGCGATGGGCCAGTTCCTGAGTTTTGGCAAGCCATCAAGGGCTGCATGACGGACAGTCAGAGGCAGAAAAATATTAATTTTCTAAATTTTTTAGGGGCCCTGTGGGCCAGATAGAATGGCCTGGCGGGCTGCATCCAGCCCACAGGCTGCATTTTGCCCACCCTCACTTTAGCAGGCCTGCTCTCGCAACATTTATTGACTTAAGCAGGGATCAGTTTTTTTAGCAAAGGTATACACAGAACATATTACTGGGAGCTTTAAAGACCAAGAAGTTGAACAGAGCTTGTATTTGTATAAGCTGGGTGTTGATTTCATGAGTTGGACAAACCTCATATGCTACAGGCCAAATTATGCCCTTGCGTGACTATGCCCAACACTTATGGATGTCAGTGTGGCAGTCATTGAAAACTGTGGGAAATCTGTATGTGTATCTGAAGAGGAATTTGGCTTACTAGCTAATACACTTTGCCATGGGGATATGCCTTGCTTCTGGTTGACTTCATCTCTTTCCTTAGCCAAGGTAGAAAAAAATCATGTAAAACTCCTGTTAAGAACCATTCTGAAAAGCCACCTTTCTCCAGTAGTATTTAGTTTTAGTATGCTGCAATATTGAATAAGCTTTCTTTATCCCATGGTTTTGCTGGTCAGTAGAGTTAAGAGGGGTTTAACTTGTCTTGCCCCCCCCATGTATTGTGGCATGCAGTCTGTAATCGGATATGGTCTCCCTGAACAAGTATATGGCCACTGGGTCCACATAGAAGACACTGATCACATCCTCTGCCAATCCTCAGCTGCAAATTAAAGCTGCCCTTCAGGCCCAGCCCTCCTAGTGATTCTAGACTGGAAGTACCACATGCCCTCCAATAATAGGTAAGTGTTCCTGCTTGGCTTGCACAGGAGAAGATCAAATACAATGTGTGTGAATCAGATTTGAAAATTATAAACACTATGGGGAGACCCAAAGTTTAGTTCTGTTGCTGTTGTGACTCCTGTTGGCTACCCCAGGAAGGGAGGGGTAATCCTGAAGGTCTGAGTCTGTGACGGGGTATATGAGAGTGAAACAAGGTTGGTTAGAAGGGTTATGAGAGAGAAATGTTTTGAGTGTTTGTTATGGAAGGCCACATTAGGGGATGCCTTCCATTCTCTTCTTTGGGCTCCTCACTAATGCCCAGTCCAGCTACTTGAACAGGATGCCAGGATAAAAATTTGCTGCTCTGTGGTTGTCAGTACTTATTTTGTGCTGTGAAGCTGGCTGAAGTGATAAGTTTACAAATGCATTTAGCATTGTTGTATTCATATTTTGCCTGAGGGCATATTGATCTATGTTACCATATTGACTCAATACTTTTACATCTGCTAACAATCGGCCTACTCACTTTTTGCAAAATTTCCACATTTCACCCCTTTCCTCATATTGGCGATGCTTGAAGGCAAGATACACTTTTTGGTGCTGTTTCAGAAAGCCACATAGATTTGTGCAGGTAAATACTGTACAGTAATTTCAGATTCATTTGAACTATAAGGCAAAATAAAGAGTATGACAGTTGCATGCCTACTTGGCTTTTGTTTTCTAAATGGTAAGTATATAAAAGGCATATATTGTATTTATGAAAGTACAGGTTTCCCTCGCTTTATGCAGGTTCTGTATGTGTGAATTCGCTCTTATGCAACTACCCTTTTTATACCAAAAATTCATTATAGGTGAGGTAAATTCACTCTTATAAGATCGGTGTGATGGAAGCCCACAGTAAGCGGCTTTGTATGTGGTGTGTTGTGGGAGTGACACACACCAAAATATAGTCTCCTGTGTGGATATGTGCTCTTTGTTTGTTGTCTGCGACACGTGTTTTCATAGTTGCCATCCCCATTACGACAGTGCCCTGTGCTTCTGTGTACTGTCTGCTGTTGGAGAGTGTCAAAATTGTCTTGTAAAAATGGTAGAAATGGGTCTTGGGGTGAGTACAGTCGAGGTCTTGGAACATATCCCTATTTGTTACATTGTAAAGTGGGTTCCCTTTATGTCAATTCGAGTTATGCGCCGTTTTCCAGGAGCACATGTACAGCATAAAGTGAGGAAAACCTGTAATAAAGAAAACAAGAGGAAATCTACCCATTAATGTCTAATTAAACTAGTTAAGAAAAAAGAAAGCAGTGGCAGATTGGTCGTTGGTGACTGATATGCCTGTAGCAGCTGAATTGCCACCACAGATGATTTATAATTTTTACTAATATTCTCATTCCAGTTTTAACTGTAAAGGTCACTCACCAAAGGCAGAATCTGAAATAGGTATGAAATAGTTTTTGCTTAACTTTTAACATTTACTTAACTGATTAATAGGTATAAATCTGACATGCAGCAGACATAACCATACTCTTGAGGAGATTAAAGGATTAGTCACTCACAAATTTAATCAGATTAATCAGAGATTTTGAACACAATATATAATTCTACCCATAAGAGGGGATACATGATAGTCACATGTTAACCTAATTTGGAAAGGGGTGCTAGGTTCAGGCAGAATGATAGAAGAGGGAGGAAAACCTTACTAGTTACCAAAAGGATTTTGTAAGTACTGATTTGTAAGTACTACCTAAAGAATTTTTCTTAGTGGATATGTTCATTTGCAAAGTAATTATAAAACCAACATTGTCTGACAGCCTAAACAAAACTATAAAATGACTGATATAGTATATTGCTACATGTTTTTCATGCTGGTATGCCATAGACATATGTTTGTATGTTCTTTCTGGATGTGTCTGATGTTCAGTTCCTCATCTGAAAACTTTATTCTCACCTGTGGGTCTTTATTTTTTATTTTAAGTAATTTCTAGTTTTTTCCTCTGATACCTTAGATCTGAAATACAGGATAGGGAAAAACAACAGAAAAATTACAAACCGTGTCTCATGCGGAAATGTTAAGTTCTGATTTGATAGAGTAAATTATGCTGTAGTATAAAAAATGGATTAATTCTGACCTCCTCCAGACACCCAAACCAGAATGTGAAGCTGTATTTATCTATGGAAAAATCTAGCAGTAGCTCCTATACACAGCTGAAATAAGTGGCAGTGGTGGGAGCAATTCGTAGTGTGTTGGGATCCCAGTATTTCTTATAGTGGGAAGAATTGTGGAATTCTTGTTTAAGAACAGCTGTAAATTAGATGGCAGTCAAAAAAAGAACAACTGTATGCATACTCAATATGAATGCTGCTTTAAGGATTAAAGAAACAGGACAAAGAAGGTAAATGATCCTCTGTGTTGTTGTTTTTGTCCATCATACCATTTTTCCAGATAAATTCTTATCCATCTTACACCTTGTTTTTTCAGCTTTCACTTTCTATTTCTGGGGCAGTGACATATACAGGTTTTCTTAGCACTAGCAAAGGGACAGATCCCTGTGTAACTCCTAGTTCCCTAACACCTAGTCTTTCAAAAAGATGCACTTTTTAATGGGAAAAAAAATCTCCATGTGCTTCAGGAAAAAGACACTTTAGCTGGCAGTAGGCCAGATTTCCACTCCGGCGGATGCCCTGTACTTGGCAAAACACTGAAATGTGCATCTGCAGTCATTCTTCTTTTAAGATTTAATAACTGCAGTTCTTTAAAAACCACAAATATAACTCAGGAGTAACATAGTAGCTGATGATTTAAGGCACCATATTAAAAGCAAATGAATCACAGATATACAGCAAGCAGAAAGTGGAACTGGATTCTCAAAGAAAATGCAAGTATTAGAAACGTATAAGCTGTCCATGTGTACTGTGGTATCTGACATACGACGTGTGTGTATACAGCTACATATGCACGAGCACATGTTAAAACGTGCTGCAGAAATTCTCTTCTCTACCCCTTCTTTTAACTACTCATTTTGCTAGGCTTGTCAATGCTGACAGGAAGCAACAAGCCTATTCACAGTGCTCTGTGTTTTCAGGGACTAGTTATACAAACTCATTTTCAATACCTCCCATCTTAGCACCCCTGAACCCCATTGGTCAGCACCACATAGATTAGCAACTTTTTGCTGAATTGTGACAGTTGCATTTCGCAAACGCAGCTTGCAGCAATTGGCATCATAGCCCTCTCTGGATTTTTGTCTGACTTATAAATGGATTTCTGGCAGGGGCTGTTTAAGCTATGCACATGCAGCTCTGCCTTTCAAAAATGTTTGTTGCAAGCTCTAGCTTTATTTTTTTCCCCTAGAAATAATTTACTGAATTAAAAATGTGCCAATCATAATCAAGATGACATTGTTTTATTTTCAAAAAGAAGCCTATCCCAATTGCACATTAATGATCTATTTGCAAACAAACTTGTCTCTACCTAATGCTGACAGGGAGGGGAATGGAGGGGGGAGTTGCTTTGTGATACTGTCTGTATGTCTCGTGCTTCAGCTGATGGAATTATTGTTTATTTTTTTAATTTTCAGAGGTAGGTTGATGACAGCTGAAGAAGACTGTATTTGCTGAAGAGCAGCATGATGGTAGAGAGGAGCGGAGTTCCTGAGGGAGATCTAATGGTGCCTCTCCTTCCTGCACAGAGATAAAGACTTATAATAAGCGTGTATGTTCACCATCTGGCTCTGTGCATGTGGTCCTTATGGAGGCGAAAGCAGCACAATCTGTAAATGATCAGGAGCCATAGCACTCTCTCCAGAGAATCCACGATGCAATCAAGGTGACAGATGGCATGGCCACTGCTGTGGCCTCATGGAGAAGATCAAAATCACCTTCAATAAACTCTGACTGAAATGGGCATGAGCACCTCAAAAAAGTCGGTTTGTCAGTCAAACTGCGACAGCAAGCTGCATTGGGGAAACATAGCGGCCAGCTCTCTGTTTTCAATCGTTTCCGTCTGACTGAGCCTGAACTATGATCTTTCTCAAATTGTCCTTTCTGTTTAGCTGAAGCAGGCCAGCAAATTGCCAGATTCATAGCTTTATTGAAGGAAATTGAAAACATGATGTCCTCAATTCAAGGGACAAACAGCTGGCAGGTGTTTGGACACCCAAGCACATAAAATGGACCCTTAGTCCTTAACACAAGTTTATCCAACTTTTGCCAGAATAAAGAGAGATATCATAAAATATATATATAAAAAATACAATTCCAGTTTAACAGGCATTAGGTGACTATGGTTATATGACTGAAAATGAACCTTGAGTATGTAGTGGGTACTGGATTTTTCACCCATTATGGAAAACCTACTACATCTATTGCTAATTAGAGCATTCTTTATTTCCCCTTTGGTTGAATATATTTATATATTATTATTTGCCACAGTAGCTGCTTACAGATGTGAACCCTCCCCACCCCCCAAGCACTTAAATCTCGGCATGCCCCCGCACTGAATACAGTGCATTTCCAGAAGAGGCATCATGTTAATTTGACCCATGTTGCCCCATGTCTGTATCCGGGGTGGGCAAAATATGGCCCAGGGGCTGGATCTGGCCCACCAGGCCATTCTATCTGGCCTGCAGGGCCCCTAAAAAATTTAGAAAATTAATATTTATTTGCTCCTGGCTGCCTGTCAAAGATGACAGGAACCAGGGGCAGTGGTACCCAGGTGAAGCCAGTGGCAGGACTCAACAGCAAGGCCCGCCCAGCCCCACCCCAACCACAAGCCCCTGCCTAGCAGAGACTTCTGGCCTGGGATTGTGGTGCTGTTCCTGCTTCCCTGCACTGTAGAGGGAAATGCGGTCCTCAACAGCTTGCCAAAACTCAGTAAGCAGCCCTCCACCTGAAATAATTGCCCACCCCTGGTCTGTATAGATCATGCACTTTAGCGGGGCTTTTTGCTGCCTTTATTGAATCAGCTATTAGATAAAAGCTTCAAAAAGCCCTACTGAATCTCCCAGTCTATACAGACACTGGGGAGCTGAGTCAAACTAACATGTTTCCTCTTCTGGTAATGAGCTGGGTCTTTTTTTTCAGGTCTGTCAGTAGCCAATGATTTATTAAATCTGTTTTATAAGGCCCTGGTTCTCCATTCCCACTGGTTTCTACAAAGGTTGAGTGTGCTCTGTATTTCTCATGGTTTGGTCAGTGGGGCAGGATTCTTCAAAAAACTGATCATGGCTTGAAATTATCTCACATTCAAGTCAAAGGGAATACAGGGCACTTGGCACTTCACAGGATTGTGCTCCTAAATCAGGAGAGAAGTTGTGTGTCAGACCTTTCCTGTTCCCTTTTACTGCCTGAACAGTAACAGACAAGATGAGGTAGGTAGACGGGGCTGTAAGAGACCATGCATGTGTCTTTGCTTTTTTTAATGCTGTTTTCATGTGTACCCAGGACCACAGCATACTGAGCCGGGCTGGAGCAGCCCTGGCTGGCAGAGGGTCCTGGGGGTCAGCTGGGGCTGCTCTGACCCTACTTAATGTACTGCAGAGGGGCTGGTTGGGGCATGAAGGTGCTACAGTGTGGGGTTAACCAGCAGATAGCCCCCATATTGAAGTACCCCCATGCCTTAGGTAGCCCCATCACTGCATGTGTTTCACTGCACTTAAGTATGCCATTGTAAGATAGTACTTGTGTCAGGCAGTACTATCCTACAGCAAAATTAATTAGTTTACTGGCACCTAATAGCATGGCATGTGTAAATGGTGACACTTTATTGTGGAGCTAATTAGTCAACTTTGGAGTAAAGTGTCTTGTCTAGATGAAACCAATGGATATGGGACTTTCAATTTCAAGATCTTTGAAAATTTCTCAAATCCTTCAGTGGCCAAAAGTATCTCTTTGTTCTCAGATTGAGACCTTTTCACAATGATTTTACACCCCAGTCAAGATTAGCCTCCTCCTCCTGGGAATATCTTGGAAGAAGTTTGTTGTGCTGCAGGCTTTGGAGAACATGGAGTAACTTACACTAATGCTGTTACTTAGGTAGTTCCTACATGGCTCAAAAATATGGGTAATTTATGGACTATGAGACCGGGAAGTACTATTTATCGCCATTTTACAGATGAGTATCAGAGTAAATAAACAGAGCATCAGAGACATCAAGCAGCTTGCCTAAACTCACACAGGATGTCTTTGGCAGAGCTTAGTATTCAAAGGGACTCCTAAGTCATCGGCTAATGTCTAAACTGCTTTCTTGTTTTCCCACTAGTGAGTTCTTACTTGATTCCCTTGAGAACATTGGTCTCTAAAGCCATAGTCTGTTACATGGAAAAAGGCTGCTTTGCTAAAAGCATGAGTGCTAAAATCAGCTCAGGTATCTGAAGAACAGACCTCAAATATCAGCTGCATTGTGGAGAAACCACTAATCACTGGGGACAATGTAAAGGTCATATTTGTTACTTGAGGATGGATGTGGGTGAATGAGTAAGTACATTGGGGGATGACTATAATTAACTTAGAGTTAAAGTCATTTTGTTGTGATAACGATGCATGTGTACTTGCAAATTCTGGTAATTGGGCACATTCTGAATTGAGAGAGAGAGAGTTAAATCTGAAGTGAATGTCATTGCATGGATAGTCAGTTAGTTATCTGTCCCTGAAGAAGATTCTACAATTTAACATGCTTGACATCTACCATGGAAGGCGAGGGGATGTTTAGGAACCCTAGGTTGCTCCTCTCTATTTTTTAACTCTCTCTCAGGTAGCAACTGAATTAGTTGCAACTGTAGAATAGACTGAATACTGAGAAATTTGCAGCACTAACTCAGTTTGCCTACAGCACTGAGATACATCTGTAATGTTCTGATTCTAAGCCTACCTTTTTTACCTTCAATAAACCATAAACATCACAGTTAACAGATATGCTGGAACAGCCTATAATCAGGCACCCTGAAAACTTTGACTTGTACTTAGGGTATTTTTGTGCATGAAGTAGAAACAAAAATTGGATTTTTTTTCTCAATGTAGCATAATGTTAGAATTTTGAGTGCATTTAACCCTTTGGTTTCCTTGGTTATTTGATTCTTTCATGAGATTTTGTAAGAGCAGTAGCAGTTCAAGGTTGTTTACATCTGTAGTTATTAACTTACGCTCAGGACAAAAACTGTAATACCTAAAATTGAACCCAAAAATGTGGGATCAATTTATGACAGGGTCTGTTGGTATTCAGAATAAATATAATAC
>NW_017728886.1:209411475-209424672 GCF_001723895.1 Crocodylus porosus | reverse complement strand
CTTTTATTGTACCACTTGTACAGTTTGGGCTAAAAAAAGATATACAAGATAGTTGGCTTCCAACTATAGAATTGGTCCAATAAAAGCTATCACAAAACCCCTCATTTCTTATGCTTTTTACACAAAAGTGGGAAAATGATTTTTAGATCCCTTGGGTGTATGATCTTGTTTGAACTTGTAGTTCCATTCTACAAAATTGTCATTAGAAAGAGGGATCACCCTTTGGAATAATGTATATTTTCTTCAAAATATGTATTTTTTGGATATTTTCTTGATAAATTTTAAATATGTTTTGCATAGTTATCAAAGATAGTATGTTGTGTTAAGTGATCAGGACCAGATGACTTAAACTAATAACCACATGACTTAACCATAGAGTTGGTCAAATTTACATTCAAAATCCTCTGCAACAAAAGTTGTCTTTTTCAGAAATGCAAATATTAATAGAGAATTTTTAAGTATTTCAGAAGTTTCTGATTTTTTAAATAGAAAAGATCAAACTCGCCCCATTTATTTAGTTAGTTTTTGATTTTTTTTCAAAAGAAAGGGATACATTGGAAAGGAAGGGGAAAACAAAAAATGAAAAGTAGAAACTTAAAACATTGTCATTTCATGTTTGCAATATGAGACATTTGGTTTTTATTTCTTGCAAAGAAATAAACCTGAACATTTCAGGATGTTTTTGTGAGAAATTAGGAGAACAAAAAGCATTTTAATGTTTGTGAAACATAACATTTTTTAAATAAAATGAAAAACATATGGTAGAATATAAATGGAACTACAGTTATACAATGGCCATTTTGGGCTATTTTTTAATGTATGGGTACCTAGGCTGAAATTACAAAAGATAATATATACAAAAATAGTATTATGCCTGCAGTTTTTCACGTGTGTGTACAGTTGCAGTTTTGTGGTGACAAAAGTTATGCATGCATTCTTTTGAGGGCATAGATTAGATGCTTCCCATTGAACGTTTGACCACTTATTATGGCAACCAAACCTCTAATTAGAAAGGTCATTTTAATTTTATATTTCTATTTTATATCTGCTATAATTCGCATGTATAGCTCTGTAAATGCCATTGTTTGTGGAAGCCAATCAGTGAATCTATAATAGTCTATTCAGGATTAGAGGCAATGAGCAGAAAGTGCTGAGTTAGTAATATCTACTATATTTCATATCATGAATCTGCTATACAGTGTAACTGCCTCAAGCCATAAGGTAATTATATGCCTACCCTCCTGCATCTGGATGGCAGGTAGCCTACTCATACCTACTTATAGCTGCACCAGAAGGAAAAGACTGGAAATCTCAGAAGGGGAGATGCATTGCTCTGTATAATAAAAGGTAGTTTCTTTGTCTGGCAAAACACTCCTTTTGTATGCACATCAACCAGATGGTCATTTCAGTTTGTCTCCGGCTGTGAATCAGACAATATGGCAGAATTAAGGGAAAAGCAGCAACCTTTCCCTCTGTCCCTCCCCCCGTAAATAACACTAGAAATCAACTCTCTTTAGGGAGATTTCATTATATGCATTCATTTCTTCCAGGATTTTGGAATTAACTTTTGCATGTGGGTGTCCTGGATGCCTTGCTCTCTTTAGGGTGCTGTTAGCTTCATGGTAAAGGGTTAGGACTGACAAAACAAAAAAGAGATTAGGTAATAAAACAGGCCAGTTGCATGGAGGTCAGGGTAGCGTTTAGCAATGTACTTTTAATACAGTTATATTTCTCATGATGTGCACTTACTGGGGTACCCTTTAGGTCACATCAGCAATGCTGAGACACAAGTTGCCTCTAGTTAGTAATAAATCTCTGAGCAGAGGGAACTGTTGTGTTAGTGACCAAGTTACCTTCTGCTTCAGTAGAGACAGGAAGTCACAGCATTACTTGGCAATCTCAGAGGGAATGGCTGGGTTGGACATATATAAGGGTCCAGAAAAGAGACAATTTCCCAACCTAGTATGGCTGTATATCCTGCTACAGACACCTAAGAACATCTAAAATAAAATATAGGGGAATAAATTATATAAGAAGGAGGGTTCATAAAATTGCCAACATAATCCAGACTTCCAGAGGAATTTACGTAGGTTCATCCAGTGACAAAACTCTGAGTTCAGCTCTTGGCTCTCAAGTGAATCAGATCCATGCAGAGTTCAGGCAGCCCTAGCATGCTCAGCATATATTTGCTATATCACTGAACAGTCAAACATATGTTAATTGACTTGCCTAGGCACCATTGTTCTAGGCAGTAATACATGGATTCAACATAGACACTAAACTCTTGATGATATCCATTAATTTAATGGATTTGGATCAGTGTCTTCAATTTTGTTACTTAAATAAATATAGGCAAAAGTAGAGCTAAATCTCATTTCAGTGACTAAAAGGTGTCTATATGTAGCTGTACATATGTGTGGGGGCGGGGGGCACTTGTTACATTGCTAGATGTACACCTTGCTGGGGTTGTTTGACCCCAGTACTCTTTCCTGCCATGGCAGGGGGTCAGACTTGATGATCTACTCAGGTCCCTTCTGACCCTAGAAACTATGAAACTATAAAGAGGGGGCAAAACATCATTTAAAGAAAATCAGCATCTACCTGTAATAGCCACACATGGTTATCTGTGATACTGTAGTTATTGATTTAATATAAACATAGAGGTACTGTTGTGTATTAAGTGTGAGTAAAAAGTCAACTTTTGAAGAGTGATCCCGGTAAAAAAGGAAAAGAGGTTTTTTGTTTGGAGTATTAAGTTATTTTTGCAGAAGAGAACTTCCTACAGTTTTTATTATGGGTCATGGCTTGTTTTGATCTATAAACTTTGAGCCATGAACTACTGTAACTTCACAGTGGGTCTGTCTGCTGACAATGGCAGTTTCCATAAAGTTCAAAGGTAGAACAAGGGGTTTATAAGATATTAAAAAGGAAGTTTCTCAGAAACATGCAGTGTTGGTTTAATTTCCCTTTGAGTCTATTGGAAGCCAAACTTCTAGGCTAGGTACAGATATTACATTTATATTGGTATAAGTGATCAGAAACTGGTCTGCACCTGTAACCAAACAGAAGTTGGTCTAAGATAGACCTGGATGAATGTAGTGCATATAGACCAGTTTAAAAATGACAGAACTTGGTCCAAGAAAGACCAGGATGGATGTAGTACTATATGTAAGTGACTTAAGTTATACTGGTCTATTGAACTTCTGTACCAGATACCCTCCTGACTCAGGTTAGGTCACTGTCTGCTGGCATCCCAGGCTGCTTTGCACTCCACCCCCTGCTAGCTCTCCTTTGCAGGGAGGTGCGCTGGAACTTGACCATGACAGAGCTGTCAGCACAGGTGAGGGTGGGGGGAAGGGAGCATCTGTAGCTCAGTGAGCCCCACAGAAGGACTGGCTGATCAGAGCTCTAGCAAATTGTAGCTGGGGTGGGGTGGGGGGCAATGAAATCCTGACATCAGTGTCTCTCCACAACAGAGCAGCAAAGGAAGGGGGACACACTGCTGCTTTCACTGGGACACACACACACACACACACACACACACACACACACTGCTGCTTTTACTGTTGTGTCATGCAGGGACACGGGTGACAGGATTTTCACCCTCTTCCCTGCCTGGCTGTGGGTGCATCTGTGTCCCTGCATGACAGAGCAGTGAGGGAAGTGGGGACTGCTCCTGGCATGGCAGTCATGTGGGGAGCAGTCCTTGCTCCTCTTGCTGCTCTGTTGTGCAGGGGCACAGATGCCAGCATTCCCCCCTGCCCTCCCCAGCCTGGCTGTGGAGAGCACATTTCAGTAGGGGTGGGAGGAGGGCTGCTTCCCCCATGCCCTGCAGCCAGTCAGGGGTGGCTGCCAGCTCAGCTCTGCCTGGATGTCTCTGGTGGCCAAGAGAGCCCACAGGGCATGGTCAGAGGCATGCAGGAGTGCCCCCGATCTGCTGGGCTCAGCCAGTGCTGGCACTTTGCATGCTCCCCCCAGCCCCACATCATCAAAAGGAGAACATCTGTTCTGTTCACTTCTAACCTAACCTAGGGCATTTAAAGTAAAGTGCAAAATAGACTGCTTCTGCCTGGGGCTTTTTATCCCTAGTCACTGTCCTTGCATTCCACACTGTTCCATGGAGCAAAATGACCAAGAATACAGTTTATATTTTTTGGTGGCTGTTAAAATTATGCCAAGAAAGAAAAGCAGGCAATCATCTTTCATGGACTGCTTTGTGTTTCACTTGGTTGGAGTATAAATAAGTGTCACATAGTACATCTATTTGCAACTATACAACTTGCCAAAACTGGAAAAAAAAGATTTAAAACATTTGGGAAAGCAGACATTTTTAGGGACTACAAACAGTGTGCAAATCGAGAAGTAAGATATCAACAACTCTACTTACTAGAAAATTATAAGTTTCCTCTGCCTGATTTATCCTAGGGTACTACTGGAGGTCGCAATTTTTTGAGGATGATTGCTGCTGTAGCAAAAATACATGTCATTATGGTCAAGAATCAAATAGTTTGGCGGTACTAGTATATTTAATTATATTTTTAATTCATTAAACTGCCTTGAGACTTCAACCAAATTCAGGGCCCCATTTTGCTAAAAATTATACTAACATATAGTGCCAGGTCTATGTCCCTAAAAGTTCATAACTGAAATAATCAAAGTAGACCCTGCACATTCTTGAGAAGCAAAGCACAGCATTGTGACTTCCCTCTCACACAGGAAGTCTCTAGCAGAGCTTGGAATTACTTTTGAATCCTGGCCAGGTCCTAAGTACAAGACTATCCTTCCTCTCAAGCGGTTCAGATGTTTATGCAAAACTAATTAAATCTGGGATGCAAGGCTCAGAAAGTGCTATACTTCACATTTCAAATTTAGGCACATATGTTGTAAGAATAGTCCTTTTAGGGACATTTTGCTACCCTTTCAAAGATGTTAAAGACAAGGTTATGTTTTGTTTTGAAAAACACCTCTGCAAGTGGCTTGCAATCAATTTCTACCTGTAGAATTTTTTGTTTCTCATTGGTCAAATTTTCCAAACTGGAATGCTGAAAACTAGTTGCATCCAACCACACTTAAGTATTTAAAGTAACCTGGTTTTCAGCAGGGCTTGACACCATAATTTTTTATATTTCAGCTCGTACTTATGTACAGAAAGCGGAGGAAACAAACCCAAGCACCAGTATTTTCCTTCCAATCTTAATAGTTTCTTTCTGCCTTGTTCTGGGATCTTGAAGCAAATACAGTGACAAATACAGTGACACCTTTTCCTGCATGATGCCTGAAACTTAATTTTAAATTGTAAATAAATATAAAGTATATTATAAATTAAAAATACTGTTATCCCTGAAAGATCTGTGAAATTATTCTTTGACATCTCTCAGGACCACAAGTGTATATATACATACTTTCATTTCTACCAGGAGAACTTTTCTGCTATGCCTGAAGATGGGTGTTTCTGCCCAAAAGCTCGCAATTAAAGAAATTTTATTTGCAAAAATCTAGTTGGTCTAATAAAAGATATCACCTCTACCATGAGTCCTGATTCCTTTTATTCCTGAGCACAGATATACATACACATAGAATCATAGAAAGTTAGGGTTGGAAGAGACCTCAGTACGTCAACTAGACCAACCCCCTGCTCAAAGCAGGACCATGCCCAACTAGATCATTTCAGCCAAAGCTTTGTCTGGACAGGTCTTGAAAACATCTAAGGATGGAGCTTCCATCACCCCTCTTGGTAACCTGTTCCAGTGTTTTACTACTCTGCTAGTGAGAAAATTCTTCCTAATATCTTACCTTAACTTCCCCTGCTGCAACTTGAGACCATTCTCCTTATTCTGTCATATGCCACCAGTGAGAACAGTCTACCTCTTCAGGTAGTTGAAGGCTGCTATTAAGTCCCCTCTTAGTCTCCTCTTCTTTAGACTAAGTCCAGTTCCCTCAGTCTTTCCTCATAAGTCATGTCCCCCAGCCCCAAAGGCAATGGGCAATACTGGAGACTGCAGGCATTGATTCCACTACTTCTTGCATGCTAGGCAAGTGTTCTACCATCTGAACTAATTCCCCTGCACACTCCCCAGGCCCCATACACATATATGTATGTCTGTGCTCATAAATGAAAGGAAAATCTAAGGGTTCACATACCACATGATGATTTCAGAAGTCACTTATTCACACAAACACACAGATATATATCTATATCTATAGTAAAATCTTTGTTATCTGGCATTTAAGTAGCTGGAAATTCAATTAACTGTAACTTCTGGCCAGCCATCCGGATGCCATGTGGGGTAGGGAGGGAAGCTCACACACGGCGGCCACCACCCTGTGCTGCCACTGCTCCATGTGCAGCCACTGCCACCCTGTGTTATCTGAAAACCCCTGCTGGGTTATTTCAGATAACCAGAATTTTTACATAACCTTACCCCGGGGATGTCGAATAACAAAGATTTTACTGTATATCTGTATCTATTATCTATATCTATATCTACCTGTGTATTTGTGTGAATAAACACACACACATACACATGCACACACATACGCACATACATATATATATATATATATATGGTCTCTAATCACCAGGAGACTATTGGAGCTAAATGTTGAAGAATACAACCTATTCTGTTGACTTCAATGGAGGTATTTAAAATTCCATATGTGCTAACCTGAAAATAGTATGTTATGTTATGTTGCTTCATATCATGAATAATGCTTAGACTATGATATTCGGCATTGCTTTGTTTAATGGGAATTCTAACAATTCTAAATTTTTGAGGTGGGTGGAAATACTTTAAATGTTTGTTTTTATTTATTTGATTTCCTCCATTTTGTGTGAACCATTTTCATGTCTGTATTACCTAGGAAACAATTGAAAAATAATTTTTGATATGATGTGCTAGTTAGAAGGTTCTTTCTTGGCAAGTTTTCAAGTAGTAATTATGAGTTTGACAAATAACATTTTTAAAGAAAATTCTCCCAATGTCAAGAAAGAGTTATGTTATCAGGTGAATTATGCTATATATTGGTATTATATTTATTAGCCCAACTTGCATCACTTCTACATACCCTCTTCACTCTCATATACTACATCATAGACTCAAACCCATAGGTCCTTCAAGATCACCTCTTCCTCTCTTGGGTATCCAACAGGAATCACAACAGCAATGGAACTAAGCTTTGGATCTCCCCAAAGTGTTTATAATTTTCAAATTTGATTCACATGTATTGTGCTTGATTTTTGTCCTGCACAACCTAGGAACTACTAGGAACACTTGTCCATTGTGGGAAGGCCTGTGGTGCTTCCAACTTAGAATCACTGGGGTGGGCTGTTCCTCCTGAAGGGCAGCTTTAATTTATAACTGAGAATTTGCAGAGAGGATGTGAACAGTGTCTTCTGTGTGGACCCCATGGCCATATACATACTCAGGGAGGCCACACCCAATTACAGACTGTGGGCCACTGTCTGCTCACAACTTGCGGGGGTAGCAGGACAAGTGAAACCCTTCATTAGTCCCCCTCCATTTGGGCTCACCAATGAAACCGTGGGATAAAGAAAACTCACTCAATATTGCAACATACATAAACTAAACAATATTGGATTACTACCCCATACTCCTCATCCAGGTGGCAACAAATGCCATAGCCAGGAGTAACCAGACTGGCTCATGAGTGACTACAGGGCTCTGGGGGCTGGGCTCAAGGAGTTGGTAGTTTTTTCTTCTGTTCTTACTGTTGCAGGCCATTTTCCTAGGAGGGAAGGATGCACTGAGGAAGTGAACAGACAACTCCAACAGTGGTACTTCTGCAAGGGCTTTGGATTCCTCAATCACAGCCCACACTTCAGGGAGTGAGGACTCCTGGGAAGGGATGGCATCCACTTCACACAGAAAGGTAAGTCCCTGTTCTTGGCCAGGATGGCTGATTTTTCTGGGCAGGGCTTTAAATCAAGATTGTTGGGGGATGGGGATACACTAACTCAAGCATGCCCGGGGACCAACATACAAGAAAGCTCCAGAGATAGGGACACTAGGAGAGTCATTCTTGCAGGACCTGAGGGAATAGTTTTCCTTAAGCATGACCAGGAAGTTGAGAGACTCAGAAGGAGGACTTAGGTGCCTGTACATGTGTACTTAGGTGCCAGGAGCATGGGCAACAAGCTGGAGGAGCTCGTCCTCCTGCTCAGTGCAAAGAATTATGACGTCATTGGGATAATGGAGACCTGGTGGGACTCCTCACATGATTGGAGTGTAGCCATGGAGGGCTATGCCCTGCATAGACAGGACTGAACAGGGAAGAAAAGTGGAGTTGAAGGAGTACTACCCCACCTTAGAGGCCAACATCGACTCTAAAAAAGGACAGCTTGAAACCATCTGGGCCAAATTACGAGGGGGGCATGGCAAAAGAGACCTAGCTGTACGTATATACTATAGCCCCCCAAACCAGGGGAAGGAACTCGATCTAGAGTTCACCTGAGAACTGGCAGAGGTTGCATGAGCACAGGGCATGCTTGTTATGGTCAACTTCAATTATCCAGCTATCTCTTGGAAGGAACACTCAGCCAAGTTGGATTGATCGCGTTCCTTCCAGACTGACATCAAAGAGTTTTTCTGGACTCAGGAGGTGCACGAATGAACCAGAGGTAATGCTATTCTACACTTGGTCATGCTTAAGGGGGACGACCTGGTGACCAACTTAAAAATAGAAGGTAGCCTGGGTGACAGCAACCATGAAATCATCATGTTCACTTTCTGTTGCAAGGCAGACAAATTAGATAGCAGGACTGAAGTTTTGGACTTAAAAAATGCAAATATGAAACTCAGGTCACTAGTAGTGAAAGGGCTGTGGGATAAGGGGCTGAAGGTGAAAGAAGTGCATAAAGAAGGGTCATTCCTTAAAGACAGGGTCCTCAAAGCACAAAGGAAGTCCACTCCCACATAAACAAAAGGTTACAAAAAGGCTGGGAAACCCTCTTGGCTAAACAGGGATGTCATAAGAAAGAAGAAAGAGGAGTACAAACAATGGAAGCTTCGGGCATGCCCCAAGGAGAACTATTTAACAATGGCCCGCCCTTGTAGAGAACAGATTCGAAGGGCTAAGGTGGCAACTGAATTAAAATTAGCGATGGGAGTCAAGGACAACAAGAAGTCCTTCTTTAGGTATGTAGTGAACAGGAGAAAAACAAATGGGAGTGTGGGGCCACTGCTCAGCAACTCAGGACAGCTGGTTATTGACACTCAGGAGAAAACTGAACTCCTGAGTGATTACTTTGCTTAGGTCTTTCACTGGGCCAAGGACAAAATCAAGCCAAAGTGGGTACAGAACAAGCAGGGTAGGAATGACTGCTTTCCTACTATTACCATAGAACTGGTGTGTCATCATTTGAAAAAAATTAGCCATATGTAAGTCAGTAGGACTGGATGAACTTCATCTAAGGGTGCTGAAGGTGCTGGCCAAATGGAACCCTTGCCAAATCTCTTCCAAAATTCATGGCACTCTGAGGAGGTACCTGAGGACTGGAAGGGGGCCAATGTTGTGCCCATCTTCAAGAAAGGGAGGAAAGAGGACCCGGATAACTATAATCAGTCTAACTTCTAGCCCAGGGAAAATCCTGGAAAAAGTCATCCCAGAGTCTATATGTGATAGGCTTGCAGAAGGTAGGATTCTAAATGACAGCCAGCATGGCTTCATCATGGGCAGGTCTTGTTTTACCAACCTCATCTCTTTTTACAATCAGGTAACTCACCACTTGGATAAGGGAGAGGAGATTAACATTGTATACCTTGACTTCCAAAATGCCTTTAATCTAGTATCCCACTATGTTCTCATGAGAAAATTGGAGGACTGTGGACTTAACTATGAGACAGTTAGGTGGGTAGGGAGTTGGTTGTGGGATAGGACCCAGAGAGTTCTAATGAACAGACCGATCTATGTCGTCTTGGAGAGAAGTGGCCAGTGGTGTCCCTCAGGGGTCAGTGCTTGGTTTCGTGCTTTTCAATATCTTTATCAATGATTTGGATGTGGGGGAAAGAGCTCAAGGGCCAAGTTTGTGGATGACACCAAGCTATGGGGAAGTGCGGTCATATTTGAAGATAGGCTGCAGATACATGTGGACCTAGGCAGGCTAGCAAGTTGGGAAGATTGGAATAAGATGAAGTTCAACGTTGAGAAATGTAAAGTGCTGCACCTGGGGACAAAACATGCCCTACACACCCACAGGCTTGGCAACGCCAAACTGACCAGCACCATGAATGAAAGGGGTGTTGGGGTAATAATAGACCATGGTATGAATATGAGCCAGCAGTGTGACACTGTAGCCAACAAGGTGAATAATACCCTGGCATGCATCAATCGATGCATCACCAGCAAAAGTAGGGAAGTGATTCTTCTACTCTACTTGGCATTGGTGAAACCACAGCTAGAATACTGCATCCAGTACTGGCACTGCACTTCAATAAGGATGTGGTAAAGCTTGAGAGAGTCTAGAGAAGGGCCATCCGTAAGATCAAAGGTTTGCATGGCAAGCCATACGAGGAAAGGTTGAGGGACCTGGGACTCTTCAGTATGAAAAAAAGAAGGCTGAGAGGGGACTTGATAGAGGCTTACCACTACATCAGGGGCATATATCAAGGGCTTCATGAACAACTGTTCACCAGGGCACCCTTGGGGAAAATGAGGAGTAATGGCCATAAACTCCTGGAAGATCATTTCCGGCTCAACATTTGAAAAAACTTCTTCACAGTTAGGGTGTCCAGACTGTGGATTAGGCTTTCTCCAGAGGTGGTGCAATAACCTACCCTGGAATTCATCAAAAGGAGACTGGACAGTCACCTTGATGGGGTAACCTGACCCCAGTTGTCTTTCCTGCCTAGTGTAGGAGGCTGGACCAAATGATTTTTTGAGGTGCCTTCCAGCCTCACAGTATGTGAATAAATGCAGAAAGATGCCTTGTCAGCATGGTTCTTGACAAGGTTTTTAAATGAATTTATTTTGCCTTGGCTAAGGAAAGAGACTAAGTGAACAAGGCATATTCCCATGGAAAAGTATATGGTATTAGCTATTAGACTAAATTCCTCTTTAGATGCATGTATTGGTCTCCTACCCACTATTGCGGTTCAGTGCTAGACTCCTTGTCTTCCATGTGGGAGACCCAGGTTTAATTCCCAGATGCACAGGTAATTACTACAGCCATTGAAGTGCTGAATATCTGGACTTGGTCTGGCCTCTGGCTACTGTGCACTATACTATGTTCTCAATGCTCTAAAGTGGGGATGCAAGGTCTGGGCAGCCTCCATACTCCTGTCTAGGAATATGCATCAAAGGGTCTGGTGTCATCTCATACATATATCATGATCCAGAAGGATTGATGTTTGCCTACTACTGGTCTCCCACAGTTTTCAATGAATGTGACACTCACAGCCATGAATGCTAGGCATAGGCATCCAAGGGCATAATTTGGCCCATGGTATATGACGTTTGTGTAGCTCATGGAAGTTTCATAGTTTCATAGTAGCTACTGTCAAGAGGGACCTGAACAGATCATCTAGTCTGACCCCCTGCCACAGGCAGGAATGAATGCTGGGTTCACAAGACCCCAGATAGATGATCATCTAACCTCTTTTTGAATTTGCCCAAGGTAGGGGTGAGGACCACTTCCCTGGGGAGTTGGTTCCAGATTTTGGCCACCCTAACTGTAAAATATTGCCTTCTGATCTCTAACCTAAACCTATTATCTATCAGCTTATTACCATTGTTCCTTGTCACCCCAGGTGGTGCTGAGAAAGAAAAGGGCTCTACTTATTTGCTGTTGATCTCCCCTGATGAGTTTGTAGGCAGCCACCAGGTCCCCCCTCAGCCTCCTCTTGCTGAGGCTGAACAGGTTCAGGTTCCTCAGTCTTACCTCGTACGGCCTGTCCTGCTGCCCTCTCACCAAGTGGGTGGCCCTCCTCTGAACCCTCTCCAGGCTGGCCACATCCCTTCTGAAGTGTGGCGCCCAGTACTGGATGCAGTACTCCAACTGTGGCCTGACCAAAGACTCATAGAGCGGGAGTATCACTTCTCTGGACCGGCTTTGCGGAGATGTGCCTTTGGATGCATGGCAAGGTATGGCTGGCCTTGCTGGCTGCAGTCTTGCATTGGCAGCTCATATTCATCTTGGAGTCAGTAATGACTCCAAGATCCCTTTCCACCTCTGTGCTTTCAAGAGGGGAACTCCCCAGCCTGTATGTATGCTGTGGATTCCTTCTCCTGAGGTACAGCACCCTGCACTTGTCTACATTGAACCCCATCCTATTCTCATCTGCCCACTTTTGTAGTCTGTCTAAGTCTATTTGCAGCCTCTCTTTCCCTTCAAGTGTGTCCACCTCGCCCCACATCTTAGTGTCATCAGCAAACTTGGACAGCATGCTTTCCACCTCCTTGTCCAAGTTGCTGATGAAGATGTTAAACAGTGAGGGCCCGAGGACCGAGCCCTGGGGTACCCCACTGCTCACATCTCACCAGGTTGAGTACAACCCATCCACCACTACTTTCTGGATGCACCCCATCAGCCAATTTTTTACCCGTCCAACTGTGCAGGCACCAATGCCACAGTCACTTAATTTATTGATGAGGATGGGGTGAGAAACAGTGTCAAAGGCCTTCTTAAAGTCTAGAAATACTACATCCACAGTGACACCATCATCCAAGGATTTAGTTACTTGGTCATAAAAGGCAATCAGGTTGGTCAGGCAGGACCTGCCTTTGATGAACCCATGCTGATTGACCCTGAGCATGATCTCCCCTACAGGTGTGCTCCTTGATGATTCTCGCTAAGATCTTCCTGAGCACCAAGGTGAGGCTTACAGACCTATACTTACTTGGGTCCTCCTTCCTCCCTTTCTTGAAAATCGGGACCACATTAGTCAGTTTCCAATCCCCTGGCACCTGGCCAGATGACCGGAATGCTCATACAGCTGGGCCAAGGGCTCCGCAATGACCCCTGCCAGCTCCCTCAACACCTTTGGGTGGAGGGCATCTGGAGCTGCAGATTTAAAAATGTCTAGCCCTTCCAGAAGATCCCTAACTACATCTGCACTGACTGAAGTTCTGACAGAGCAATCCCCAAGATTGTCCCTACCTCTGGTATGTGGGATATCCTGGTCCCTGTTCAAGAAAACAGAGGCAAAGAAACTGTTAAAAATATCAGCTTTCTTGTTTGGC
>NW_017728886.1:209368064-209411195 GCF_001723895.1 Crocodylus porosus | reverse complement strand
AGCCAAGGGGGTTTCTGAGCACTCTTACCCCCCTTGCTTCTCTCAGGGACTGTCATCCTTTGGGCCTGGAGGATCACCCCCTTAAGGTACAACCATACCTCATGGACTCCCATCTCCTCTACCTTCTAGGCCCTCAGTGGTCTTCTAAGCTCATTGAAGTTGGCCCTTCTGAAGTCAAGGGCTTTAGCATTGGTGTGAGCCCTTGATGCCTTGCACTGGATAGCGAAATCCAGCAGGTGATGATTGCTGTTGGCCAGGTGGTCAAGGACCTGCAGTCCCCTTACCAAGTCATCCCCCATGGCCAGGACCAGGTCCAGCAAGGCATTACACCTAGTGGGGCTGTACACTTCCTGGATAAGGTGAGGGTCCTGTAATACAGCCAGGAACCTATACGAGTGGTTAGACCTGGCTGTCTGCTCCTCCCAGCAAATGTCTGGGTAGTTTAGGTCACCCATGATAACATCTTTTGACCTAACTTGTACAAAGTAACACCCACTTTGTACAAATATAAGCTCTATGCCACTTCTTGGGGTTTAAAGCCCTCAGCAACATGTTTTGTGCATGTAAAACACCTGTGCTAAAAATAGCTGTGCCTACTTAATCAATATGTTGCAAGTGCAAGTCTGCTAAAGAATCAAAATGTGGTGCACCTACATAGTCCATATAATAGATCTGGCCTACAGAGCTGTGTCATCTGGCTTGTGGGGCTCCCAACGTGTGCACAAATTTGGTGACGGGGAGCAGTAGCAGCATTAATTGCTATACCCTGCTGCCAAATTTCTGGACATGTAGGGAGCCTTACAGGCTGGATGATATGGCCACATACCCTTGTTTTATATAATACTAGTCTGTGATGGAGTTAACACGTGGGGTCATGCTGTAGCCATATCTGGTGCACTTGTATACTGGGATCTAGCCTCTGGTCCCTGGGGCCAAAAGGTTAAGCACCTCAGTAATAATATTCTAATATATTTGGCGTAGGGAAATAGGCTGGATTACTTTGGGGAGATATTTGTTTAAAATGTGATTGAGCTCAATCAATTGGTAAAAGGTTTACAATATGGAATGGAAAAAATTCTGAAAGGAATATTTGCATGCACTGGTTGTTTCTGTCTCTTCTAATTATAATTTCATTCGATACGGACCTTCTTATCTTATTATGATGTTTCTCAGGCATGTGGATCAATGAGGGTAAGAAGAAAGCAATATATAATTGCAACTTATTTCTTACTTTTCAAGATGGAGATAAAGGGGTATACATATAAAAACATTAATAAGATAACTTATTTGTGGTAGGGATTACAATATGCTAGTGTCAATATACATGAAAAAGGCTTCATCTTTTCCTAAAAGTGTTTATATCTCTATATAAAATCCAAGTTAGGTTAATCATTTTCTTTGGTAGTATTGAAAGTGTAGGCAACATTTGCAGGGGTCAGCTAAGTAGAGTCTATACAAAAAATTATGGAGTAGTGTATGTTTGTTGATATGAATGTGGGATTTTTGCCTTCCTCCCAAGTAAAATCATGGACAGTGTTACAGATAATTTTTAATTTGGGCAGATTTAACCTTCATTCCATAGAATATCATCATGTGCTTTGTAAATGATACGTATTACAGGAGGAGATATTTTAGGAATACAAGATGTCTGACGGAAGCATATACACACTTTACTCATCAGGAGTACAGAGACATATCGACTGACAATATTGCTTCTAGTTTCTTTAGCAAGCAAGAAGCATTACTTAGTATGCAATACTGCTGGTTTTCAAAATGCCACCATAGACATCCATGTTGCAGAGGTGTTGGTTGTAGTTATGTTGGTCTAAGGACATAGGCAGTTAAGGTTCTTTGGGTAAATCTGATATCTTTTATTAGACCAACTAAAATAGCTGGAAAAATTCTTCTTTGCAAGCTTTTGGGTACAAACACCCTTCTTCAGGCTGAGGAAGTTTGCAGCCATTCTGTGCTCTTCCTGGATGGGATGTGCTCTATGCTATTCTATCCCATCCAGCTTGCAAAGAAGAATTTTTCCAACTATTTTAGTTGGTCTAATACAAGATATCAGATTTACCCAAAGAACCCTGTCTACCATAGACATCCAGGCATTTCCTTCTTGTTGATAACTGACCTAGATGACAGAAGACAGCTGACTGTGGTGTGTATTAGATTTATGATGATTGAAGTGTAAATACATTTTTTCAGGCAGCCTGCATTTTAAAATTTTAATTAGTTTATTTTTTGTACCTTTTTAAATTGCAGCTGAAAGGAATCTTTAAATATACTTCTGAGATCCTTTTCAACAGCCTTATATCATTACTGGCCTATGGGAGCTGATTTACAGCAGACTGAGGGATGGATTTTTAAAGGTAATTAGTCATCCAACTCCCATTGATTTTACTGATTTAAGAAATCAGTAGGAGTCAGGTCACTAAATACCTTTAAAATGTTGAGCTATAATGACAAGCTCATACAGGAAGTCTGGCAAGAAGAGAACTGAATCTGGGATCTTGAGTCCTAGGCTTATAGTCCTTACAACCAAAGAGAAATAGTTAGTTGTGTTAATCTGAAGTCAGGCAGAAGGCAAAGTAGATTTGCATCTTATAGATTAAGCATGTCAAAGATATGGCCCACAGGCTGGGCCTAGCTCACAGAGCCTAACCCCTGATGTTGGCCCTAAGTCTTGAGTTGACCCACATGCCACATGTGTCATGTGCTGGACTGGGTCCATGCATAGGTCTGGTACATACACCACAAGTGGTGCCTGCTCTGGGACCCATGCCACACACAGCACCCACCTGAGGGAAGTCTAGGACTCTCCCCATCCACTTGCATACTAAATCCAGCATCCATTCTAGCTGGTCCAGGACTACACAACATGCAGCGTTCATTCTAGCCAGTCTGGGCCACCTCTGCTATACATCAACTGAATCAGAGTTTCATAGCATGAGCTTTCATGGAGTTGAGCTCACTTCATCAGTTGCTGTGGAAGCACATGCACAGAGCAATCTACAAAATGGGAGTGAGTGATTTGAATGCAAAAGACAGATGAGAAGGGGTGGGGGCAGGAGATATGGGGACGGAGGACAGTGCTGGAAAGGCAAATAAGCAAACTCATAGGGACAAGGGGGGGTCATAAAAACTAACTGCGGTAATGAGGTAAGAATCTGTAGTCCTTGTTTAAAGCATACTTAATACAGCCCAGTCTGTGGATGATTGCTTGTTTTGCAATTTCCTGTTTAAGTTGGTTTTTAAAATATTGCTGCGTCAGAACGCTTATTCTGAGGTCAGCAGTGAAATATTCAGGGAAGTTCCAAGAGTTCTGCCACAACAGGTTTGCGTGTCTTTCTGGAAATGATGCCAATGGTCTCTATTGAGGAGGGGGCACAGCTGGAATGCAAGGCCTGGTACTCTGGTGAGAATGGGAGTTAGGTTGCTTGAGAGGCAAGCTTGTCTGTAAGCCCTGACAGGCTTGTCCCCAGTTGCTACCACAAAATGCTTGTGATAGGTGGACACTGCTGGGTGTCCTGGACACTGACCACCTGTGAAAAAAACTAAGGTGTGGAGGGTTGTTAGACCTCCTCAGACAGCCAGGACCTTTTGTGTGTTATCGCTGTTAGGGGTGGCATTTGGGGTCAGGGATATACATAGAGCTACAGCTGGCCCTCATTCTAATATTATAAAAGCCTACATCTGTCTGTCTGTTCATAATGCTTTATTCACACTCTGAATGGCTGACAAACAGCCAATCAGAGCATGAAGAAGCATTCTGACAGAAGGCAGGCCGCCACCATTATAGTGGGGACAGAGGGGACGGAGTGGGGGAGGCAAAGCCAGCGCAGCAGGTAACACATGGAGGGGTCAGAAGTGGGTCCAGGCCCAATGCGGGGGGAAGGGGAGTGGGCCTGGGCCCAGTGCGGGGTGGGGGGAGTGGGCCCGAGCAGGGAAAAGCTGGCCTGCTGTGGTGTGGGGGGAAACAGTGGGCCTGGCCCGATGTGGCAGCAGCTGGTGGAAGGAAGGAGTGGGCCTCCTCCCCACCTTGGGCCTGGGCCCACTCCTCCCCCACCCCCACAACCCTGCATCAGCCCCAAGCTCGCTCCTCCCATCCCCCTGCTAGTGCTGGGTCGGCCCATGCCTGCTGCTCCCCCACCCCCACTGTGGTGGCCTGGCTTCTCCCCACCCCTGGCCTGGTCCTCCCATGCATCAGGCCCAGGCCCACTCCTTCCTTCCCCCCGCTGCTGTGGCCGGGGGTGGGGGAGCGGGCTTGGACCCCAAGCAGCAGGAAGGAAGGGGGGCCCCGGGGCTCCCTCCCATCCACTCTCCTCCCCCATCGTTCTTGATGAGAACACCCAATCAGAGTGCTCCAATACTCACCCAAGTCGCACCATGTGTCAGTCATTCTTCTCACCTCTCATACTCACGTGCACACCACACCATAGGAGTGTGCTCTCAGCACTCAGGTGTAGCACATGGCACTCGGCTGGACCACACAAGCTACTACACAGGCTCCCCAGATGTAAGTGGGTCACTGACATCATCAAGGTGGAAAATTCAGCTATGCTTAAATTTTCCCACTTCTAATCAGTGTACACATGCTCAGGAGGGATCTTGTGTTATGGACCACATCCAACAGTTATCCTTTCCCAGGAGAGGTTGGTGGCCATTGATGATGCATCCAAAGTGTTCACATTGGGGGCTGTAGGTGACAACCAGAGAGCTTCTGTTGGCCTTGTTCCAGGCATGGTATTGTAGCAGGCTGGAGTGAAGCCTGAGTCTGGCTTTATTGATTTGAGTGGCTACCCTTTTGGGATTGTATTGTAATTGTAGGAATCCCTGCTCCATGTCCTTAAGGGGTGCACCCTAGTCAGTGGGATCAAAACAGATATAATTGTAACAGAGTTTGGCTGTAGATCATGGTTTTAGGATGAAAGATCTGAGTAAAGAAACCTGGTGGTATGAAGGTAGCTGTGATGGTTAGTTTCTGATACAATGTGGTAACAGTGTGGCCTTGCAAACCTTCACCATAGTGCCTAGGAAATGAATATTCTGGGGGAGTATTCCCTAGTGAGTTTCATGAAAGCGTAGAAGTTGTTAAAACACTGGTGAAATTTCATTAGGGATTCCTTCCCATGAGTCCACATGAGGAAGATGTCATTGATATACCTTAGGTACATGAAAGAGATGAGAAGGTATCTGTCGAGGAAATGGGCTTCAATGTCTGTCATAAAAATATTGGTGTATTAGGGGACCATATCTGTGCCTATGGCACTGTCATTTGTTTTCAGGTCTCCTAGGTCATCCTTCCTCTCTAATTTGTAGCTATTTTATACATGGAAATAAATGACTTCCAAACTGGCATGATTTTTAAATTTTTCCATCTTCATAACTTTATGTTGCTGAACCACACTGAGAGAAGAGGGAATTACTTATCCTAATTCCCATTCCTAATGCTGCTGGTTTATGAGATGAAATTCCAAAGTCCTAAAACATTTATGCATGGACAAAATTACTACTGGTGTAGATGTCACTCTTTCCTATCCTGGACCTTGGGCAAGTGTAATTTTTGGGGATGTAATTGCACACCTTGGAGAAAAAGGCAGTATTTTTCTGATTGGACTGATGGAAATATTTTGAAGGTACATTGCAGTTTTTAATGTTTAGCTGTTGTTCTGGGGGAAATGGATTATTGAGCAAAGACAAGGTGAGGCGTGTATAGATGCATGATAAATTCATTTAATATATTGCTCTACCATTTATCACATGGGTATCACCTCCAGGTTTATGAGATGGATATGCTTGTATACTTGTACATTCACTGTCTATTGAATTTATATCAGTAGGTATATATTAAACCTTAAAAAGTATGTAAATAGTACTAATGGTGTGAGTTGCATCCATCTGAAAAACACTGCTCAATTCTAGCAATCTTTGGCACAGTGTGGTAAATTAAGGATTAAGTTTGTTATGTAGAAATAATTATGTCTGTAAAATTATTTTATTGCCTGTTAAAGTTGTATTTGTCTGAGTTTTATTCCCTAGGATGACTTAGAAAGAAAGAAAAGAAAAAAACAAACCCCAAAACAATTCTGCTTGAAGTGAATTGAACTTGACACAAAAAACTGTAAAAGCTGCAGAGTTAGTCTATTGTGGAAATGCATATTTCAACAATTTTTAAATTGTGCATTTTAAACTCAGCGAATAATTATGGTCTATTTAGCAAATATGAATGTAGCCAATTTTTAACATTGTATCTTGTCGGTCTGTGAGACAGAGATGTTATACTGTCAATATAAAGATGCACATGGAAAAACAATACCCCAGGCATGAGTATTTGTCAGTTTTCAAATGTTAATAAATCAGCTGTTTTAATGTTGTTGGATGCTTTTAATAATGCTCATTATGGATCAGCTGATACTTTTAAGCTTCCCTTTCCCTCAAATGTTTACTAAAGGAGTGCAGACTGCATCTGCATCTGATATGTTATTATCTTTGTCTGTCTTTCTAATTCTGTCTTTTGATGTAATTTAAAAATGGCTATGGGAGTGTTTTGAAGCCTTGTGAGAAAAAAAGCTGCTCTCATTTCCAAGAAAGAATTTGCACGTGAAATCTTAGTTAGCAGTTGGTTTGTATGGGGTCAGTTATTACAACCCCCTAAATAGAATGGGTGTACATGGGCTATTATAACACAAATTTTAATAGTCTAGTGTGTGTATGTGTGTGCATGCGCATGCGTACAGACAAACATGGCATTCAGGAGAGTGAAATGAAATGAGCCAGAAACTTCTCACATTTTCCTGGCATCTGTGGAGTGTCGCCATATGAGAACCATATGACTGCTGGCAGATTGGCATGTCAGCTCAAGCATGTACAACTTGACCTCACTGAGCTCTGTGTTTATCAGTTTATAACAGGAATATTGATACAATTTTAACTGCAGTCTTTCTGTGCAAGGACACTTTATCCTTTCACAGTCCTAATACTCCTTTGCTACAATGATAGCACCTTGTTTTTGAAGTCACTTTTCCACACAGCAGAAAGAAAAGGTGCTAGAAGGTGGCAGAAATCTGTTCCTTGAATCAGAACTATTGTTCATTAATTGTTCTTAACTATGAAGTGTATTGTGGAGAGTATGGGTTACATAAAGGATGTTTAGCTGGTTGTTGGTGTCTTTGATTTGCAAATCATGGCTATTTTAGCAACTGAGGCATAGCCATTGTAGGTAGAGAGCTCATGATTGATCTGAGATAGCCACAAGGTGGTTAACAATGGCTACAATGGCTCCAGGCAGACTAAAGATGGTTTTATTGTGCATTTACTTTGGTGGAGGGAATAAATTAAATTCACTTTGGTGGAAGGAATAAATTAAATTAAGGCTTTCCCCTCATCTCAAATGCATTTTACTTTTCCTCCTTTCCATGGAGAGGTGGTGGTACAGATGAATGCTGCGGTATTCTGGTTAATATATAAGTGTTCAAAGACTAAAGTATTGGGCATAATATAAAAACTAAGACAAATACAGCTGTACTGCAGGGAGAGAAACTGGAGAGAAGCCTACTCAGTAAATTTGCTTTTATTCGTAATGATCTAGTATCAGGTAAACATGTCTGTGTCATGCTGGGATGTGGGCAGCCAGGTTGGGGACCACTAGGATATCGAAATGCCAGGTAGGGTCAGGAGGGGCAAGTGGAAGCGAGGAACAAGCTGGGCCAGAAAGCAAATCCAAGAATGGGGCCTAGGTGTGAGCCAAGTCAAGAAGTCAGGAGATCAAACAGAGAGCAAGTCAGGTCATGCAGAGAGCAGAGCTGAGGAGCAAGTCAGAGGGAACAGCAAAGCAGTTTGGGGTTAGGTTGACTTCTATTACCCAGATACTTCCTGTTTCTGTGGAGAGTCAGCTGGCCCTGATCAGCCACTCCTGTGACAAGGAGTGGGCAGAGGGCTTGGCCCTGCTGAAGGCTTCATGATAGCCATCTATGTGGTCAGCTGTGGGATGGCAGGCCTGGATGAATGGCTGTTCTGGCGTGGTTGAGGCTGTAGGTCCAAGGCCAAGGTCTGACAGTCCAGCTGTTTATGACTATGATCTTTATGGATATATGAGATCAGTTAACAGCTATGGAAGAACTTGGATTTAAACTATGATCAGGGGTTACACTGGAACAACTGGACAGGACTAATTAGTATAATGGATATTTGACTCTAGTATTTTACTTGTACTGTCATGGTTCCCATGCTCTTATTTTTACCATCCTTAACTTTTCTCTCATGTGTGGTCCTGTTGACACCTACAGGGCCTAAGGTTGTGAAAATCCCTGATAGTCTCCATGGATATGTACCATTTCATAAGAGGGTGCTTCTGAAAGAGAAAAATGAAGTTTAAGCTTCTGGGATTTATCATCCTTTTCTTTACAAGTTATACGTTTATCGTGTTGACCTAGGTAAGCAAATACTTTTTCATAATTCCACTTCTTTGGTAGTAGCCATTGAGGTGATGGCGTTAAACCCCTTTAGATAGCACTTCAATGATTAGGCACTTTGTTAATACCTGGCTATTTTAGATAGCATGTAGGATAAGTGATCCCTGCAGAAACAGTTGCTGTAAAGAACTGGACCAGGCTGCCTTTTGAATGTAGAAAGGGAAAATACTAATGATTTGTTGGGTCCAGCTTTTTTAACTGGGAGTAGATTAGAAACCCCATTAGGTCTAAAACTGCATTTCCTGAATCACACAAGAAAATTCTACAAAATGGTGTCCTGCCATGTAAGGTTAAATAACACTGTTGTGTTTCCATGGGGGAAGAGTAGTCAAAAACTGCACTTAAATTGAGGTTGATAGATTTTACATTACTATGGCAGCAGCTGAAAGAAGCTAAGAAGCCAGCCCTACATATACATTTTGAGATACTTTCAAAAATTTTTTTCAACAGTCTCATCTCATTATTGGCTTATAGGAAAGATGAAAATAAAACATCACTAGTGTGTAAGTGGCTCCATCCCATTGCAAGCAGAGTGCCTTTTATTTCTAGTTGGTTTTGGCAGGTGAGATTTGGAAGACAAATCAGAAGTCATGCTAAACCCAAATGTTTTTGAGTTAACCCATCTGTAACCTGCATGCAGGATATGGAATTTCAAAAATTCAGAGTTGCAGAATCTTTCATGCATGGGAGAAATTCTGATTTAGTTTGCACAATTGTCTGAAGTCTGAATAGTTAGAGCTAATACCTTGGGAAACCTTGCCATATTAAATTATTGTGAAAAGATGTTCAGACTCTGGAAATGAATAGTTCAAAATGTCTACTTGAGCAATCTTCTTTTCTGCTGGCAGAGAGATACTTGATCAGCAGTACTAGCGTGGAGCGTTGGTGACATCTAGGGATAGAGGAGATATTCAAAAAGAACAAAGCAGCTTTAGATACACACAGTTTTCATTCAAGAACTTGCACATTGACACCCACATACACCCAAGAGTACCATGGGAAGAATTCAGTCTATGTTGGTTGATTCTCTTCAGGTCAGGTTTGAATCTGAATCAAGGCTACAATTCTCATTTTGTTTGTGTATGTAATATTTCATTGTATTATATAAATAATTTGATGGTTTTTAATCATGGCACTAATATTTGTATAGATTATTTGAAATGCTAACATCCCTTGGTTTGAACAGGAAAACTAGTGGAGCATCCTTGAGAAAAAATTGCAACCTAATCTGATCATTGTTCTGCTTTTAAAAGTCTATGTTATGTTTACCAAAAGATCAAATCACACCACTCTAGAGAGACTGACATTAAAAAATTGTAACAGATCTTACAGTTATAGTATCAACTCACTTAAATGATCAATTTATATATCAACAAGGCAAGGCCCCTCATCAACTAATATGTATGGTAAATGGACAAGTCAAGCTGTTTGTGGTTTTTTGTTTTCTTTCATAGGCACAGTACTAAGGGAGGGCAGCTAAGTGTGTGGCTCAGAAGGGAGAGAAATCATTTACTGCAGCATGTGGATGGGTTTGAGTCATAGCAGATTTCTATGCAGAAATGAAATATGGGCCAGGGAAAACACCCCTTTTTGAACACACAGGAGCACTGATTACATGGCCCACAGCTGGAGTTAATCCAGATTTCTGTTTAATTAAATAGTAGCAGTCACTCTGCTGCATTACATCAAAATGAGCAAAGGTGACATAGAGGTGAAATACAAAATGTTGCATGTTCCTCTCTTTATTTCTAATGATACAAAGGTTGTTTTTAAAAATCTTGAACTACTTCTTGAAAAAATAACCTCCCCCCACCAAACATGAAGGCATAATCAAGATATCTTTATCTATATATAGGTACAGACATGTCACAAGATGATGGTATTATTGTTGTAACACATTTGTTATTGATCAGCTGAGTAAATAATGTTCTGAGATAACCCTAGCTACATACTACTGATAATTTCCTGGGGGAAAACCCATGTCATCCTGGGCTCATATTAAGAAGCTATTTCTGGAAAATCATTCATAGATTTCTTTTCTTCTTAGAAATTGGTGTTGCTATGATTACAGGACCATGCAAAACAAACAACCTCTACAGTTTGTGGCTACAGGAAACACTCAGGATATACACAGTATATCTTCCCCTTCTCAACAGCAGGTAAATCTTTTTCTGAATAGGATGTCTGCCTTTGGCGCCAACATTCAGATTTCATGGTCTCCCTGAGTTGGAGACATTGAGGTGGTCCTGATAAATTAGGAAACATTGCCCATAGATTAATATCTGTGTTTTCAGTCCCCAAATCTTTGTTGTTGTTATAATTAAAACTGTTCTTCCAGACTTTACTTTAAATAGTTTTAGAAAACAAGCAGTTGAAAAAGCAAAAATTCCAAATGTGATTGTTTCATATGAGTCATTAGGGTTGTGCGAACCTTCAGTTGCTGATTCGATTTGGCGGAGATTTGGCCAGGTTTGGCAACCGACTTTCTGACTCTGAATCAAATCAGGAGTCCCTTTAATTTCTCTGAATTGAATCAGAGAGATTCAATGATTTGGAGATAGATGCAGCTTTATGTTTTTTCAACATACCTCAAGGTACCAAGTGGCTTGTGAATGCTGAGATGGTGGAGTGGATGCATCCCATGGGAGTGGGGGAGCGGTCCCCAGCACACTCGGCAGAGGACCCGGAAGTGGAACCGAAGCAGATTGCAACTGGTACCTTCTGGGTCTGGGGGGGCACCCAGGGTCTCCCCGTGATTGATTGCCAGGGAGGTGTGGCGGGGTCCACTGCCGAGCATGTAGGGGGCCCTTCCATGCTACTGTAGGATGCTCCATCTGCCCCACCATCTCAGCGTTTACGAACTGTGCCTGGTACCTCAAGGTATGTAGAAAAAACCTTTAAAGCTGTGTCTATGGCCAAATCACTGATTCTCCAAATCAGAATCAAATGTTCAGATTTGGGCTTGGCCGATTCAAATCGGGGCAGTGATCCGAATCAACAGATCAAATCACTGTCCCCCCGAATCAGGCTGAATCCAAATCCGAACAATTTTAACACTGATCAATGTGAAAGGCTTTTTTTTTCTTCCACTGTTCACAATTAACTTGTAGAATTTGTTTTGCAAGATATTACCGAGGCAATGAACAGCAGGATTAAAAAAATGTGAGATGTTTAACTGGATACTGAGACAATCTGGTTACATTCAATAAGTTTAAAATAAGTTTAAAATATTTGTTAAAGGGATGCTTTAAGGGAAGAGCTAATAGATAAGTGGTAATCTGACAGGGAATAAACATTCCCTGTGGGCAGTTTATTTCATGCAGATTCTTGAACATTCCTTTGAAGCATCAGATACTAGACGGACTAGATGGACCGTTGCTCTGGTTCTAGCATAACTGTTCTTATAGTCTTCCCTGCTTTGGCATGCTTTGCATTTATCCTAATTCAATTGCTCTTTATCATTTAAGTAAGGCAACAATTTGTCTATCAATTCTCAAAAAAGTTATTTTTACTTGCCTACAACTACTAGCCCTTCCCTCCCCTTCATTTTGAGGTTTTTAAATGTGTTTACAACTGATGTCTAGACTTCCTCTCCAATTTTATCTATTACCATCTGCCCGCTCCATGTCATGAAAGCAGCTCCTGACAAAGCTACTATCATTCTCTTAACCCAACAACAAAATTTCTTCTCCATTCTTCTTTTCAATCAATCTGACACCTTGGGTATAACTGGGTAGTTCATTCTGGAAACATCCTTTCCCCTTCATTTTTACAGTCTATGTTTCTTCCTCCTCATTTTGGAGCACCCCAGGACTCGTGACAAGAACACCCAGTTCCAGTCATGAGTGAGGAGCTAATAAATACATAGTATCTGGAGTACACACACATACTGAGCAGTGCTGAGCTGTTGAGTTATCGTGGCTTGAAATGCTATTGACTCTGGTGGGGCCAAACCCAATGAACTATGTGATAAATCACAAGCCTTTGGCTTTGGACTAATATTATACATAGTTTGTGCTACGTGTAAATAGGTGCCAAAGTGCTGCTCAAACATGCATTTATGGAGTACTTTTGCTAAAACCTGCTGCAGTTTAAAATAAAAAGTAAAATAGGTTCATTCTGGATGAAGTAAGGCTATGGGTATTATATGCACATTGCTACACCTAAGTTTAATTTCAAGGTTATTGTTTTCAAATTTGCTTCTCACTTCCATGTAGAGGGAGAGACAGTTAGGACAGGGGATAGGAGCTGCCAAGGGAAGACAGCAAAGGAACTACCTGATTCCCCAGATTTATTTTCCCTGCTGTAGCAGTACGAAGGGTAGAAATTCAGGGGAAACGTCCAAAAATTAGATTCCAGACCTGGAAAATTATAACAAATGTATACATTTTCCATATGTAGAATCTAATTATTGGGGAGTTACTTTATAATTTGGGTCTTCTACTTGAGTAAATACAATAATTAAAACCCAAGAATGTAGATTGTCTCTTCTAGGATAAAACATAAAAGATAGGTTTCCAGAGGCTTTCCCCTTCACAGCCATGCTCAACATCATCCCATTCAAGGTCAAGGTGTGGCTAGTTGTAAGACATTATTGCTACAGATATCCCCATACCTCTGCAGCCTACCTGGCCTGAGTTTTACTCTCATGCACATCTTTTGGCACTGGAGCTGAATTCAAACCACATTAGTAGGCACTGCTCCCAGGCCAGAGCTACCACGGAGAATCCCATTAAAAGGGGATATACCACTTGGTGAGAGCCCTGTAAGAAATATAAGACCTTCAGGCTGTATTATTTTTCCTTGTAAACTCTTCTGTGACTCCATAGGGAGAGTGTTCAGAGGCCTATTGCATATCCTACTTGGGCCAACCCACTCAATCCCCATTTCCTGTCTCTGTTTTGTCCTTTGGTTACACTTCATATGTTTTAAATGCACTGTATAATTACTAAACATTCTATATTCATAGTTTAATAGATACTAGGGTTGGAAGGGACCTCAATAGATCATTGAGTCTGACACCCTGCCTAGGCAGGAAAGAGTGCCCAGCCAGATGCCTATCCTGCCTTCTCTTAAAGACCCCCGAGGTAGGGGAGAGCACCACCTCCCTTGGGAACCCATTCCAAATTTTGGCCACCCTTACCATGAAGTTTTTCCTGATATCTAGCCTAAATCTGCAGCCTTGGCACTGGGAAAGCCCAGCTGCTCACCCAGCCCTGGGACTGCACTTTTCCTGCTCCCCTGCCCCAACTTGGTATTTTTAGCCCTCTGGCCTTCCCACCTTCAGATAGACAGCACCTCCCAGACCCACTATCCTCTAGGATCCTGCTTGTCCTTCCCCACCCTCCAATCTGCTTAGATCATGTTCCAGGTGTAGCTCCCAGCATTGGCAAATGCGTGAACAAGCACAGACCCAACCTACAATCAGGCAGCTTAAAATAAGCTACATGATTGTAGATCAGGCCCTGGGAATGTCTGCATATACCCTGTAATGTATATGCATTATTCTCCCTGACAAGCACTCTCCTTTTTTCCATGTTCCCCTATTCCTTTTTTATTCTCTCTTTCACTTTCCCATGACTGACCTTTTTAATGACTTCTTTCTTTTTGCATTCTGTCTGCTCTTTTATTTCACCATCTTTCTAGAGAAACCACAAAACTCATAATATCTGTTTTGAACTGTGATTTTTGTGTGGCAAAATAATTATGTTTTCCTCCATTTCTGAGTTCCCATCCAGTGTCTACTGAGGTTTTAAAAATAATGACAAAAGGGAGTTAGTCAGGATTAAAAAAGCGACCAGTGTTAATAAAATGTCAATCTTTTTTTGAGTGACAAAGTGAAGTTTCACACCTGATATACTATAAAAACCCTCAAGCACCGGTATATTATGTGAAAAAGGTAACTGCTATTCTTTTTGAAGGTGCCATTTATCAGCATCTGAGCAAGTTATTCAAGTGAATAGATTAACAAACATGAACTAAAGTGTAATGTTTATCAGCTGTCCTGCTTAACTCTAAATAATATTGAGGAAGATGGCTCTTAAAAATAAAATGGCCATCAATCAGTCCTCACTGCTTTTTTACAATAAAGGTTATATATAGCTCTATGGAAACAATGCACATTTGAAGTGTACCACCAGAGGTCACTCCACCAGCCAGAGCTGAGAGATTAAATAACATACCTTAGCCAGACACAGTTAAGCACTCTGTCATTTTAATAACACTCTCATTCTAGAAAGTTGCACCAGTTATGGCCATGAAGCTTAATTGCTCTCATTTATCTCCCTAATAAATGATGTCATTGACTTAGAGCTGTTGTAGAAATACAATTGGCAAGTCAATAAGTAAACCTGTTCTCCACACCTAGAGAGGAGAATGAGAGAATGTATAAGCCTATGAGACACAACAAGCATCTTAAATTGGAGCTTGGTGGATCCAAGAAAGCAAAGCTGCTTTTGTCTTCCTGTCGAATCAGCTAAATTTCCTGAACATCTACTATGTCACTTGCATATCCAAAATAAAAACAAATAATAATCATAGTAGTTGAAAAATTAAGCATTTTTGGTGCAGAATAGATTATTTGGGATGGTGGTAGGTGGATGTGCAAGGATTAAGATAAATTGGAGTTTTTGTCTGTTTAATTGTATGTCTGGGACTAGTCAGTTTAGTTCCTAGGAGCCATGTAAATGTGATGGATATCTGCCTTGAGACCCTAGGAAATGATAGCTTGACTCTACCCATAAAGAGGATCATGTTCAGCAGCAGGAGAATGGAGCAGATCTCCAAAACCAGCTTAGTTATGGAAAAAGATGACAGGAACTGGGATAATTTTATGGAGGGGATAGGATGACAGAAAGGGCAGTTCTGCCTTAGGATGTGTGATGTGGGGAGCTGTGTTTGCAGTCCCTGGATTCCATAGCAAAGTGGAGCATGGTTTTTTTCCCCCATGCTTCTAGGCTTTGCTGATTGCCATGTGTGACTGAGAAGGATTTTTCCCCGCTCAGAAGTACTGGGTGTTGGATGCAGCCTGGAGATTATTGTACAGAAGTTTCTCAACACTCCTGCTAGAGAGGTTTTTAGTTCAGAGTGTCTTGCCCCTCAGCTCAGGGTCAGATGGATAACTACATTTGGGAACAGGAAAGAATTTTACTGCATGGTCAGATCCACATGCACCATGAGGGAGACTGGAGGGAGGCTGGAGTAGTAGGGGGCATGGTTCCCTTCCGTGGATCTCTCAAATGTGTTTTTAACAAGCACTTCCTGTCCTTGCAGCAGGATATTGAAAGTGTCCTCTTCTCCCTACTTAACCTGTGACAGGTTACAGGGTTTTTGGCATTTGTGGGTAATGGTCCTAGTAGTTGTTTGTGTAGTTTTAAGAACAGGTTAGGCAAACACTTGTATAACATAGTTTGGATAGGAGTGATTTTTCCTGAGCAAGGGGACTAGATGACCTCTGCATATTCTTTCTAGCCCTAATTTTCCATGATTCTATAATCTTCTTGAAGTGATACAGACGCTGTTAGTTTTGAGGAAGGTAAGTTGGTTGGGCAGAAGGGGATGGGATATCCAGAATGACATCTGTGTGGCTCTGAACTGATGGTGCTATTTGCTGTATTTTGCAAAAGAGGGTGAATGGGAAGTATGGTCCCTGGCCACTCCTATTTAAATCTTTGAGGAGATGTCCCAGTGGCAGAAGCAGGTTAATTCATCTTTGGTTTAGGAGCTTGAGGTATAATAATGATTTGTTTTTCACTGCTCTGTTCTCAAGTAGTTACAACGGGTTGCTGAGCACCAGGTCAGCTAATTCAACCACAGCCAAGTCTTTCAGTTCCAAGTCATCTACCTTGAGATCAGATTCTTGACTGTTGGATGCCTTGTTTAGAATAAGAAAAGCAACAAAACCAAAGCCACACACTTTACTTGATGTATGGAAAAAAATCCATTCTTGGGTGTGACCCAGCCCTGTTGCAATAGAGCTAAGGCACTCCCATCTCAAAGGATTTCCCTGCTTCCTGACAAGTAGAGCTTCTGGTTTCCCTACCAGAATCAGTTTCTACTTTCACTTCCCACCTCTGACGGCCAGGGTGAAAACTAAGAAATAAGGTAATGTTCTGCTTTTTAAAATTAGCTAAGGCCTGTAGATTCCTGTGATTACAAGACAGATTTGGATGAGTAAGAAAAATCCCCCTCTGTGTGCTTAAAAATTGTTTCTACCAAGGATCTCACAAGTTTGAGGGTGGGCTATGCTAGATAACACCAGTTTCAGGAAGTCGTGTACTGTATCATGCAGGAAATGGTGTGACTATTTAAAATAAGCTTTCTGGAAATCCCAAGAAATCCTAACAGGCAGCAAAAATTAGAAGAAAGTTCCTGTATTCATGTTTTAAAGGGTGCATAAAAGGAATAAGGGAGACAGAAAGATGTGCATCAAAGAAGCCTTAAGCCTTCTTTAAGGTTAAAAGAAGATCGCTGCCTGACTGAACAAATGGGACTATGAGGCAGTGAGGAAAGGAAGTAAATAAAGGTAATATGTAATAGGGAGGGACCAGCCCAGAAGAGGTTTCCCCTCTCTAGGCTTCCTCTAGAGATTCCTTAGAGTATTAACATATGTCGTCATAATTCATGGATTTCTCTTCTGGGTGGAAAAGTTCAGTGTGGTCCAACCATCAGTTTTATGGCTTGCTTTTGGAGTGTTTTTGTGTAAGGTCTTGCACATCTAATTAGAGTGCTCAAACTGCCACTGGGCAGATAACATGCCAGTTCAGCTTTGAGGGACTTCTTCATCAGAGTTCACAACTCCAGCTAACAGTTTGCTTCAGATCTACAAAAAATACATTACCCCTGAAGATACTTGATGATTCTGTTTTTGAGAGATGATGAAAATTACTGTTACTTTTTTAAAGGAATGTTCACTAAGTGTTAAAACAAATGTTTATAAGCAGCAGCCTTGGTTGTAACATGTATCATGTAAATCTAGATTGTTTATTACTTTCTCCACTTTTTTATGGAAATTGCTTAACACTTTGGACACTGTGAAAAAGAAGGTGATACAGATCATAAAATGATACCAGTTGCTAATTTCTACTGTGTATGATATTCAGTATTCTGGGTCTCATTTAGCTGAGAAATTAAATTGATTTTAATATCCAATCCTATGCCTCCTTGTTGTAGGAAGGATATTAGATTTTCGTAAGTGAAATTGCAGAAGGAAAGGAAGAAGTTATTTATGAAGTCCAAGGAGGACAAATTACCTGGGTAGAAGTAGATTTGGGTGCATGACAATAACAATTGTTGATTCCTTGAGAATTTCAAAAAGAAAAAAGTTTCACATCAGAACAAAGATAAATATTTTCAGGGTTTTTTTTCAAACTGAAGAATCAGAAAACAAAATGGGTTGGGATTAAATGAAACAACGTTTTATTTAAAGGTTTTAAGTATTTTTAAAAATAAAATCAGGGGAAATCTGGAAACTAAAAGCCGTTTTAAAAATGAAAAATCCAATGTTTCATTAGAAAAGGTTAAAACAAAATGTTTTAATCTTGTAAACGTTCATTTCCTAAACAAAGAATATTTCAAAATCCAAAGAAATTCGTGAAATACTGTATGTCAGTGTAATTGGACCTGTTTTTTTCTCTGTAAAAAAAAGTTTTTATGAGAAAATACCTGTTTGTCTCTAAATAGTAGAGGAAAACAAAAGGCAGGGGCAGTGACATGGTAAGTCCCGGAGCCAACTGGAAAACAGATGCAGGGAAGAAAAGGCTGGCTTCAAAGAGATGGGGCCAGGAACCTACAGAAAAGTAAGGAAACCTGAAGGTATGTTAGAGCAGGAGTCAACAACCTATGGCCATGTGCCAGATCCAGCCTGCAAAGAAGTCTTCAGATTGGGCCTTGACAGTCTAAGCCACCACAGGAGATTGGTGGTATATCCTATATGTGACCCATGGCTACATACTGCTCATCTCTTCCACAGTATTTCCCTCCACCATGGAGCCTGCTGTTCCCCCATGTCTGCACTTGCCCTTGCTGCAGAGGGGTCCATACAGGCAGCTGTGCAGATGTGGCCAGATTCCAGGTTATGGCCTGTATGGCAAAAGTCTGACAACCCCTGGGTTACAGTGTAGTGGGGATGCAGGGATAGCTTGAGCAGGTGTTGGAAAAAACATTGGAAACTAAGGGAGGGCCAAGAGAGGAGAAGCTACTGAGAAAGTGAGAAATACACAGAAGAATCCAAAGAAGGGAATGAGGACTGATTGATGAACCCTGTTAGTAAAGTGTGAGGAACCTCAAAGAGAACTAGAAGGATGACATTAGCAAAGAAAAAAAGATAAGGAAGGGGTATGAGATGGAGGAAGAGAGAAAAGGAAGTGAAAACCACAAGGGAATGGGCTATTAGTTAAGGTGCTTCAGGATATTTTGGAGAAGAGAAAAATCATGTAGAGAGATGGTGTGGAATGGCAGAAAGAAAGGTCTGCACAAGCCAACTATCTAAATAAAACATGCTCATTTATTCACCCTGGGTGTAATTTGGATCCCACAGAAGTCCATGAGAGTCTGGGCATTGAATGGAGTCAGGGTTCCATTTTTTTTATTTAGTTATACAGCGTATGTCTCTTTCTTTTAAAAGTAGAGACACTTCTGAAAATTAGGAATGAAATACACTTTGCAGGCAAAAAAACCCAAAAACACTTTTCCTTAAAGATCGGGTCAGAAGGCCAAAAGCTTGATTCCCTCTTGGAAATACCAGCTACATGGACATCCAGCATGCCAATGCATTTTTTTTTGTCTGTTGGCATGAATAGACTGTGCAAGTTACAAATAAGTGCCAATAATAAATCAGCTAGGATAGGTGCATTGCTCATTTTTTTAACTTTATGTATACTTTCTAGTCATATTCTAGGTAAATCTTCTTTCTACACTTTCTTCAGGAAAAATCAGACAATAGAATGTAGACTACTGGGCTAAACTTTTAATACCTTGTCAGTTGAATGTAGTTGCATTACAAATTGAACTCCAGGTATGTATTAAATGTTCAGAATTGAACCCTACAGCCTTTGAAATCAGCAGGTTTTTTTCCATAGATTTCAGTATAATTGGGATTTAAGTCTATAAGTATCCCATGGAAATATTAATATATTCAAGGAGGGGTGTTCTTTGATTCAAAGTATACCTATATTATGAAACAAATAGTATCATGCAAATAGGATGGCTTAGATTGTTATCAACATGATAATATTTTAAAATATTGTTCCTGAGTGGTAATTTTATCTTTCATTCCCATTTCAAGACATCTAAAATGCCATATTAAAACACGTTTAAAAATAAATAATTTCTTCCTATTCCTGAAGTGAAGTTCTTCCTACAGAGCATAAATTCAGGATAAAAAAACTGCAAGGGAACCTTTGCAATTTTTCTGCAAAATTAAACACTGTTATCATTGACAGAAATGCATTTACATATTTCAGGCTAAAGATCGTCAGTAAATGTTTAGTTACCACATTTAAACCTTTCAACACTTTTTACAGAATTGCATTATACTTTATTAAGATACAAGATGGAGTTAGAGAATAAAATGTAAAAGGCTCCATTTAAATAATATGAATGTTGTGAAATGAACTGACAGAATCTAGGAAACTGGAAGTTATGGCTGACAGTCTGTCCTTAACTCACACTGTGTGAAAAAAGCAAATGGCTTTACAGAGTGTTAATTCAGTTTTAACTTGGAGACTTGCTTATACGTCCTGCCCTGTTTGAAGTCTTTAGAATATATAGTTTGGAGGTCAGATTTTCAAATCTGGCTTTTGTGTTATTGTCAAAAAATGTGTATACTAGCGTTGTTGCCCAATCAAATAAACTGTATTCACATACACAGTAAATCCACACTCAAAAAATGCACATTATGTCCGTATTTATGTTGCAGCCAAAAGAAGAAGCCCGTTAGGAACATGCAGCCCTTTGCCCCTTTAAAGCGCTTGGATCTGGATGATTTGGTCATATCTGCAATCATTCCATTGTAACTGCTGACGTGTGTATTCAAAATACATTTGTTTTAGAAAGAAAAACAAACAAAAAAAATTCCCCTTTGTTAATGTTCAGTTCTATTATGGTTTATTGGCAAATTAGGTACAACTAATTTGTTTCATAAGTCATTTTAATATGCAGTTTCTTTTAGACATTTAGAAGGCATTTTTAAGGATACATCATTTAGTGAAAATATGAGCTAAACCCTGTTCCTATTGCAAGAAATTGAAAAATTTCACCTGACTTTAAGGGAAATGGGAAAGATCCTCTAGTGAGATTAAAATGACTGCTCCAGACACCTTTCATTTGAAACCACAGTTAAACATATACATCTAGGGTACCTATACACATGCCGGACCTCTGCTCTGATGCGTGCTAATTAGCAGGAATCAGAGCACACTCAATTCATTGAGTCTGATAGAGCATGTTCATTAATGTGCTTCAGCAGCCTCCACATCACATCTGTTCAGTGTCCCTGTGCTTCAAAATGGCAGTGGGGGCGCTTTAACTAAAGCTCATCAAATGTTCAAGTACCCCTGCCACTATTTTGAAGCAGGGACGCTGAATATATGTGATGCTATAGGTGCTTTAAGTAGAGCGGCTCTCTGAGCTATTCTAATTAAAGTGCTCCCTCCTTCCCCCCACCATGGATCACATGTATAGACACCTACACATACTGTCTTTTAGTTCTAGTCACCTGTATATCGGTTCAAATCTGCAGTTTCATAGAGGTAATTGAGAACATAATCTGTACCCTCTCCCATCATATCTGTCCCTTTGAGTTCAAATGAGAAACAGTGGTCACATCTACTTCTGCAATTAATGTGACTGAATATACTCTGGCTCTATCTGACCTGGAGTCGACTAATCCCAACATCACCATTTACATGTGCATTTAAGTGCAGTAATTTGCTGTGCTGCTGGATACCACTTGTATCCAATGGGACTATCTGGCAGTGAAGTAAATTAGTCTACTGTACCCTAATTGCCACGCACATGTAAACAGTGATGCTTTACTGTGCAGCAAATTAGTCTGCTGTGCAGTAGAGTGTCTCATGTAGTAAGTTTCAACTTTATAAACTTGCTGGCTTAAAAGAAGCAGGGAAAATCTCATGAAATTCAAAGAACCAGATCAGCAGTTCTCAACCTCTTTAGCCTTGAGGCACCTGTTGTTAGAGTGGCACCTCTTGGAATATGTCAGCTCTTAGTTTTCACTCATTTTTTGACTACAGAAAAATAGTACCTCAATTATGCCATTGCAAAGAACTCAGAAAGTCTGAGCAGGGCAGAATGGTTTTAACACTATGGATTCCTATTTGGAATCTCTGGATATATCCTATGAATCATGTTTGCACATCTCACAGTGCTAACTTTCTGTGGCACTCTGCAGCACCCTTGAAAGGATCACAAGGCACCCCAAGGTGCTGTGGCACCCTAGCTGAGAATCACTGAACTAGAATAAGCCTTCCAGAAAAGGACTGAAGCAGCCTGCTACAAGTTCACATCTCAGGAATTATTGTCTTTGTTTTCATTTTACCAGCAAGAACATTGATTGGACTAAAAAAGTAAATTCTAAAATTGTTCAGATCTTATAGTTTTTATTCAAATGTACTCTTCAAATACAGACTTTAGACTGGATGAGGAATAAAGTTATGTTATGTTACCTGGGTTTCTCTGTTTTTGAACTAATGGTAAAATGCACAATAATTAGAAATCTAAAAGATTTCCATTTTGGCAGTCATATGCAGGACTTTGAAATTAACTTTGCTTGTATTATCTGATTTTACAGTATTGCTTTCCAGTTTATCTTGCCTGCATAGTAACATGGGTAAGTCTCTATACTTTCTGTAAGAACTAACCTTGATTATACTTGCAAGATCATTGCAAGATAGAATTTCCATGGCTTCTCTTTGTGAAACCTTCCTATCTATTCCTGACAATGTCTACTTAATAAACCTTAACATGAAACACTGGTGGGGGGTGCTGGTAGCAGGAAAAAAAAGTCACTAGGGGAAGTATTTAAAAAAATTAGAACATCTGAGATAAAAAGGTGTAGAGAACATGACAGTCTGTCAGCTGAAGTCTGAGCTGATAAAGCCAGCAGTTTGTTGAAATGTAACTCTGTTCTACTAAAATGCTAGGAGAGTAACAAGGCACTGGTGGAAAAAAGTGGCTGAATGAACATTTTAATTAACTTGTGCAATTTTAATTAAAAACATAATGTGTCGGGAAAATGAATAATGCCTTGGGGCAATAAAATAGCTAGATTTTCTGTTCAGTCTTCTGCTTCATATCTTTTATGGAGGCAGAATATTATTGTTAAGGAAAAGAATCCCCCCTACATCACCACCTGGCCCAGCCAAACCAAAAATAAAAAACAGTCTGGGCAAAATTAACAGCACCAAGAGAGTGTGATACAAAATCTTGAGCATCCCCACAATATACTATGCACTCTCATATTGCAGACTGGGAAAACCCTAAAATTCATACACAAATTCATACACAAAGTCAGTGGCTTAAACTTACAGAAAAGCCTAGGAATTGGGCAGGGCTAGGAATTTTAGGATGCATGTCTTAAAATACCCTGAGCGTAAGGCCCCATTAAAATACCCTGAGCATAAGGCCCCATTAAGAAGTAAGAATGAGCTCTTGAGAATTAGCTTCCTCCAAAATAGTTACCTACTGGAAAACCTAAAAATGAGGAATCTTAAATATGTAGGGGTTTTTTTTTTCAAAAAGGAGAAATCCATAGGCATAAATTTCCTTGTTTCTGGAGGACAAGGTGAATTAATATTTAGGAAAGGAAAACTTTTCTTCAAGCACAGACCAGCCATTTAGCCTTTCCAAATCTATTTTGGTTTCTCTTTCCCACTGTCAGTGCTGAGGCATATCTTCCAGTGCTTTTAGACATTTTAGGACCGTGCCTTTAGAAATTCAACCCTTGACTTGGCATTCTTTGCACACCCAAATACTTCCAGAGACCTTTGGACATATAAGAAATGCAGGACTGGAATCTAAGAAACAAAAGGCCTGATGTGCTGAAGGAAAGTCAATGGCAAAATTTCTGTTGACTTGTAATAAGGCTAAGTGCAGATGTCTGGGGGGACGGGGTGCTAGGGGGAGCTTAGGTCATGTTAAAATGGCCACCTGATTTAACTTAGTTCCCAGGTACGGACATTACACTGAGACTGAGGCTTAGTGGTTGGAATCTAAATCCATAACAGTACAGAAGTTCCATGCATATAGACTGGTCTTAAAATGGCGGTCTGGTCTGAAATAGACCTGGATTGATATATATTCAGCCTTAAGCAATCTAGGTTAGATGAGTGATATGCACTGCTCCAGGGTTGGGAAAGCCCAGCTGTTCACTCCAGCTCCAGGGCTGTGCTTTTTCTACCTGCCCCCTGGCACCTCCCTCCATTTTTAGCCTTGTGGCCCCTTGTCCCCACCCCTGCAGACCACCCAGCTCCTCTGCAAGTCACCATCCTACAAGTCACTCCAGGTGCCAATGTTATCAGCGTTTGCCACTGCCAGGAGCTGAGGAAGTATTAGTGGGTGGAGGGGTGGGAGAGATGGGGTGTAGATTTACTGGGTAGGTTTGGGGGCTAAAATCAGTTCTTGATCCTCCCAAACCACCCCGAAGACCCTCTCTACATCCCACAAATGCTCCTACCAAACCCCCCCAGATCCCACCAACCCCCTGAGGACCATGCTTGCTCCCCCAATCCCCCCAATTGCTCCTGCAGATCCTGCTGCCCCTTCATCCTTCCTGCAGATCCCACCTGGCCCCCGATCCCTTCAGATGCTACCACCATCCAGATCCTGCCTCTCCTTTGATTGTTCCTGAGGATCATGCTTGACTCTTCATTTCCTCATGGATCCTGCCTACTTCCCCTTCTCCTGATCACTTCCACAGATCCTGTCTGCACCCCCAATCCCCCTGATCCCCCTGGGGATGCTGCCTGCCCCCCCATGCTTCCTGTGGATATGCCTCCCCTCCAATCCCCTGATCCATCCTTTGGATGCTACCTGCCCCCCTAATCCCTTAATTCCCCCCAAGCCTGCTTGCCCCTCCTTGCTGTCAACCCCCACTGCCCTCCCACAAGCTCCCCCATCCCAACACACCTTAGATCAGGTGGCCATTTTAATGTCATCTAACCTCTCCCCAGCTGTCACCTCCCTGCCCCGCAAATGTCTGTATTTAGCCTAAGGCTGTGAACAAGCATTTGTGGGACCTGTTTTAGGGATTAGGCAGTTTACTTTAAGCAATCTAAACCTGAATTGAGATTGGCACTTTTGTCACTGCTGGGGGTAGCATGGTTAGGCCAAGGTAAGTAACTTGAGGTGGATGGAGGGGCTAGTGGGATCAGGCAGGGGCATTGGCAGGTCCAGGAAGGAGTAGTCAGGGGTCTAAAAATATCCTGGTCAGGGTCAGGGGTTAAGAACAGTGCAGTCCTTGGGCTGGGGCAAGTGGTTGGGCTTTTCCTGTCCCAGGGCTGTACTGGGAATACAGGCATTCACTAGACCAGGTTAATCCATTTTAGATCATGTTAACCTAGGTTGATCTAAAGTTAGTCCTTTCCTGAGGTGAACTAACTTTAGATCAGGTATGCCATTTTGAAGGCTATATAATCCCTGTGGATGCCTGTATGGCCAGGCATTTAGAAAACTAATGTTGGTTCAGTCAGTTGAAATGTAATGCTTGTACAGACCCTAACACTTGTAGCATTTTTACAGCACAGAAATATTAGTGTATGTTATTGGCAGTTTGCTTCTAATGTGTATGAAGCTATATCAACATATATAAAACAACTCTGTATGGGGGAAATAAGTGTAGGCCATTTAAAGCACTATTTTCCTGGGAAACCCATGTCTACACTTGGAATTTCTGCTGACACAGCTTTACTATTCAGGCACTTCATGTCATACCTCCAAGAAATAGAACTATACTTATAGAAGCCGAAAGTGCAGAACTGGTCTTAACTGAAGCACTAGTGGGGTAATGCATTTCTTAAACTTCTGGCTGAAAGCCCTGTCTTTGGCATCATGAGGGTTTAAGTCATTGTTATACCGATGTTACTTTGAAATGAACAGTTATACAGTATGCTTCACTGGTTAGGGTTTTTATAGTAGTAGGTGAACCCTGGATTGTATTCCTAGCTATAGCATTCCATGACATGCTTTGTGACCTTGGGCAAGTTACTTAGGCTGTGTGTAGACAAAATGAGGGGCGTGTGTGCACACCACTTTAAAGTGGGCTAAATGCATTTGCACTGCTTTAACAGTGTTGGCATTTGCATGCCTCAGCAGTGTATTGCACATTAATTCCTGCCACTGTAGGAAATTCAGTGATGTAATGCACCTTAACTGACTTGGGTTGCAGGAAACTAAAACTCCTCAAAGGAGTTTTAGTTTGCTGCCCCTACAGCTGCAAAGCAGAGCACTGGGCTCTGTGCAGCTCTGCTGCTCTGCAAGAAGCCCTGCAAGAAGCCTGGCAGCAGCCTGGGAAGACAGGCTCTACCCAAGAAAAGCAGTAAGCCTGATTTCCCCCACCCCCTGAACCGCCTGCCTGCGTGAGCTGAATGGGGGCCCGGTGCTTCCCCCCACAGCTGCGGTGTCCCCCAGGACCGCCTGACCCCATTGCCTGCAGGCGGGTGCCACGTGGGGGGAAGCACCAGCACCCCCTGCAGCCCAGGGACTGTTCCATCTGCTGGCAGCTCACCCTCCCCTCCCTGCGACTGGAGAGGCAGGTAAGTGTGGGGTGTGTGCACGACATGGGGGTTTACTTCACCCTAAATTGAAGTGATGGGTTTAAAAACCCACCACTTCAATTTAGGGCCCCCATTTCGTCTACACACACCCCTAATCTCTGCTGTATAGAATAGCCATTTTTTCACTCTTTGTGTTCTTTCTGTTTCATTCGTAAGAAGTTTGGAAGCAGAGACAATTTCCTGCAGTTTGTTGTGCACTGCCTGGCACTGTATGGCCCTCTTCTTGGTTGAAGCTTCTTAGATGCTACTAAAAAATGATGATGATAATAGCATCATGGATGACTGAGGCTATTTCCTGAAATGAGTATTCCCTGTTAAACTGCCTGCATAAAATGGAGATAGACTAGACTATTATTTTCTATATCTAAAAATAATTACCTAAAATGCACCTGCAAAATATACACAAGTATGTGCACACAGTGCATTTACCATATCTCTGAGTGCATTGCTCTTCTGGACACTATCCCCAAACAGAAATCTGAATTTCTGCCATTTTTCCAAGCTGGTGATAGTGAAGAAACCTTGTTGTGTCCACTTAAATGCTAAAAATCTTAAACATATTGTCCCAGATGTTCAGATTTAGGGTCTCAGTTTGGCCCATCATGCTGCCCTCTCTGGAAGAGGAGTGTCTGTTCAGTGGTTGGGGCCCCACCTGGGACTTGGGAAACAATATTTTGCTGTGCTGTCAACTGCCTGAATGGCTCTGAGATAGTCAAGTAGTCTTTCTCTTAGCCTCTGGTCCCCGTGTGTAAAATGGGGAGAATAGTGTATCTCTACCATGCAAGAGAAGCTGTTGTGAGAATAAACACATTATGATCTGGGCAAAGAACAATTTTTCTAGCTAATTAGTTGGTGTAATAAAAGATATCACATTTACCCAAAGAACCTTGTCTGCTTATGATCCATGAGGCATTCTGATAGTGTGTTAATTGGAGCAATATAAGTAACTCGGAAAAAAGATGATCACCATTCACTTATAGCATCACTTGGAATTGGACATCTCTGTTCTAGCTCTCTTAGACACTAGAGCTTAGGGCCGTCCCAGGGCTGGGGGGTGCAAATTGGGGTGACCTCCTCGGGCCCTACACTTCGGGGGGCCCCACAGAGCCAGGTGGAGCAGCAGCAGTGTGAAGCTGGGTGGAGCAGCGGCTCCATGTCCAGCCGCTTGTTACCTGCCCCCCGCCACTGCTGTCACTGCTGCTGATGGCAGTGGTAGCTTCTTCAAGTCCGGGATCAGAGTAGGGGTGGGGCCCCACATGGGCTGATTTGCCCCGGGCCCTGCTTAGGTTGCCTCTGCCAGAGCCTCTAGTAATTTCATGGACTTGATCTTTGTGGAACATCAGATCTGGGCAGCCCAAAGCAGAAACCCAAAATATAGGAAACCATGGATGGCTTCCTTCTCTCCTCAGGGCACATCACCAGTGAGACAGTTCCACTCATACTGTCAACAGATGAACACCGCATGTCCCTTTGTTTTGATTTCATTCATTCACCTCACTTTTCAGTTATCCTGGGAACTCCTTCGCTATCCTGCCATAATCTGGACATCTTGTGGGTGTTGGTTAAGAGACCTCTTTTTTTTCTCTCACTATACTGCCTAAACTCTTGTTTGAAGAAGACTCCTCAGACCTGTACAAAGGCCAGAGGCAGTGCTAAAGATACTGGGTTTCTTGCTCCGAAAATTCACAAGCAGTGGGAAATACCTGTCTGATGGACCATCCATTTCTCTCTGCCAAATATCAAGACTCGACAAGACACAACAAGAAAGGAGCAGATCAATTTCCTCCACATCACCCATATGATTGCCCCATTGATCTTTTTCCAGGGGCACAGAGTCCATGTGCATACAGATTAATACACTCATAAATTGTAAGGCTGGAAGGGACCTCTGAAGATCATTGGGTCCATCCCGCTACACTTAGCACTAAAGACAACTGGGGTCAGGTGACCCCAGCAAGGTGACTGTCCAGTCTCCTTTTGAAGATTTCCAGGGTAGGTGATTGCACCACATCTGGAGGGAGGTTATTCCACAGTCTGGACACCCAAACTGTGAAGTAGTTTTTCCTAATGTTGAGCCTGAAGTGGCCTTCCAGGAGTTTGTGACCATTACTCCTAGTTTTCCCAAGGGTGCTTGCTTGAACAGTTGTTCACCAAGCCCTTGATGTACGTATGCCTCTGATGTACCAATAAGCTGCTACCAAGTCTCCGCTCATCCTTCTTTATTTTTCAAGCTGAAGAGTCCCCAGGCCCTGTACAGGCAATCCTCGCACTTACAGCAGGTTGTATTCCTGGAAAATGTTCTGTAAATTGAAAAAATGTAAGTCAAATCTGATTTTCCAATAGAAACAATGTTATAGTAGGGGGTTATGTCCTTGACCAAGGGTCTGATGCCCAACTTTTTATAGAAAAGACCGTAAACACCATATTTAAATCAACTATTTAATTTTATTTAATCAGAAGATGAAGGAACACCTTCACCAGGGTCATGGAATGGGCTTCTTTAGAAATATTTTCAGGGAGACTTAGGGCCACTTATGGCGATTCGCACTTCTGATGCTCTGCCATTTACAACCATTACTTACAGCGCTGGATCCTCTTGCTTATGGCATTTACAGCATGATGGCATGATGTTGTGCACTGCCTTAGTTGCCATCATGCTGTAAGTGCGAGGATCCAGCACTGTAAGTAATAACATGGTTGTAAATGGCGGAGTGCTGCAAGTGTGAATAACTAAGTCGAAACGATGTAAGTTGAGGACTGTCTGTATAGACAAAATGACAAGTGTGTGTGCATGACACTTTAAAGTGGGTTAAATGCTTTTACTGTTTTAATTGTCTTGGTGTTTGTGTACCTTGGTGGTGTATTGCACATTAATTCCAGCCCCTGTAGGAAATTCGGCGGCATAATGCTCATTAAATGACTTGGGCACAGCAAACTAAAACTCCTTTGCTGCCCCTACAGCTGCGGAGTGAAGCACCGGGCTCAGTGCAGCTCCATGGCTCTGCAGGAAGACCTGCAGACAGCCTGGCAGCAGCCCAGGAAAGCAGGCTCCACCCAAGAAAAGCCTCAAGCCTGATTTTTTTTTTTTTCCTCCCCCTGGAGCCTACCTGCTTGCCTGAGCTATGCAGGGGTCTGGTGCTTCCCTCCACAGCTGCGGCATCCCCCAGATCCACCCAAGCCAGGTGCCTGTGGGTGGGTGCTGCCTGGGGGTGGGGCACACCACTGCTGTGGAGGGAAGCACCAGCCCCCCACCCGCCCTACAGCCCAGGGACTGCTCTGCCTGCCAGCAACTCTTCCTCCCCTCCCTGCTGGAGGGGTAGGTAAGTCAGCAGGGTGTGTGCACGACATGGGGGTTTAATCAGCCCTAAATTGAAGTGGTGTTTTTTAAAACCCACCACTTCAATTTAAGGCCCCCGTTTCATCTACACACCCCCAGATCCCTCAGCCTTTCCTTGTACGATTTGCCGTGCAAATCTCTGATCATATGGGTGGCTCTTCTCTGGATTCTCTCAAGCTTTACCATGTCCTTGTCAAAGTGCAGCACCCAGAACTGAAAGCAGTACTTCAGCTGCGGCCTCACCAATGCTGAGTACAGTGGAAGAATCATTTCTTTGGTGTTGCTGGAGATGCATCGATTGATGCATGCCAGGATATTGCTAGCCCTGCTGGGTACAGTATCACACTGCTGGCTCATGATCGTACTGTGGTCTGTTATTACCCCCAGGTCCCTTTCATCTGTAGTTTTGGTCAGATTGGCGTTGCCAATCCTGTAGGTGTGCAGGGGATTGTTTATCCTCAGGTGGAGCACTTTACATTTCTTGATGTTGGACTTCCTTTGGTTCCAGTCTGCCCAGCTTGAATGGCACTGGACCAAACACCAACCCCTGAGGGATACCATTGGCCCCTTCTCACCAAGATGACACAGATCCATTAGAACTCTCTGGGTTCTACCCCATAGCCAGCTCCCTACCCACCTGACTGTCTTACAGTTAAGCCCACAGTCTTCCAATTTTCTCATGAGAACATCGTGGGATACCAGATTGAAAGCTTTTTGGAAGTTGAGTTATATAATGTCAACCTCCTCTCTCTTATCCAGGTGGTGAGTCATCAGCGACTATAAAAGGAGATGAGGTTGGTAAGACAAGACCCGCCCATGACAAAGTTATGCTGGCTGTCATTCAGAATCTTACCTTCTGCAAGCCCATTGCAGATAGACTCCTTAATGAATTTTTCCAGGATTTTCCCTGGGATAGAAATTAAGCTAATTGACCTATAGTTTCCCAGGTCCTCCCTCCTCCCTTTGTTGAAGATGGGCACAACATTGGCCCTCTTCCAGTCCTTGGGGACCTCCTCTGAGTGCCACAAGTTTTGGAAGAGATTTGCCAGGGGTTCCGTGATTACTTCAGCCACCTTCAGTACTCTCGGATGAAGTTCATTCGGTCCTGCTGACTTATATACATCCAATTTCTTGAACTGATCACACACCAGTTCTAGAGCAATAGTAGGAATAGTCCCTTTCTGAATGGGAGTTCGAGGTTCTGAAAAAGTACTTTATGAATAACCCCTGCAAGGGGTTTATCAGGCCTTCTGTTTCCCTAATTGATACCCCAGTGTTTTTTGTAGCTAGGAAAGTGTTAGGGGTTTCTCCACCACTTGTTAGGGGCTCTTTCTCTTCTCTACAAAGGTAGGTGAGTAACCCATAACTCACACGCTAGGTAAAACTCAAGTATTACTCTTTATTATGAAGAAAAATCAACGATATATGCAGAAATTATTATAACAAGCCTGTGAGCTGCAAGTACGTTGGGCTGGAGGAAAGGCACTCCACACCTTACCCCTTGTTATTACTTGATAGGTCTTGGGAACCCTACCCTGTGTCCAGGGTGGCGAGACTGCCTCCTTTATTGGGTCCTCAGCCTTGCCCTCCCCGAAGCAGTTCCACTTGGAACTCGACTCTTCTCATCTTAAGTACCTTTCCTTTCCCTGTTATCTTCCCCAAGGGGGGAATTCACTTTTAGTGTCACTGCCTTTTCTGGGATTAGAGCTAAGCTGTTATCTCATTTTTGCAAGCAGTTATTTTTCAAATTTAGACTTGCTATCTTAGCATTCTGCTAGGCCTGGGACTTTCCAGGGCAGAGGGTCAGTTTAGGGCAGTTCCCCTTTTCTGTATGGCAACAGATGCATTAGGTCATAGCCTCCAGGTTACATGAAACTGATCCCCCCTTTGGGGTGTCATGTTGGCCTCCTCCCAGAGGCCTCTTTGGGCTAGGCCTGGTTTGGGCCTGACAGAAAGACAGATCCCTTTGCCCTTGTGTCAACTACAGGGCCTTAAACAGGGTAATGGTACATATCTGTTACTCACTGCCTCTAATGAACAAATTATTTGAGAGGCTTTATCAGGCCAAGACTTTTTTTTAATTATATCTATGAGGGGTCTACAATCTAGGAGGTATGTGGGAGAAGGATGAATGGGCATTTCAGTACCTGATCATGCCATCCAGACTCTACAATGCCCTCACTACCTTCTAGCACTTTGTCAATGATGTGTTTCATGATATGCTAGACCAATGTGTTATAATTTATTCAGAACCTGGACCAGGACATCAGGTCCTGCTCAGACTCTGTAAGAACCATCTGTGAATGCGCCAGTCGCCCGCCTGGTGACTCGGTCCCAGTATCCCCTCTTCCGGTCACCAGCCTCTCCTTCCTCCTTCTTGCTCTCTCTGCGCCCGCTGCGCTTGCCTGCCACGACTTTGTTGTTATTCCTGGTTCAGTTGGATCTTCCTGTGCGGCGCGTGCAAGAGTGTCCAAGAATGAGACTGGTGATCTGCGGGGACTCCTGAGGGCTCGTTCTCCCCTACACCCTCACCCGGTCCTCTGGGATGAGCGTCCTCAGTGCTCCTCTTATGCAAAGTCTCAGTCCCTCTTTTTACCAGGGGTGCTGCGGGGTATGACCCCGCTGCTTCCATCCTCCGTCTAGGGGTTCCCGCAGTTTCCCCTGCGTCGTATGGTGCGGCCACCACTTGAGGTCTATCGGCTACAGCCGGCCCCAGGCTTGCGTTACGCCCTCTGCCCACCGGGTATTGCGACCCCCGGGCGCCTGACTCACCGCTGGCTCCCCGTGTTTTCACCGGCCGTCCCCGCTCACTGCGCCAGAACGTCCGGGTTCCATGCTGGACGACGCCTACTCGCTCCTCCGCGTCCTCATCTGCAACTGCGGTCCTGGCCAGCCACTCTGGCTCAGTGGATCCTCGCTGGGCAACGTGGATCCGCCCCTTTTCACTCTTGCCTGCGGCCGGGGACCACGCCGTACGACCTGGCTCTGCGGTTCTGCACTGGGCGGGGTGACTATGCTCCCCCATGCCCTCGCTGGCGTCTGGAATCCACGCCGGCCACTCTGGCTCGGTGGCTCCATGCTGCGTGGAGTGAATCCGCCCCTCCGTCCCCTTACCAGTGGCTGGAAAGCCTGTCTACCGCCCCGGCTTTGCGGCTTTGGTCTGGGCGACGTGGATCCGCCCCTCCGCTTCCTCCGCGGCTGCTGAGGACCACACTCGCAGCTCCAGCTCCGCGGCTTGGGGCTGGGCAGCGGGGATCCGCCTCGCCGCTTCCTCCCCGATGGGTGGGGACCACCCTCGCAGCTCCGGTCCAGCGGCTCTTCACTGGGCGGCGTGGATCCGTCCCTCTGCTTCCGGTCCCACTGCTTGCCGTCCCCGGATGGATCTCGCACTCTTCTTTAAACTGCCCGCTTCATCCGGGGTCCTGGATCGGGGAAGTGATTGCTCCGCCCCCTGCGCCCGAGCCGCAGGAGCCTCCCGGAGCCCCCTAGTCTGGGTAACTCCCGGACACCATCTATATGTTAAGTTGGAAAAACAAGTGTTTGACAAGACCTCAATTGAATTCTAAGGTTATATGATTTCCACCCAGGGCCTATCCGTGGACCCATGTAAAGTAATTGCCTTCACTGAATAGACCACTCCATGGGATGTAAAGGGGGTCTGGGTCCAACAGTTTCTGGGCTTTGCTAATTTTTACAGACATTTTATCAGAGGAGTCTCACACCTTGTATCACTGTTGCCCACCCTTGTTAAGAAAGTGGTACCATTCAAATGGTCTCAGAAGGCCCAAACAACTTTTGATACACTAAAAAAGGGGTTTTACTGCTGCGCCCATTTTGGTGCACTCTGACCCCACAAGACTTTTTGTAGTGGAAGCTGATTTCTTGATTTGTCCTATTCTGTCCCAGGCTTCAGATACCTTCAACAAGCTTCAACCTTGTGCCTTTTATTCCCAGGCTCTGACTCCCTCTGAAAGGAATCATGACATTTGGACTGGGAACTTCCTGCAATTAAAGTAGCTTTTGAGGAGTGGCAACACCTTCTGGAAGGGGCTTGCTCCCCTGTCCAGGTAGTTACAGACCATAAGAATATAGAATATCTTCAAATGAGCCAAAAAACTGAATTTATGACAGGTCTTCTGGTCACTTCTTCTCCCCTCCCATTTTAATTTCATAATCACGTATCTTCTGGGATTCAGAAACTAGAAAGCAGATGCCCTATCCAGTACAGATAGATAGGTCTGATGTGGACTATCCACATCAGACCTATCACCACCTTTCACTATTCTCCAGTGTGGGATCTTCATTTGGAAAGCTACTCAGCTCTTCTCAGCCATCCAATTGGCCCTAATTGATGACTTTCTTGCTAAAAAATTGCACCAGCCAGCAGAATCACCTCAACTTGACTTTCAGTGACTTGAGGGGTTTCTGTTTTTCTGATATTGCCTGTATATCCTGGAAGGTCTTGTAAGATCAGGAATGTTAAGTTTTTCTCATTACTTGTTTCCTGAGAGCCACTTCGGATATCTAAAGCCCAACTTAGTTTCCCGACAATTCTGGTAGCCCTGGATAGGGCTTGACATTAAATGATACATCTACTCATGTATTATGTACTCAAATTAAGAAAACTTAAGCCTGGCCAGATGGTCTTCTTTAGCCATTACTCACGTCCATGCTGCCAAGGTCAGTGCTTCTGGTGGTTTTCATTGTGAACCTTGCAATTTCTGAGAATTATTCCAGGATCATAAATGTGGTGCATGCATTAACTAAGATCCATTCGCACTGCAAAATTGCCAACCTATTTCTGAAGCATATATTTTACCTATGTGTTTGTCCATCTCAGGTGCTCTCTGATCATGGCCCCCAGTTTGTTTCACATTCCTGGCATGAGTTCTGTAAGGCTCTGGGCATGGAATCTCTCCAGTAATCTTCGTATCATCCTCAGACTAATGGACAAATGGAGCATGTAAATTAGACCCTTGAGCAATATCTTAGGTGTTTTTTAAACTTCCATCAGGATAACTGGGTGTTCTTGCTTCCCCTAGCAGAGTTTGCATATAGCAATGTGGTCCATATGTCTACAGGCCAGACCCCCTTTTTCTCCAACTATGGATTCTATCTCCTGTTCCATCCAGCACCACTTACCTTCCCACAGGTTCCTTCAGTGAACAACTTTGTATTGCACTTCTAGCAAGTGCATCAAGAACTAAAAGCCCATCTTGATGCTGCCAAGACTGCATATAAAGATCAGGCTGACCAACATCAACAACCGGCCCCCACCATTGCGGTTGGTGACAAGGTCTGGCTATCTTAAAAAAATAGCAAGACCCTGAGATGCTCAACCAAGCTGAACCACCAGTATGTAGGCCTATTTCAGGTAGTGAAAAAGGTAAATGTTGTTGCCTTCAAGCTCCAGCTGCCAGAGACATTGAAGATACACCCCATTTCCATGTATCCCTACTTAAACCATTCATTGAAACCCCCCTTTCCTGATCATCTGACCTTCCCTCAGTCCCACCACTCATGATAGTGGAAGGTCATGTAGATTATATTGTCAAGCAGGTTTTAGACTCTAAGCTTGTCCAAGGCAAGCTCCACTATTTGACTGATTAGGAGAGCTAGACCCTGAAGAATGATCTTGGAAACTGACTGACCATGTTCTCGCATTCAAGCTCGAACAGGACTTCTGTCAGAAGTACTCAAAAAAGCCAGGTCTTGGGCCACGTGGAAGATGGCTTGGTAAGGGTGGAAATACTATCATCTGATCAAGCACATCTAGCTGGGCCAAGCACCTGAGCTACCACATCTGCCCCTGATCCTTGGCTAATGAAACTGCCCCAGTTCTTCATAGCTGGATTGGCTGCTGAATGTACCACTCACACCTTATAAGCACACCTGCAGCCTTAGGCTGCAGACGTGCCTTGTCACAGCTTCCGTCTGTTCCAGGAAGCCTCATGTTCACAGTTCTCTTGGATCTCCCCTGGAACTGCATCCTATGCTCCCTGCTTACCAGTCCAGGTCCACACCCGATGAACTGGTAATCTGTGCCCGCACCCTTCAGACCCGTAGGCAGTGGAAAGCTGGAACTAACGGGGCTTATCCCCCCTAAATGTGGCTCCACTGCTCCAGTGCCACTGTTATGCCCCGCTGCTGCAGCGCTATACCCAGCGCCCCTCCCCCCTGCACACCAGCCCCACAGTGGCCATACAGGAGGGAAGGGTAGCCCCTCATCACTCTGGCACTGCACCCCACATCCCACCCTGCATTTTCTCCCACCACCGCTGTACAGGCCCCCTTGGTTGTCCCTCAGGTCCCATCTGCAAGTCTGGCTGTCCATGTAGTCAAATCCTCACATAAGGCAACGCTTGTTAGACTTAAGGCACACCTCAGAAAATGCCAGCTCTTTCTGGTCCATTATTTTTTGAATATGGAAAAATAATAGGCAATCCCTTTCTTGTAAACAGCACAGAATGATAAGAACAAGTCAGATTGTTTTGGACCCCAAGGATTCCTATTTGAAATCTTTAGGTTTAACTTGTATATCTTGTGTAGGTGTTGCACACCTGACTGTACTGAGATTGTGCAGCACCATGCGGCGCCCCTAGAAGGATCACAAGGCACCCTGTGGTGCTGCAGCACCCTGGTTGAGAATCACTGCCTTACATAAATCTGAAACTTCTCTATAGTTCTTAAGATGGAGGGCAATTGTTCAGTTCAGTCCATCAATACTGGCCAAAATAACAGCATCAGAAAATTAGCTTTCCCTACTTACTGCCATCCAGATCCCTAGGGAATTCCAAGTATAAACCACAGTGATGCAGGCTTCTCTGCCCTTTCAGAGTTGATATAGTCCACTAAATTTAGTAAAAGGAAGCAGTACTTTAGAGGTTTTTCTTTTAAAACCTCCCAGTTCCATTTAGTGCCTGTCAGTTGCAGCAGAACCCTCTGCATTTTTTTCAGTTATCCTCCTCCCTTGTTGATGGGTCATGGATCTCCTCAAGGGCAACAGCACAAACCCCCTTTCAGTGTAAACATTCAAGAATGAACAGCTACAATATTTCATAGCAAGCATGTTGACTGCTGGCCATATTCCCTACTAGGCCTGCCAGTGGAGCAGAGGCTCATTACATTGCATGAGATAACACTGTTCCTGTGGAAATGCCTTTGTCATTGGAACTGCAGCAATATCTGAGTTCTCTAGCACTGATTCCAAGCTGCTATCTTGTCCAGGACAGTATCTAAACCTTGCTTATGTTTCCTAATAGTGCAGAAAGAACAGTAAAAGAAAGATAGCACAGCACAGAAAAAAAGGTTGAACCCTTACATAAGAGATAAGGCCTTGCCTCCAAACATAAGACTACCTCCCAGGTCACTGCATTTTAAGCTATGAATATATCAGGTTTTACCCCGGGTGCTTGTCTCCTGACTGTGAAGTTATAATATCTGTTTTCCCGCACTTGTGAGAAAACTTTAATTGATATTCATCATGAATAAAATCCCATTACTTTATAATTAATAGCCACACCTGTTAGTCATCTTTTTTTCTTCTGTTTACTGTCAAATTACAGGGAGCCAATCATACAGGAAGTAAAACTTATAATTCTAGAGAGTACATACCATCCCTTGAATGCGCACATTCAAATTTTGACACAATTTTTGTGTCAAATCCATTTATATTTATGCCTTTATGTTTGTCTCATATGAATAGTGTCCTGAATGAGTTTGTTTATCATGGCAGAAATGTCCACAATAAACAGCTAATTTTATGTAAATACTGGAGAATAGTCAAGTAAAACAATTTTAATTCCCTTTTTTTGTGGCCATTCACATCAGACACTTGATGAAGAGATTCATTCTGTAACAGTGTGGTAACACACACACCAGCTGATTTAAGAGAGCAATCACAGTTCATGTCTCAAATATTGAATGTTTAAAATGAGCCGCAACAAATTATTGCAGGAATTATTCATCATTAATGGTGTAAAACAGAATTTAATGTAAGTATTGATACTGCGGTCTGGCCATATACACACCATGTTATTTCTATATTACACTGAAAAACATTACAAATAATATGCTGTAGCCAGAACTAGCATTTTAGCTGTTATCACAGGTTCTTCCTTATTTGCATGCCTATTTGTGTGCCTAAAAATGCTCATCGTGGTTTCCATTTAAATAAAAAATAGGTTTTTAGGCTTCTTTTTGAGCTCATGTACTGGAAAATACAAATCAAGCTATAAGGGTAGATGCCATGCTACTTAAATAGTGCAGGCTGTTCATGGTTACTTTATTCATATGCCAGTGGTTGGCTGTGAAGGTCCTTGAACAGATCCTTCAGGACAGTAATTCTGTTTATGTCACCAGGCTGCTGCTGCTGCCGCTGACGACACTAGGGTTGCCAAATGAACCAGCTAATTTGGCCTTTGGGTACAAGTCAGGGCAGCTGTACAGAATGGGATCCTCAATGCTTAAATGGGATGTTGGCTGTGAATCTTTGGTTAAATCATTTTGGCTAACAAAAACGGAGTGCTTTATGTTTGACTAATAAGAGCTTCTCTAAACATGCAGTCAGATGGAAAAAAAAACAAGTTGTGACTCTCGCCTTAAGGTATTTTGCTACAAGTCAATAGTATGGACATTCTTTTTTTGCTGTAAGTGAACCCCATTTTGATTTGGCAATTGTAAGTCAAATAGGACAGTCATATACCAAATCAAATGTGCCTCAAGGTTTTGCACAAAAATAACTAAAGGTGTGATTGATTTAACTGGTTCCGGTTTCTATGTAGGCAAGCAGTCTTATTTAACTGTTTGCATATATGCCCTGATTTTCAAACATGCCAAGTACCCAGATGCTTCCACTGACTTTGATAGCAAGTACCAGGTTCTTAGCTCTTTTGGAATATCATGTCACTTATTTGGATCCTGAATTGGAATATATGGGCTGGATTTTATGATTCACTAATGCCACTTTATACCACGTAGACTGAGTAAAATGGTTGTAAATGGCCAACAAAGAATTCCATTGTATAGGGACCCCTTCACCGACAGAGCTGCTTTCTTCTCCTATCTATGGGATAAGGGAAGAGAATATTGAGAAGCAGAGCTCCCACCTTCAAGGTATAAGGGCCTGGGATGCTCTAACCTATGCCAGGTGAGAGCTATAAAAAACCCAGCTCATTTATATCATGTATGTGACATGACAGTTAGCTATTGTATTTTGATGGCTACATCCAGACAAGCACAGAAGTTTGGTCCATGGGGAATGCCCATACCATGTGTGCTTTGGTGCATGACAAGTTATTCCAGGGGCAGTAGAGGAGGCTGGAGCTAGCACTGGACTGGCCCCAGCAGCCTTACCTGATGTCCTGGGGCTCTCCCGGGGCTGCAACAGCAATGCTTCTGGTGGGTGGATCCTGGCTGGCCCTGCTCTGCTTTTGGGTGGGGCATGCTGCCCATGTGTGCACTGCTCCATTTTTTTCTGTGGGTTTTTTTGAACCCTGGATATTCGGGGCTCAAAAAAAAACCAAGGAAAAAAAAATGGAGCAGCGCATGCACAGGCAGCATACACTTGCAGTGTGGAGAACACCTGACTGTGCGGTATGTTGTGCTGCAGACATGTTTGTGGTGCCATATACCGCACAGCTGTGCTCATCTGGATGCGCCCTGTGAATGCTAACATTCATATAAACAAGCGCAAAGCCCATCAGTGCCCGTAAGGCCTCCAACTTATAAGAATAGTAGGCCCTTTTAAAGCTTTTATAAATGGTGACAGCTATGCATGCATCCCAACACAAATGAAGGAGCCTCATTTTTCTTTCTCCAGGAGGTATCATAGGAGCTAGAAAAAGCCTCATTTTTAAATTTGCTGCTTCCCCTACCCATACAGACTCTATAGATTAATATGTGAGAGTCAAATTTATAAACCAGTATAATATCCTTTTAAAAGGGGGAAACAAGGATGATTTTAAAACATATTTTTGTTTATTATTTATTTTATGTAGGCAGTGCTTTGCCTATGGGCAGATAAGTGAAAAATACAGCTGTCTTGACTAAGATGAGTCAAACTTCATTCTCACAGTGTCATTTCCCCCCCAGGAGTCAGGAATGACTCTCTCCCTTTAGGCTTGTATTTAGCATTGGTAAAATGTCTGGGTGTATTACATAAGGTTTCTTGTCCTCTGAAGTGCCAAGACACATACATTGCTTGAGACAAACAAATGGTCTAGTTAAATGTGGCAAAATAGTTATGTTATTATGGATAGTCAGGAAACTTTACATTCCTTTCTTGATTTTTACTTGCAGTGAGAACCCAGGATCCCCAAACAAGGCAAGAGTCTCAGAAACATTCAGAGGAATAAAGATCACACAAATGGTTAACATTTTCTGTTGCAGATGCAAAGATAATTAATGTAATCTAACACATCTTGAGGTAAACTAATGTGCATACAGATATAAACAATAATTCCAGTCTTTTAAAGAGCACAAATCTGGTGCTTATTAGAACAGTTCATAATCACTCCCATTTCAAGTTCTGCATGAGAATATGGTATAATGAGGAATTTAAAATCTTCTAATTAGACATGATTTTATAAAACAGACAGATAATTAAAATGGTGAGGGTTACACAGAAAGGGATGAGAAAACACTGCAAAAAGGCAGAGAGAGAGAAAGGGAGAAATAAATATAAAGCTTCTTAGATGTACTACCCATATTTTATATTATGAGAAGTGTATCATACTTAAAGGTTTTCTAGTGCTATAAGCTATTATCTAACATTTTTGTTGAGATTACAATAAATAGCTAGATTCATATCGAATAGTTAGATCCATATCATTGGTTGAATGTAACTATTCTTCATGTTTATTTTGGTAGGTTTAGCTTTAGTAGTAAGGCTCTGGAGAAGAAAGCATTGGGCTCTTCTTACTATGTTTGTTAGAATTAGTAACCACAGATAAACAGTGCAACAGATCTGATGTTGCAAATTTCCACATTATTTAACCTGCTTTGTAATTAGGACAAAACAAATGAATTCCAGTTCATCCTAAGGGAAGGTTTTTGGTGGCATATTTCTTTAAAGGAGGGTGGTAGAGGGATAATTTTGCAGCAGGTTGAGATATTCCTTTTTATGCCCAGAGAATGCACATAAAGGGTAGAGCAGTGGAAGCCAGTCTGCAGCCCCATTTAGACCTTTAGAGAACTCATAAATAACACTACTCAAATTGCTTAGAGGAGAGCATCTCTGAAAAGGCAAGATGTCCCTCCCTGTTGGTAGACAGTTGATTTATACCCTGAAATTAAGGTTTTCTTCTTTTTATTCCTTTTAAATTAATCGATGTAAATCAGGTAGTTGGTTCTGTGGTTGTAATCAGCATGCGTAGCCCCCCCCAAAAAACAAACAAGCAAACAAACAAACAAACAACAACAGCCAGAAATAAAGCCTTGGCCGAGAGACTTTTTTGGGTTTGGTTGGTTGCTGAACCAGATGATTCACTCCACAGTGGATAGAGTGTTCCAGATAGTAACGGGGAATGGTACACAGAGGACTCAGTCTCATTTTCTAGATGCTGTAGTAGAGTCTATCCAGATATTCAATGTATTTCTAAATGTTCCGCACCAGCGGGAGAAATTTAAAGAAGTGCATATGCCACTGCTAGTTTCCACAATATTTTGGGTGTGACTGACTACACTCATATGTTCCCATATTTCACCACAAGATATGTATTGGATTAGAAACAGTTCCACACTATGAATATGAACATGATGTGTGATGCCAAGAATGCTATTAGTAAGGTTTTTGCCAAATACCTAAGATCGACATGATGGTCAACACAATCAAACATGTTCAGATAATTCTGTTCGCCCACTTCTAGTTGCATGATGAAGAGGTTTATAATTAGAGAACTAAATAACATGTACTAAATACGCAAAGCTACCCTTTTCTGTTAACATATGCTTGTTTTGTATTGCAAGTGGTAATGCTTCTCCTATGAGGAATTATTCAGTGACTGGCATAAATCTACAAAATCTTGGGAGGGAGAGTTAGAGTGAAACTTATTCAGAAAAGAAGGGGAAAAATGGTTCATCCCCCAAAAGTCTTTTAACATGAAGTCCCAATGCCCTCATTGTATGGTAAATGAACTACAAATTACAGCACATTTTTTCTTCCTGCATTTCCAAGGTACCATACTAGCTCATTCAAAGAAAGATGGCCTCCTTCTTTGTATGTATAACCTAAAATACAGTGTCTAAAACCTGAAAATTTCAGCTTGGGCTCCATCCGCTACAAAATCCCCACATAGCACAACTCTTCATGTGGATAGCAATCTTACTAATATAAAGGATGGCTTCTCATAGTTTCATAGTCATTGGGGGCTGGAAGGGACCTTACAGATTATCAAGTCCAGCCTCCTCCTGCATGTAAGGTTTCTTTAAATAATTCATCATCAGCCAGAAGGGTCATGGCTCTGTTTCACTTGTGGTGCCCAGAGACTCTATTTGTGCCACTCTGCTGGATGGTGTCAAAGAGAGTAGAATGGATCACTGTTTTCTGGTCCAATATCCAAGCGCGAGGGAAATTGTTCAGATGGAGCTAATTGTTTCAAGTGGAGGCAAAGGCCCTCACAGCAAGACAGGCCCTTACTATTCAGGACAATTCTATGGATTATGATTTTGCCAATGTGGTGAGAGAGAGGGAAATTCCAAATTCTGAAACAGGTACTATTCAAACTGAGAAATCAAGATGCAATGTCCTGTTACTATTTGATTAGCTTTAGTTTGCATATTGGAGGGTATGTATGATGGGGATGGGAGGACCACATGAAGGTTGCTACCACTCTTCTTTCTGGAAATATACTTCAGAGACATAACGTTCACCATATCTCATATCTGTGTTCTCTCAGTGTAACCCTTGATGGAAATTTCACCTGCAAACAGCATATTAGATAAGTGATCAATACAATAAAAAGGCAAACTTAGGAACAAAAATTAATAAAGCTGGCTGGGCACTAAGAGCTAAAGACTGAACGCCGATATTAATTTTTGATACTTTACAAGCTACCTGATTCCTGAATTTCTTCCTACACACAACAGATATTAATGACTCTCCTTCCTTCTGATAGGTCTTGATTTCCAAGTAATTCAGCTTCTTTTCTTCTGCTAATTGCTTGTCTGCTATCCCAGGAATTTCCCCTTCCCCTCCAATTTCACAGCTTTTCTCTCAGCTCTTTTCATTCCCTGTGCTTGCTTCCCTCCCTAGACCTGATGAAGAATGCATTGCATTCAAAAACTTGTCTAAATTTATTCCAACCATGCACTTGGTTCAATAAAAGATATCACCCTAAAAAAATCTTTGCCTTTCTCATAATTTCTAAACCATCATGGCTACATCTTTTTTCTAACATTGCAATAAAATAAAGTCCAAATCAGTTGTTACCTGTCAGCTCCATGTTCTTGGGGAACCCTGACCCAGAACACAGACTGTCTGACTCACAAAGAATCACCCCCCCCACCTAAACAGAAGCTGATTAAGATGCAGTGA
>NW_017728886.1:209342060-209368053 GCF_001723895.1 Crocodylus porosus | reverse complement strand
CGGACTAGATGATCTGCTCAGGTCCCTTCCGACCCTAGAAACTACGAAACTATGAAGCAGCATATTAATAGAATTACCAAGACCCTAGCCCTAATAAATGAGCACACCCCAAAGTAGCGGGCAAATCTGGTAACACAATTTGATTCCAAAGGTGGCTGGTACCAGCTATCATTAAGTGCTAAAACTATTTGAATAATGACATTAGTCTTTATCTGGTCTATAGCTGAATACTGCATATGTGTATGGGGATTGCTAACTCCTGTTACACATATGTAGTTTAATGTTGTTATGCATCTTATTACTAGATCTTTGAAATTACCTCTTTCCATGTGTGTCAGTGCCTTCCCACATTCTTCCACCTCACATCTGTCAAGAAATGCCAACCTTGACAGAGTATAAAAAAATTCTGGTTATCCCTTAACTATCCCCATTCCATCTCAAGTCACAATAGTTTATTGGATTTGTGCCCAAAATGTTCATGATAAACCAATATGACTACAAAAGAGATTTGGTACATGCAACAGGAAGTTGTTAAAATAAGAAAGAAAACTCTTTTTAGCGATCCTGCAGCTGAGCTTCTTGGTGTCTCTCTCCCACAGAAGCAGTGGGTGATCATTAATTGCAGGAGGACATTAAACAGCAGATGCCCATACATGGTGCACAATTGGCATCTTAAAATACTCAGCTTTGTGAATGTTACAAACTTCAAACAGTTGATCACACAATACATGATGTCTCAATATAGTCCTTTCTTGAAATAACAGAACTTCATATGGTGCTTTCTGGAGCTTTTAACTGGTTATCAGAATTCAATCTTAGATTAGAAGTTCTGCTCTTCTCCATGCAAAAGAGGTAGAGAATACAGAGTAGTTTTACAAAAGCTTTGGTGTTTCATTTGAATTAGTTTATTGGTGATTCATAGTGAATAGTGAGACCTCCAAATATTGGGAGAGTTTATTGGGGTTTGGAGAATCTATTCTTGAGGGCAGCTTATAAGCTTTACCTGATATTTATTGTCAAGGCCCTAAAATGAGTATCTTCCTGTATGAGTCAACTTTGATTTATAAGAACACAAGAAGTGCCATACTGGGTCAGACCAATGGTCCAGCTAGCACAGTTCTGTGTCTCTGACAGTGGCAGGGGTGGATGCTATAGAGGAAGAACATTGAACCAGGTATCTGTAGCATGATCTATCTCCTGTTCACTATCCTCACTGGCATCACCTTGGATTATTAGGTATAGATGCCGGAGGAAACAACTCCAAGCAGTCTGTTCAACAGCTATATATCCATCAAGCGTGAATTCATCTGTTTCCTATTTGAACCTGGCTATGCCACCTGCTTATACCACCTCCTGTAGCAATGAATTCCACAAGTTAACTACATAAAAAGTACTTTGTCTTGTTGATTTTAAACCTGTCACCTGCTAATTTCAGTGGGTGCACTGGAATCTAGTATTTTGGGACTTGGTGAACAACTACTCTCTGTTCACTTGGTCCACACTGTTGATTTTATAGACTTCTATCCTATCCTCCTCCTTGGACTTCATCTTTCTAAATTGAAGATTCCTAGCTTTCCTGGTATGGCAACTGCTCCATGCCCTTGATCATTTTGGTTGCCCTTCTTTGTACCTTTTCTAATTCTACTACACACTGTCTTCAAGATCTGTATAATGGCAAGGTGTTCCATTTGTACCATGGATTTGTATAATGGCGAGGTGTTCTCCATTTTGTTTTTAATTCCAATGTTATTGACTTTTTTTGGTCACCATTGCACGTTGAGCTGACATACTGGGAGAATCTTCGACAGTGACTCCAGATCTCTTTCCTGAGTCATAACAGCTAGTTTAGAATCCAGCACTTAGTACTTATAGTTGAAGTTATTTTTCCCTATACGCAGTACCTTGCACTTGTTGACAGTTCATCTGCCATTTTTGCCTATTCACTTACCTTGGGGAGATCTTTCTGCAGCTCCTCTCCATCATCTTGGGACTTGACTACCTGGAATAATTTGCTAGATTTGGAGATTTCGTTGTGTACCCCCATTTCCAGGTCTGATAGGATGTATCTGAAGACTTGAAAAAGCCTGGATACTGATAAAAATTCCAAACTGTACCTAGTTCTCATAATAGTTGGCATTTTCCAAGTGAATTAACTTATAGAAAAAGCCTTTCTCACAGCTTATGACAAATTAGAATAACATATTCAATCTCTCTCGTCCTTCCTTTCCAATCTGTGTTATATGTAATATAATATCAAACTTACCACAACCTAAGTCTAGAAACAAATGCTAGATCTCACCAGAAGGTACAACATTTCTCCTTACTTTTGGCAAAACCACACATTACTGACCTCCTGGTTGTAAGAGATCAGGTCTTAAATCCTATTGGAGATTCATCCCTAAATATTGACTGCACTGCTGTAACTTTCTTGGTGTGCTAATGATGGTGGGAGGGGGGAATTCCAAAACCCCCCCCCCCTCTTTCTCCAATTGCATAAAAATATTAGCGGTAGCTGTTTGTAACTGGTCAGAGATTCGCAATGTGAGACTAAGTCCCAGAGGAGAATGGATAAGAGAGCAGAGGATCTGGAAAGCAAATGAAATCATGAATCTTTATTTTGGTTCCCATAGTTCTGCAATTTATCACATTAACACCATCATGTATGTACTCTGTGTGTGTGTGTGTGTGTGCATACACACACACAACAGGCATAGAAAATAGACATTGAAAAGTATGTATCCCTCTAATATGGCATTTTTCTGTAATATTTTTACCTCAGGGTTTGCCTAAGGTTGCATGAAGCTTAAAGTAAGCTCCATGATGCCAGGTGTTCATTTGTAACTCATATTAGCGAGTTATAGTAGCATAGGCCTTTGACTTTGCTATTTGAACAAGTGGGAGAATGCTTACTCCTCCTCATTCAAAAGCCAAAGATGCATGTATTCAGTTTTGTTCAGTGTCTCCAGTATATTCAAAAGAGTTTTTTTTCTCTTTGGTGAACACACAATCTTTTCCAACTACACTATGTTTTTAAGCTTTCTCCTCCTAGTCTGCCCCAGAAGATGGTTAAAAAGATGATCAGACAGTGACTGAGGGAGAGGAGAGAGATATAAATAGCAAAAAATCCACTTTAGTGGAAAAAATCCTTATCAAGGAAGCCTGGCAGGGTTATCTAAAAATGAAAAATATTTAGTCTGGGGTTTTGAAAGCCAACATTTAATATTGAAATCAAAAAGGAATTTGTACATTTTGGCAGAACTGGAAACTTAGCTTTCATTACTGCAGGATCTGACTTCTTCTCAAGTTCAAATACCAATTTATATCAGGAGTAAAATTCTCAAGAAAGTGATACTGCAAAATGATGTGTGCCTACAAGAGATAAAAACATGTTTACACGTTACCGGTACAAACATCTTCTGCGTCAGATTCACTGAAGCTGATGCAACAAGATCAATCCCTGTGCCTCAGGTGTGAATTCATCCTTGTGAGAGAAAATGATGTGGCTGGCTTCTTGAAGGTTTTCTTCTAGCGGTAGGTAACTGCTGTTGATGTTGGAGCACCGAAAGCAACTTGCATCCTACAGTTGTTCCCCTTTACTACCATGTCTAGTTTGGGGACTGTACTTTCTTTAGCATGAGGCATGGGAGATTAGAATTGTTTTCTACAGATGAATTTTTTTTTCTTTGAGCCCCTGATATTCAGTTTAACTGAGCAGAAAACCAGACTGAATTTGATCCTCTATAGGGCAAGCACAAATGCCTGTGTACCCATACATGAGAGTTTAACTACTTCACACAAAAGGATGTAGCTGTCCCCATGAAGACTGATCTTATGGTAAATAATCTGTACAGTATATAGAAGCCCAGCTGTGTCCCTAGTTCATATAAGGAACATGCCTTTGGGACAGTCTCACTGTAAATTTATTTGTATAGCACCTCATACACTAGGAGTGAGATCCTGGTATATCTAAAAACAACAACAGGTAATGGGAATTAAAAGGAATGTATTTTACAAATACAGTAAAGTGGTGCTATGAATCAAGGACATGTCTATTATATACTTTTTCACTTCTGGAAAATGCTGTTACTGTCCATTGTGATTGCCTTTCAAGAACAAGCAAAAACTAAATGTATTAAGTATTTTGGCTGCTGACAAAATCATTATAAAAACAAAGACCAGTTCACATTTCAGTAACACCATTGGCTTACTCAGATGTTCCTAGAGATGTTTGAAAGGTATGGCTATGCATATACCACTGGGTGCAGATTATACATATATGGGAAAGTCTGGTTTTATAATTTGAATTAAACAACTAGTTATCCCTCTAGCCAGAAAGCATGTATGAAATGATAAAGGAAGACTGATTTATGACCAGTTGGTATCTGAAAGGTGTAGCATTCTATACAACAAATAGTATTCCTCTAGATTGGAAAATATTGTAAACACATTGGAAAACCCTCAACCCAGACCTATAAACCACACATACTTTTTTCCATTTTAATTTAGCTATCTGTTTTGGATTACATAAATTAAAAAAAATGCATCCTGTATTTTCTTTGTAAAATAAATCAGTCCAGCAACACTGGAATTACTGGTTAGACTGAGCATTAGGGAATGCATGAAACTGCATCTTTAACAGACATGACAGCATTTCTCAATGAGAATCAAGCAGTTTGCAGTGACCTTCATGTTGATCAGTGGGGGGTCAGTACTGGCATTAAATCATTTTGATTCACAGATGAGATCAACATATTCATATTTGTTTGCCAAATGTGTATTTTAATTTAAGCCTCCTCTGATTGATGCATGTAATTTATGCTGCTTAGAACTAAGGCGTCATATTTTTCTTTTTTCCTAACTAACCGGGGGAGACTTTCTTGGAAACAGATAAAGGAAAGAGTCCAGTAATTTGTAGCAATGTGACTACAGCCACACATGTTCTAGAATTAATGTTCTTCATTAGGGTGAAGAGTATCAGCTGTATATATACATCAGTTTTTTAATTAACTCAGGCCCCGCAACAGGACCCACAACTCAAACTGTTTTGCTTTTTTTCCTTAGCAGATAAAATAATGGTGGCATATTGTACGGTTAAAAAAAAAGCCAAAATCTAGGTATTGAAGTAAGGGTCAAGAGTATTTTTATAAACCAGAATTAATCATAAAAGAGTAATTTGACACTCAATGTTTTCATGGCTGTGTTTTAGCTGAAAGTGTCCATTGTATCATGCTTATCCTAGGCTAATTCACATGGTGTATCACATTCTCTTAACCCGCTTTCAAAAATGGACACAATTGCATTTATAAACACCTCACAACTGGGTATGAAAACTGCAAAAGGAAGAAGCAGTAGATCCTGAAATTAAGATATATTTTAGGAGCATGCTAATTCTCAAAAAACAAAAGGTTTCCCAGGCCTGGTAGTTTTATTAATGAGCCTTTTTGGAACAAACCCTGTAAACCTTGCATCTGTCCCCCTCTCCTGCCCCCACCAAAATTTCTATTGGCATTAATAGAAGTTTAGAGGGTGTAAGAAATGCAAAATAAGGTCTCTTGTTTGCCAGATGTAGGTCCTACTGGTAGTATTACTGACATAGTAGTAATGAGTCATTCTTACAAAAGTGATGCGGAACAGGGCAGTGGTTTGCCCTTCAGATTGTATCAAGTAGATTAGATTTCAAATTGAAGACAAGCCCCTGTGTCATATAGTCTAGGGCAACTTAGCAAAATCAGAGGAGTGTCAGGCCAAAATCAGGGTCCCATATAATGGATCTGAAGGTGGCCTGCCATGCCAAGCTGCTTACTTCCACCCCAGTCTTCCCTACTCTGTGCAGTCTCTCACTCTCATGTTCCTCTACTGCAGCTGCCATAGCTGCTGCCCCTTACCCGTCATTGCTGATTCCCATTACTACCACCTGCTGCAGGCAATAAATGCAGAAGCTGCAGTAAGGAGGCTGAAAGAGAGAGCAGGGAGGGCTGGGATGGCAGTGGAGGGTGCTGCAGAAAAACTGGAGCAGGATGATGAATGGGAAGGCACCTGGAAGTGCTCCCCTACATCAGTTCTGGTGCCCCATTGCCTGCCCCTACTCACACTACTGCACGGTGGACCAGATCTGGCCCATAGCCATAGGTTGCTGACTTCTGGTCTGAGGTCTTATATTGAGATTCAGGGGAACTACTGCAGAATCAACATGATTCCAGATCTCAGCATGGGAAGCAGGTTTAAAAGAATAGAACCACCATCTCACTGATAGATAGGCATGACATTGGCCTTCTTCCAATCATCAGGCACTTCACCAGAGTGCCAAGAGCTCTCAAAGATCTGTGCCAGGGGCTGAGCTATGATGCTTGCCAGCTCCCTGAGTACCCTTGGATGTAACCTGTCAGGGCCATCTGACTTGAAGGTATCCAGCCTATCAAGGTGTTCCTTCACAAGGTCAGCTTCGATGGAGGGCAAGGAATCTCCCTCACCTGGGCCTCCCTGACCCACAGTGGGCAGTGCTGTCTCATGGGACTGGTGAAAAACTGACTCCAGACTCTCAAACCAAGTTTTATTCTCCCACCTTAGTCAAGGTGTACACTCAAGAGAAAGGCAGAGAAAACGCTTCAAGGACATCCTTAAGACTGTTTGAAAAATGCAACATTAACATCAGCTCATGGGAGACTATCACCCAGTACTTCCCCAAATGAAGCAAGAGTCTGTTGCAAGGATCTCAGTACTTTGAAACCTTATGACAATAACAGGAGACATAAAAATGAGAGCAGCAGAAAAAACATGTTGTGAACTGAATCAAGAACCTAGAGCCAACCACCCTGCACAGAAACGTATGTCCAAGTTGCACCAGAGTTTGTTGATCCTGGGTTGGCCTTGTTGGCCATCTTTGGACCCACATATAAGACAATCATGGAAGACCATCATCCTCGACTGCGGGGGATTGCCAAAGAAGAAAAGAAACCTTGTCTGATAAGCGATAGTTTTCTCAGGGACTGGCCCTTAGCTATGGAATGGGCACACTGAGGACCTGAGAGCCATTGTAAACCCTTCCACTCCATATAAGAGGTCTTTCTCAAAGGAGGAAAGTAGATGCGGCAAACTATAGGCCCATCAGCCTGAGCTCTATCCTGGGGATGGTCTTGGAAAAGATTATCAAAGAGGCCATCTTTAACAGACTACCTGAAGGCAATATCCTGAGGGATATCCAGCATGGGTTTGTTGCAGATAGGTCTTGCTTGACCAATCTCATTTCCTTTTATAACTAGGTGACTTATCACTTGGACAAGGGGGAAGAGATTGATGTATATCTTGACTTTAAAAAAGACTTCGATCTGGTATCCCATGATCACCTCTTAGCTAAACTGGCTAACTGTGGACTCGACCTCACCATGATCCGCTGGCTGGGGAATTGGCTCCGCAATAGGACCCAGGGGGTGGCGGTCGATGGGAGCCAATCGTCTTGGTGCACAGCCACCAGTGGGGTCCCTCAAGACTCTGTCTTAGGGCCTATACTATTTAACCTCTTCATCAATGATGTGGACATTGGTGTCAGAAGCAGACTGGCCAAGTTTACTGATGACACCAAACTCTGGGGTAAATCGTCCACACCTGAGGACAGGAGGGTGATCCAGGCAGATCTTGACAGGCTCATGAAATGGGTGGATGAGAACCTGATGGTGTTCAACACTGAAAAATGCAAGGTTCTTCACCTTGGGAGGAAAAACCTGCAGCATGTTTATAGGCTTGGCAGTGCTACTCTGGTTATCACTACAAATGAAAGGGACTTGGGGGTCATGATTGACCACAAGATGAACATGAGCCTTCAGTGTGATGCTGTGGCTAGTAAAGTGAGCAAAACGCTGGCTTGCATCCATAGATGCTTCTCAAGCAAATCCCGGGATGTTATTCTCTCATTGTACTTGACCTTGGTGAGGCTGCAGCTGGAGTACTGTGTCCAGTTTTGAGCTCCACAATTCAAAAAGGATGTGGAGAAGCTTGAGAGGTTGCAGAGGAGAGCCACATGCATGATCAGAGGTCAGGAAAACAGACCTTATTATGATGAGAGGCTGAGAGCCACGGGACTCTTCAACCTGGAAAAGCGCAGACTCAGGGGTGATCTGATGGCCACCTATAAGTTTATCGGGGTGCTCATCAGGATCTGGGGGAACATCTGTTCACCAGAGTGTCCCAAGGGATGACAAGATCGAATGGTCGCAGACTCCACCACAACCAATTCAAGCTGGACATAAGAAATAATTTCTTCACTGTCCGAGCCACCAAGGTTTGGAATAGACTGCCACTGGAGGCAGTTCAAGCACCCACTTTGAATGTCTTCAAGACACATTTGGATGCTTATCTTGCTGGGATCCTATGATCCCTGCTGACTTCCTGCCCCCGGTGACAGGGGGCTGGATTCAGTGATCCTCTGGGGTCCCTTCCAGCCCAAATATCTATGAAATGAAATCTATGAAATTTATGAGTCAGACATCCAGACGACATGGCTGGCCCAGTGAAGTTGATTGCAGGTGATGATCATCTTGATGCTGAGGTGTTTGCTTGTGAGAGAGCACTAATGTTGGTGTGTTTATCTTCCTGCTGAATTTAGAGGATCTTCTGCCAGCAACATTGATGGTACTTCTCCAGTGACTTGAGGTGTCTCTTGTATGTTTTTCACATCTTATTTCCATACAGTAAGGTGGGGATCACAGCTGCTTGATAAATTATGAGTTTGGTTTCTAACTATGCTAGGAGCTAACAATTGCTGGACCAATCACTGACTCATCTGCTCAATTATATCACTCAGAATGGCTCCCAAACAACAGGTGTAGTGGGAGCAATGCCAATAGAAGATCAACATCAAAAGACTCCTCAAGGACCCCAACCAAGCAAGACCTCTTCCACCATTGCCTCAATGAAAAACTGGCTAATTTAATAAAAAACAATGGGAGAATGTCAGCAGCATTTGGGATGCCTTCAAGTCCACCTTCATCAGCACCTGTGAAGAGACACTTGGATTTTCTACCAAGAACTTCAAGATTGGTTGATGAGAATGACTGGGAGATGGAAGAGTTGATTGACCACAAGCCCAATGCCTTTTGTGCTTGGCAGAGCAACATCAACTCCAAGCAAAATAAATTGAATTACCAACAAGCCACGGCAGAGGTTGAAAGGAGGACCTATGATATGAAGAACAGATGGTGGGTAGACAAGACAAAGGAGATTTAACATCTTACTGACCATATGTGACTGGTAGGGATTGCATGGGAGTGCACATGCCCTCCCCACCCCCGATGGGGCCGGTGTTCCCCCTGATGGCCACCCCTGATGCTGTTGGTAGGGCTGATGCTGCCCCTGACAGGGTCATTGGCTTCTGCGGGTGCCCCCCCCCCCCCAAATTCAGGAGGCACCAGTCACTCATGTCACTGACATCCGTGACATGAATGGTTTTTTCAGTGCCACCAAAGCCATCTATGATTCAAGCACTCAAGGACCAACTCCCTTAAGATCTAAGGATGGAGAAGACCTGATCAAGGAAGGCACATTTTGAAGACATTCTCAATCAAGACTCTGTTGTTGATGATAGTGTTCTCAACTCCATCCTGCAAAACGCAGTTAGAGACCATCTCAGAATCCCTCCAACCCTTGATGAAGTGAAGAAAGTCATCAAGCAGATGAAGAGTAACAAGGCATCTGGAGCTGATGCCTTCATGCAGTGGGGAGAGATGCTCACATCACCGCTCCATGTCGTCGTCTGAGACAGTAAGGAAAGATGCGAGACAGTAAGGAAAGTTTGCTTCACGCTGTTACATCATCTGATTTCACTTGCAGTGTGCTATTCTGAAGTTGGTGGGGATTCAAGAGATCAGGAAACTTACCAATGGGCCAAAGAGCTGTATCAGGGAGTGGAAGTGGAAAGGAATATGGATACGGTCTGCATGCTACAAAAGCAGAATCTTCTTAAGCAGATCACAGAAATAATTTTTTTTCCTTTCCAATATCCATGGCAAGGAGTATAGTGGTGAATGCCATCTAGCTAGATAGTTAATAGTGCAAAAAGCAGGCATTAAACATACTAAATGTGTGAAGCAAACCTGAAGTATTTCATTTGGTCAGTTATTTCCTTTTCTAAATATTTGTTATTATGTGTTGCTAACATGAGAACCTTTATAATCCCAAATAGAGTCAGAAATATCAATAGTACTTAGGGCTGCTTTAAGTCATCTGAGTATATTAAAGGATATCTTTCTGAGCCTGAGTTATACTTATCCATATTAGCCTATTTAAAATACTGTAGTATGTCTTTGCATTTGTAAAGTATTACAATATGTACATTTATTTGCCTTAGATTACATGAATGTGTTTCAGTATGTAATTTTAGAAAACCTGTGAACTTCATGTCTTTTTGCATGATAAATTGAAATATTTTTAAAGCCGTAAAATGATGTATTTTGCTATAAAAATCAGGTATTTTGCTGTAAAAAAGGATTTTTAATGTGTATACCACCTTTCCATGCATATGTTTGGTTCTGATTTGACAACAGGACTCTCTCTTTGTTTTTCACTAGGGAATGGTATTATTAATTGTTCCTATGGATGAGGCGAAATATAACTCGTTGGTAGTTATGACTACTATATAAAAATCAAGATGTTACAGTAAATCTATTGTAAATCTAAAGAGTTATGCCTTGAAGCTGTTTTGGCAGTCCAAAACTGGGTTGCATACTTCCTTTGTTTATGAAATCATGGATTCCATTTTCAGTCATCAAAACAGAGATTATTACTGAAACAATTTATCAGTTGATCATTTCCATACTGTTATTTCCTATACATATATATCCAGTTACCAGTAATAGGAAATGTTGTCAAATATTTCTGCAAAAGCTCACACTGTCTCTGTAGGTTGATTAGATGAGCTTTCGTACATTGGAAACCTGACTACTTTCCAACAACTTGATTTCACAAATGGAAAAACAGCATCTGTTTTCCTGCAGCTTCACATATGGCTATCATTGTTGCTTAGACAAGCTGAAGCAGGTAGCCCATGTGAAAGTGCCCCTCTGGAGTGCCGCAGCCTCCTGGGACAGGATAACACTGGTCTGCTGTGAGGGACGCTGGCTCCCCAGGCATTTGAAACTGCACATTTAATCAACATATGCAAAGCATCCGTCTGAACAGCAAATGGCAGAGAAAATGATCAAACATGGTATTGAGTATTTCTCTGTTTGTATTTTTAGTATGGTTATTTTAATATGTGTACCCTGAGCCATGTTTGTTTAAGTCATTCAGAAAATATCTGGTAGTCACCATTGGAGGCTAAGGGGAAATCAAATTAGTTTTAGGAGAAGTCATATGGATACTAATTCCCAGCTCTACAAACTTGATCTTTCAAAAGAAATTAAGGCTCAATACTAAAATTAAAGTAAAAATATAATGCAAAGATTTCTTAATTCTTTCAGAGTTGTTTATCTGTAATGTATGTGATCCACTGGCTGTATTTGATCAGTGACCCACTGGGAAGAAACTGAAGCTAAACTGAGATAAAGATATCTGGGCTTTTAAAAATATGTTTGGTAAACATTTGTGCTTGTGAAGGTCAAGGGACTGGCAGCATTAGAAACTGTGCTCCTGAATACATCCACAGGCCAGGTATATTTCAGACAGATGCTCTCATTCTCAAACTGCCCTGCCAATGACCTTAACCCTGATTTGGAAGGACAACCCAATCTACTATGAAGAGGAAAGGTGATTTAGTCTCCAGCCATGCTGGCAGAGTCTTGGACTTCTCCTGAACACAGTTTGTCATTTGTACTGAAACATTAAATGGTCTGGTAATGTGAACCATCTCCCACTAACGATTATACTGAGACTAATCACTCAGCTTTCCCTCTAAAACCTGCTTAGAATAATCTCAGTGATGAAGAGTCAGAATTTTTCCCTTCTATAAAAAGAATAAAAAAGCAATGTTTAAACGCTATCTAAAACATTTCTTCTCAGATGCAGGCTTATTGAAGGATAGCATCACAAAAGGAAAAGAAAATAACTTCTGCTTTCTTTGAAGGTTGAACAATACCCTTGCTCATAATACGAAGGGAAAATGGTCAAGGAAAATTTAGAAGGAAGAAAAGAGGAGCCAATGATAGCAAATTGGTGAGACCTGCTGCTTATGGTAGGGGTCCGAAATACGGTAACTATATGTCTCTAGAACCTCTCTACACAAGGTGAACACCTTTCCTGCCCCGTGGGCCAACTGGGCAATTTCTCATGATAGTAGAATTGAAAGACATCATTTCTAGAACTAACTGGTGCTCGCTAGCTTCTGCCTGGTTAGTGTGGATCACTATGTGAATGTGGGAGAAGACTGACAATTTTTTTTCCACTCAGAGTGATTAAGTAGTACTTAACTGGTCTTCTGTGCTAGGATCTGGTGCTGAGCCAATCAAAACAAGAGAAGTCTTCCATAGCTGATAGCAATGAATTTTTAAAACAAACGCAATATAGGGATATTGGTAGAGATGCAGGGGAAAGAGACTCATCTAACCTACCGTATCCATAGTCAACACTGAAGTCAAGCATTTCAGCACATCCTGAAGACTGCCTCTATTCAGCAAAATACTTAAGTACGTGCTTATGTATTTTTCTGAATTTCGGCCTAACAACCTAAAGATAATTAAATGTATATAACACCCCACGCACACTGGGTTGTGTGTTGTGTTTTTTTTGTGCATATATTTTATATGGGCAAGATGGCCCCCGTTGTTCTGCCCATGTACTCAGCACATGGCAAGCTGGGGCTTGTATCTGGGGGAAATATATAAAACCCTCTGGCCTTATTGGCCAGAGGAAGCAGGGGATTCTTTGGGCAGATTGGCTGAGAGAGAGACTGAAATGAGGCCCTCCCTGATTGGACAAGTCTTGGGTGATGTCACACCAGACATATAAGGAGCACTCACTAAGGTTCTCTCTCTTTTTTTCCTGGGGCTGCGGAGAATCACACAGCTACATTGGGAGCTAGAAAACCTGCTCCCCATGAGGGGGTCTCCCCCCGCTTCACTGGAGAGGCAAGCAAACACTATCTGAAGAGAAAGACTCAGGTCATGAATGATGTATGTCCATGGAGGCTGGGGGGGCATGGCAAGTGCCCGCAGGCAGCGGTGGCAGTGTTGACAGCAGGGGCATGGTGGTGGCGAGTGGGGACCACCCACAGGCAGCCATGGTGATGGCTGTGAGGGCAGGCCAAGCAGGGACCGCCTGCAGGTGGCTCCAGTGTTTTCTTTTTGGGGTGGGGGGAGGTGAGCAGTGGGTGGCAAGTGAGGACTGCCCGCAGCACTGCTGGTGGCCATGCTGGTGCTGAGGGAAGGCGGGGAGGCAGCGACCGGCCGCAGCAGCCGGCGGCAGTTTTGGTGGTGGCCAATCTCAGGGGGGGCACATGCCCACTTGTGCCCCCCCCCCCACGCAGTGCCTATGCCTCAGGTAGAGAGAGAGAATGTCTGTTTTGGAGTTTGAGACTCCTATTTCCTCTTTCTTTCTTTTTTTCCCCCTAAATGGGTTAATGCCATAGGGGTATTAATCCCTGAGCAAACTGATCAGGAATGGGTCCTGGCAGTTACTGGCTTTAGGGGCCAGGCCCCCTTGTTTTGTAATTGTATTGTCTTAGCATGAAGTACAGCAGAGACTGGATGTCTAGGCTACAGCCATACATCTGGGCCTTTTTTTCTGCTGTTTCTACAGCTATGGTGTTTCAGTCTAGCCCTGTGGCTGAACCCAGCTATATCTTCAGGCCTCAGTGCAATAGAGGCTTGGCCAGCTTTTGTTGCCCAATTCAGGCCCAGTGAGGTGAGCCTGACTTCTCCTTCAAAGTTTTCATCTTGCAGTTTCTGCCCAGCAGAGCTGGGGTTGGGACTAGGAATTTAGGGGTGCAGCATGCTGTCTGGAACCACGGTTCCAGCCACTACATGGAGCAACAAGGGGCCCCTTGCAACACAAAAGGTCCCACATTTTCTAGGAGCTTCCCGGGGTGCAGCGAACTCAAGGAGCAGCTCAAACGACTCTCCAGTGAAGCCTCTTCCTCCAGCCTACTGCTGAAGGGCAGGTATAAGGGTGCAGGTCCCAGGAGCTGCCTTCTGGGTGAGCCCCAAGTCTCAGACTGCCTGGGCATGGGTGAAGCCTCCCCATCCCAGGTGGTCTGGGTGGGGCTTGAGCCAAGGTAATATATATTTAGACCCCAATATTGAACCTGGTCCTTGTTGCTGCCAACCAGTGCCTGGAAGAAGGGTTACATTTATCATTTGATTTCTAATAACCTTGATTAAAACCCTACATATACTGGCACTGGCAGTGCTGATGTGACCAGGAGAAACGTGAAGTTGCGTGTTGCTCTTTGAGTGCAGGTGTATTTCAGATGGACGCTAAGTAGGCAACTTTTCCTCAGGAATTAATCTTTTATTTTCTTCCTCTCACTCATATTTTGGAGAAGATCAAGACCACACAGGTGCCTGTGATACTCCTTTATTCAAAACTGAACAAAACTTAGGACTAAACCAAACTAAAATCTAAACCACAACTGGGGAAGGGGAGCTCTGAAACCATAGCAAGGAAGATGATTTTTATCAAGAGGGTAGACTAGAAAAGAAACAAGGAGACTGGGATACAGAAAGCTTATCATTCCCTGCAGGACAAGAAATGACTAAAGATAGCACAAGTTTTTTTGTTTATTTTCCCCTGCAGGGGGCAGAGGATCCAGATGGATTTAGGATCATTTTCTGCAGTGGGAGAGTGACGGAAGTTAAGGATAGCCTAGATCGTAGGATACAAGGAGAAAAAGGAACTAAATAGGACATCAGTGCCTTTCTCTTTCCTGAGATACCAACTTTATCTTCCCATCAATTTTAGAAGAACAAATGTGTCATTGAGTATTTCATACAAGGACTATTATTTCTTTCAGAGACAATTTGCTGTTATATAAGAGAATAAAGTATTCTCTTTACTTAAGGCTGTAATGGGGTAAACAGCCCCTTCCCTGAAATAGGAAAAAGCTAATCAGCTGCAGCGGGCTGAAAGAACCCTGCCCTGTGATACCTGATGTAGGAGTTAAAAGGAGATGCCCAGCTAAAGTGATGGCTGGCTAGGGGGAAGAAAACAGAACTTTAGCATTGAACATGGGAGAGCAGACTGGAAGAAAGCCAGGAGCTGAGGAAAACTGTTCCTGATCAGAGCCTCCCTGTGGAAAGGTAAACCTGGCAGGAGATGATTGCTATTTGGCTGCCAATGGCTGACTAAAGCTTGCTTGAGCCCAGGTGGTGTGGAAGCATATGCTCTCTTGGTACTCTGCAGAGTCTGCTGAGGCCTGAGCCCAAAAGCAGGGTAAAAAGTTCATTTATTTGTGTCTGTTCCAGATGTTGCTGGAGGAAGGAGTGGAACTTTCTCATTACCTAGACAGAAGGCAAGAGTGTCTCAGTTGGAAGGTGCTAGAAAATATGTGAGCCAGTTGAAAAACCAAGAGGGGAAAGAGAGGAATTGCCATGCTGTGTCATTACTAGGAAACCCAGGAAAGACACAATGGCTATGTCCAGACAAGTGGACGTTTGGCTCCCTGGGGACAGCCAGCACTGGGACACCTTGTGCTGCTGCTAGCTGTCCCCAGGGAATGTCTGTACCACACACCTTCTAGCGCACAGCAGGTTACCCTGGATGGGGTAGGGGAGGCTGGAGCCAGCAACTCTGCTGGCCCCAGCAGCCTGACTTGGTGGCTGGGGAGGCTGCAGCTGCATCGCTCCTGCAGCTGGGAGCCTGGCCAGCAGCCAAAGCATGGCTCCAGATGGCCAGGCTCTGGTTTTGGGTGGCATGTGCTGCCTCTACATGTGCTAGCCCGCTTTTTTTCTGCATAGGTTTTTTCGACCCCAGGATCTCCTGGGGTCAAAAAACACCCCATACTTCAAGGTAGCAGTGTGGGAAATGTCTGAATGTACAGTGTGTGGAGCTGCAGATGCATCTGCAGCACCACAGAGCACATGGCTGCATTTGTCTGGATGTGGACAATAGAGTCCTACTTTGTGCACTTGTTAAACATTTTCTCCATTATAATCAGCATATAGGAAATGACAGCTATGCCCATTTAATACAAATCTTAGGCATTTTAAAATTCAGGGCTCCACAGGGAAGGAATTTTCAATTTTTTTTTTTTAACTCTCTGCAATATATTTGCAGTTTGTGTGTTCACAAATTATGACAAGTCCATCTGACCCCTGATTATTTATTTAAAAAAATATTTCTGATGGTAAACATGGCTGTGACAAAAACTTTTTGTTTTGCTGTTGGTAAAAATAACCATTCAAGGAGCATTTGTTTATTCTGAAAGTCAAGAATTATTGTCCATCAACAAAGTTTTTTTTTTTCCTGAATGAATACTGAAGTGGTATACAACATAATAGCAATCTAGAGCATCCCTCCCCGCCCCCGGATGTAAATGATATAACAAAATGAATCACCGTAATTTAATTTTGGCTGATCACTATTTTAATATTAGTAGTCATTCTTTTATTATGACAAATCAGGTGATTTCCATCTCGAAGTCCAGTAGTCTAATATTTGATTTGCTTAATAAAGCACTAAGAAATAATAATGAATACCCAAAACCATTCTTTCACACTGAAAGAAATATTTTCATTGACTGTGTATAAGAAGAAAATGCTGCAAAAGGGGAGAATCCACCTCAGAAATTATTAGAATACTGACATAGTATCATTCATCTTGGCAAAAGTTGACTGAGCAGATGATGAAGATCCACTTATCTTGGACTCAATCAAAGGTTTTGCTATTTTCATTTCACAGGCCAGATGTAGCTCATCATCAGTTGGAGCTGATTTCAGAAGAGGTGTTAGAGTCTGCTCGTCCAAGAGAGAATCTGATCCAGGCATCAAAGGGAGCCATGAGAGATGTGAGCGGTCTCACCAATGTTCTCAATTGTTCACTGAGCCTGCTGTTCAGTTCTGACAAAGTGGTGTCAATGATGTGGAACAAGAGCTACTTTAGATAGCTTTTAAATGACTATATTCTAGACTGTCCATCCAAGCCTACTGTCCTACTGTTGGCCTTCCAGACAACACTGACTTTGTACCTTAATGGAGACAAAGAAAAAAGAATGAATGTTAAACACAGCACAGAGACAGAGTTATATTAAGAAACAGGAGAAATTTAGTAACCAATTACCTACTGAATATTCATTTGACAAATCCACTTCAGTAGACTAAGTGGTGATAATCTTTGCCATGGTTCCTTCGAAGATCTTCAAACTTCCCGTCATTCAGGGAGAACACATTCTCAGTTATTGGGATGGTATTCAATGTTATGTCTGTTTTCTGAGTAATACAATGGAAAGGAATGTTAGTAAGTGTAAAAATGGTTAAATCATTCATCGCTATTACTTAAACTACCTGAGACCTAAAAGTTTTGGCAGCATTCAATCCAACAACAGGGTGTCAACAATCACTTAAGAGTGTGTTGTCTTACAGTATCTTTAAAAGGTAGTTGAGAACTTGGGACATTAATGTAGTATATTTATGCCCATACCTTCCATCTTCTCTAGTTAAAAATCTGTTCATTTACTGATAGGTGAAGTCTTTATATGTGGAAATGAACAGAGAACAAAGTATTCAACAAATACATGTTGCTTTTATTGGGGTGCAATTCAGCTTGTTCCAGAAGGTCACCAACTTCTGGGCACTGCATTTCAAAGCCTGAATGGAAAATAAGTGGTAAGAGGCTTGTGCTGATTCTCAGGGCAATGATTACATCACCTTTTTCATTTTTTTTTCTGTGAACAGGCCATAGCATGCTCCGACATACATGTAAACTTAAGCTTGCAATTGTAAATATTGACAAAGTACAACTTCCTGCACAGCCTGAATAATAAATTGAGAATTCTGTGATCAATAGCATAATCCAAAGCTTGGTTTTCAGCAAATACAATTACAGGAGAACCAAAAGTGTGTTTTTGTGTGTGTGTGTGTGGGAGGGGGGGGGACAGGAAAGAGGTCCACAGTTGCTCAAGCAATTGTATCATTAGGAACATTCTAAAAATGGTTTTCTCAAGGCAAGCTCTAATTCAGGGGTAGGTAACCTACAGCCAGCCCTCAGAGCCTTTGGATCCAGTCTGCAAAGCCATGGCTTCAGTGGTCTTTGGTGGCAGGGGGCCTTGTGAAGAGCCACGGTCAGTTGCTTGGGGCTCCAGTGGAGGGGAAGCTGTTTCTATGCTCCGCACCCAGACGCCACTTGGGCTCTGGTGGAGGGGGGCTTTTAGCACACCATGGTGCAGCTGAACAGTGGGGTGAAGTGATGGCAGCTGGGTCATTCTGGCCCATCAGCCAACCCCTGCTCTAATCAGATGAAATTACTGGTCAGAATGATGCAAGCCAGTGCCACGTATCCAGGGTGTAGCCATATTGGTCTAGAGCAGTGGTCACCAACCAGTGAATCTTGATCCACCGGTAGATCTCAGAGCCTCTTGCAGTCAATCTGAGGCTGGGGTAGGAGATTGAGAGCCCGCATGCATGCACGCATGTGCCTCAGCCCAGCTGGTCAGTTGGGGGGGGGGGCTAGATCGAAGCCCCTGAGGTGAGGGACAGTGTTGCAGAGGCAAGAGCAGGGGTAGAGTTGAGTGGGGCCCCGGTGGGTGGGACTTACCTGCTGGGGAGATGCGCCCCCAAATAATTTTTTCTCCCTCTGCCTTGATCTTTGCTCCCTCTTTCCTCCCCACAGACTTACCTGCCGGGGGCGGTGGGGGGAAGGGAAGGGGTGGCAGCAGTGCACAAGAGATCTTGAGTTGCTTTTAAAGGCTAAAGGTGATCTACTTTAAAAGGTTGGAGACCACTGTCCTAGAGGAGAAAGTAATCAGGATTTCTAGTAGAAGTGATATTTTTTATTAGACCAACTAGATTTTTCCAAAAAACGGTCTTTAATTGCAAGCTTTTGGACACAAATGCCCTTTATTAGGCATCGGAGAAAAGATTGTAAAAGTCCTCCTGGGTAGAAATGAAAGTTCATATTTCATAGAAGAGTTGAAGGTGTGGTAAAATCTATTTGGAAAAGTTTATTGACCTTAGCGCATTTCTTTTCTGTGTTTACTTACACACCAACGCTTTTTTTTAACCAGTTCTCATACTGGCCTCATGTAGCACAACTTAAGGGTGCCAGTAACAACTAATCAGTTATGTTCAAAAGAGCAATCATTATGTCAGTGGCATAGTTGGCAAGAAGATGATTGTGTTTCACCTTTCTTCTAAGATGTTTCAGGGATGAATTATAAAGCACTGGGCAATTTTTCCATGTTACTTGGATACCTCATGCCATCACTTTTAATTGTGTAAGAGTCAATCACTATCACATAAATTTGCCTCCTCAATAATTTGTTGTAAGACAGTGGTAGACATGTTTTCAGTGAGCTGATTCTAGATTTCAGGAGACACATATTTGACACTTGCTGGAATTACAGGATATTGATATACCTTTCTGAAGACATCCTGTCCTTCTGGCTTTTTGAACTTATCTAATATGAATTTCTTTTCTGATCACTTGCTCACTCGGGAGCAATAAACTGAGGTCAATTTATACAATGAAAAAAAATCACAGTTAAAAATACATGTTAATAAAGGCACTTTAATTATACATTTTGTGTGACACACTATGGCTTGCAGATCAAAGGTTTGGAATAGTGTTTGTGTTGTTTTCCAGATTAGACTATTAAAATATGCTGCAATATACTTTACTATAAGAAAGGTTAGCCATTTTACACCATAAAATAAATATGTTTCTTATAACTCTCCCTGGGCTTAAGAGTTTTGAAATCAAGACAAGGGACGGTAGGTGATGTACTTTAATATAATAAAACATTAATTAAGGTCAGCTAATGCAGTATTTTTAATGGTATATCATTTATTTGTAACAGACTGTCAATGGGGGCTCACCAGATTGATTTGAGATACTTACCCTGGGCTAGAAACAATGCTGGTGAACTCCGAGCGACCCCAATGGTGGAGCAGGGGAGCCCTGCCCTGTGGAAAAGGAGAAGCCAGTCAAAAGAAGGGGTTTTAAATCCCCTTATTCGCATGGAAGGGGCATGGGTGGGGTTGGGGGCCCGCCACCCTGAGCCCTGGTTGGCTAGTTTGTGAACCAGGGTGGGACTGCCGGAGGGGATAAAAGCAGCAGCCGAACTGGCACGGGGAGCTGCTGACAGTGACTCTGGGGAATGATGCAGGAGGCCTAAGAAGAGCTGCGATGAGCTGACCCAGCAGAGGGAGCAGAGAGACCCCCCCGAAGAGCCTCGAAGGCCCTGGGAGAAGAAGGCAGCGGCAATCGGCAGTTGTCATGAGTTTTGCTTGTCAGCAGCTTGAGGTGCAGTTTCCCCCAAACCCCTGCACCTAGCTTCCTGAAACTTGGCAGGCTTTGTGGCCTCTTCAGGGGCTAGCATGCCTGCAGGTTTGATCCCACTGTGGCTTAACGCATAAGTTATAGGCTGTTTCGAGCTTCCCCATTATAGCCTATGGACAAAACGTTGAAACAGCATCAAAACAGCGAAGCTGTTTCGATGAAATGAAATGGAACAGCAGTTTTGAATTGAAACGAAATTTGAAATGAAATGCTGTTCTGTCGAAACGTCGAAATGCAAGTTGGAATGGAATGGTGTGGTTTCACACAGACCTACTTATCATTATCTTCTGGTCAACTGTAGCAAAGGCCGCTGAAAGATCAAATGGTCATCAGGGGACAGTTTCTCCTGAAGCAAAGACTGTTGACCAAGGCCACAAGCATAGTCTGCGTGCTGTATCTAGAATGAAAACCAAACCGACAACTGCCCAGGAATCCGATGGCGTCCAGATACACCTGCAGCTGTTGGACAGCCACTAGTTCAATGACTTTCCTCCAGAGGGAGAGATTGGAAACGGCAATAAAAAGAAAACTGAAAAGTATACTTAAAGTATACAAAAGTATATTTATATACTTTTCTATTTAAAAAACATGGTTAAAAACTTACACAGCATGAAATTCAAAAGTATAAAAAGAATCTTTTTATACTTTTATTTTTGTAAGTCATATAGGGCTTGCTCCCCAACCTACTGAACTCTGGACCTCATCAGCAAAGCATTTAAATTTGTACTTTTACTTTAAGCCTGAGTAGTTCTCCTGAACTCATTAGAACCACTGTTATGTATGATGCTGTAGAGATTTGGAAAAAGAAAAGCTCCCTGCCTTGAAGTAGTGAAATAAATAACATACAAGAAAGGAGTATAGATGTGGGAAAGAGATGCCATTCAAAAGAGCTTGGGAGGTACTATTTGCTACATTTTTACATGTTTTTATTGTAATATAAGGTATAATAATAAGAGGTATGAGAGTCAAGATGATTTTTTTTTCTGAAGTAATTTAGTCAAATGGTTTAGTTGAACGGTTTATGGTAAATCATTTCAGCAAAATACAACTAAATAACTGCAGAACTTTTGTAATGTTAATATACTGCCTTACTGTAATTTTACTAATATGTTAAAAATAAAATCAGTTGCTAATTGCAACTGTATCTTTAAGGAAACAAAAATTCTGTTGTAGTTCATATGCTATGCCCCATGATGGCGGTGTGTGAAATTAATGTTACTATTCTAGATTCATATCAGAATGATTTTAATTAGTATTGTTTTGAACTTTCAAGTTTTCTTACAGCAATCTAAACAGTCACCTCAGTGCTGTGACACAATGGCTGTGTGTAGACAAAACAAGGGGCATATGTGCTTGACACTTTTGCACACGAAGATTATGTGTGCACACTAAAGTGGGTTGAATGCTTTGGCACCGCTTTAATGGTGTTGCTGTTTGCATGTGCCAGCAGTGTATTATGCAGTAATAGCTGCTATAGCAAATTCAGCAGCGTAATGCACCTTAAATGACTTGGGGCGCAGCAAACTAAAACTCCTCTGCCCTATAGTTGCAGAGTGAAGCACCAGGCTCTGAGCAGCTCAGGGGCTCTGCAGGAAGCCTGTGTAGGCAGCCTTGTAGCAGTCCGGGAAGCAGCCTCTGCCTCTTTTCCCTGGAGCCTGCCTGCCTGCCTGAGCTGCACAGGGGCCCGGTGTTTACCTCTGTGGCTTTGCTGCTCCCTGGGACCGCCTGAGCTGGATGCCTGCGGGCAGGTGCCATCTGGGGGTGGGCTGTCACTGCCACTGCTATGGAGAGAAGCACCAGCTTCCCCCTCACAGCTCAGGGACCCCTCTGTCCACTGGCAGCTCTCTCTCCCCTCCCCACTGCTGGAGAGGCAGGTAAGTTTGGGTGTGTGCACGACACAGGGGTTTAAAGGGTCCTAAATTGAAGTGGTGTTTTTAAAAACCTACTGCTTCAATTTAGGGCCCGATATGTCCATGTTTGCACAGAATTGTTGTTGTTATATTTGCAACTTACCCTTGGCCTACTTTTCATCTTAACCAGGCATTTCCCCCCACTACAAAGTAGTTATACAACACTACCTAATGTGCTAACAGTATGCACCACCTCTGTGCTCACATTGTATTGAGGTGAGTGCAGGATAGTGGTGAACTGAATCATATAACTACATTCAAGTTGAAACTGAAACAGCTTCTCCAAACCTGGAAGTCCCTAAATGAGAATCTCCATTAACTGTAAAAATATTGGAGCTTTTATCTTCCGTATACTAGATATTAGAAGGTGACATTGTCTCAAAAACTCAGTAGCATAACTGGAATAGCGGGGATGGCACGAGAAATGCACCAGCACTTGGTGCTGACTTAAGCCATGTACCAGAATAGTATCCCTTCTTTCAACCCTAGAAGTTTTTCCAGTGGTGAAGAAACTCTGTACTGCGTGTTTATAGGAGCCAGGCAGGGGTAGCCTGTGCTACCCCACCATAGGGGTTGGGTGCACAGATACAGCAGCAGAGGTCTTTGAGTTCCTGGGACAGGTAAGACTTTAACTCCTTCCTTCTCCTTCCTGTACCCTACCTTCTCCCCCTGCTCTCAAATGCTTGGCACCCCTCCCCTTGGGAGCAGGGCCCCGGGTGCAATACTTGTTTGTCATACTTCTGAAAAACTTATACTGATCTCATTTTTCCAACAGAAGAATGTGTTACATGCCTATTAACATGCTGACCTCTAATATGTGAGAGTGAGGGCAACGCTGAGCCTTAATATATTCATTCTGTCATACCAAAGTTAGCGTGTCAAAAAAAATCAAAGTTACTGAATGAATTCTTCAGTGGGCATAGTAGTGGACATTGCTGGGTTTGATCATGTCAAAGAAAAGTTGCTACGTTTCCATTGACCAGTGAAAAAAAGAATAGATGTAAAGAAAAGGTTGGGATGGAAACATAATAGTTACCAGCATCAAGCTAGGGAAAAGAACATCAGTCTAGATATTTCTAGAGGTAGAAATTAATAGTTTGAATTTTAGGCAGTATGACATCATTCTTTCTTGTTTGAAGTTCAAATCCAAAAATTTAAGTCATGTATTTTGATTACACATTTAATAGATCTTCTGAAACAATCATGAATAGCTCTGTTTCTTAATGTATAAAACTGCCTTCAAAAATAATGTTCCTTGAAATGGCAGAAGACTCATTTGCTTTAGCAGGTTCCACAGTGATGTCTTGCGAATCAATACCTGAAGTAACACTTTCTGAAGGCAGTATACACAACAAGCAAGGAAAAACAGGGGTTATATTGAACAAAGATAGGTTTCTTGTACTTACAAGAATCAGAGATGTGCTGTCCTGACATTTATAATGGTACATATAAACACATCCACAATATTTATTTATTGAAATCAATTAAGTCAGAAAAAATTAGCCACTGTTTCTCAGTTTCTTTCAACAGCACACTGCCTCCGGGGTGGCAAAAAGTTTGCAAACAACAGTGATGCCCAAGAGCATACCAGCTGTTCAGCATCTATGGCTATTTCACATCATTCATTCTTCTTTAAGCTTGTCTGGCTGTAGGGCTTTTTTTCTCCCTGTAGGACCTCCCATATCCCAATCTCTCGTTTTCTTTGCCTTGGAGGAAAAGCAAACTCTCCCTCCTCCCCTTTATGTTGCTTGGAACTGGGCACGTATCTGTAAGCAGTTAAGCATCCTTGTCTTAAAAGGAGCTGTGTATTGTAGAATCATACATTTGCCACCATAAAGTTGATTTCCTTAAGGTCACTCCTTTGTTTTTCTCTTCTTGCCACTACTTTACTACAGTTTGTTTTGTGGCAAAACTGTGGTTGGTGGGAGAAACAAAGACAGAAAAGGTAGCTGATCAGGATTAGTATGATACCCACACTGCTCCACACATCATAGAATGATAGAAAACTAGGGTTGCAGGGATCTCAGGAGATCATTTAGTGCAACCCCCTGCTCAAAGCAGGACCAGCCACAACTAGATCATTTCAGCCAGGGCTTTGTCAAGCTGAGCCTTGATGTTTAAGCCCTGTTCAAGCCCTGCCTGTGTTACTTACTGAAACAAATGTACCATGGTATTTTTTAAATATATTAAACATCTAAACAACAATGAAATCAAGGATTCACATAAGACAAGAAAGCTGTTTAATATTTGGTCTCAATATAAGGTTGAAATGAAATTTCAAATCAGTTAAATCATGATATGAACATCTAAAACTGGTGAATAAATTTGAAAGAATTTTAGAAGGATTTACAATTGGTGATAGAACCCAATGGAAGATTTTTTGCCAATTCAATCTAATATGATTTGAATATTTAAATATCTCAATGCTGAAACCAAATGATAATCTATTGTCTTAATTACAACCTCAAAGCCAATTACCAAGTTTTCACCATAGGCTTGCTTCATATGTGGTGATTACCCTTTCTCTCTGCCCACGGGTATAAATAGAGCAACTGGGGAAAATTCTGACTCAATGGGGATTTTTTTTGGATGGAATATGATGAGGGCCTAGTTTAAATTGCATGCTAAAATCATGACCTGATCATGGCGGGGGTTGCCATTTTCACGCCTAGATCTCAGCATCCTCTCCCCATGTCCCCTGACCGACTGAAGGGGCAGGTCTGGGGCTAGGTTTAACTGCAGCAGCAGAGGCCTTGCTCCCAAGACCTCTGATTGCTGCTGAAAAGTTAATGTCTCGTCCCGTCCCCCGCCAAGCCTCAGTGCTGGAGGAAAAAACAGCAGTAGTGGTTGTCTTCTCTGCACTGTTTCTGGCAGGCAGGCAGGAAATTCCCTGCCTGTCAGACTGGCTGCTCTTATATCCACGTGCGTGTGCTAGTTTCCTGCACTCTCCATGTGGTTGGGCTACTGCTGCTGTTATCCAGTGAAGGTAAGAGGCTTTTTTTCTGTGCTTGGAAACTTCTGGCTGCCTTAGGTAGAAAGCCATAGTACTGGGTAGGGGAGGAACTCTTTGTTCCTCTGGGCAGGAAAACTGGTGCATGCAGGGTTTCATAGATTTCATAGACATTAGGGCTGGAAGGGACCTCAGAAGATCATGGAGTCCAGCCCCCCACCTGAAGGACAAGAAGTCAGCTGGGGTCATAGGATCCCAGCAAAATAAGCATCCAATTTACTCTTGAAGGTGTTCAATGTAGGTGCTTAAACCACCTCTGATGGCAGGCTGTTGCAGACCTTGGGGGCTTCAACAGTAAAGAAATTCTTCCTTATGTCTAGCCTGAAATGGTTTTGCAGTAGTTTATAACTGTTCGACCTCATCATCCCTTGGAGCACTCTGGTGAACAAACGTTCCCCGAGAAACTGGTGATCACCCCTGATAAACTTATAGGTGACCATTAGATCACCCCTTAGCCTGCACTTTTCCAGGCTAAAGAGCCCCATGGACTCTCTCAAGCTTCTCCACATACTTTTTGAATTGTGGAGCCCAAAACTGGACTCAGCTGTGGCCTCACCAAGGCCGAGTACAAGGGGAGAATGACGTCCCAGGATTTGCTTGAGAAGCATCTATGGATGCAAGCCAGTGTTTTGGTCACTTTAGTAACTGCAGCATTGCA
>NW_017728886.1:209330857-209340698 GCF_001723895.1 Crocodylus porosus | reverse complement strand
TGGAATAGAAGTAGCTTGTGCATTGAGGATTGCTCCCTTGAGGAGCAACCACTCATCCTGAACTCCCCTCCCCTGGGGTCGTGGGTTGGGAGCTTGGCAGATGGCCCTGGCATTGGATAGGAGAAGGGCTAGTTGCTCCCCACCCTGCAGCAGCCATCTTGTTGCACTGAAATGCCACGATATGGTCATGTGCTGGGGAACTCCTCAGCAAATGGTCATATCATGGCATTTCATTGCAAATTGCATTTTTTATGAAAATCACTTAATTTCATGGTTTTCACAAACAAATGCAAATGCGTGATGTAAACCAGGACCTAAATATGATGATCGATCATAATCAAATCATTCTGTGGAAACATTTTGATTCTGATGAACTTCCAATGGAAGCTGCCTCTCTAGTTTTCTGCCAGTTGACTCACTTGGCTCTTCCACAGCCTATCTGGTGAGTTGCTGGGGAACGTGGACTGTATACAGCTCTGTATCAGCCAGCCAAATAGTCCATGTCTGAGGACTCCAGAATTTCCAGACCCCCCCAGACTAGCTGGCTCCTGGGAGTATAGTTATCCAACTCTCAAGAGCTGACCTGGCCACCAACTAACCTGGGAGTTTGTCAAATCATGGAGCCATTGAGCTGGGACTTAGAGAGACCTAAATGCCCTGGCTTCCAAATTCCTAACTCCTCTGCAACCCACCAGGTGGGCTGAGGGAGAGCCAGGAGATCCTGGCTGAGTTGAGAGCCTCAGCACTTGGAAGCCAATATTTCCAGGCTTCAGTCTCCCTGGCAGGCTTTCTAGGGGGCTGTGATGGAGCCAGGGGAGCTGGATGCCCTGGCAGCCCTGGACTACAAGGGACTTGATCCTTGTCTGTGTTAGTGGTGGGAAGCAGTGAATAGCAGTGGTAGAACTGACCATACGTGTCAGTTCTGGGCAGCAGTAAAAAAGAGAAGAATCACATTAATTTGTCTGTAGCTGCCAGGTCATTGGCTTCACTGCTGACCAATGGGTAGCTTGCCAGGAATCTCAGACTGTGTTTTGTTTTATAAATGCCACATTTTGGGTTTTCCCAGAATAAAGTAGTTCAGGATTTTAGTACTACATTTCCCTCCACTAATAGATAGTTTTTAGTCCCAATGGGGGAGGGGGGAGGGGGAGAGGAAATCATGAAAGTTATTTTCTTGGTCACCTCTAATTAGAACATAGACTTTAATAAAATGTTCTTTCTAAGCAGAAATTTGAGAATGTTATAAGCAATTTCTGCTTATGTCAAGTCAATCATGGCTTTTAAACACAGAAGAAAGGACTACTTTTGAGACATTTGAGACTGCTTAAACCTGAGGAACATTTCCTTCATGTGGACCGTAGAGGTGCACATAGGCACACGTACATGTCTGAACTTTAACAATAGAAAGGACTGAAACAGAGCTCAGTTAACAAAAATAGGAAATGAAAAATAAGATAAAAAAGATTGGAGTGGATGAGTATTGTTGCAATACTTGACTTCTGGAGTCTTAGTAGGAGATATAACTTCAGGATATCACTTAGATCATGATGTTTTATTGCTATGGTGTTTTTCACTAATGGGCCACCTCTGAGTTCAGGGAACTTGGTCCAATTAGGCTTAAATAAGGTGCTCCTTACTGGGCACATCTACATGAGCCACTAAATGCGCAGTAAACTAATTTTACTGTCCCCTTGCCTTGGCAGCAAGGAACTCCCGGCCCCATGGGCGCAGGCTGGGAGATTGCTCCCTGCCTTGAGACCTGCTGCCAGGGCAGGCTCTGGTGGTGCAGCCCAGTCCAGGACAATGTCCCCCTGCCCCAGCAACAGACAGTTTCTGTGGGCAGGGAGCAATCTCCCAGCCCCCACTCCATGATGATGGAGTCAGGGCTAGGAGCTCCCTGATGCCAGGGCATGGGGACATTGTTCTGGTCTGGGCTCTGCCACCTGAGCCCACTCTAGCAGCAGGCAGCTCCTGGGGGCAGGGAGCAATCTCCCACCCCTGCTGCCTGGCTGACCGGGAGCAAATTTGCCCCTGGCTGGCCACCTACTTATTGCCTTATTGCATAGTAACTACTTGGCGAGTAGGCAGATTACTATGCAGTAAGGGTCTGCACATGGAGACAGTGACACTTACTGCATAATAATTTGCTCTACTGTGCAGTAAAGCATCTTGTGTGGATGCACCCACTGATTCTATTGTAGATTAACTGGCTCTCACCCAAGCACGTGGGCCTTGGAGCCAAACAATAACTTGAAGAACATTTGGGCTTTTAAAGGCCATCATGAACTCTGTTTAAATGGTCAACTACAAGGGATGGGACAAATCCAGGGGGATACAGTGGTGCAGTCAAACAACTCATTCTGCCATGCTGTTGCTCCCTCTGGCTTGCTCAGGTGCAATGGGAGCCTCAGAGCCTCTTCTACCCCACTTCAGTCAGAGGCTGTGGCTGCACAAGGTACCAGACTTGGCAGGGGACAGTGATAGCAGCAGGCAGGTTTCCTGTTCCTGCATCTGTACCCTGGTACCTCTATCCTGGCTGGGAGCAGACATTGGCAGGATCCACTCTCCCCTATACTGTACCTGCTTGTGGCTGACCCAAGGGGATGCAGAGCTGGTCCTGCCATGCTGCAGCCAGGCTGTGCAGGGAACTGGGCTCATCCGGGGATAGCAGCAGCCATGGGCAAGTTTCTTCATCCTGAATTGATCCATGCTGCCATCCCAGGTGCTTCCCAATGGCTGGGAGCAGGTGCTGGAAGGAGGAACCAGTCCCTATGCCGCCACCTCCACTGTCCTTGGCTGACATAGGCATAGAGGGAGTCCTTCTCCAGGCACAGGCTGCAGAGAGCAAGCTGCACTGGGTACTGGGCTGAGCCAGGGACAGTGATGGCAGCATGCATGTTCCTTTTTCCAATGCCTGCTCCTGGCCAATGGAGAAGCTGGGGCAGAGGAGGCTGGGGGAGGAGAGGAGGGGTGGTATGCAGGAACAGGAGCTGGAAGGAGGAGGAGATAGCAGGCCATTGCTGATGTCCCAAGCTGAGTCTGGCTCCACATGCAGCTAGTTTCCACCGGCTTCAGCTGGAACTGGCCAGGAGTGGATTTACAGCAACTCTGCACCTGTCAGCCTGGGGACTGTGGCAGCAGTGGGGTTAGGTTTCTCCTTCCAGCACCTGTTTTTTGCCCAGGTCCCTAGTGTCCCCCGGTGGCTCCAGCCATGCATCACCTCCATCTTCTCATGGTCTGAGGGGCAGTGGGTCTCTCCCTTCTTTAGGAAATCTTGGATCTGCCCATGACAGGGGCCAAATAATTTCCTGGTATTGGGGAAAGAAGCAAAAGTCTAGCTATTGGATGGCTCTTAGGCAAATGTTCAGCTGGGAGCAGGAAGAGCCCCCCCTCTTGAGTCCATGTGTTAGGGCAAGAACACTGAGGAGTTGAGAGAGTCAAAGTGGGGAAAATGTCTAGGAACTGTAGTCTTTATTAAATAAAGGAGTTACTCAGTTTTGATATCTTGCTTAAGATTCTGTTTAATAAATTGTGTCTTTGAGCAAGGCATGAACAAACATAATATGGGCTGTAACCCATCAGCTTGCAAGCATCTACTCATAGGTGCCTTCATGTTTGTGAGGATCTGAATACATGAAAGAGTCTCAGGAAATACAGAAGAGGTCTGATTTTATTTTCAGAGCTGCTGAACTATTCACTTTTTATTGAAATCAGTGAGAGGTATATGTATGTGGATACTGTTTATGATGAAAACCAGGCCTAACCTGATCTTGCTGACATTGAAATTAATTACAGGTTTGTCATCAGTGCAAGCATGACTGGGCCCTAATGTAACAGCTTTTGGAAAGGTATTGTCAAGTCACTTGTACTAACTGTTCTTTATTGTTTTCATGGGCAGGATACCAAGACTCCTTCACTGAGCTGCCAAGACAATCCTTCATTAGTTTGGAAACATTTTCAAATTGAAGTAACTGTTTTCTGGCTTGCTCCTTTTCTCATGTAACTTCCCAGAACAGGAGCTGCTGTCTCACGTGTTTTAAATCAACCTTAACTTTGGTTCTTTCTGGCTATTTAGTGGTGTAATGTCTGAAATATGCCTTGCACTCTCTATTACTCTCCAAACTTAGGTTTGCTGAGCTATGCATGTGTACTCTTTTGGTAAAGACAGATTAAGACTGAAGTTAAGACTGATGCTCCAAGAAGCAACAACAGAAAAGGTTTTGTGTCTTTATGACTTTTAAATGTTTTGTTTAAACAAAATTGCTGTTTCTGTTTAACTGTCAATTCTACATGAAATCTGAAAGTCTTAGTTTTTGCTGCCTTGCATATCATCACCCTGAATGAAGATTTTGCAGGGGGGAATTCTTCCCTCAACTACTTTTGAGCAAACCCATTACCATTGTTGAGCTTGCTGGGCATTTTTTTGCTTTTGCTAAAGGTATTGGGGTGTGGTGGCAAGTGGTTAAAGTGTCCCCTGCTGGCTCTGAAGGCATAATTTCAAATATTGTTCTGGACTCATGCCAAAGGCAGTTGACCCAGCTGTAAATGGGCACCTAGTCATTCAGGCTCAGGAGTTGAAGGAGGCTGTGCATTTCTTTGTGTGCTATTGACTAAGAAACTGACCTTACTCACACTAGCTTAATAGTCCATTAGATAATATCATAGTACTTAGGGTCGGAAGGGACCTAAACAGATCATGAGGTCCAACCCCCTGTCTGGGGCAGGAACAAGTGTCGGGATCATATCACCTCAGCCAGATATCTGTCCAGCTTCCTCCTGAAGACCCCCAAGGTAGGAGAGAGCACAACCTCACGTGGGAGCCCATTCCAGAGCCTGGCAGTCCTAATTGTAAAGTAACGTCTCCTGATATCTATCCTGAACCTTCTCTCTAACAATTTGTGGCCATTATTCCTAGTAACCCTGGGTAGTGCCCAGGGGAACAGAGCATAGTAGAGGTGTGCACAATGGGCTGTATTCAATTCAGATTCAGATTTGGCCCGAGTTGGGGACAGTGATTCAATTTGTTGATTTGGATCACTGTCCCAGTTTGATTTGGCCAAATCCGAGTCTGAAGATTGGATGCTGATTCAGAGAATCAGCGATTTGGCCTAGACACAGCTTTAAATGATTTTTCAACATACCTTGAGGTACCAGGCATGGCTCATGAACCCTGTGATGGTGGGCCAGATGGAGCATCCCACGGGAGCACATGGGTACATGCTCGGTGGCAACCCCAGAAGTGGACCAGAAGTACTTTTGGTTCACTTCTGGGTCCACTGCCAAGCACATGGGGGGGGGGCCCTGCACCCCCCGGCTCAGTGATCAGTCATGGGGGGACCCCAGGTGCCCCCGGACCCAGGAGGCACCAGTTGCTGAGTTGGGGAGGGTGGAGGGCTCCCCCCCCACATGCTCCATGGCGGACCCGGAAGTGGACCACAATTGCTTCTGGTCCACTTCTGAGTCTGCTGCTAAGTGTGCTGGGGAGCCCCCTGCACTCCTGCGAGACGTTCCATTTGCCCCACCATCTCAGCATTCATGAGCTGACTGGTACCTTGAGATATGTAGAAAAAATATTTAAAGCTATATCTATGTCGGAATCATTGAATCTTTCCGTATCTCTCCAAATCAATTTGGAGGGTTCTGATTCAATCTGGAGAGATTAAAGGGTCTCCTGATTTGATTCAGATTCAGAGATTTGCCCACCAAATTGGGCTGAATCTCTGTTGAATCAAATCAGTGACCGAAGCTTCACACAGCCCTATTAGATAGATCTGCCTCGTTCAACAGGAATGTGTAAAAAAGAAAAAAAAAGGGGGCAATATTTGGTCGTACCATAGTAGGGTAGATGCCCAGCTCAGTCTCCTGTAGTTACACTGGAGTTTTTGTATTTAGTTTTGAATAACTTTGGTCAAGTGAACTTCCTCTGAAAATTATTAATTTGCTGTGCTCTGGAACCTTTCTTAAGAAACCAATATTTTATCTACTTTTTTTAAAATGAGAAATTATTATTTTCTTAAAGCATGAAAAAACCCTGCTCTGTATAGAACTTTACATACACTGGGACTTTATGACAAGTGAAAAATTAAATGCTGAATGACAGTTATGTTATCACTTGGAGGAGAAGCATTACTCTATGGTTTTCAACCCAACTGTTCGAGGACAAAGTACTTCTTTTTTGCAAAGTTCCTAAAAAGCTGACAAACCTATTCCCAGCTGACCACCATTCCAATCACATCCTAATGGTTCTGGCTTGCTTCTAGGCCCCCCAGTGTAAGGCATGTGCCAGAGGTGAGGCAGAACATGGCCATGGCACTACTGAACTCTGGCTATTTTTGACGGGTAGACAGCATCCTAGGGGCCACAACCAGCTCATATAGAAAAGAGCAGCCTCAGAGCTGATTTGAAGACAGTGATAGGTATGCAGCCAGTCCCAGAATAAGAGAGTTGCAGTGGATTCTTTTGCAGCCCTGTGTGGCTGCATCTGTCTCAATGAACATGCTGGTCACAACAATTCAGTTCTTAATTTTAACAAGCAAGTTTGCCAGCAGGGCAATTTAATGGAATACAGGGTGCTTAGCCCTTTAATTATGATAGTGATGAGAGAGAATGCGTTTTGTTTGTATTAGAGAAATGTACGTGAACTGTTGGGTTTTTTGGTTTTTTTTACAGAACCCTAGGGATCCAAATGGAAAGAACTCAGGAATTTTTTTTGTCAACAACAACAACAAAAAGATTTTCATTAAAAAATGTCTGAGAGCCAGTTTCGTAATCAGTGTTTGTTTTTACAATTTTAACCAAGCCTCAAATATTTGTGACTGCCCCGACGTCTCAGAGCTGAAGTAAATAGTCTAAGTTGTACTCGAGCATCATTTACTTAACAAAGACAATAAGTGTGCATTCAAGAGCGTATACCAGAATTGGAAAGTTCTGTCTTCCTTTTCTTTCTGAAAGCAAACATAGACTAAATTCCTATCATCCTTTTAAAATGAGCTGATCTTTATTTTTTCATCAAGTCAATGTTTTTTCTGTCACAAGGCAGGCTTTATTATAGAAAGTGCTAAAAGTACACATATCCTAGTAAGCTAACATGAATTTTAAAGGGTTTCTGTCTGAGCCTAGATCTCAGATACTAGAATGGGGAATTCCGTTAATTATTTTTTTGTATGGGATTCTGCTCTAGTGACTGTCAGAGGGTGGGTGGTAAAGCTGCTTTTTAATTGTATTGTTTTTACAACTCGTGTCAAGATTGCCTAGAGCTATGCGTAGCTTTTGGGTATTGTAGGAATCCAAATAAAGGAAAACAAGTGTAGAATGCGGATGGAACTGTTGCCAAAGCATTCAGTCAGGGGAAAAGGAAGTGGGTGAGGGTAGACTGTCCTCTTTCCTACAGCTCTTTAATATGTCAAATGGATTTACGATATTCATATGAAATGGATATCAGTAATGGATGAACGTGTATATGTTTTAGAGAAACACAGGTGAACGGAGAAGGAGGGGACATGGTAACAAGGAAGACAAGAAACCCCAGCCAGAACCCAGCTGCAGCGTAACCATAGGCAACTACACAAACACATAGGGAGTTTCAGAGGTGCCAGCACAACTGTCTTTGGGGTCTGCCAAGGAGCCAGATGCTGGTGCTGAGTGAATATTTTACATGTTTGCCATACCGTTTTCAGTATTCTACCTGGGCATCTCCTTTGGCTAGCCATGGGGTGCGGTAATTGGAAGGCCACCCTTGTCACACTTCCTTGTCTTACAGTTTTGGGAAGTTTAGGGAACTTATGACTTGATACAAGACAAAATATACCAGGTTGTAGATAGTACTGTTTATGACATTTTGATTTTTAAATGTAAATTCTTACAAGTGGCACATCCGGATTCATGTTCAACATGTAGTATTCTGTCCAGAACAGAGGGTGAGGTTCCCTCCTGCTTCGCCAAAGATTGTCATTAAGGAGCACTTGTGGAAATATTTTGATCGACAAACAGCAGCAGCTGGCATTTCTCTTGGTAGGTCTATATAGCCTGTGTCAAGTTCTGTCCTCCATTCTCATTTCCAGGGAGCCAACATAAATAAGTTCAATCTTTCCTTCTCTTAAAAACCCTGTGTCCACTAGGGAAATATGAGCATGTTTTAATAACCGATGCTTTGTTTTGATGAGAGGGGTAAAATAAGGGTATAGATTTGCAATCTGGAGGTGCCTGCCTGTTGATTAGATATAAATGTGTTTTTTATTTCCTTCTCTTCCAGATTAGAGGATATAAAAGCAGTCACCTGTCAACCCAATCCAGCAATGAAATTCAGCAGCCTATTGTCCCAATCACTGCTTTCAATCACTCTAAACGGTCTCCAGAGACAATCATTATTATAGGACATGTTCCTAAGAGTAGATAAATGGAACTCCACCTGCCAGCCTGCATAGGGAAAGATGGACAGTCTTGGCCAAAAATATGAAAGGGCCTGGAGCTTTATTGACATTTACATCAAAAATAGTTAGCAATGAAAGCAGCTGTTGCGGAGAGCTTTCACCACAACGTGTTTGGAATATGCTGTGAATTGAAATACAGACCTCCTGACAAGCAATTTACCTTCTGTCAGTCTCCATGTGCTTGCAGCATTACTGGGTACTTGCTGTGATAGCCCACTTAAAGCTGCACATGTGTACAGTTTGAATGAAAGATTAACTACAATTTGAGGCAGGAAGTAACGAATTGCGGAGTGTCATTCATAATGGCCGACATTGTCATCTGCAGGGTGACACCATAGCAAGAAGGTGCCTCTGTTGTGACTAGCTTATAGAATCAGATGTCATTCATTCTAATGAAGATCTGCCTACAATTCTAATAAGCAGAATGTGAGACAGCTCAGGATTATACGCATTAATCTGCCTTGTTTGTTGACATTAATATGATGACTAAAATGCCATTATGCAAGAATTTCTTTCAAAAGCTATTAAAAAGGGGCAATCTTAATATAAGGATCACAGCCCAGAACAAAAGATGTGCCAGGAGTTAATTTCCATGTTTACTCTTGTCATTTTCTACATTATATTGATTTTTCTCCCCTTCTAAATAACTTGTACTACATGAAAGTTTTTGATATTTCATGAATACACTACTAACTTCTGTGGCCAACGCACAATTCAAATGAGGATTTCCAAGAATGTAAAAGATGAACCCATTGACTCCAAAAGCAGATGGGATATAATGTTAACAAAGAATAATAGCTCAATTAATATTTACCAGTTATTTTGCAAGAATAACAAAGCTAAACTGTGCCAAATACACTTAAAAGGAACAGTTTTAATAGTATTTAATCTAAATAATTTTCCTAATATGGAATTGATTGGATTTTTCTCCTGTAAGTAATTTTTAAACTGATGTGGTGCTCTTGACTACCAGGGTCAGTGGACAGCTGCCAAGGTTGATTTTTCTATAGAAATCAAGACTCTTATAAGTCATTATCAGATGGAATTGAAATGAATCTGAGTGTTAATCTCTATATAAAGAGGACTAGGATGAGGATATTAAGGGTTTTGATCTTTATCATTGCAAAGTAGAGCAATAGATTTAAAAATGGATTAGTCTATTTATCCTTTCAGTGGAACTTAAATATCCTTCATTGTCTGAATCTAGATCAAATTTTACCCAATGATAGAATATCTGAAATACAACTGCATAAGACGTATGTTGTTTTGTTTTGTTTTTCCCAGGAGATCCTAAATGACTTTAGATTTTTAAAAGAATTTAGGCATATAAAGATACAGAAAGGCATTATTGGGTGGCTACATATTTTTTTAACCTGGTTGTAAAATAATTTGAAAATGGGAATTAGTCACTT
>NW_017728886.1:209309525-209330053 GCF_001723895.1 Crocodylus porosus | reverse complement strand
CTTTAAAAAGCTCTTTGCAAAATTAAAACCCACAACACACACACACACACACACACACACACACACACACACACACACAGTTTCAAAAGCTTAATTTCAGAAAATGAATGCCTAAGCTTAACTTCATACAAATGCTACAAGTCTGAAAGAAACACCCATGCTTTAAAAAGCTCTTTGCAAAATTAAAACCCACAACCAGAAGCAATCATGAAAGAGCACATGCTCAAAACACACGCACAGTTTCACAAGCTTGATTTCAGAAAATGAATACCGCACACACACACAGTTTCAAAAGTTTAATTTCAGAAAATGTACCTTTCACCAAAGGCTAAAGACATGAAGGGATATGATTTTCCTAATTTTCCATTTTTGAAGATGGGTTTCTGTTTGGGGATAAATGCTTACAAACAGTATTATGACTTAAGTTTTATATTAACACACGCACCGATAAACCCTCCATTTTTTTTACCTTGCTGTAGTAAAAGTGTGCTTGGACATTTTGGTTTTCCTACTAGATAGATCCTCTAGACCTAAGAAGACCAAAAGACAAAGGTAAGTAAAGCATAAAAAGGGTGAAAAGATATATAACTATATAAATACATACCTAGGTCCTAAAGCAGATTCCACATCCAGAGAAAAGGGTTTTTTCCTGACCCCAGGCTAGGCTTTTTACCCTTGTGAGAGCATTTTTTTATGTCGTTTGATTGGCTGTGGGGGTCTGGGCCTTTGAGTCAAATCTGTATATTTATGAGGCCTCTCTCTCTGGTTGGTACAGTGATGGGACACATCATCAAAGATGGCCCTGGTTTTTGCATACTGGTCTTTGATTCATCCATGTAGAGCCATTGTGATAGAATCAAATCCATTCAATTTTGGGGTGGTATCACCCTGCTAGGTTCTTTGTAATATTCTTAGGTGTAGACAAACCATCCTATTGTAGTTATCAGGCCTGGTCATCACACCCTGGTCTCTTTATTATGTTCATTGGTGTAAAGAAACCACCCTGTTGTAGTCAGTACATCTGATTACTTGAGGGTGATTGTCCTCAAATTGTTCCACAGATTTTTCTTCAGGCATGTTTCAACATGTCATTTAGAGGGACCACCTTTACATTTATATGTATAAATATATAAAAAATATATTAAGCACAAGAGGTGATTGTACAAAATCCCCCCACTAACCTTTTGTTATGATTCTTAGGTCAACAGATCCCCACATCCATCTATGCTCAAGGTTTGATTCAAAGTATCCCCACACCCCTTGCCCAAAAGATTGAAGGATGACATCAATAAGAATACATTTTTAATAAGATTTATTTCCATCAAAATCTGTACAAAATTTACAATCCATTTAGTCTTCAAAAAGTCTTTTGCTCAAGCAATATTTCAGGATAGCATAACAACAAACACGTGTAAGAGATTTCACAAGGCTTTTATGTTCCTGCCGTGAGACAGGGCCTATTTGTGCAATCCCTTAGTTGTCTTCTAAAGGTCACAGCATCTTCTTCTTCTGAAGCACCAGACCTCTGTTTGTCTAAAAACAGTTTCTCTTTTCCAATACAAGGGTTACAGGTCTGTTGACGTACTATCTTTATCATTAGAGAGGCTTCATCAAGCTGCAGAGGGATTTTAAAGCAAAAACTCTAGTTAGTCACTGTTTAAGGAGTCCCTAGCTAATTCCTCCCCCATCAGGGTCTCACAGAAACCCGTACCATCAACCCCCACACCCAGAGGTTCAAGATACTCACAAGTGCCTCTGCCCCCTTGAGGACATCTTCTCCTTCAGTGTCCAGCATGGGGCACCCCTCTTCTCCATAATCCATAATTCTCAGCATCTACTCTGAGGATCTGGGGATCAAGCATTTTAGGAAACCCTTGGATTAAGGGGCTACTCTCCTTAATCTCCCCCTCTTCAGAACTATGGCTGCCTGTGTTTTCTTGGCAGGCATTGGGCAGGCCTTGGTGGTAAGGCAGGAACAAAAGGCCTTACCAGTGTAGTGTAAGAATCCATATTTGCTCCCTGCAAAGAGATTTTATAGTTAACACAGACCGACCCTGTTACCATAGAAAGCTGCTTCTTCCAAAAAAATCTAGATTAGTTACCTCAGCAGAGCCCTTGGGGTTTAGCTTGTCCTTCACTCCCATGCTCTTTGCCAGTGACTCTGATGCGGGCTGTTGAGGTGGGGGTGGTCAGCCATGGTCCCCAGACCTATTTTAGGAGTTTGGAATTTATCTTAACCACTGAGATCTTATCCATAATGCTATGGAAAGGTGTCTGAACAGTGCCTGAGGCTTCTACTGCATAATAATCCGTATCTGCACACAGTCTGGTTTGGAGGGTTTCCCAAAAGAAAAGAGACAGGCCAGAGACTTTCAGCCTAGTTCCCACCCCTATACTTGCTCTGATTGGTTCAGCAGTGTTCTCAGGGGAGGTCCAATGCTCCTGAAGCCCCCCCCCCTTCAGGTTGGTTGAGCGGGGTGGAGCAAGTTGTTAGAGGGGTCACAACTCCTCACTACCTGATAGCTTGTGCCTCACAGTGTAGGGGGGATGAACTTCTGGGGCTCCAGGGTGGGCTCTGCAGCTTGAGAGGTGGTGTTTCCCAGTGAAGGAGAAGACCTTCTGATGTCACAGAGGCATGTGATGGGGCAGCAAAGATTTCTGGGACCAAGATGGCACCCAACATAGCTGCCAGGAGGGTGGGACTTCTGATGTCATGGGGCATGTGATGGGCCAGCAGGGGATTCTGTGGAAACATGGTAGACAACATGGCAGCCTGGGGGTGGGACTTCTGATGTCACAAACCATGTGATAGGGGCAGGGGATTCTGGGACCACGATGGCAACCAACATGGTTGGTGGCCAACCTGGTCACCAGGAGGTGGGGTTTTTGATGTCACAGACCATGTGACAGGACGGCAAGGGAATATGGGGCCATCATGGAGGCCAATATGCCAGCCAACATAGTGGCTAGTAGGTGGGACTTCTGATGTTACAGACCATACCATTGGGCAACAAGGGATACAGGGACTGAGAACATTACAGTCAACATGGTAGCTAGGGGTGGGACTTATGATGTCACAGATCATGTGACAGGGCAGCAGGGGATTCTGGGACCACCATGGTGGCTGGCCGTAGGATGTATGATGTTACAAACCATACGATTGGTGGGACTTCTGGTCCCAAGGGGCGAGGCACCTGTTAGGGGGCAGGGCTTATCAGTTTGACATGAGGTGTACCCTATATACTACTGCCCTGCATTAAATGTCTACACTTTCTGTACTGTGCATGGGCAGAATTAAGGCTTGCCTATGATGTTGACTGCAGGTTCTCAGGAGAATGGAGCTGAGCTGTAGGTGGGTCTCAAGCTGGGTGGAGACTGAGGGCTCAAGAGAAGGTACTGAGATTGATCATAGAGCAGCAACACTTGTCAACTTCTACTTCTGGAATGTGTCGGCATACTCAGGTGAGAGGGTCATTCTCAAGGACATACTGCTGCAATGGCATAAACAGCTCTATAGCTGCTAAAATGTCAGCACCCTGAACCACCAAAAGTCAGCATGTAGCTACTTTGCTGAGAACAGGGCAAATTCTAAACCTTGCTCCTCAGACACCTTGGGTGAGGTGCCTACAGGGAGGTGCCTCCATCCATTTGGGATCCACAGCCAGAACCATCTTCAGAAGGCAGATACCTACAATCGCTTTCTTGCTCGGATGCTTACTCTTTTCTTTTAAATGTGGCTGGAGCATAGGCAACTGGTGCCTCCCAAGGCTGGGGGTGGGGCACCAGATCACTGATTGGGGGGGGATCCCCCAGTAGCTGATCACTGAGCCCAGAACCATCAGTGGTGAAACCAGAAGTGCACTGCCACTGGCACTTCGAGTTTTGTGGTTGGCACACGGCCAAACTCAGGGATGTGCATGTGCACCCACATGAACCCCCTATGTGTTGCCAGTGGGCGGGAGGGAGGAGTCCTTAATATATTAATCTAGCAGGGATTGATTCAAAGGGGCTGTGGTGGTGCCATTGCATACCACACCCTCCCCCTCCCCTGCTTCTATAGTGTAGCTTGACAGCTCCAGTTCCCTGTAGCCTGGGTCTCCTGCGGAGTCTGGATCACACTATAGAAGAAGTGGTTGTGGGCTTTTTTAAAGTCCCCTAAAAAGTAAGAATCCCTACCTTGCATCCCTTCCCCTCTGCTCTATGCTCAGTGCCACCTCCCCTCCCTACCGATTCTTGCCTCCTCCACCCTCTCTAATTACACCTCTGGGTGCAAAAAAGGGAGACCCTCCTGGCATAGCCACTGTTCTGGGATGATCTGGGGTAGGGGCAGCTCTAGAGCTACTCCTGCCCTGCTCCACCCAGGGTTGTGGGGAGCAGCTGTGTCAGACAAGTTCTTTTTCCCTGTCCAGTCCCCCTAGGTGTTCCCTGCCAACCTGAGCAGCAGTAGGGAAGGGGAACCTGCCACCATGGTCCCCAGCTGACTCTGGCTCCTCATGGGTGAAACTGGGCAGGAGGAGACAGAACAATGGCAGCAGCTGGTGATTCTTCCCTTATTGTGCCCAGATGCATAAGTAGAGAGGACAGGGTGGGGAGGGGACATGCTGCAGATAACAGAGGGGAAGGGAAGGGATGCAAAGAGTGGGGGTTAGAGTGGGCAGAAGGTTATTACCTGATTTAGGGACTTAAATAAAGTCCCTGGCTGCTGCTTCTCTGGTGTGGTCTGCTCACCTCAGTGAAGTGGAGGAAGCTAAGAATGGGGGGGAGGGTATAGCCCCCCCTCCACCCGCAGCATCAGTTACTGGCCCTACAACTCCCTTTTCACATTCATGGATCAACCCATATAATCTAGTAGTTAGAACACTGACTTCTCTGCCTGAGGGGATCCAAACTGACCTCTCCCATGGGTGGCCCAAATTACAGACATAGGCTTTTCTTTGTGGCGCACATTCCATCTCTTCCTGCTACAGCAAAGCTATCACACAGATAAGAATTCAAGATTCATTTGGCTGTGGAGAGAGCAAGTGTGAGCTTAGTTCTGTAATCTAGCAGTCATAGGGCATGTCTATACATTCATTAATGCTCTTTTGCTACTGCTCAGTTATACTGCTAAGTTTAGTATCTCTAATATGAGTTACTACATAAATATGTGTTAGGCTGCCCTAGTGTGCAGTGGTGGTTTCTGCAGAAGTGAACACCTTTTTAGTGACACTTAATGAGCAGTAGACTAATTCTACTACACATTAACTTATTAGCACTGTTTTTGACATGACACTTCAATGAGCAGTAGAATAGGCTACTGTGCAGTAAAGCACACATGTAGATTCACTCATAGAAAAGGAGCTGATCTGAGGCAGGGTTTATTTAGATGTGTCTCCACATGTGTCTGAGAGCCACTGTTCTGGGAGAAGTGTCTTTGAACTGTCTCAGGGTGAGGAAGGAAATGAACTCAGGTCTGCAACATCTTGGGTGAATACTTTAACTAGTAGACCATAACATAAAAAGGAACACTACCCACCACTGTCACATGTATGGCTACCAGGCACATTTTAAAAGAAAAGACTAGGCCCCACTCAGTACTTAAAGGGGTGATTTAGGGTTCCTCTTGTCTTCAGCATTTCCCCACCAGCAAGCTCTGGGCACTTACACATGAGAAATGGTGAGTTGCTTAGACCTGTGAATTATAAGAAAATAAGGGTATACAGTGAAGCAGGACTCTAATGTTTTGGATACATTTTATGGGTAAAAACTGAAGACTTTAAAGACCTGTGGGCACCGCTGGGAGTGCTGTTGTGAAGCACCCCTTTGTTCTCATTCCATGTCCATGAACTCACATAAATGAGAAAATGTAGCCACCCCAGGGTGGTGTTGAAAACGTGGCCCCTAGGTTCTCAGAAGTCTGCTCCATTATGGTTACATTGCCTCATTTGTGAAATCGGGCATACATAGATGAGGAATGAAAGGGGCTTTTTTCACAGTAGCCATCCTGGGTGCAGCATGGAGGTAGGTAGACATGCCCTAAGCAGTTAGACAGGGATTTTGAGGATCACAGCCTTGGCTGTGGGTGTTTTAATTCCATGTAAGGAATTGGGGGGTTTAGGTCTTGGCATGGATTCAGTATTTCATTGTGAAGTCAAGCATTTTCTAAGAAAATGAAAACTTCATTTACAACAATAAGGAAAAAAGAAACAGAAACATGTAGACGTTTCCTTGAGCACGTCCACACATTTCTGAGCCCCCAACGTTTGGAAAAGACTGTCACCGGAGGTGGTTCAAGCACCCAGTTTGAATGCCTTCAAGACACATTTGGATGTTTATCTTGCTGGGATCCTATGATCCCTGCTGACTTCCTGCCCCTGGGGCAGGGGGCTGGACTCGATGATGCTTTGGGGTCCCTTCCAGCCTGAATGTCTATGAAAATCTATGAAAATCTATGAAATCTATGAAGAAGTTTCTCTATGACAGAAGACCCTGTGCAGGAGCAAAGGGTTCCCCACCCGTGATAAATATGCTATGCATATGCTGAGTGTCTCCCCTGTATATCTATGGGTGTCCTCAGATCTGAATGGTCCTTGGCACATATGCACAAGGTTCTATTTAGACAGAAGCTTAGGGCATTCAGCTTGCTCCTTTGGATTGCCCCTCCTCCATAACACAGTTCTCAGGAGCTGCACTGACATTCAGTCCCCACTGGCTGATGCAGATGGGAATAAACTTCTGGTTCAATCAGTAGCTTTTCAACATATTTCTGACTGGAGATATGCTTAATCCCAAGGGGAACATACCTCAGAGAGCAGCTGTTCCCTGCTCTTCCTACTCCCTGCACCAGCTGCACATCTCCAGAGCTACAGAGCACCAGACACACAGAGGAGGCTTTCATGGTGCTTAAAAATGGGCTGGGGGGGAGCAAGCAAGAGCACACAGTAAAGCTGCTTCTCTGTCTCCCTTAGGGGCAGCAGATCTGCATTTTGTATGTCTCCATTCCACATAGCAAAAGACAGCATATGGCCCCAAGGGTCTAGTCCTGGTTTCTAAGAAAATGTTCCTGTTAAGGTGTGCTGTGTTCTTTTATGATGAAATTCACTCATGCTACAAAAGGCCACAGAGGAGCAATGTGTAGAGATGATGCTGATGAGTCTGTATAGGGAGTGGTCCCTCTCTACTTCCTTTACAGTACAGAAAACAGATGGACTACACCTGCTATTTGAATGCCCAGAATCCTAGGTTCTCTAAAACTCCAGCAACAAAGGGCTTGTTCCCTACCTCACTGAAGCTAATAGACTCCATTTGATTCAACGCACTTTGGATCAGGCCCATTGAGTCCAACCAAGAGCTAGTAACAGCTTTTAGGCCTTATGAAAACTGCTGAGATTTTGAAAACTTTCATGTCCTCAGCTGGGACAAAATCAAACTCCTAAATTTTCATAAATTAAAAATCTGGAAATAGGTTTGAATTAATCAAAATATTTTTTTTCATCTCAACTGCTTTCCCCCTCTAATTAGCATGTATTTCTAAACAAAAAAAATAATTTTGAATGGGAATTTTTGTTTTTAAAGCATCAGACTGAAATGTTTTGACATTTGAAACTTTTCAAAAAGTTGAGAAATTTGTTGAAACTAAGCCTTTCTCCATAAAGTTTTAGTTTGATCTATTTTTAAATGAAAAATTATCAAAAAAATTCCCAGTGAGCTTTACCATATGTTCCAACTTTACAAGATTTTCTTCTTTATCAGGGCTTCAGGACCAGAACTTTGCAGTATCTCTGTCTCAAGGGGCTTTAAACTCTGAACTCCCAATAATTCAAATTTAAATTTTGAAATAAATGTATCTCTACCAAACTAGCGTTGTTGATGAAACTGTAATAGTTTAGGGATATGTAAGAGGCAAAATTTGTGAGGTCAGGTAATGCCTTTTCTTGGACCAACATCTGTAGCAGGGAAAGATGTCAGACATATTTTTTGGATATCAGAACCCTTCAGCAGACCTGGGAAAAGATCAGTTAGTTGTATTCTGAGCTAAGTACAAGCTGAAGTGATATATTTTGGTAAAGAATTTGAGCACTTCCAAGGAAACTAGCACTTATCACATGAAGAGAAGCGAGCAGTTAGAAAGGGAAGTGAGAGGTGAGCTATAACAAATCCTAAAACTGATATCTCTGTTAAGCTCCTAGTTTTGGTGTCCAGCAAAGTTATGGATTTCTTTTTGGGGGCCTATTTTTTGAAGGTGTCACATAGGCTTCCTTTGTGAGTACTTGGACTGATTGTGTTTTGAAAAGTTTCCTCACACTGGTATATGATATTTCTTTATTTTTCTGTGGTAGTTCACTCTGGGGCATGGGGAGTAGTCTGGCTTCACCACATAATTTCTGTGAGGACATTTGTGCATTAGATGGCATAGATCACATACTATAACAATCATGTGTAGGATCCAGGGATTCTGATGGTTTTGTTGAGATCTGTATTAAAAATAGTGGCAGTGGAGAGATACTGGCAGATTTTGCAAGTTTGGTGTTTTAGCATAGTCTGATTTCATTCGGGTTTTTTTATTGGTCGGCTGAGAATTGTTTCTGATAGTGAGTCTGGTAAGGCTTGGAAGGGGGAAAGGGGTTGAAAAGTTATCTGAAAGCCATGCAGGACACTGGGAAACTTTCCTTTTGATGTTTCTTTGAACATAGACTTAATTGCTTGATGATCTTCTCAACAGGTTCTAGTGCAGGATGGTATGTAACAACCAGGGGTGCAGGGATAAAGGAGGGGTTTTTTTGTATTGTAGTAGGTTTGTGTTAGATTGTTTTGAAGAAATATTCAGGTAACATATTTTAAACTGCCTTTGCATTATTATTGAAATGTATGCCACAGGGATAAGATTCATACTTTAAAAAAAGTGAATCATCCAATGCTGGATTGACTATTTGGCTCATGTTCATACATAAAATAGATGACTAGGACACTAGAAAATATTACAGAAAAGGATCACAAAATCTCAGGGACCAGAAAAATTTGAAGGAGGAATGAAGACCTCAGAGAGACAGGGATGGAGGAAGATTTTTTTTTAAAGAAAAAAATAAATACAAGTAAATTTAGCAGTATTTTCAGAGCTGTTTTAAATGCTGTGTAAAACACACTTTCTAATGTATTTGCTAAATAGCACACAGATTCTGAGGGGAACAAAATCATTATATACATATATATAAATCCCTGTAGATTTCCAGTATCCTTATTTGAACCTCATCTTTTTCAGAGCAGCTGGCTGTTGTGCAGGAGATCAGAAGGGAAGTTGTGTTGATCTTATGTTTTCCTCTCTATATTTGTATAATGTACATCTTTGTGTGGTATGACTTGTGCTTGTCTCTAACGCAAAAAGGGCTGAGCGGGTACTTGCTAGGGAAATGTTCCAGAATTAGGATTGGATTATTTACTTGCCTCTGAAGTTTCTACAAAAATGCCAGGAAAAAGCTGTGTCTTCTGAAAACTACAACTTGCTGCAGAGATGGAGAAATGTTTACACCAACAACCAGATGTGATAAACAATATCCACAGGACTTCTAATTGTGTACTTGGACCTTTCTGTGTAAAAAAAATAGTCTTGGCCTCATGTATCAAGTCAGTCACATTCATAGAAGAGCAGGGTTAAAGGTTATTTATTTCCCAAGAAGTACATGGACAAATAGCTAAATTAATATGTTCTGTTTTTCAGACTAGTTGAGCCTCCAGACAGAATTATGTGGGTGTGCTTCTAGCTCAGGATCTGGGCCTACTGTAATCACTTCTAACACCATTATTAAACAGTAACACTATCTGGCAGCAGTATGCTGCACAAAGCAAGTCTAAGACTATCCAACAGCAGACACAGCTGAGAACATTCAAAACCAGCTGGCAAACGTTTGGAACACTTCCAGGTTCTCATACTTGTCTTCTTCATTGCAGACAATGGTAGCAAATAGCTAAAGCAGCCAAAGATGGTAGGTTCACTCAAATCCATTAATTTGCCCACTATAATTATTAACAGGTGAGAACTGTTAAGTATGACAAACTAGATTTATATCCTCTTTAATTCCTTGGAGTTTGTGACATTTACTAAAATCCAGTAAAGTAAACAATGTCCATTACAACAGTTCATGGAAAATATAAAAGACAGAAATGGTGAATGTACCTGAACTCATTCTTGATCAGAAAGTATCAGCCATATATTGTGAGTCTCTTCTTCATTCTGCTCAGATGACCATGCAGATTCAACTCTCTACAACATGTTCTGTCTGATAGCCATCAAATAAATCAGGGCAGCAACCACAGCTACAGCCACAGCCACAAAACAACCACAATGACTGCAACCACCACCAGAGGTCTCCCTGCAATGTTATACTTTTTGTACAGCTACTGGGGGGTTAAAATGGACCACCTGAGGCAGTCTAGACTTCAGTCAAACATTGTTTAATATCAAAGACCTACTTGTTTGCCTACTAATAAAAATCTGCTAGACATGGGGAAAAAATGCTGACTGACTACTGTAGCTAGTCTTTTAAGACTCTTTGATTCATCCTAGCTGAAAATTCAAACTAGGAAAAGAGGACTATAGGCATCAATGCCCCTTCTTCACCAAATAAAAATTACGTCTGGTTCTCCATTTTCTGCACCACTGTACTGTACTTTCAGCTGCAATATGTCTATCCAAGAAACACTGGTGTAGAAGCATCCCTAATATTGTATTATTGTTTATTTGTGTTATCATAGAGCCTAAGCCAGATACAGAATTAGAGGCTGAGAGCAGTAATATGTAAATACCCAGTGAGGGGAAGATATATATTACAATTCTTTAGCCAGAAGTCCAAAACAGCACTCAGGGTCATTGTACGAGTAGATGTACAAAATATTGCCCTACATCCTTCTTATATGTTTGGGTGGCTCTACTTTTTGGCTTCATACAAGCTTCTTTAGGTTGTCTCTGCTTTTCCTTTCTAGATCAATTTTATTCTGCATCATGATTTAAAAAATTATAGGGAAAAAAGTACTGATTGGGTAAGCGTATCTACACTTTATTTCTGGAACTGCTTCAAAGAAAATCTCTGATACAGTATTGTTGTTGTATTTCCTATGTTCAGAAATTCTGGGAGGAAAAAATGGTTTTATGAAGGGAAATTGATTGCTCAAAATTTCAGTTTTTAAGTAGAGAAAAAGGAATTCCTGCAGGATGCAAAGGACAATGCTGCCATGTTCTCAAGTGTTGAAATCAAACATGTCAGGTTACTGGTTAAACTGTTGTCCCTTGGCCTTATTAACTTAGTTAAAAATCATATAGTGGCTGGACCTAACCCTGCCAGTGCACCAGAGCTAAAGTCATTGACTGTATGCCAGAGCTAGGATAAATTATACCAACTGAGGATCTGGTCTATGAGTCTACTGGTAAGTCTGTTGGAGTTGGTTAGGGAGGACTGAATATAAATTTCACCAAGATATTTGGATAGTTCAAGTCTAAGACTTCAAACCAAGATAAATACAGTCACTAGACAGTAGAGTCAGTGGACAGTTCTGGTGTCACTTGACTAGAGTGGTAAGGATAGACAAGCCTTTAGGAATAGGTCTTAGAAGTATATCCTAGGGAAAGCGGCTGCCAGATTCAGATGTCTTCTGGCAGTAGCATAACTAAGGGGACAGTGACTGAGGCACTGGCACTGGGTGTTGACTTAAGGGGGAGCACAATAATAGCAGCTGTCACACTGCTGGCCCAGCTACTGCTGCTGCTACCAGCAGGTAAGCTGTGGCTGCTGCCCTGTGCACCACTACTGCCCAAAGCACAGAAGTACCCAGTCACACCTCCATGTCTTGGCATATCAAATGAATTGCTGGTCCCAATCTGTAGGCCAGCTAAGGTTGATGGTATTAGAACTTATACCTTTGGGCAAATGGGGCACCCTGGGTGCAGACTTAGAGGGGAGACAGGAGGCTGCAGGGGAGTCTGCGGCTTTCTTTGTGCTGTGGGGCTCAAGGCTCTGGAACTTGCCAATAGTGTCCTGTGTGGGGAGGGATCCTGCTTTTGGGAATAGACTCTGGTGTGAGGGGAGGTGTCAGTGTGGCCAACATGTTACCAGATTTGCCCGTCACTTTCAGGTGTGCTCGTTTATTAGGGGTATGTCCCTGTAATTCTATCAATGTGCTGCTTGTGTTACTTGTGTTTCTATATGGAGCTGTATCTCTCCCTTCTGCAAATCTTCGCCTCCAGTGGAGCTATTTTGCAGGACCCAGTTTCAATGGGGCTGGGTTCCTCCAGCTACCAAATCAGTCAAATACATGTACACACACCTACACACAGATTAACATGACATGCTTGACCTGGCTGGGTTGATCAGCATGTACAGGCTAACACTTTCACATGCCAGGAATCAGTTCATTATGGTAACAGTAAAATGCAGTCAGACACAAGCACACAGGTGAACAGAATACCTCTGAATCAGGCTGGGCATCCAGCTGACACCCTCATGGGCCACCATTCAGTTCATTAGGACAGGTCTGAGCCAAACTGGGCCAATCAGCCTATACAAGCTTATCCCCTTATGTGTCTCAAACTCAGCATGTCCCAGTCTTTTGCCCTAACTGTCCTAGTAGTGGTAGCCTCTTGATAAGCGGACCCCACAGTATTTCTGAGCTTCACAGGGATCTTTGGCTTAGGTAAAAGAAGCATTGCTGCATAGCAAGTGGGGAAGGGGAAGTACAGAAGGAAAAATACACCTGGTTACCACCAGTTTGACTATAAAAGTTATTGCTAAGTATATGAAATTTATGATGGTAGTAGTAGTAATAGCCATGCAAGGAAAACCAAACAAAAACAATTACAATAATACCCTGGTTCAGTTGAGTATTTGGGGAAATGTAGCTCAAGCTTAACTAATAGAATTCAGGTTCAGAAAGCTATGCCCAGAGAGAGAAGGAGAGAGCACGAGTTGGGATCTCACTCTTCCAAGGCACTTGGGTGTTTTGTTGACAGGCAAAGTTCCTAGCATGATTGTTGAAGGTTTGACCAAAAGAGATGATCTTTTTATCCCAGCTTCTCGAGAACAATAGTGGATGGTGTCAGAGGCATTTCTCCCTTCTGAAGCACATTGCTGCTTTACAGCTTTCTTATACCCTTAGTCCAGCCACTTCAAAGCATTCTTTTGATTGTGTAAATCAAGAGGGTCCTGAGCTGTAATTGACAGGGAAAATCCTGTTATTTAAACAGTTTCAATTGAAATGAATTACCCTTTTCAGTGACAAGGGGTTATCTGGCTTGGAACATCTCAAGAAACTGATTAACATCTAAGAAAAACATAAAGTTTTAAGAAGTAACCAGACAGCTAGGAGCCAGCTCGAAATTATTATGAATATAGAATATATAACGGAAGGGATACAACATTGTTTCTTCTCAGATGGTTTAGCTATGCTTGCAGTGTGAAGTCAGCATCAGTGTTTTGTACTTTACAAGCTGTGAATAAGCCTCAGCTGCTGTAGGTCACAGTAGCTCCTGGGTGAGTGGCTGCTGTAGGGTCTCTACACCCAGGAGCTACTGTGTTAACCCCTTGGGTGCTGACCATGCCGATACCTCCCCCTGCAGCAGTGTGCCTGTTCCCAAAAGCAGGATTCTGTTGGCAAAGGATGGCCCAGGACATAAGCCATGGCAATTATGGCTCTGCCTTAACATGCATGCCACCTTGCTTGTCACCATAGTGTGTTGTATTAGCCATTGGTTGGATTTTATATATTAAGCAGTGAGGCCTGGTTAGCAGCCACAGATGATCAATGCTACAGGTGTCAGGATTTGTTTAAATCTTCCTCAAAGGCATTGAGTATTGGCTGCAGCCAAGGCTGGAAATTTTGACTAAGGCATGCCAGTGTTCCCACTGGGATTTAAACCTGGAGGTTTCTGGCTACAGGGTCAGACTGATTGCCATATTTGGGGTCAGGAAGGAGTTTTATCCTATGGTCAGATTGGTACAGACTGTTTGGTTTTTTTTTTTGCTTTCCTCTGTAGCAAGAGACATGGTCCTTTTCCTGGGATTTCTTAAGCATATATTAACAATATTTACAGCAGCAGGATATTGGCTGCTATGGTCCCCCTACTCTATCTGTGGCAAATTAGCAAGTTATGTCATGTTGTGTCAGAGTTGACAATGTAGTTTTGCTAAGAGGTAAGACAATGGTTTTGTATAGGATGATTTGGATAGGCATAATACTAGATGACTTATGGAAGTCTCTTCCAGCTCTACTTCTCTATGAGTCTATGACTATCCAAGGAAAGTCTGAGGTCCCGCAGGAAGAAATACCAGTTGCTTAATAAGCAGTTCTTTTGATAAATACACTGGATGAAGGGGGGGGGGGGGACCTGTGCACATGCCTTGCTGTGTAAATGTGATTCTATTTTTTTCTGCCATGCCCATTTCTATTTTTTCCTCTCTCCTCCTTCATTTTTGTGGAGCTCTCACTACTTGTGTCCTGTCCGGTATATTCCCGACAATTTATTAGCAAACCAATAACTAGGAATACAATAATGACCATATGTTTTCCATATTTTGAATGAGACAACAAATTATATCTTGATAGTTGGAAAGTTGTGTTGATCAACAGTTTAATCAAAAAATCTTAAAACAATAGAAGTGGCACACAACAAAAATATTTGTGTGTTCATTTACCAGATCCTAATTCCTACAGCTACAGGCTTGGCTCTCTATTTATTTACTGGACAGAGTGAGTGATTCAATAAAGAAATAATCTAAACATTAGCCAATCTATGAATGAGAAGCCCATTTGTCTTCTGCATTTCAAAACCACAGGCCCTCAGAGATGTGGAGGATGGAGTTTCAGTCTCAGTGGGTCAATTTTCTGTCACAGACACCATCAGAAAAGTACAGCCGGTTTCACTTCTAAGTGCATTTCAAATGGTTTCCCCTATGTCTTAATTTAACTGTTTGGCTAAAAAATAGTCAATTCAGGCCCTGGTGCTAATGAGATTGTTTGTATTTGCCCTTTTGTTTCACCTGTTCCCTGTTAAGTTGCTAATTTTAGTTCATCTTCTTATGCTGAAATTCTTGTTGGTAGCAAATACTGTTTATAAATAAATAGCAAATACTGTTTATAAACGAGTATAATGACTGATCTGCATGAATGAATTAGTGACTAAAAAGAAAGAAGAGGTGATACAGAAGCTCCAAATGATGTAACTAACTAGTCTTTGTTTTCAGTTCAAGTTCAGGATAACTTATTTACTCCTCATTAATAAGAAAGGAAAAAAGTCAATGCACTAGGATGCCTTAAATTCTAACTTTTGCTATAGAAATAATAGGACAGATTTATTTACTTATTTATTCATGAAAATGGCAAATAAAACTCTCCAAATTGTACAGTTTATTATGTTGAGAGATTTCCCCAAGAACCTCCATAACAACATTTGCAAGTGTTTCCCTGAGAAGAAAAGTTTATGAAACATGTTTAAATATTTATAGAATGTTAAAAATGAGGCATTAATTGGCAAACAACTTAATTAAAATGCTTTCTCGAGTAATTAGGAGCAAATACTTTCCTATCTGTTTTGCATGCCATTTGTCTTGTTCTCTGTTTGTTAAAGCCTGCCTGTCAATCAAACTTTGCTTCAGGTAATTTTTTAGCTCTGTGGGGAAAATCTTCAAAAATTACATCTGAATTTAAAATATTTTGATTATCATTTTTATCTAACAAATTCTCCTTTTTACTTCATCTTCTATATGTCCCAGAAAAGCAGCATCCTGGGAATTTAGGGCCTGAAGATGAAATTCTGCATCAAGGCATTACCGAGTTTCCAAAAATGCTCTCCAGAGAACAAACTGAATCAATCTAGAATCAACAAACAGTGCAGTTAATTAATGAGTACACCATAAGGGAGCTTTTTTAAACAATGTTGACTGCTGCTGCCTCAGGACCAATAGCACCAGAAGTTATTGCTGGTTTGAAAGAAGTGACTCTTAGGGTTCCCCCAAGGCACCTTTTGCTTACATTAGCTATTTACTACAACTTTTCCTTTTATTTGCACCCTAGGGGAAGTATACTTATTTGCTAAATTACTTTTTAAGTGATGCTTCTTCATGCCAGTAGCCTGAGGTACATCAGTGAAGATGCCACAGAGTAAATAATAACAGAAACTAACTGAGCTGTTTTATAGAGAAGGCTAAGGAAAACCTTGAACGAGACGTCTCCAAGCAGCGGTTCCAAGATGGCTATCTAAATCTGGAGTTGTAGGAAAAACACCCGGGGCAACCAACACAGCCAGCAGATTGCCACAGGCTAGTGCCTATACAGTTTCCCATTGAATTCAAGGGGGCTCACTGCCTGTTAAAGTCTGTGCAGACCAGTTTCTTAGAATAATTCATATAGGGCCAATTCTTACCTTGTATAAATCAGCATGTCTCCAATTATTTCAGTAGAGCAACGTCAGTTTACACTGGCTATGGATTTGGCTCACAGATTTTATTATTGACTTGGAGTTTGGTCATAACCAAAATGTGCTGGTAAACTCATACCATGCCATTGTTAAAAGAAAACAAATAATACTAATAAATGAGAGTACAATCAGTGGTAGCTACATCACTGTGCAATGATACATAACACATCTGTTATGTTACATAAAAGGTAAATACCTTTCCACTGAAGTCTCCACTTAAACCAAAAGACCCTCATGATCTTGTAAACGAGTCTTCCCAGTAAAATATGTAAGAAAAGGGGTTTAAATGATGTCCAAGGACTACTAAAATATCGTTCTCCAATCACAGAATTCCATTTACTCATGTCAATGTTTTAGAGCTAAGATAATTTCTCAAATACTTTTGTAAAAAACTGACTTGCCTCAAACCCACCTCTGAGTTCTGTCTCATTTTTACCATATCTGTAATTCAGCCACTTTAAAGACCACAAATCATTGTTGCCTTTTATCTTGTGTAGCCATTTTCTTTCAATTCAAAGAGAGTGGAAAATGATGTGCTAAATCAAATCACAGTAGGATTTTCCAGCCATTTTGTGCTCTAGCAAATGACTTCAGTGTTCAGGGGGAGCAACAATGAATAGGGCCTTAGTACAGTGAAAGGGGGATACTGTTTCTTGGCTGTTAGCTGGACCCTGCTCAAATGCACTTCCAGCTTTCATTCATTTTTAATAACATTTTTGTTTTTAAATTGCTGTTAATGTTAATAACCCAGAAGTGCCTCTTGGAGCTGACTGAACTGATACAACTAAGGGGTATTATTTGTGAGCATTAAGAAAGTGGGACAAGTCAGGAATCATGTGACCTTCACAGGGTATAGGACAGCACTTAGAAGTGTATTTTACTCTTGTTAAAATAACTTCTATCCAAACCTACAACGCTTGTATAAACAAAATGGGAGGTGTAGATAAGAACAAAGGGAAGTGTAGATTTCTGTTAATTTTTAGCATAAAACTGGAGGAGGAAGCAAGTTTCCTCAGTAGTTTCAGTCTTCTGGAATCCTAGAAGTGGCAGAGGTGATATGAAAAAGGTCACTAATGTTTAATTTCATTTTTAGATTAGACACTGAATCTGTCACCAATAAAGTTAATGGCATCTAAAACCAATAAATTAAACAACATCACTCAATTCTTTCATGTTTGTGTCTGGTTTTCAAATGTTCTTCAGACTTACAACATTTTTGCAATGAGGTCATCTGCTGGGAGGAAAAGTTCCTATGTTACCAAGGCTCAAGTGCAGGGCATTTAAGATTCAGTACAGCCTTTGCCCATGGGAACTGCCTTTATCAGTCTTAAAACAATCTCCTGGCACTGCCCTTTCCTGTTATTATCTTTCCCTTGCTTATGTAACTCATTTGCTTTCCAGATGTTGCCTAAGCATGACTTAGGGACTCTTGGTATATAAGGCATGAGGGTCAGTGGCTTCGGGCTATGATCCCAACATCTTGGTGTCATAGCCTACAACAGAATGGTCCAGCTGGTGGCCCATGAGCTACACATGACCTCCAAGGGGTTAACAGGGCCACAGCCCCAGGCTCCTCTTTAGGGCAGCACTTCCCTCACTGCTTTGATTGATGTTGCAGCCAACACTGAAGTCTTTGTGCTCCTCCTCCTTCCTCCAGCTTCTGCTGACTGTGCCCACTCCTGGGAGTAGGGGTGGCATGGCTCATGTGGCTGAGGGAGCCTACAGCCAGGGAACTTGGGGGGACCCAGGGACCTTGTGGAGCCTAGGAGCAACAGCACAGTGCAGCAGAGTTGGGGAAGGACATGCAGAGCATGTGCAGGGTGTGGTGGCACTGGCAGAGTGCAGGGGAGACTCCCACCATTCAGTGCAGCCGTGGGGTGATCGTGTGGTACAGTGTGCAGCCTGCACAATGTGTGGGCTGGGAACTGTGCAGCCCACTCAGAAATTGGACAGCCCTAACCTACAAGATCACAGAGACATAGCTGTGTAAATCTGAAGTCAAGCAGATGGCAGGATAGCACCTTCTAGACTAACTAAAGTAAATAGGTAGGTAGAAATCTCTGTCTGTCTGTGTTTCTCTCTATGCATATATGCTTATATACATATCTACCCTACCTTCCACAAGACGAGAGAGAGAACAGTCTCACAGAAATGCCCATTTGCCTCACAAGAGAGAGATGCTTTTACAAATATAAATATTTTTCAGTTCTTTGAAAAAATTAAAGTGAGGTACATACCACTATAGCCACATGTGGTGGTAAGACCCACATTTAATACTGACATTTTCCATCTCCCAAAAAAGTGTCCTTACTACTAGGCTACCATCTAGGAAACTAACTATATTGTATGAGAGCACCTTCTACCTATCCTGCCAGAGCCTATGCAGGAAGGATTGCCAAGCTAACAGGGCCAGAAAGAGAGAGCAAAAGGGGGAACATGACTCTGTAGCCCAGTGGTTAGGGCACTCACCCAGGTGTCTAGTCTCAGCTCCCAAAACTATTTCTGTATTTTGTGTAATGCCTGCTTATTCTAAAATGTATGAAGAGTTCCTGGAGCAGGGACCAGAGCCCAAGAGGGAAGGAGGTGTTTCCACTTGGTTTCTACGCAGGTGCTTACACTTTTCTGGGAAGTGGGCATGTGGACTTTACACCCTTGTGCTGAGGTGGCTACTGAACCCTAGTCACCTATTTCCTGAGAGACTTCAAGGGAAAACATAAAAGACAGGCATTTTTCCCACAATCTTTTAAGAGTAGGGCTCCTTCAGTTCTCTGAAAGTATAATTGTCAGCAGCTACCCTTCAAGGATGTTCTGGGTATGAGATCTTAAGTGGACAGAAAGCACTTAGGACTTGGAGAGGGACAGGACTTCAGACACAGTACCCTGTTATGCTTTTTCTGTTGAATGCTTTTCTGAGAGGCCTAACTCTCCATCCTTCATATCAGTAGTCTACATGCCTAATTCTGGGTTTTTGATGCCACTGGGGACCAGGAGTCTAAAAGTTAGTCATTGCAGCACCTTAATTGCTCGTGCTTACATAGTCTTTTCATTCTGACCCAAGTTCTTCTATGAATCATCTCCATTAATGTTTTGCAGATATGGAAGTGGTTAAGTGTTTGGTAGTGGTTAACTGTTAAGTTCTTCTTTCATAGATTCATAGATTGTGAGGCTGGAAGGGACCTCAGGAGATCATTGGGTCCAGCCCCCTGCACCAGGAAAGTCAACTGGGAGTCAGGCAGGAAAGACCACTGGGAGTCAGGTGACCTCAGCAAGGTGACCATCTAGTCTCCTCTTAAAGATTTCCAGGGTAGGTGATTGCACGACCTCTGGAGAGAGCCTATTCCACAGTCTGGACACCCTAGCTGTGACAAAATGTTCCCTAATGTTGAGCGTGAAATGGTCTTCCAGGAGTTTATGGCCATTACTTCTGGTTTTTCCAAAGGGTGCCCTCATGAACAGTTGTTCACTGAGCCCTTGATGTACGCCCCTGACGTAGCAGTAAGCCCTTATCAAATTCCATCTCAGCTGTTACCAGATTTGTCCATTACTTTGGGGTGTGCTCATTTATTTGGGTTATGTTTCTAGGGTCTTGGTAATTCTATTAATGTGCTGCTTGTGTTACTTTTGTTTCTATATGGAGCTGTATCTCTCCCTTCTGCAAGTCCTGCAGTGGAGCTATCTTGCAGGACTCAGTTTCAGTGGGGCTGGGGTCCTCTGGTCCCCAAATCAGTCATACACACAAACACACACAGATTAATGTGACATGCCTGACCTGGCCGGGTTGATCAGCATGGACAGGCTGACACCCTCATATGCCAAGAATCAGTTCATCAGAGCAACAGTAACTACAGTCAGACACAAGCACACAGTTAAACAGAATACCTCTGAAGCCATCTGGGTGTCCAGGTGACACCCTCATGGGCCAGCATTCAGTTCATTAGGGCACATCTGAGCCAAACTGGGTCAATCAGCCTGTACAAGCTGATCCCCTTATGTGTTTCAAACTCAACACATCCCAATCTTTTAGCCTCTTGATGAGCAGACCCCACAGTATTTTTGGGCTACACAGGGATCTTTAGATTAGGTAAAAGAA
>NW_017728886.1:209295889-209301885 GCF_001723895.1 Crocodylus porosus | reverse complement strand
TCCTCTCTTTCTTTAAGATGGGCGCAACATTGACCCTCTTCCAGTCCTCAGGGACCTCTTCAGAGCACCATGAGTTTCTTGAACAGCTCTTGCTTTGTGCACTTTGTGCACTTCAAAGATCAGTAGCAGATTCTTCCCAATGTTGCCTTTGATAGGGAAAACTTACAAAAACCATCCTCACTAATACTAGCTCAGTCAAACTGATTAAGCCCTAATGCTTAAGCATTTTTAATAATATTTCAGCTGACTGTGAATGTGAATGTTGACTTCTGGAATTTTTTATTGATAATCTATAACACGGTATTTCCAAAGACTGGGAATACTTGACAAACCTTAATCATTATGCTTCATAAGGGTATTTATGATCACTGTCTTCTGGAGGGAGGGTGTTTAAAAATAAAGTTGCATTGCAAATTAAAGAGAACTCAGGAACACTAGCTCCCATCCAAGACCCATGCTTTCGCCAGTTGGCACAACTTCATTTTTGGGTGTTCTACCCATTGTTTCAGTTAGTCTGAAAAAAAAATTAAAATATTTTTCTTATCCACATCAGACTGTTTAAGCATTACAAATAATAGAGTTTAAAATGCTGTTTGCAAGTCAAACTACTGCAAAACAACCCTGAGGGAAAGGCAGTAAAATATTCCTTCACCCTGGTTCTAATCATATCAGTCATGAAAACACTGAGAACAAGGAAGATCATTTATTTTAAAGAGATGTAATCCAGAGAAGGGAATTCTAATGTGGTTTATGTCAATGGATGCTAAACTGAAGACTCTTTGAAGAAGGGAAAAAAGTGAATGCTCTTTAATTAGTATCAGTTGTGCATTTTGCTTAAATATACTCATTTAATTAAATTCTCTATGCATTAATGTGTATTACGAGTGTCCATTGGAGTTACCCTGTTTTAAGAATAATTTTCAATTACAGCTGACTACTACTTAATTATATTTTTGATTGACCGTGCAATCTACTTGGATGTATGGCCCTGATCAAATGCAAATAGTTTCAATAACTGCTCACTAAGATCAATAAGTGTGACTACAGTGGAGTGACCCAGGCAACCACCCTGTGTGCTGATCTGGGGAACAGCGGGGGTGGGGGCATTAAAAAAAAATGCTGCTGCAGCTTCACAATCATACCAGCAGCCCAGCAATGGCCAGAAGTCACCACAGCTCCTATGTTTTGCAGCTATTCCAGTTGCCCGGCTGCATTGTTACACCTCTGATAAAGATAAAATTTTGGCATCGTAGATATTTCAGACAAGAGGCAAGACTCAGCATGGACTTTTCAATTAAACCCTTGATTTTCTTCATAGTGTGCCAAATCTTGGTTCAATAATTAAACACTTCTGGTAAATTACTATTAAGATTATTGACCAAAGTCCTTGCAGAGTCAGTCGAGTGCTGCTGTTCTCTTGCTCTGGAGCCAAATCTAAGTTGCCCTTTCCTGATCTTCAGGTCATTGTTTTTCATTAGTTCCCTTCTGCAGGCTCTTTGGGATGGTGACCAACTTAGGCTGTTGATCTCAATTCCTATAAGCTGTATTATAGAAGAAGTTGTAGCCACACTCTTTCTTAACTTGAATCAGTTGTCAATACCATTCTTTCCTCTCTCGGGAACACGCTAGGTCAGGAACCAGATGTGTGGGAGAACAATAACAGAAATATCATATTTCACAGTGTATGTCAGGTTTTGAGGCCCAATTTTTGGGTCTTAAAAATCAAACTAGACTTATACACTGTGTCACATAAACAAATTGGGCATGGGACTAGGCTCGGCTGGGCTTGGCACTTGGCTGGCATGGCCCCATTCCCTAAGAGTGGTGCTGCCTGGGCCACACAAGCACCACTCTCAGGGGATAGGGCCTCACCAGCTCAGTGCTGAGCCCAGCCTTGCCCCTGTCCCTGTTCCCATCCCCATCCTCTGTGAGCGGTGCTGGGCTCAGCAGCACCACTCACAGCAGACAGGGCCAGGCTCAGCACTCAGGTAGTATGGCCCCAACCCCTGCAAGCCCAGCACTACTCACAGGGGGCTGGATTCAGTGCTTGGCTGTTGTGACCTCATCCCCTGTGAGCGGTGCTGGTGTGGCCCAGGCAGTGCCATTCACAGGGGATGGGGCCACACCAGCTGAGCACTGAGCCCAGCCCTGTCCCCATCCTCTGTGAACAGTATCGTGCTTGGTGCCACTCACAGGGGATGGGGACAGGCTTGACACTCGGCTGGAGATGCGCCCCTCGCAGGGGATAGGGACAAAAATGGGGATGGGGACAGGCTTGGTGCTCAGCTGGTGCTGCCCTATTCCATGCAAGTAGCACCAGCAGTGCAGAGCACTGAGCCCAGCCCTGACTTATGCACCGTGCTTATGAAAATCCTTACTTTTCAAATCAAAAAGCTGGGAGTCAATCTATATACTGTGTCAACTTATACACTGTGAAATACAGTCATTTAAATTGTGTCCAAAGGTTTGCAACATTCTTTTGGGGGTAGATGTTGGGGGTGTTATATTTTGTCAACCTAGTGTAAAGAATGATAATTAATCTTAATTTATGTGCATCTATATCTGAAAGTCTCTAAATCAGTCCTAGTTGACTTTATTGGAAGAAAAGAACAGTGGTCAGCACAATTAACTTGGACTTGTATAAGGCTGTATTTTGATGTATCAAAAAGGTTTGTCAACACTGCTTTACTATGCTACATCTGTCTACCTTTGTATGGAAATACACATGTGCATTGCTCTTGATGAATATGATGGTGGTATTCACCATTCACGGCACTGGTGGAAGCTCTTATTGTTGATGTCACCCTTATCAGTTTGGGGAATTGTAGCAAGTAAATGAAGCTACTGCAGCTAGTGTGAAATTCAGGTCACACCTGACACAGAAAAAGACAGGAACTGACTTCTGGGAAGCAGCATATCTCAATGGCAAAAAACAGATAACAGGTTCAGCAAGTACTTATGTTCTCTAGGCTCAGTGGTGTACAAGCTCCAACTGGTAACTGTGGAATATCTATGTCATGTTTTATGGCTGTGAGTCTGAAGCCCATTTATAATGAAAAGAGTGTAACAAGGACAGTAAGTGTAGATTGCTGTGAACACAGATTTAACCTTTATAACTGTGGAAAATGAATCCTTAAGGAAGCAGATGCAAAAATGACAGTGGGTAAGATCCTTGCCTCACTTTGGACATGCTGTACTGTTTTAATGGGATCTAGGCAGCCATAAAGTCAATTAAAATTCTTCCAGTAAAGAAGAATCCCCAAGCAGAATAGAGTCCCTGTAATAGCTATCATATCAGTCCATTGTGCATCCACAGCACAGGTAAAAATATAAGAAGAGGCATTATCTACAGGCATCCTTGGCTGTTATATGAGATACTTTGGTGTCTCATATATATCAGTTATAATTACCATATTTTTCTCACATATCAACTCCTCCCCTCCTCCCGCTTCCCCCCCCCCATAAGACACATACCATGTTTTGGGAAGGCAGAAGGAAGAAAAAAAAGATTTTTACAGAATCTTACTTGCCACAGCAGGGGCTCACCATGACTGAATGCTAGACTCACCACAGCTAAATGCTGCCTGCATGCAGGAGGGGTGGAGTCCAATTGTCAGCATTATGAACCCTCTGATCACAGCTGCCAACCTAGAAGTTTTAACCCTGTCACAGCTGCTGCTGAATTGGATCTTGTGATAGGGCCAGTCTGTGGGTCAGATCCATTCTGGAGTCAGTATGTGGGCTCAGACCCTGGCTGCAAACTGGTGGATTGCTCCTGGCCCCACCCCGTGTGCTGGATCCATGCATCAGCCTGATCCTACCTGTGGTATCTGGCTCTGTGCAACAGATCTGGCCACTGAGTGACCACAAGTGCCACCACAATTCTGCCCATAGGGTCGTATCATCTGGCCTGCAGGGCTCCCCACAGGTTTGGAAATTTCAGGGTGGGGGAGTGGTGACATGACTGATTGCTGCAGCTCTGGAAGCCAATGACACAACCCTACAACTGGAATTGGCCCCTGGGCTGTAGTATGAATATCCTTGTTCTATAGGGATCAAAAGTCCATGACTAAATTCTTTCCTCATGTGTAATCTTTTAAGTGTGTTTAGTTCAATGGAATTACTCCTGAGTTACACTAGTTTAAACAGTATTTGTGCATCTAGACATCTGATGGGAATAATATACAATGAGATAAATAATTTCAGTTTTGATTCCTAAAACAAAGAAATTATCTGTATTACTTTGGTTGGTATCTGCATTAATTTGTAAAGTGGTAATCTCTTTAGGGTAAGATCATAGAAGCATCATATGTCATCCAGAGAATAAAAATAACTTACCTGAAGCAGCAGATGTAGCTGTACAAACACTAGGTGCATTCACTATGTAGCTGCTGTCAGTGATATTACATGCAGAAAAATTACTAACGTAAGTAATGTAAATTATTGATGTGCTCATATTGACTTAGTTTTATGCTTCGAGTGGATATAAAATACATTACACTAATATAAGACATGCATTGTATTAATAACAACTACTTAAAGATAATTTTTAACAGACTATGATACAGTCTTAAAATATTGATGTGAAATAGAGATAGTTATTGCATTGGTAAAATGTGTTCATTTCACTGACCATTTGATATGGTCTCATCTGCCGTAAGTTTTTGTCCTTGTCTCCCTAACACCCACTCAGGTACATTTGGAGCAGCTGGGAGATTAGTTCTCTGTAGAGAAATAGGATATCTCTGAGTCATGCCAATGCTCCCTGCAGCTCTGTGCTCCCAATCAGCCTCTTCAACAATAGTACAAGGTCCTTCTCTGTTCCAGGTCTAATATTTTAGTCTCATAAAACAATGAAAATTAGTCCCTTAGAGATAATTGCTTTATTAATAAAAAATGTGAAAATGTATTTTATGTTGCTATAGTGATATTTTTCATATTGCTTTTTATTTAATTGAAAGCCTTTAGACAAGATTTAACAAACAGCCCCACTGATAAATATAGCAATAAGTGGCCTTTGAGTTTGAGTCTGGACTGGGATGATGGCTTGGAAACAGAGAGATGGAAACTATTGATTTAAGGGAGAAATATTTTTCTTTTATTCTATTTAATTTCTCTGTAGTAATGCTACTATATTTGGACTAATACTGATGGATTTCAAGTTGAGAAAAGTATTTCAGTTTAGCTTCAGCTTTGATATTAATTGCACAGAGCAATGAGGATAAACAATTTATCAGTCTCTGGGTACATCTACATGTTCTATTAATATGATGCAATAAAGTCTGGCATAGTTTACACCAGAGTTTATTGCTCCTGGGCGCAATGTTTACATGTGCCCAGGACCACCGTATGTTGAGCCAGGGTGATGCAGCCCTGGCTGGTAGAGGACCTGGTGGATTAGCCTGCCAGTCTGGGCTGCTCCAGCTTGGCTCACCATGCTGCAGAAGGGCTGGCTGTACTACAATACAGAGCTAGCTGGCAGGCAGCCCCTGTACTGTAGCAGCCCTGTGCCCCAGATAGCTCTGTTTGCCATGTACATGTGTGTTATGACAAAGTAAATAACTCCACCATAGGACAGTACGTGTGTCAGGCAATACTATCCTACATCAAAGATAATTAGTTTACTCCAGCCTAAGAGTGCTGCACACGTAGACAGTGATACTCTACTGCAGAGCTAGTTAGTCAATGCTGCATTAAAGCACACATGTAGATTCCTCCCCGCCATGTATTTAATTACTACAATAGCTGATCTGATTAACATTAAACAGGGCATGATTTGAAATTTCTCTAAGATAAGCTTATGGATTCAAAAAAACCTTCAATAGCTGTTATTTTGCCCTAAACAGTTTTTTGTAAGACCCCCTAAAGCATTCATATTTTGAAGGTTTGACCCTTTCAAAATATTTTTTTTAGAGGTAGGAACTAGACAGTAGTCTACAAAACTAAATGGGTAGTAGAGAGTGAAGGTGAAACTATTTGTTCCTAATTTTGTTTGC
>NW_017728886.1:209290494-209295359 GCF_001723895.1 Crocodylus porosus | reverse complement strand
GTCCACAATGTTGGAGGAAGTGGCTTGGAGAGAGCGTCTCAGTTCATAAAGTGCGATTGCGGGGGTCCTCTTCGGGTGGGGCGGGATCGTCCGTGGCGGCGAAGTCCTCTCGACGCGAAGTTGGGGGGGAGGGGTGCGGTTCAGGCGGCGGTGTCCTCTGGGTCCGGTCCGGCGGTGGCTGGTCTGGAGGGGTCGATGTACTGGCGGTGGCCCGTGATGTGCTCCACGTAGACGTTGCGGGACCAGCGGATGGTGTCGGACACCATGAGGCAGCGCATCAGCTTGGCGTAGCAGCGGGAAACACGGCAGGCGCGGAGGACGCTCTCGTTGCTGGTGTCCCAGGCTCTGAGCGTCCCCACAATGAGCGCGTCCACCATCACGTCGTAGCCGTGGCCCCTCAGGGTGTCGGCCAGCGGGGCGTACTTCTCCCGCTTGCGAGCCTGGGCGTCGGTGAAGGCTTGGCGTTGGTTCTCGAAGGGGATGGTGACGTCCACCATCATGATCTTCTTGGCCTCGTGGTCCGTGACAACGATGTCGGGGCGCAGCTGGCTCTCGCAGCCCGGGATGGTGCGGTTCACAGAGATCTCCCCCGCCCCGGCCGGGATGGCCCGCACCAGGCGGTCCTGGACAGCGTTAGCACTAACCTGGGTTTTCCATGGTCAAATCTGATTTAGATTTTAGGGATTTGTCCTGAAGTACTGGAAGTGAGAATGAGGTGTGTTTCAGTGCTCTTAAAACAAAATGGCATGCATTCCAACACTGCCAGTTTACACAATTCACCAGCATTTTCTGAAATGCTAGGTTGTGGGTTCTTTTAAAAATATGCTGGATTCTTGTCAGTAACAAAATATAACAGATACAGTAGCACCAAATTTCAAAGATTTACCTTACTCTCTTTCCTTTGCCAGTATGGGTGGCAAGAGGCAAGGATGTGGGTTGGGAAGATCAAACCAACTATGTCCAGATTTCAGCTTGCCCACCATTGCCAAAGCCTTCCCACTAGGGTGAATGTCAGTAATTAGAGCCTATCAGCAACTCCTTTAGCAGTTTTGCATATTCACCTTGTGGCAGTCCCATGTCCCCATAAATATACAGTGCATGCAGTAGGCTGCAGTTGCTAGTACTGCAGTCAAGATTTGGGCTTACATGGTGTGAACAACACTTAGGGCCTAGAAGCGTGAATGTGGAAGAACTGTAGTTATTTTTGTTCATGGAACATTATTTCATTGGAACAAATGTATGTTTGTATAATGATTGTCTCAGCCATAATCCAAACTAATGATGAGACAGTTCTCAATTCTAAAAGGAATTGTGGGAGCTACTAACTTAGCTACTACCTGCCACAACCAGAGAGATATGGAAACTAGTGGGGGGAAAAGTATCCTGATTTTTCCATGTGTCTCAGAGTAACCAAATGCATCATAGCTCCTATGAACTCTACACTCATCCCACACCTCTCTGTCTGAGAAAAACAGCCTCCGAAGCTGGGATTTCTATGCTGCTCTCAAGACAAAATTGGTCATTGGCAACAGAGGCAAGTCACATGTGCTTTGCACAATGTGACTTATAATGAACAAAAACTACATTTAGGTTTGTGCTTCTCCAACCACAATGATTCACTATGACTCATTTTGCTGGCTTCCAGCTTAGTAACTAGCCAGAGAGGATGTTTGGGAATTGATCAGAGGGAAAGGTGGGCTGTTTTCCCTTCCTCTGCTGGATTCAGTGTATTTCTGAATTTTACTACATCCATTGTTGTCAGTGATGTCTACATTTTTTTGGAGCTCATAAAAAAATCCTGAATAGCAAATGTGTGTAATACACCAGACTCAAAATACCAAGTATTATAAAAAAAATTCTCAGGTTAGAACATCCTAGAACTACTACAAGATATTAACCTAACCTACTATTTTAAACAAATTGAACACTATGTTATATTATTGTTTTGTGTTTTTTAGGAACAAAATACATTTCCATTTTTTGTTTTAAAGAATATGTCCAGTGTCACATCCACTACCCTCCTTGGTTGTGGATCTGATAAAATGTTTCAGTGAGAAAGAAACTAACCAGATTCCCCACTCCCTCACCCTTCTTTACAACAGACACTGTTTGGATATAGTTTAATAATGAGCTAATGTGGAAAATTTTGGGGCCGCTTGCTAAAATATCATTGATGCAGATAGAGCAAAAATATTCTGCAAGGCTTGCAGTTTGGAAACATGAACGTAATTGTACAATTCATTGTAAGTGAATGAAACTTACTAGAATAAAGTCTTAGTCTGAATACAGAACTTTTTCAGTTTAAGTCAAACAATTTACATAGCTCCACAAAGGGTGCCACATCCCTGCATCGATACACAAGTATGTAATTTATGAAAAGAAAGTGTAAAAGGTGCTGTTTATTTCTTGAAGGATATTTTCTTATCGCTAAGATCTCCATTTTCACATTGGAGAAAAACTGAATCTCCCAAATGTCTGTGTATCTCCAGTTGGTTCAAAGCAGGTCACTTGTTTCAGTGCAGATCAAACTGTGATTAGGCTATGTTCCTGAATACACCCTATCCATCCACTGCTCTGCATGCTCCAGATATAGAAATACACTAATGTAGATCCTCCAGGGGCATCCCTCTGCACTCACTCTCAAGACCTCAGGCTCTTGTTTGCTAGAGAGCAGCAGCTGTGACAACTTTAGATCAATTAGACTAGCAAACTTCCGGGTTTGGAGCATATAAATTGGTTGCACTCAGGACATCTAGGCTGGGCAGTAAGCATTTACATGTGCAGGCATTTACTGCACAGTAATTTGGGGCACAGAGCTGGTGTGAAGGGCAGGGGGTGGCTCCAGGCTACCTCCCCAGAGAGGCCCCCTAAGAGAAGGGGCACCAGAAGCTCTGCATTCCAGTTGGAGGAGCCCTTTGCCTCCTGAGCCCAGATGCCATGGGCTTGGCAGCAGCACAGGAGACAGTCTGGCCTGCAGGAGAATGTGGGGAGTGGCTCTTCCTGCCTCCCACCTCTGGGCTGTGCTCCACCTCCCACTGCCAGGCTGAGCTCCACGGGGCTGCAGAGCTGCTCAGAGCATGGCCCAGCAGCAGGAGGCAGGCAGAGCCAGGTCTGTAATCTGACTGGCTCCACCAGCCCCATGGAGTGCAGCCCAGAGGTGGGAGGCAGGCAGAGCCAGGGCTGCACTCCCCACTAGGCTGAGCTCCATGGGGCTGCAGAGCCCTGGCTCTCCCCTGCCTCCTGCCACTGGGCTGCTTTGAAACTTGAAATGTTTAGAAACTTTTGAAATGTTTTGAGTGCCCTCATTTCATTCTGAAGCTGTTTCGAAGCTTTTTGTTTTGTTTTGATTTCGCTATTTCAAGCTCAAAATGCGTTGAAACAGCTTCAAAACAAAACACTCAGTGAAATTTCACACAGCCCTATTAGGCAGCCATGAGAAAACTATTAAATTAAGTAAGTTCACACTTTTGGTACTATCCATATCATTTTCTTGCAGAACTAGGAACTCACTGACTTTGATGGAGATGCAGCTAATTTCATCAGAGGTGGAATCATTGAAGCTATTTAGATGAGTTAACTGAAAACTACATTTTAAAACTTTTGATATATGCAATATTCTCTCTGTTACCTTTAATATTTACATTGGTTTTTTATTCCAGATAAGCTTTGTCATTATTTCAGGTATATTATATAAAAAAAAATCAAGAGGAAAAACATTAAATTTCATAGATTTCATAGACATTAGGGCTGGAAGGGACCTCGGAAGTTCATTGGGTCCAGCCCCCCGCCCAAAGGACAGGAAGTCAGCTGGGGTCATAAGATCCCAGCAAGATAATCATCCAATTTAAAATCTTGGATTCTATTGTGGGGTCTGCCACTGCACAGCTTTGTGACTGTGGGTAAGTTAGTTCCTTTTCTGTAGTCAGTTTCCACATATGTAAAATGGAGAGCATGACATTAACCACCTAACTGACGTATATTGGGATGGAAACAGACTTGGCCTTTCCTTACCTTTGTGCTGCCCTAAGCGTATTTATGGTGGCACAAAGCACAAGCAAATAAACCTCTGCATTTTTTGTCACACCACAAATACCCAAATTTGTAATAATAATTTGTGTGACTTTTTGTGGGGTGGACGTCTATCTGCTTTATGGTGAGAGAGCTCAGGCAGCCTAGAGCTTCCCTGTTCTCCAGCCACCTCAGGTTGGGGCACAGGGGCATGAGGATCCTGATCCTGCCCCCAGGGAGGTGCTCCCACAGCTTAAGGAGCCTAATCCTTCATAGGAATTCCCAAGATGTATAGGACTGGGCCTCTCAAGTCCTATACACGGAACATCACCTATTTTCCTGTAGCATCAACAGGATGGACAATAGGTTACCTCTATTTGACCCAATGAAGTGGATCACTTGTGCCAGGACATATTCTGGCACAGCTGAACCACTTCATTTTTAACAATGTCTATTTCTAGCCTAAGACCATAACACTTTAAGGGGTCTTCTGGGTCCTTTAGTTCAGTGTTTGGTTTGAACAGCAGGAGGTATGGACTCTCTGGGACTTGGCTAAAGAATCAAGGCACCTCCATGACTGTCAGTGCTGGAAGCCACTTGTAATGAGAAGAGGAAGAGGGAAGAAACCAAGGCAGTGGACAGGCCCAAACCCAGGGCCAAATCTTTATAAAATGCTTTGAGATCTGGTGATGAAAAGCACTATTTAAGAGTGAGGTATTATCATCACATTTATTATCGTTAGTAAAGCATTTATACCCCATTCCTAAAGCTTAAGTCATCCAGCCATGAAGCCAAAACAATGAATTTAAACAGCTAATTATGCATTGCAAAACATGAATAGCAAATAGTCAGGGAGA
>NW_017728886.1:209277871-209290394 GCF_001723895.1 Crocodylus porosus | reverse complement strand
TCTATTCAGTTTCCCTCCATCCCTATAGAACCAAGCCAGGACAGTCAGGGGACTTAACTATATACACATTTATTTACATTAACTTATCACAAGGAAAATAAATATGGATATAAACATATGTACTATATATATATATATGATATATATATGATATCTAAACAAATAACATAAACAATACCCTCTGGGTAAATGCTATAAAACCTTACACAGTGCTCCAGATACAGGTAAGTATCTGATCTGAAACAGATAAACCCCAAAATAAACATAGATAGCCAACAGATAAATTATAGATAAGTAGAGGTGAACAATAAATAAGCCACAAATAAATACAAACAAACAACAGGTGAAATAATAGCAACAGGGGGTCCCAACAGAGCCCTAGGACTCTACTCATCTACTAATTTACAAACATGAGAGTTCACAAAATATAAGGCATGACATCACACCACATATGGCACAAGAACCTCAAAGATAAACTTAATCTTAAGGGGAAACCCCAATGCCCTTGGGCTTTTCCCCAAGCCCTACAAGGAAGCTGGTAACTTTAGGGCGGCCATCCCAGTGGGGCCCCCAGTTTCAGGAGCACTTAACTAACCAGGGGGGCTCCCCCTCCCCTGTGGGAATCCTTTTTTCGCTGCAACTCACAGCTCCCAGGCCTGGAGGGTGGCCCTCGTCCTCTGTGCTAAGCTATCTTGCCTGTGGTGGGCTTTGTGGGCATCGCTGTCCCCTGGAACAGGGCTTCGCTATGCAGGGCTTCTGGGGCCTCTGGCTCAGCCCTGTCTGTTGGCTTAGTAGCCCAAGCACCATCTGGCTCCCTGGACTCAACCGTTTTGCTATGCGTTGGAGGCCTGGGCCACCTTATGCAGCACCAGGCTTGGTCTGCTCCCAGACCCTCTGTGCAGCGCCTCCTGCACTAACCCCCCAGCCTCGTGCGGGGGGGGTTGAGGACCTGAGCTGCACACTGAGAGCCTAGCTACTGAAGGCGTCTGCCATTCCCTGCCGATGGAAGTGTTCAGGGGCGCTTCCAGGCTACTGCTTCACCCTTCTGAGCAGCTCTCCTCAGCTCTTCTAAGCCCCATCCTTCTCTCCTCTCTGTCCCAGATGCATCTCTCATGCTGGGCACACAGCTCCTTTTATACTATTCAGGGCTCTGCCCGTGAAGTCTTCCAGACCTGACAGTGCTGCAGTTTTCAATCAGGTCGGGGGGGGGCGGGGAGGGAAGGGAGCTCCTCTCCCCTTCTCCTCAGGAAAGGGGTGTGACTTAACTCCTCTTGCTGCCTCCTGATTGGTGGATGAACTCCACCAATCTAAACAGCAAAATTTCAAGCCTGGGGACTCAACCCAAGCTCTGAAAGGCAAGCCTGCTACATAGATACAGCTTTTAAATTATGTCACTGAAGCTATCATGTATACTAGCACTAGCTTACATAATTCATTCTAAGAGTTCAGATTTCGTAAGTATTTGTTACAACACTATGAGACTACTAATTAAGAGTGAAATACAAACGTAGTACTTAACAAAACCCGACTTATAACAGAAAGCCCATAATTACTCATGATTTTATGTGAATCTCACAAGCCACAATTTTGTAAAGTAATGTGATCTCAAAGAATGAGGACAAGTTCAAAAGTAAGCTGGTTCTGGGTTCTAATTCCAGCAGCGTCACATGTAGACGTAACCTTTGTGTCTTTAATTTCTCTCCTCTAGTTTCCTTTTCTGTGAAATGGCTACAATGATATTCATCTGTCTGCCTCATAGCAAAGTGTGAAGCTAGTTAAAGTGCATATAAAATGCTACAAAAATGCTGAGAATTATGGATTGGAGCTGGGATTCCTCTGAATTGTCTATAACTTTCAAGTACCAGAGCTTACACTTCCTCCTTGTTTCAAGCACAGGTTTGTGAAGAAATATAAGACAATTATAGCCCCAAAGCAAGCTTTTTAGGGCAGTGACTGTGTCTATTTCCTATGGTTTGTACAGTACATAGGATAATAATGCACAGATTTTGATTTGGACATCATTGCTTTACCATAACATAACAATTGAATAATTGTAAGGCAGAGATAATTCTATCTCTGCCATGATTTTAGGAAAAGTAAAGTAAAACTGTGCACAGCAACAAGGTTAATAAAACAGTCCCCTTTTACAGCTTCTTCTCCAAAGTACTGTACATGTGTATGCATATGAGTAGAGACATAGCGTGATGAGAAAATGCTTCTGCATCACTTAAAAGTAAAGAATAATAAAAACTGATTAAAGGGTTTTTTCCCATATTATCTGTTATGGAGGATTTGAAGGACCCATTTTTTCTGCTTCCACAGATAGTTCCATTACAGTTTATCTTGACAGTCCCTTAAGGGTGCAGATAAAACACTAAGTACTATTTAGACAATGTAATATGTGTGGAGGAAGTAAGAATGCCAAATATTTTGCCATTTTAAGTATACATAAACTAACTTTTACCTACATAAAGAAAGAAGCAGTTCAGTAAACTAACATACATATTAATGGAGAATTTCTTGGTATGTGACATGGTAGAAAATTATCATGATTATCTTTTACCACGAGAGATATGAATAAGAGCATGAAGTGATAGGACAGGCTGAAGAAAGAATTTATATGTCAGCAGACTGGTATTCTCTGCAGAAATGCTAAAACTCAGCTATCTTATATTACTAACAGGTAGGGGTAAGAAAATATCTGTGAATCTGTGGTATTTAAATACTACATGGGGAACAAGCTAATTAAAAAATTACCAATAAAATACAGAGAACTAGGTAGGTTGTATCTTTTTGTATTTTAAAACATTGATGAAATTAGAAAATAGGAATTCCAGTAAAATTTTTATGACATTTTCTATGTTATAGTAGTTATTGTAAGAGCAATATTATACCTGTGATGGTCCTTCTTTGGCTCCTCAATATGCCAACCTCTTCATGTCACTGGAGGAGGGATTTCTAGAAAACTGCATCATCAAATATGCACTATGTTACATTCCTGTGTTACATGGATGATAGTATTTCACTATCTGGACTGAACACCTAGGTTCACTTATTGACTTCCACCACATGTTTAGCAACTATCACCCCTTGATTAAACTGTCTCTGGAATATTCTTACACTAACACCAACTTTCTAGCTACCAGAATACACATCCAGGATGGGACCCTACAAATTATTATATTCAAAAAACCCATGGACCACTATACTTATGTTCAGCACTTAGACAGCCAGCAATCATCCCAAGCACACACACAAATCTGTTAACTAGAGGCAGGCCCTCAGATAGTATCACATCTGCTTTGAGGAGAACACTCATGATGCCCACCTGGCCAGCCTAAAATCTTTCTTTATACAGCAAGGACACTCCAGTAGAGAAACAGACTTAACCTTTGAAAGAGATATTCAAATGCCCAGTAGTAAACTGCTACAATACAAAAAGAAACCCTGCTGTGACCACACTGGAACAGAACAACCATCAAACAGCTACAGCCTATATTCAACAAATATCAGCCCTTGAGAAAAATATTCCCAGCCCCTCCACTCCTGACTTTAAAGCAACCCCTTTCTAATCATCAGAAGCAAACCTCCCACTGCCTGACATTGTGTGGGTCACAGTCTTGCCTTAGCATGACATCCTTAATTTATCAACACATCTCTACTGCTACTATAATCAACAGCTCCAGAACAAATGCATAAAAATCCTTGGATCCTATGCATGCCTTTCCCAAAATGTGATATATCTAATCCAATGCATTAAATGCCCTCATGGCAGCTATATACAACACACCAAAATGAACTCTCACAGAGAAAATACGAAGGGTAGAGATGCTCATACACCATTAGGAGAAAAGTTCTCACCAAACAACCACTCCCTCTTTGACCTCACTATCCTTGTGCTAGAGGGAAATCTACTTAACACCTTTAAAATGAGAACTTGGGAGCAAAAATTCTGAAAATGGATGGATACTGAAAATCAAGGCCTTAACACTGATATTGGTTTTATAGCACACTATAACCTCCCTAATTCCTGAATTCTTCCCACACATGAAAGGAGATAATGACTATCGTCCCTTTTGATTGCTGTGCTTACTTTTCTCCTTGGACCTGAAGAAGAATGTCTTACATTCTAAAGCTTGTCTAACTCTATCCCAACTATGCAGTTAATCTAATAAATGATATCACCCAAAGAAATTTTTGCCACTTGCAGTGAAATTTTCCCTATTTTTCCAAACAACTATAGACTTGGTCAAATATTTTAAAACGTATTTCACTTTTTGCTATAGAATGTTTGCTGTGACACACACTTTATAGTTTGTTTGCCACATGGTTGGTTTTAGAATGGAAATGAAAGCCAGACTATGAGCTGGGATTGAAATGACAAATGGAGCCAACCTAAGATGGCTCTGAAAAGTCTGGGAAAAAGCTAAAAGACAATTTCCTTAGTTTATATGTTAATTGCAGTGAGAAAGTGCCAAATGACAAACCAATCAGGATAGAAGGGAATGAAGAAATCTTTTGTGTTATACATCATCTTATTCTCTGATGATGCTTAGGGCATTTTGGATAGAGTTATAAGAACCAAACTCTAGTCTTATTCTCTCTATTATTAATCTTAAAGAGTCATTGGCTTACTCTATTTTGACCATAGGTGTTACTGAATATACAATATATATGCAGAATATACAGTATATATACAGAATATAACCCATATATTTCAATTTTGTCTTTTCAGATGCAAATTTTCCTCTCCCTCTCTCACAATTGTAGGCATGTTCTTTTATTGCTGGAAATTGTTTGCATCAGAAATGGATGAAAACACAGGCTTGAGCCAATGTTGTTAAGCTAAAGAAATGTATCCTATAATTATTAAACATCTCTGCACTCTTTAATTATTTTAATTACTGTACTTTACTATTTTGCCTCTCATTTGGAGCTTTATTAGACTCTGCAGGTAGATATCTTATGTGGCAAATGTTCAGAGAAAAACAATATTCCACTGTCATCTTGCCACACTTGTTAAAAAATAATTTTAAAATAAGGATTTTTGTAAGCCTCAGTGCACTTCAAAAGTTACTGGCTGAACCGGCTCCATCCTTGACAGGCTTATTTTAGTCTATTATTTCAAATTAATTTTTTAAGAGAGGAGCATTAGAGAGTATGCCTACTGGGACTAGTGTAGGAAAGGCAGGCCTGAAGTCTAGGCCAGAAAATAAAAATCAGCATGAAGGAAAAGAGACTGTTGAGAGAAAACACACTTGGATTTGAACAAGCTAGTGGGAGCCAACAAGATGGAGTCGTCAGTGGCAAAAGGCCACCATCCAAGCTGTTGTGGGGCCTATGTAGTTGGTTACCACTGAGGGTCAGTGGCTGAGAAGAACTGTAGACAACTGCAGAGCAGCAATATCCAGGGACACGTATGTAGGGGCAGAAGTGACCAGTGCCCAGGCAACTCTGATCAGGCCTTGACCATCAGCTGGCCAGAGACCAGAGAGTCAGGTGCAGCAAGGCATATGGGTGGCCATTGGGAAGACAATCATCAACAAGAAGACTACAATAGGAGAGAATGATATCCTGCCCCTGGAGTAGTATGGCAAACAAGGAGTGGGAGAATGGTTAGACAGTCAACACACCTGAATGACTACCATGCCTGGGAAGCTACATGTTGGTCTGCTGGTGAAAGTAAACTGTATGCAGGCCATCTCTGGCCTCAAAAAACAGACTCACACACACATCCAGAGGTTTTTTCCTCTCTGCTTTTTTTTTTTTACTTTTGGGTTTTGGGTTTTTTGGGGGGAGGGATTGTTTTTGTTTGGTTTTTTGCTTTTTGTTTATTACAACCTGCGAGTTTTTGGAGGTTAGAACACATGTTGTATTAGGGGTGATTTGAAGGGTGCCACTAGGAACATAATGTGCTTGGATCAGTAGCTCTGAGCACATTGCACCACATGGCTAATAAAGATCCAAGTTTATGCAATCCAAATGGAGTCCCTTTATTAGTGCCCAGAGCTATGTGCATGAAAGAGATGCAGAGCAGTACTCCCATCTAGAGTGCCCAATAAATACTCTAGTTCTTACAGTGAAGTAGGTTGTGAAGAATTTGTAGCTTATTTGTCTAAACTCCTCTTAAGAATTTAAGAATTTGTGAACAAAAAAAATCTTAAGGGAAGAATTCTACAGAAGACACAACTGCTTGCCTGGTCCACAAAGAGTTTTTAGAGCCCCAACCGGTGAAGCCTCAAACTCAGGAGTTTGCAGCATGATTCATTTGATGGTATTGGGTAAGTAGTACGGTACAGAACAGTATTCCTCCCTGGAACACTAGTGAACACAAAGCTCTTCCAAAGGAAATATTTGTCTAGGAAACAATTCTGTTGCTTCAACAACACAAAATGCTTTGTAATCACGGTTCCACCTCCTCACTCTTTCTCCAAGTGTATTTCCGATGTGTTTCCCTTCCTCTGACAGCTTATGTTTGCTCCTGAGAACATGGAAAACACAAGAATAAGTTTGCATCTGATTACAAATAGGTGCAAATAGGAATGGCCAAATTTGGTGTGGATGTGATTTGTATGCACACACATGAAAAAACAGATCTATCAGATGAAAACAGATAGTTTTTAGTAGTCTACAATTTGAGGCATCTGCCTTCAGCTCTAGACCAATTTTTTTTCATTGTGCTGGGCATGCTAGAGCTGCAAGCATGCATTTTCAAAGGACTTACATCTACTACTGAACTTGTATTTTTGGGGGGTGGAGAGGGGAGGGAGCAACTGCTCCCCTAGTACTTGCAGTATTGGCCTTTGAATAATCACAGCATAATAACCTTGTTTACAGAAGCATTTTAACAATATATATTTAGTTCTGACCAAATCAAAAGCCCAGAGAGAAACTAAGGCAAGCAACAGTGAATATACCTCAGAAGAAAATGAGTTGAGGGGTATGGAGATGTGATCTGGGGATACCAGGAAATGTATCTTGAGCATCAGAAAATGAAGGACAAGATACTATCAAAATTACTAGAAAATTAGAAGATATTATTTCATCCGTCAAGTAAATCCTACTGGTAGACCAAAACCTTTGAAACGACATCCATTCTGCATGCTATAATTTTTTGGGGGAGATTCAAAGGAACTCCATATCAGCTTGGCATGAGTGTGGGTGACTGTGTGGGTGTGTGCATGTGTGCATATATGTAGTTACTTTAAACATATGCTACTTAGCCTGTGCCAAAGGTAAAACTGGAATCTTCCTAATTGTTCATTGCTGATTGAATGATTTTAACATTTTGCTCTTTCTAAACAAGCTCACTTTATCTGGAGAGTAGTACAAAGATATTTTACTCAAGGTATTAAAAAAAACAAAATGATTCTCCTAGTTGCAGATATACCCCCTTTTTAATTTGGTTCAATAATACCCTCCCTCCAAGAAAAAATGGAACTTTTTGGATGCTAAATATTGTTGAACCACAGAAAAAATATCACGCTGCTGTGTTACTCGGCTAGCATGGCTATAGCAAAACACATACTACTGAGTTGGAATCATATCATTCTGAGCATCTGCACCACTCCTCCTTGGAGAGTGCATACTAATCATCTCTCTTCATGGTCAGTAACCACATAAGGACAACACCAGACGATGCCAGTGGTTTTGGTCCTGTAGCATTTATATGATTTCCTGCAAAGATAGTCATGCCAGATAATATTCGTCAACCTTGTCTTTGGTCTTCTCTCTTGATTGAGGCAGATGTTTATTTTCCATCTGCACTATATGTCAGTGCAACTGCAGCCTTCATCTGGCAAAGGGTGCCTGTAATATTATGAGGCCATCGCATAAGCTGCTGGAAAGATTACTCTTGTGAATAAAATCAGTTTATGGCTAAAAACATTTATTCTTCATTTTGATAAGCCCTTAACAAATGAAAATTTGCTTTCTTACACTTTTGCCAAGCATAGGACCATGTTTATTTCTAGCTATATGGGTCACGAAGGATTCCCAGCTGTTAGATAGAGTCAGTTGTGCATTGCTGCACTCAACAACATCTGTTTCACAAAAACAGTATCCAGCTTTTAGCGCTCAAATGGAGGTTATACCATATGCCAGCAGACCACTTAGTTTTTACCTTGGGAACCAACTTTACACTAGTCAAGGTAACAGAGGAAGTACTGAGTATTTAAATGCTACCAGGCTTCAGTCGCATCTTCATGTGCTCTTGTCATTTCCAACTATATATAGTAAAATTTGTTCCAAGCATATACCACAAGCTGTTCCTCTGTTTAATTATTAACTGGAAGAAAGTTTGTTTGCAAAACAGTTAAAATGTTTTTTGTGATAGACTCTGATGTTGAAAGTGCTGCCATAAGATGCTTTTGCAAATATAGAACCTTGTTAAAATGTCAAATAATATCAGTTATCATCAAAGGCAGATCAGGTTGAATACGCTGTAACTAGAGAACAGTATGTTAAAAAGCCGTGCTACCGTTTAACTCTATGGAGCCTCAGAAACATTTTAAATGTCTGGTAGCATTATATTACCGGGATGTTTTTGATTATGATTTATACTGTACTACCAACTGTCTTCTTTCCCTCATCTGGTTTTAATCATTTAGTAGGCATCTAAACATAAAATGGAAAAAAAAATCTTTGACAGCAACAGATAAATTAGAATAAAGGCAACATTGTTGGTGGTATGTGACTCATTCTGTATATAAAATACCAGAGACTGTAATATCCTTATTGATTGTAGGGGGAGGGTAGTTCTTAGTAACATCGTAACACACTTAGTGATGGAATACAGTGCACTATTTTATAACTGATTTATTACCATTGTAAAATATTTTTTTCTGGAAAATACATTCTTAATCACTAAATAAGATTTCAAATACAGTGTTTGAGCTAAATTTGGTATATGCTAAAAAGTAGTGTAATTACATATTTTGCATGATTCTGCTAACTTAAACCAGTGTAGACCTGGATTCACATTAAGTCAGTGGGCTACTTTCCAATATCATGTAAGCAGATTCTGCATGAAAGTACCTTTTTTAACTTCAGCGGAGTTACTCTAATTTAAATGATGTTAGAATCAGGTCTATGTTATCTTAAACTCCCTTGTTCATTTTTCCTTCTGTTACACCTTTCAGGCATGGGTGTAAGTTAATCTTATGTTTCACACTTGTGAATGCCAGAATGATGCAAACTGCACTTGTTTTTAACTAACAGCCTTTCCTGACTGTATATGAGTTTATGCTAACCACAGAACTTGACATGCAAACTTCCAAGGGGATTGCACTTGTTGCTCCAAATTCAGTTTTGTCCTTTGTGACTGTTTGCCATGACCCATATTTACAAACACCAGAAATATAAAAAACACAACCTCCAGGCCATGGAAATATTACTTACTGGAAGTATATGGTTCCAGATGGCCACAATAATAATATCCTAAATTTACTACATGCTAAGTAACTAATCTACTACATCCTAAATACCCACAGAAATGAAGTGCTTCATTGTCACAGAGATGCCCAAAGACGACATTGATTTGGGGTGATGTTTCTCTGGAGGACATTAGACAGAAGGGTTTAATGTAAAGACCTTTGTAGAAACACATATAAAACCCCCAGATAAGAAAAAAAAAAAGATAAAACTGCCGAGACTCTCAAAATGGTGGCTTAGTATATTGAAAAGCTACAGAGTTAGCTTAGTCTTTATGTACATGGTGAGGTACCTGCTTTACTGAGAACCAGATCCTCAGTTGTTGTGAATCAGCATAGGATAACTAGTCAGCAGGGTTGTAGCACTTTATACCGGCTGAGATTCTGAGCTATAATTACTACATCTTTCTGTTGACTTTGCACAACAGGCTGCAGCATTATGTCCTAAGTTCCAGTCTTGGAACTATATTTATTCAAATCATTCTTCACAATCTACTTCTCCCTGGATGCCTACAAAAAAATTAGCCGACTGACTAATCATGGTCATGTCAAGGGGCAGCTGCAGATACCTTATATATTATGCAAACCAGAAAAAAACTCTTTGAAACTAGCAACTCCTGGACATCTATCAGCACAGTCACTTATTTTTGTCTATGATGTCTTTTTCTCTCCCCCTCCCCGCCCCTTATCTTCATAAATTGCAAGCTTTCGGGTAGGTATCATGTCTTTCAATATTCTTGTATAGTGCTTTTGCCTGTTATTGTGATATAAATAATAACAACTATCCTTTGTGACTTAGATAAACATCTTCACATTTGTTCATAAAACTTATTAATTACTCCTTTTCTTTTTTCTTTTTTTTTAAAAATCACATTAAAAATGCCCTTGTTTGATTAAGCAAGATTTTCTGATGATATCTTTTATTGGACTAACTGTATAGATGGGAGACAAGCTTATATTTTTTAGACAAGCTTTTGGGCATGAAGGATGTTTATACACATGCTCTGAGAGGTTGGGGGGGCACTTTAATTAGCGACACTCCAAGAGTCGTTTTAATTAAAGCTCCCAGTGTCACATGTATTAGCATCCCCATGCTGAAAAATGGCAGCAAGAGCACTTCAACTAAAGCTCATCAAATGAATATGGTATTACGCTGGAATATGGTAATTGCCATGCTCTGGCAGACTCAATTAATCCAGTCTGCTTCCAATGTGCTGTAATTATAGTGCATCGGAGCAGCCTCCCTGCATGTGTATAGGTGCACAAAGTGTCTTTCCTCAGAGTAGTTCTTCCTTCATTTAAGAATTGTAATTGGTCCAACAAAAAGATATTATTAAAGAAAAAACCCTTGCTTTTCAAATATTTCTTGAACCACCATGACTATAACAATGTTCCAATTCCACTATAGCTTGTTTGATTAGTCTTAACTAAAATACTCCGTATTTTCCAAACAAAGTGAGAATTTCATCATTTACATCTTCAAGTTATAGAAACACAGTCACAGAAAAAAGTGATGGAAAAGCCCTCAAGCCATGAGCTGGCCATTAAGCAACTCAGTTCAGTATTGCTGGGTACTACTTGTTTGACTTAAGACTAGGTAAATGAGAAGCCTATGCAGATCAGCAGTGCATTTGGAAACTTTGATGTTCCAAATCAAAAGGGAGAATACAAGGATTCTAATCAGAGCTCTCTGTGGTCCAAAGGACGCATGATCTATATTTACAGATACTGTCCTCTTCTACTTATATTGCTGTTACACTCTCAAAAGTGACTTTGTAAATATAGCATTAGGTAATGTGGAGGGTGTCATATTGAGTTGCTAAGTACAGTAGTTAACTCTGGATGTTCCTTTTCCTCACTGTTAGTTGTGCATAATTAACTCAAGCTCTGAAAATCAGTTCGGAATCTTTCCTTTTCATGCATCCTCAACAGTAGGTTTTTTAGTTCCCCCTTCTCAACCACTGTTTTTAGATAATATTCTTAGTCACCCCTCCAGCAGCTTTAACCTTCAGTGGGGTTGCACATGTATGTCTGCAGCCTCTGGATCATCCATGAGATCTGTATTGCTAGAGGTGATAAATGTGAAGGAAAGATTCATCTTGAATTTATGACCTGAACTGGTCTGCAGGGCTAGCTAGAAAGAACATTTCCTTTTTTCTTGAATTGCAAATATAAGCAAATGTTAATATTAAATCAGTGAGAAACAATGAACTTTCATGCTGCTATTTTGCAGCCATTTTTCAGAGGGTATCTATACTGTTTGTATGATGCCAAGCACCCTCAAATCAAAGTAAGAAGAGTGGATATTTTTAAGATGGATAAATGAGAAGGGTCCTTGTTCCTCTCAATAGAAACTTTTTGCATTTCCTACATGCTATTTTCTTTTCTTTTTATTTCTCATCTATGGAATTAAAGATGACTGGCATCATTCAATTTTGGCTCTCCTGTATCTGTTTGTCAGCTCAACTAGTATTTTTATTATGATTTCTTGCTGAGGTTTTTCCCCACCCTCATTTTAAAATTCTCCATTGACTGTATTTAAGCTCTCCCAAAGCCTGCAAGTTTGGTGAGTTTTCCTGAACAAAATAAATAAAAAACAAGCTGGTTTTCCAGGTGGGTTTTCCCAAGCTCTCACAGCTCTCATTAGAGTAAAGTTTTTACAGTTACATCTGTGCAAACAATGAAAACAAATACAATGTAATGGCAGAGAGCTGAAGGAAGTTAAGTGTACCTCTCCACCTGCCAAGACCCAGATGTAGTATATAATATAGCACAAAGACCCCAAATATGGGACACAAAAAATGATTGCTGCAAAATGCTTCATAGCAATGTTAGCTTATTTTCTTTAAATGCTGTGTTTTCTATTTGTTTTCCCCCACGTTCCAGTTTTCTAGTAATAAGCATGAGATAAATCTTACAACGTCACTACAAAAAAAAGTGAGTAAAATGTCTATCTGAAATGAAGAATGTCTCTCATTAAGGAGGGCCATGAAGAGAGATCGTTATGGCCCTTTCCACAGAATGCAAAACTGCGCAACTTAGAATGGGACTTACTGTTCTACAGAATTGAATGTGTGCTTCTACAACAAAAT
>NW_017728886.1:209276705-209277771 GCF_001723895.1 Crocodylus porosus | reverse complement strand
GAGGAATAAAAGGATCTTTTATTTCCTTTCCTTTCCCTGCAGAGTCACACACCCAAGGAAGAAGCACCTTGGGAAGTGCCCTCCACTGCAGAGTGGCAGACGGTCACCTCCAGAACCAGGGCTGCTCGTAACACAGCAATGCCAGATCCTCCAGTCCAGCTGGAGAACAGGTATGAGGCCCTGGCAACTCTGGAGGAGAAGGAAGGAGGGGAGGCAACAAGAGAGGAGGCAACTCCACATTCTCCATGATCTGAGCAGGCCAAAGGAGCCAAGCAGTCCTGGAGGAAAAAGTGTTGAGTGATCGTCATAGGCGACTCTATCCTGAGGGGTACAGAGGGTCCCATCTGTCACCAGGACCCCTTGACACGCAAGGTCTACTGCCTACCCAAAGCAAAGATTCAGGACTCAGGAGGATGATCTAGGCCATGATCCAGCCTACTGATTACTAACCCATGGTCCTAATCCATGCGGGTACTAATGATGTGGCCAGGAGAAGCCCTGATCACCTGATAGCGGACTACCACACTCTGGGGTGCGTGCTAAAGGAGATAGGTGCACAGGTGGTTTTCTCTTCTGTCCTACCAGTGAGCAGATGTGGAAGACGGCATGCAATGTGCATCACAGAGACCAACTGACAGCTTCGGGAATGGTGTCTCAAGGCAGGCTTTGGCTTCCTTGACAACGACTCACACATCTCATGCTTGGATGGGATGGGATTCACTTTTCCCCTACAGGTAAGCATGTGTTCTCTTCTAGGTTGGTGGATCTTCTCCGGTGGGCTTTAAACTAGGCTCACTGGGGGAATGGAAAGACAAGGGCGAAGGAAGCCTTGGACTGCCAAACCAAGCAACATCCACAAATACAGCCCAGCCTAAACTGATGAGTGGAACATATAAACAGGTAAGCAACAGGGGCCAGGGAAATGCTGAGTTTAGGGGGGCAGTGCACACATACTCAGGAGGCCTTAAATGCCTCTACACAAACGCTCATAGTATGGGAAACAAGCAGAAGGAACTTACCCTCCTGCTAGCTGACACCAACCCAGACATAATGGGGCTCACTGAAA
>NW_017728886.1:209275013-209276079 GCF_001723895.1 Crocodylus porosus | reverse complement strand
TAGCCAGAATGCAGGACCTCCATCTAACCCAGGAGGTGCACAGCCCCACCAGGGGAGATGCCTTGTCGGACCTGGTGCTGGCCACCAGTGATGACCTGGTGAGGAGGCTGCAGGTGCTCGACCACCTGGGTGACAGCGATCATCGCCTGCTGGAATTCACAATCCAGTGCAATATGGCAAAGGCCTGCAGCAAGGCAGCAGACCTGGACTTCAGGAGGGAGGACTTCAATGAGCTAAGGAGAATAGTCAGGGAAGCACTGAGGTCTCGGAGGGGAGGGGAGCCAGGTGTCCAAGAAGAGTGGTCGCTCCTTAAGGAGACGATCCTCCAAGCCCAAAGGGAAGTAATCCCAACACAGATCAAAGGGAGCAGGAGGCCACAAAAGCCCCCATGGCTCACCAAAAGCATCCAGGAATGTCTCCTAGCTAAAAGGGAGGTGCATACCCAATGGAAGGGAGGGGCCATCATGAGGGAGGACTGTACTGCAGTTGCTTGGGGATGCAGGGGAGCAGTCAGGAAGGCCAAGGCAGAGATGGAACTGGGCTAGCTTCCCGGATTAAGGGCAAGAAGTCATTTTTTAAATACATAGAGGGCAAAAAGAAGGTTCCGGGTAACGTGGGGCCCCTGCAGGACATGCTAGGCAATTTGGTTGTCATACCAGATGACAAAGCTAACATATTTAACAATTTCTTTGCCTCCATTTTCCTGAGCAGGTACCGGAACAGCCACCCCACCTCTGGGCCCCCCCTTAGACTCCAGGGGAAGCGTTAGTAAGGAACTAGTTAGGGAACTTCTGGAGGGACTGGACATATTCAAATCAGCTGGTCCAGACAATCTCCACCCTAGAGTACTGAGGGATTTAGCTATGGTCATTGCAGGACCCCTAGCACAGCTTTACAAGCACTTATGGTGCTCTGGTGTGGTGCTAGAGGACTGGAGGAGGGCCAATGTGGTTCCTATCTTCAAAAAGGGGAGGAAGGAGGAACCAGGAAAATATAGGCCAGTTAGTCTTACCTCAATCCTGGGCAAGCTTTTTGAGAGAATTATTCTGGCACATGTCCACAAGGG
>NW_017728886.1:209222993-209272666 GCF_001723895.1 Crocodylus porosus | reverse complement strand
GGCCACTCGCATGGTCAGGGGTCAGCAGGGCAGGCCCTACGAGGAGAGGATATAGGACCTGAACCTGTTCAGCCTCCACTACTGTCAGAGCAGCTAGGATCTGGAACCAACTTCCAAGAGAAGTGGTGCTGGCTCCTACCCTGGGTGTCTTTAAGAGGAGGCTAGATGAACACCTTGCCAGGTCATCTGACCCCAGTACATTTTCCTGCCATGGCAGGGGGTCGGACTTGATGATCTGCTCAGGTCCCTTCTGACCCTACCCACTATGAAATTATGAAAATATGAATCAAATATATAAATATTTAATATACTACAAACACCAAAATAAGAGAAGAGTTTGTTGGCTTAAAAGTAGCTAAATACTCTGCTTAATTGAAACTGCTGCAAATCCCAATCATATTCTTGCTTCATTAGCTTGCAAAAGCTCAAAGTATTGTGGAAATTGTATCTTTAGACTCAAGGTTAAGGCTGTGTACAGATTTAATTTCTACTGGGGAAAATTTCCCCTGGTAGAAATACTTTCATAAGAGGGAGCAGTATAGATGTTAAGTCTGCAGGATCCTGTGCTCTCTCTTCCTCCCAAAGACTGGCTGTTGGGAGGGGTGGGAGCCTCTGTCCTCTGCTCATGCCTTCTCAAGACCAGGCTGACCTTGGTCTTGGGAAGGTGGGGAAACCTTTACCCTGGCCCCACTTCTCCTAGTCCCCAGGGAAAAAGTGTACTTTACAATCAGGCCAGGGAGCAACTCTACTGGGAGTGACTTAACCCTTGTTGTTCCAGGGTAATCTTTCTCCCAGAGCAAACTTTTATGTTTTGGGAGAAAAAGCCTGAACATCTTGTATACTTCTGGTTTCTACAAGCAATTCTCTCAGTAGAAACTGAATATCAGTGGGTTTGTCTATATGTGCTCCCCATGGCACAGTTTTTACTGCACCATCATTTAGGAAGTACTAAAGGACAGAACAGTAACAGCCATTATTGTGCTGTCCTGGTGGTGCAGTTATTTTTAGCAGCTATATCACTGTAGCGACACACTATAGCGGGGAAGTGCATTGCTATGATGATGTGGCGTTGGCATCACAGTTTGTGACCGTGGACACCACATTGCTGTAATGACAAGCTATGTTGCCATAGCGCTTCTCTACAGTAGCATAGTGTCACGTGTCGATGAGCCCTGTATGTCGCTAAAGTGTTGACTTTATGTTATTGTAACCTGCTGTGCGTCTCCCCCGAAGCATTGTGTGTCTAGGTTTCTTTCAAACCTCACTGTTGCCTCCTGGGCTTCATGGACAGGCTACTGGGAACAGCCTTGGTCAGCTCCCCAGGGGTCTCATCTGCCACATCTTTGATGGTAATTGGTTTTTTAGTGGGGGGATGGTGGCTGGTCCTGTCTCCCTGGTACTTTTGCTTGGTCGTCCTCATGGCTATTGTTTCTCAGGGCTCCACCTCCCCTATACCCCGCTTAATGCCAACCGAGATGTTGTCCGTCGAGGCCGGTATTCTGGCCCTCACTGATGCTTGGCTTCTTAGGGGCTGTGGCCATGGGCTATGGGTGGTACTTGTACCAAGCGTCCGCCGCCACCCTTCTGTGCTTCCCAGCCCATGCGGTGCCTGACTCCGCCAGGGCCTTGGGCCCCCTTGTCGCGTTGTTCCCTTCCCAGGTTTGGTACCTGTCGTCTGGCATCCGTGTCCAGGTTCTGGGTCCGTCAGCTTTACCGGTGTCCCAGTTGCTGCTGTTGCTGACCTCTGCCCACACCGGCCTTGTAAGAGGCTCCTTGGGCCCTCACTAGCTCGACTTGCCCTCCGTGCTCTCCCCTCTGGGGCATCACCACACTTTCTCCTTCTCAGAATCCTCTGTGCTGTCTGGCTTCTCTAGGCCAGTTGGGGATGCTGCTTCCAGTCTCCAAGGTTTTCCTTTTGATCTTCATCTTCATTTCACTTTCACTGCTACCGGCTGCCAGAGCGGTGTCCCGCCACCTCTCTCCCACATCTCTCCCACCTCTGGTAAGTCTCCTCCACAGTCATGTTCTATCAGCCCTGGCACGCTTGTAAGAAAAAAGCATTTACCTCAATGTTTATTTCAATCCTCTGTTTGAGGTTAGGGAAAATGGGTGGTATGCAAAATGATAGTTTTACTTACAGCAAATAAGTAACTTATTCCACAAATAGCACTCTACATTTCAGTAGTGTTATACAGAGAATAAGGTGCTACCTAACCCAAATAAGGATTCAGAATCTGGTGCTATGTTAGTAATCTATCTTGTAAAGATACAGATAGGTGGTTTATAGAGCTAATTGCCATCAATTTCATTCAAGTTCATCTAGTGCCTATTATGGTTTTGTTTTTCTCCCCTTCTTCTGTTAAAAGCATGGTCCCCTTTCCTTGGGTTTGACTGGCTTAAGCAGGAGTTTAATAGCAACAAAGTAAATTAAATTGCAACAGCACAAAGACAGTAAGTAATTAATATACTCATAGTGATTGATAAAACTGGTTTAAAAGGAATATTAGGCCCACCAAGAATTTAGTAGTTTTATAGTACTTGTTTATGACTGTTTCTCTTGGCAGAAAAGTATTTTAAAAATTGAATCTGATTCTTACCTCATTTACACAGACTTAAGGAGAGATCAGAATCAGGTCTCTTGCTGTTGTCTGAGGGTCTAGTTAAACAGAGTCTATCTAAACAAAAAACCTTTGAAAGAGAACATGTAGAATGAGAGAATGTCCTTTTAGCTCTACCTTGATGATTTGAATTCAGACCCAGTCACTAATGACTGGAAGTGGCTACAACCTGACAACTGTTCAGTGACATATGTGAACTTTAGGTTTAATTGTTGGATTCTGGGTTTGCTATATCCTAAATTCTAAAAGAAAAAAAAATCTTTTTTTTTTTTTTTTACTTCCCTGAACATATTATAACAAAATCTGGAAAAAGCTATACGCTGTTTGTAAAACCCCGATAGTTTGTAAAACATAACTTCACAAATTGCAGATGAATAAAAAAAATCATATTTTTCAAGTTGTTCAGTTAATCGTGACTTACTCTTGAGATCACTGATTTGGCCAAAGTATCTGTTCTAATGACATAATGCTTTTGTTATGTGTTTCATCAGTGGACTGGCATCCACATTCTGCTTAAATGGGCAGAGTTCTAAAACAAAGCAGTTAGAGGGGTATGTGCACACTTCATGGATGCATGCAGACTGTGAATATGCCCTCAAATTTTACGTATTTTGAACATGCATGGCCAGTTAGTTATTGCAACTGGTTGTGCTCATGCATAAATGCTCATTGTAACATTTTTACTTAGAACTTACAGACTAAGTCATCATGATGTTTGTGTGGCACGGCACACTATGACTGCATAGGCACCAGGGTGGAAAAGGATTGCTTGGATATGCACATAATGGTACTTAAGTGCCTAAAACTATTCTATCTACCATTTATCGATTTAATATTAAACATGAGATACAGAAAGGTCTTTCACAGGAGAACCTAGGTCTTAAGTGTTTTGGGAGTAGTGCTCTTCTCTGAGCATTATTGAGCCATTCCTGATACCATATATCTTTCCCACTGGCTGCCCATTGAGCCATCTTCAAGAGGAAAGTTAGGGTGTGCTCTGGGCAATGACTGCCCCAAGACCTGGTTGTTAGAGCACTTTACTAGGAAGTGGAATACACAGCTTCAAACCCTCTCTGAGGTCTCAAACTTCTTGCCCTACCCACTAAATGATTAGGCTTAAAGGCAGATAGCCACTATTTTACTTCTGGTGGTTATACCTGGGACATCCTATTCTGTCATAATTGGAAGTAGAATTTAAGAACCATTTTAGTTCCAGACACTGCACTTACATGGCTACATTAGAGTTTCTAAGGTATCTAAAGATGAAAAGGGAGTCATAGAAAAATAGGGATGGAAGGAATCAACCCTCCGCTCAAGGCAGGATGATCCCTGTCTAAACCATTCCAGACACATCTTGTCTAACCTGCTTTTAGAAACATCCAAGGGTAGAGATTCTTAAACATTTCTTGGTAGTTCATTCCAATGCAACACCCTCATATAGTTAGAAAGTTCCTGCTAATATTCCTTGTTGCTACTGCTTGTCCTGTTCTCCATGACAGAATAGTTAATCACCATCTTCTTTGTAACCAACAGTCATATATTTGAAAACTGTTATTTGATTCCCTTCAGTCTTCTCTTCTCCAGACTAAATAATCCTAGTTATTCTAACCTTTTCTTGTAAATCATGTTTCTTGGACTTTTAATTATTCCTAAACCTGTCATTGTCTCTAATAACCAAACAACAAATTGGAGATAGTAGGAGGAACACAGATTACCTGATCTCTACAGTCAGGCTTCATTCTCCAATGCTGGTTATCAATACGTGACAGGTCCTGTCCCAATCCAACTCTTTCCTGAGTCCAGCTGCTGAAAGCCCACTGAGTGCTGCTCCCCAGGTGGGCTTGGGGAACAGTTGGATTGGGCTGGGCAGATACTGCCTCCGAGCTGGGGCAGCATCTGGCCCACTAGCAGCCCCACTCAGGTGTTCCTGGAGGGTGCTGTCACAATGGAGGGAAGGATCAGGGTTCTCTGCTTGGCCCACCAGTAGATCACCCCCCCAGCTGTGGGCAGCCTCCAGCTCTGACAAAAAAAAAGAAGAAAGGATCAGGCCTTTCACCGGAATGTGACAAAAAAAATGATATGGTGGGTTTCAATTAAGAACTCGCCATTTCAATTTGGGGGGCATAAAATAAAACCCTGAAGACTAAACCCTGTCATATGTACAAGTGCCATAATACTCAAGAAGCCAGGACCTGATTGTGAGGATCTCTCTAATTACTATCTTTGCCCCTGAACAAAATGGTTCAGAAGGAGCAATCATGAAACTTCAACAATGTATGACAACAGCGAAATCCAGGATGTATCTCAGTCAAGGTTTAAACAAGAACACAACATAGATAGGCCTCTAGGTTCAATAAAAGATGGCCTCTTTATGGGCATGGACAAAGACATGATCTACATGCTCATGCTGCTGATCTTGCTGCAGCCTTTGACAAATGCAGCCACAAAGTACTGCTAGCAGTCTCCAAAGGAAGGATGGTCAATATGTAGGGGTGGATACAGAAGGGATGCAACAGAAGGGTTGTACCCCTTTTTTCAGACAATGCTGTGGGAGAAGCAGCAGAGGACATTTGTAAGTCCCTGAATTAGATAAACAGTGCTTTGCTCCCCCCGCTCACCTGGCTGTTCCCTACCAGCCTGGGAGCAGACACAGGGATGGAGAGATGGAGAACTTTCCCACAGCTACAGCCACAGCCACAGCCACAGCCACTGATACTGTACCCAGATGAGTCTGGCTTCCCAAGCAGCCTAGCTGCAGCAGGGCAGGAGCAGCTCTGGAGCTTCCCCTTACCTGCTGGGCAGCAGGAGACAGCATCGGTGGCAGGCAGGGAAGGAGGGGAATAGGAGGGGAGGGGAAGTGCAGCTGATCATGGAGGGGCAGGGAAGGGGCACCTAGAGTGGGGGAATGAAGGAAGATTCTTCCCTGATTAGGGGGTAAACTTAACATTTTAAGATGACTTCAGGCTGGAAGTAAACTTTGGTGGGCAGATTCTGATTTCAAAATTGGTCATGGAAAAATTGGAAAGAGAATCTGAAATCAACAAGATGAACAAAATGCTGCAGGGGAAAGGAAAGAAGGAGAAATGAAATGCACAAATGCAAAATAGGGAGTATCTGGCTAGGCAACAACACAGCAGAAAAGGGAGTTAAAATGGATCACAAATTGTATTACGAGTCAACAATGTGATGCTGTTGCAAATTAGGCAAATATCATTCTGGGATGCAGTATCTTACATAAAATATGCAAAGTAATCGTGTTGGTCTATGAAATCTATGAAATCTATGGTCTGCACTCAGCACTGGTAGAATACTGCACCATCCAGCTTTGGCTACCAGATTTTAAGAAAGATATAGGCAAACTAGAGGGAATCCACAGGAGAGCAGTAGGGATGAGAAGAGGTGGAGAAAGCATATCCTATGAGGAAAGGGGTTAGTTTATTCTAGGAAAGAGAAGACAGAAGGGAGTTTCACGCATGAGAACAGTCTTCTGACACATAAAAGTTTGTGGTAATCAACTGTTCTCTGATCACTGTGGGGAAGACCAGAGGAAGTCATCTTAATTTGTAGCTAACAACCTTTGCATACAGGATTTCTTTCACCTTGAATTCCTTGTGGCCCTGAAAACTAACTGCTGCTGATGGGCCATGGGAGGATGATTTGGAATTGCAGGTTTTTAATAAGGATGGGGAACAGTGGATGAAGTGTAATGGACACTAGTAATCCCAGCTTCTTTGTGACTGGGTAGATTTGCTTAATAACCTCAAAAAGTCCTAGGTACTTCTGAGAAACTATACTAGAGGGCTGGATGCAAGGAGTTCCATATGGAGAGACAAACCTTATCACCAGTGATGAAGCAGGGAATTGCTTGGCAGTGTTGGTCAGTGCTATTTTGAGATCTGGGTCAATGCAAAGTAGAATTTTAGCTCTCCATGGATATAGGAAGATGCAGTAACTTGGAACATTTTTGGTGGAGACAGGGAATAAACTGGGAAAGGAAACCGTAACTGGCATAGTAGGTGGGCATGTGGTCAGAGTTGTTGCACACAAGCTCTGCTAGAGTAGGACAGATGCCCAAGCATTTTAGTGATAATTTGTAAAACAACAGACATTTAAGAATTTGATTGTCTCACTTGGTCTCACCATTGGTTATGAGTATGTCCCCGACGGACCTTCGTGAGTCACTCCTAGGAGTCTTACTCTCCGTGTCGTTGACCACTCCCTTTACCGGGCGTGGGTGTTACCATGGTTGTTCTTCTTCCTGAGTCACCAACCCCACTCTTTCCTGCCGCGACTTGCTGTTACACTAGTGGGGCGGGGCTAGTTTACGGGTCCCTTGGTGGCCCGGGTCTGACTCGTCGGTTACACACGGGGCTCCTGCCACCCCTACACCCCGGCATCACGCCACCTGTGGCCTCCACTTCCCTGCGCCTGCTCAGTGATGGTCCTGCAGACTTCTGTAGCAGCCTTAGTCTTCGAGTTTTTCCCAAAACCCTTGGGTTACTCTTGCCCTGACATCAGTTCCTTCGCGCCAGCCTGTATTGGTGCCTTAGCCCTACCACAATAGATACTTCGCCACAGACCCGTCACCCTACACCCCATGTGCTACATGCCTCCTCAAAGGGTCCTACTATACCAACTACCTCGCTGACCCACCACCAGCTCCCTATGATCGTGCCTGGGAGTAACGCCTCCTGGCTGTTTAGAACTGCACCCCTTATCCTTCAATCAGCGTCCTCTATTCTCGGCAGCGATCCCGCCCCAATCTCTTGCCAGCCAGGTGATCCTTCAGCCTCTTGCCCCTCTTCAGCGATTCCCACACCCACCACCTTGGCACTTACTTTGGGGTGCTCTGAATCCTCCTGGGTAGTCTCAATCTTCCTCTGCTCACCCGATCCAACACTTTGAGACTGATCCGCCGATGATCCCATCGTCACTCCTTCTCTCTGAGCCACCGTTCTCTCTGGCATGCTGGCTCTTTTCCGTCTGTCCCGCTAGGCTAGCGTCGGGGACGGCCCGGACAGCCTTTTGCTCCCCTTGCTATCCACCACCTCCAGAGCGGCGGCCACCATTTTTAAATCCGCCGGTCGGCATCTGACATCACCGTCAGCTGCCGGCTGCAGCTGTACATAAACGCAGCTAACAAGCCGCGCGGGCTCTCCCTCCAGCACAGTGTCTCCCCTGTCCCGCTCTCCTGGTAAGTTTTCCCTGCTTTCTCGGGCCCCGGGACAGAGTAATAGATAGAAAATTTAACTTGGCTCTTCTGAAGAAACCCAGTCATAAGGCATTTGCTATGTAGCTTATAAGGAGGATGAGACATCCTCTATGAAGGACTGTTCTGTCTTTGATTCCCACCCATTGTATATTCAATCTAGAAAGAACTCTCTCCAGAACTAGGAGGAGAAAATACTGAATGGAAGACTGGAATTTCAGGAACAGCTGAGTGGTCTCCCCTTGCAATAAGAAGTTTATGTCATGGAAAGAATTAGGACATCTTCATCAGCCAGTTGTTGATAACTATGATGGTCCCGATTTTATGTGGAAAGTGCTCAGACACCGCAGTGATAAGCAGAAGCATAGAACAGCTTCAGATTGCTTGGGTAAACCAGTAACCTTAAAAGGTAAAGTTTCATTTTCTAGTGGATGTTACTATTTATGTCAAGGCTACATACCATGAGATTAAAAATGCATCTCTGCTTAAAACATTAATGTGAAATCTCTGTCTACCTTGTTGACTGTTTTAATTACTTTGACTTTAGTAAGATTGTATGTGCTTTCATAGGTATAACATATTAAAGAAGATATGTGTAAAACTATTGAAAACCATTATACAGTTGTTTTATACCTTAAAAGCATCTGTTTGTATAACAGCTAGGTAAACATCCTACGATGACAGCCATTCCAATGATGTTATGGTTTGATGGCTCTCTAAATGCCTGAGCATACTTGCATAATGATGCAACTACACAAAATTAGATAGAATAGCAAAACTCCCAGTGCCTTTAATAGGGTCAGCATTTTACTATTAGCAATTATAAGGTAGAATTGACCCAATGCAAAAGCAGCATGGAGAGGGATGAGAAGCCTGTCTTTTCTTTTTTACCACCTTTGCAGGCACCAGGTAATGTCTGGATAGAATTCCAGGACTCCATCGAATTCTGTCTCTTTACTCCATTTCTGGCCAGGGAAGAAGTAAGGTAGGGAGATGACACCTTCTTTTTTCATAGTAGCCAATGGAAAGGTACCTGTGCTATACCCCATCAGTGGTTTGCAGGTGCACCTTTCATACCAGTGCTCTAAGAACAGCATCTCTGAGGAATGCTCTGAAAGACTTAGCCTGGGCTTCATGCTTTTTGAACAACATAAGGCTTGTAAGAACAACAGTTAATTAAATTAATAATTAATTAACTGCCTGTGGTCAAATATAGGTCTTCCAAAGTATCCCCGTCCACTTAAAACATTTGTAATAAATGTTTCCAAAAATAGCTCTGCATGAAGCACTTTGTCCAATAGCTAGTGCTCTGTACCACTGCATCAGACACTGGCTTCCAGCTAGAGATGGCTTATTCTTTGAATTGCAATTAACCTATTTAAGATCAGTTAAGAAACAGATCTTGAATAGGCCTGCAGTATTACAGCTCAATACTCACAGAAGATGACAATGATGTTTTAATTAAATATGGGATCAAAAGGTCTCAAACTGAAGCTTACAGCTAACCAAGCAGCAGTCATTTGGTTACTGAACAGGCAAAGAACTTTATGGTCTTCTTACACATGGTTCAGCCTTCATAGCTTTCAAGTTTGCTTAAGGCTAAATAGCTTTCCCAATCTATTATTGCACAGAAAAAAGTTCTCCCTGCCCTCGTTTTCTAAGTATCACTTTGGTAGATTTTAACAAAATATGATTTTTTTTTTGCAAGGCACGGCTATTGCTGATGAACTGATTTCATTTAGCCAAATTAACTCAGTTACTTACATGAAAGATTGAACACTGTTATCTTATGCCGGTATGCAGAGAGTCTCATAAGTACAAAATACACATCAAGGGCCAATTACACATGAACAAATCCTGATTGTGTGAGAGCTGGTTAATATTTCTGAATTATTAAGTCTGACAACATAATCATGCCTTTTTTGTTGTTTAGGCTATTGATACCAGATGTTTAATGCACAGTAAAATGTGATAGTATAATAGGAGGCATTTTAAGGTAGCACAGTTTGCAAAATGCAAAACTACTTGGGGTAATTTTAAAGCATAAAAAACAGATGCTGAAAGTTGGAGATGGTTTCATTTCAAATAAGGAAGCAGCATTACATTAGAAACCTGTGGCTCTTCTTGAATTTTTTTTTCTTGAAGGCAGGAAAGGTTTGTATTGCTATAACTAGATGAGAGTTCTGGACAAAGCTGTCAGTGTCATCATAACAACCTATTAATGCTGTGTCTTAACAAGGTATAAGTATGCATAGAATCATAGAAAGTTAGGGTTGGAAGGGACCTCAAGAGGTCATCTAGTCCAACCCCCTGTTCAAAGCAGGACCATCCCCAACTAGATCATCCTAGCCAAAGCTTTGTCTACCCAGGTGTTGAAAACCTCCAAGGATGGAGCTTCCACCACCTCTCTGGGTAACCTGCTCCAGTGTTTTACTACCCTTCTAGTGAAAAAATTCTTCCTAATATCTAACCTAAACTTCCCTTCCTGCAACTTAAGACTTGCTCCTTGTTCTGTCATCTGCCACCACTGAGAATAGCTCCAATCTTTTTCAAATCCCCCTTCAGGTAGTTGATGGCTGCTATAAAATCCTCTCAGTCTCCTCTTCTCTAGACTAAATAAGCCCAGTTCCGTCAATCTTCCCTCATAGGTCATGCCCCCCAGCCCCTGAACCATTTTTGTCACTCTCCACTGGACTTTCTCCAATTTGTTTACACCCTTTCTGTAGCGGGGGCCCCAAACTGGACACAGTACTCCAGATGTGGCCTCACCAGTGCTGAATATAGGGGAATAATCACTTCCCTTGACTTACTGGCAGTGCTCCTACCAATGCCATTAGCCTTCTTGACAACAAGGGCACACTGCTGGCTCATATTCAGCTTATTGTCCACTGTAACCCTCAGGTCCTTTTCTACAGAGCCGCTGACCAGCCAGTCAGTCCCCAACCTGTAGTAGTGCATGGGATTGTTCCATCCTAAGTGCAGGACTTCGCACTTGTCCTTGTTGAACTTCGTGAGATTTCTTTTGGCCCAATCCTCCAATTTGTCTAGGTCACACTGAATCCTAGCCCTACCCTCTAGCATATCTACTGATCCTCCCAGCTTGGAGGATGATCAGTCTTGCACACTTGCTGAGGATGCACTCTATGCCATCTTTCAGGTAGTTAATGAAGACATTGAACAAACCAGCCCCAGGACCAACCCCTGGGGCACTCCACTTGATACCAGCTGCCAACTTGGCATCAAGCCATGATTACTACTCTCTGAGCCTGATGCTCTAGCCAGTTTTCTATCCACCTTACAGTCAATTAATCCAGCCCATACTTCCTTAGCTTGCCTGGGAGAATGTTGTGGGAGACCAAATGAAAAGCCTTGCTAAAATCAAGGTACCCACTGGTCTCCCCCCATCCACAGCACCGGTCATCTCATCATAGAAGGCAATCAGGTTTGTCAGGCATGACTTGCCCCTGGTGAATCCATGCCGACTGTTCCTAATCACCTTCTTCTCCTCCAAGTGCTTAGAAATGGATTCCATGAGCATCTGCTCCATGATTTTTCCAGGGACTGAAGTGAGGCTAACTGATCTATAGTTCCCTGGATCCTCCTTTTTCCCTTTCTTAAATATGAGCATTATGTTTGCCCTTTTCCAGTCCTCTGGGACCTCTCCTGATTGCTAGGAGTTTTCAAAGGTGATGCCCAATGGCTTTGCAATCACATCAGCCAACTCCCTCAGCACCCTCAGATGCATCCCATCTGGCACCACGGACTTATACACGTCCAGGTTTTCTAAGTAATCTTTAACCTGTACTTTCACCACTGAGGACTGCTCTCCTCCTCCCCAAACGGTGCTGCCCTGTGCAGTAGCCTGGGAGCTGACCATGCCTGTGAAGACTGATGCAAAAAGGGAATTCAGGACCTCAGCCTTTTCTGCATCCTCTGTCACAAGGTTGCCTCCCCCATTCAGTAAGGGACCCACGCTTCCCCTGATCCTCCTCTTGCTACCGACATACTTGTAGAAACCCTTGTTACCCTTCACATCCCTTGCTAGCTGCAACTCCAGTTGTGCTTTGGCCTTTCTGACTTCCTCCCTGCATGCTTTCTTTCTGTGCATCAGGGTGGTTTGTTCCTGCACTCTCAGTAAGGCTTGTTTGAAGTACAGCCAGCTTTCCTGGACTCCTCTCCCCCTCAGTCTGGCTTCCCAGGGGATCCTGCCCATGAGTTCCCTGAGTTGAAGTCTACTTTTCTGAAGTCCAGGGTCCTTACTCTGCTGCTCTCCTTCCTTCCTTTTCTCAGGCTTCTGAACTCAAATCATCTCGAGGTCACTGCTGCCCTAATTGCCATCCACTACTACATTCCCCACCAATGTACACTCCTACACCTGCCTATTCTGACTCATTTATTTAGAGTATGACAAGCCAGGGCCTGAACCAAGAATTTGAATTTAACTCTTTTGTGTAGAGTACAGGACTCTAAGTAGATTATTGGGTAATTCCAGCAGCATCTTATTTTAAATAATGTGTCAGCAAGTTAGTTATTAAGGTGCATTTAACCTGGATAACAGTAAAGGAGTAAGCCCAGCTTAGGTATTGTAAATGTGAATGTATCTGTGGAATAGTGAAAATCTGTGTATCTGATTAAATGTGCGTTGTTTAAATTAAAGCCTGGTTTAATTTGCAAAAGTGAAAAATGCACATTTAGGGCTGATTTTCTGATTTTCACAGGTGATTATGAGAACTGATGAGTATTTTTGAATTAACAAGTCAGACAAATAAACATGCTCCCCTCCCCACTTATTTATTCTACTAGCACCAGATGTTTAAAGCACAGTAAAATAAGGCAGCCATATCCTCTGTAATTAATTAGAAAAAGAGAAAAATATAGTCTCTACTTTTGTATTACTATTAAGATGTTGTCACACATTTTATAAAAGTACCAGATGTTCTTTACAAGAATTTTCATTTGATGTGCCTGGAATTTCCCTTGAGAGATAATGAGTTTGGGGTGAATTTCCCATGTAAAAGGAAAATAAGTTCAATTTCCAGAATAATAAAATGTGTTTCTCCTGTTAGTCTGCTGTGTTATTCCCCATGGCAGGAGACAGGAAGTTGTATAACCACAAAATCAACCCACAGCAGCTGGGAATGAGCAGTTACACATATTTTACAAGTCTACTTCTGGTACCATTTCTTACATCTGAAATCAGGGGGGAGGGGAAGAAGGAATTACCTGAGGAAGGAACGTAGGACCAAGCCCCATGGGGGTTACTGATCTCTGATAACAGTCTGTCTGTTTGTTTTTGGACTCTCTGTTTCTTTTGTCACAATTAAATTCAGACCCATTTTGAGTTCCACTTGAACTGCTGCTTCTTACATGATGATTTTCAGAGGGAAAATATCCAGGGCTTTATAGGTAGCCAACCATAAATTGAAGCACCTGAAATCACTGCATAGATATTTTTGAAAATACTGGTCTTGATCCAATGACCATCAAAGTCAGTGGGAGTCTTTCTAGTGACTTCACTGGGCTTTTGATCAAAATTATAGTGCTCTTCAAAGCAGTTTACCAATGTTACTCTTTATAGTACAATATGCCTGTGAGGGAGGAAATATTGCCTGAAATTTAAATTATAAACAGCCATAGTGATGTGCTGAAAGCCACACAGTTGGAAGCAAGTCCCACATTAGGACTCAGGAATCTGACACTGTGACACATAAGTCACTAAAGGCAGGGTTGGACCCAGGATTTCACAAAGAGGGGTGGAGGAACAGCAACTGACACTGCTAGGGTGGCTGCACGCCCACTCCCAGCCTCCTTCCCCTCTCACTGGGATGAGCAGACCATGCTTCAGGAGCCGCCAGGGCCTTCTTTACATTTCCAAAGCAGGTAAACATCCCTCTACTTCCCCTTCATGCTCAGAGTCACATTCCCTCCTCTCCTGGGCTCCACGCAGATGGAGCCCCTGGCTCTAGGCTGCAGGGCCTGCCTGTCACTTTTTCAGGCTCTGGGGCCTGAGAGCATGGCCTTTGTGAGGTCTGCTCCCTTTTGGGGTCTCTGGCATGCCAGCTGGAGGAGCTTCAAGCCACAGTCAAGAAACTGCATACCATCAAGGACTGTGAGGAGACTGACTCCTACCTCTTGCAGCCCCAGCAGAACCTGCTGAGTTCCCAGCTCCTATAGGCAGCACAGGCTCTACTGTAGCTACTTCCCCCACTCTCCCCAAGACAAAATGCAACGTGTTTGTCGTGGGAGACTCTATCCTGAGATGGACTGAGGGGGCAATCTGTTGCCCTGACTCCTTAGTCCGGGAACTCTGCTGTTTCCCAGGAGCTCATATCTGAGACATGGCGGAGAAGATCCCTAAGCTCCTCCAGCCCACTGACCACTACCCCATGCTTCTTATCCATGTGGGCACCAATGACACAGCTTGGAGCACTCCCAGCTGGGTCATGAAGCACTACAGGGATTTGGGTGTGGGGTTAAAGGGTCGGGGGCACAGGTGGTATTTTCTTCAATCCTTCCAGTCTCAGGCTATGGGTGGAGGAGGGAGAGGAGGATCCAGGTAGTGATCCAAAGACTGTGGCACTGGTATCATCAGGAAGGCTTTGGCTTCTATGACCATAGTCTGCTCTTTGGTGAGAGAGGCAGTGAGCTGCTGGGAAGGGATAGCCTCCACCTCTCACTGCTGGGGAGGTGGCTCTTCTCAGCCAGACTGGCTGACCTGCTCCACCGGGCTTTAAACTAAGCTTGCCAGGGGATGGGGGAACTTCTGCCACTGCTGGCCTGCTGAACAACCCTTGCAAAGCCAGCAGGCCAAGGCACTTAAGGGAACCCACCCCTGCTCCAGCCCTGGAATGGACTGTAGGAAAGGCTAGGGCCCCCAAGGGGCACTTGCCTACCTTTACACAAATGCCAGGAGCCTGGGGAATAAACAGGAGGAACTTGTCCTCCTGCTTAATGCAAATAACTATGATGTCATAGGGTTAATGGAGACCTGGTGGGACTCCACCCATGACTGGACAGCAGGGTTAGATGGCTATACCCTGTACAGGAGGGATCAAGTGGACAAAAGGGACAGTGGTGTAGATCTCTATGTCTAGGAAAGCTATACATCTCTGCAAGCCAACATTGGCACCCATGGTGGATGACTTGAGACCCTCTGGGTTAAAATCTGTGGGGAACACAGCATAGAGGATACTATGATGGGAATCTACTACAGACCCCCTACCCAGGGTCAAGACCTTGACCAGGAGTTTGCCAAGGAATTGGCTGAGGCCGCACGATCCCAGTGTATGGTTGTCATGGGAGACTTTAACTACCCAGACATCTTGTGGGAGAAGCGCTCAGCCAAATCCGAGCGGTCGCAAAGCTTTCTCTTGTGCGTGGATGACCTCTATCTGGCACAGGAAGTCTATGGGCCGGCAAGAGGTAAAGCACTGCTCGACCTAGTTCTGGCAACTGGGGACAACCTAATTAGTGACCTAATGATTAAAGGGAAGCTGGGTGATAGCAACCACGAGCTGATCACCTGCACCATCCACCATAAAGCTGGCAAGTCAGTCAGTAATACAGAAGTCCCCAGCTTCAGGAAAGCTGACTCTGACAAGTTCAGGACGCTTGTCAGTGAGGCCCTAAAGGGCCACAACCCAAAGGGGAGAGGCTTTCTGGATGAGTGGTTGTTCCTCAAGGGAGCAATCCTGGATGTGCAAGCAAAGTCTATTCTGTCTCGGAGGAAAGGCAAAAAAAGAGCACAGCAGCCCCCTTGGCTGTCCAGGGAACTGGCAGACCCCCTGCATCTTAAAAGGAAGACCTACAAAGGATGGAGGACTGGAACCACCACCAAGGAGGAATATTCTGCTCTGGTCCAGACCTGCAGAGAGCAAACCAGGAAAGCCAAGGCTGCGATGGAACTCCAGCTAGCTACAAATGTCAAGGACAATAAAAAGTCCTATTTTTAGGTATGTGGGGAGCCAGAGGAAAAGCAAGGGCAACATTGGACCCCTGCTAAACCAAATGGGACAACTGACAACCGATGCCCATGAAAAAGCAAATTTGCTAAATGGGTACTTTGCATCAATTTTTCACCAGACCCAAGGGACACCCCTGCCCCCTGTGGGTCAGGGATGCCTGGGTGAGGGAGACTCCTTACCCTCCATCGAAGCTGACCTCATGAAGGAACACCTTGAAAGTCTGAATACCTTCAAGTCAGCCGGCCCTGATGGTTTACACCCAAGGGTACTCAAGGAGCTGGCAAACATCATAGCTTAGCCACTGGCACAGATCTTTGAGAACCCTTGGTGCTCTGGTGAAGTGCCTGAAGATTGGAAGAAGGCCAATGTCATATGTATCTTTAAGAAAGGGAGGAAAGTGGATCTGACAAACTACATGCCCATCAGCCTGACCTCTATCTTGGGGAAGGTCTTGGAAAATGTTATCAAAGAGGCCATCCTTAACAGACTAGCTGATGGCAACATCCTGAGAGATACCCAGAATGGGTTGTTGTGGGTAGGTCTTGCTTGACCAATCTCATTTCCTTTTATGACCAGGTGACCTATCACCTGGACAAGGGGGAAGAGATTGATGTTTTATGTCTTGACTTTAAAAAAGCCTTCGATCTGGTATCCCATGATCAACTCTTGGCAAAACTGGCTAACTGCGGCCTCAACCTCACCACAATCTGTTGGCTGGGGAATTGGCTCTGCAGTAGGACCCAGAGGGTTGTGGTTGACAGAAGTCAATTGTCTTGGTGTGCGGTGACCAGTGGGGTCCCTCAAGGATCTGTCCTTTTAACATCTTCATCAGTGATGTAGACATTGGAGTCAGAAGCGGACTGGCCAAGTTCACCGATGACACCAAACTTTGGGGCAAAGCATCCATGCCAGAAGACAGGCAGGTGGTGTTTAACACTGAAAAATGCAAGGTTCTCCACCTTGGGAGGAAAAACCTGCAGCATCCTTATAGGCTCAGCAGTACTACGCTAGTTAGTACTACAGAGGAAAGGGACTTGGGGGTCATGATTGACCACAAAATGAACATGAGCCTTCAATACGATGCTGTGGCTACGAAGGCAAACAAAATGCTGGCTTGTATCCATAGATGCTTCTCAAGCAAATCCCAGGACCTATCCTCCAGTTTTACTTGGTCTTGGTGAGGCGCAGCTGGAATACTGCGTATAGTTTTGGTCTCCACAATTCAAAAAGGATGTGGAGAAGCTTGAGAGAGCACAGAGAACAGCCATGTGCATGATCAGAGGTCAGGAAAACAGGACTTATGAGAGGCTGAGAGCCATGGGGCTCTTCTGCCTGGAAAAGCACAGGATCAGGGGCAATCTGGTGACCACCTATAAGTTTATCCGGGTGTTCACCAGGATCTGGGGAACATCTGTTCACCAGAGCGCCCCAAGGGATGACAAGATCGAACGGTCACAAACTCCACCATCACCGATTCAGGCCAGACATAAGGAAAAACTTCTTCACTGTCCGAGCCCCCAAGGTCTGGAATAGACTGCTGCCAGAGGCGGTTCAAACACCCACTTTCAACATCTTCAAGACACGTTTGGATGCTTATCTTGCTGGGATGCTATGATCCCTGCTGACTTCCTGCCCCTAGGGCAGGGGGCTGGACTTGATGATCCTTTGGGGTCCCTTCGAACACAAATGTATATGAAAATCTAGTAAATCCCCTCCCCTGCCCAGCCATGCTTGCTGCTGCTGCTTTCCCTACTATTCATAGACTAAGGGAAGCTCCAGAGCCATTTCTGCTCACTCTATCCAGCTGTATAGGGGCTGGGCTCACCTGGGGACAGCAGCAGTGGGTGCAGGGGTTCCCTTTCACCATGCCTGCTCCCGAGGGATCCCAGCAGGGTGGGGAAACTCACCCTCCTGCTGCTACCATGGCTACCGTTGCCTCCAGCTAAGCCCAGGTTCTGCACAGCTTGGATGGAAAGGGCAAGAGTGGCTCTGAAATTTCTCTCATCTCAGGACAACAGGGAAAGAAGCAATAGTGCAGGCTGGAAGGGTTGGCAAGGGAAGGGAACATGTCTCTGAGCATGGAGAGGAAGGTAGGATTCTTATCTGCTTTGGGGACTTAAAAAAATCCCACAGTGCAGTCCAATCCAAAAGGAGGGCTACAGCTTTGTCACTGCACCCCCTCTGGATCTTCTCTGACTAAAAGTTGTTAAAATACATAAATAGATCATTTGGAGGGTTACATTTTTAAAAGAGATTTAAAAAAAAAAGTCTTCCATTTATCTCTTAAATGAATCTAGGCCCGTATCTCCTTTTTAAATTGAAAAAAATTCTGTGAATCTATCGTTGCACAATCTGCTAATTTTTTGGAAACAGATGTTTGGTAGACAGCTGTTTTGTTTAAAAAATGATGGAGAAAACTGACCCTTTGAATAGAGCAAGCAAACAGAAGACATTTTGGATTTAGTACTGTTAGCACTCTTCCAAGTATCCTAACATGAACGCTGGCACAGTTGGCCAGTCTGCCAATATCAGCCTATCCTACTTTGCATGCATTCTTTTCATTATTCCAGATTTCTTTTTGGAAAACTAGGTAACTCTCATGTTGCCAGCTGCAAATATTGGAAAACTGGGAGCCGGGTCCCCCCAGATCATGAGATTGTTATAAAATCGTCATGTTTTGGGGGTCTTTTAATTTACCTCCTGGTCATTGAGCTTTTAGGGCTAATCTCCCCCCTCCCCACCACTTTCTTCTGCACTTTAAAAAAGAAACTGGGATTCACACTAAATCATCTGATTTTAGGAGTTGGAGCTTCATGAAAAAAACAAATGTGTTGAGATGTCAAACACCCAGTACCGCACTAAAGGAAGTTACATTATATAATTTCAGGGCATAGGATGGAGTTAGCATGCCATGTTTTACTCCAGCATTCCCTTGCACTCACCAGATATTATAGGTGTGCACAGTGTGTCTGAAGCTTTTTTGTTTTTCTTCTCTATGAAAGAATCTTTTTTTAAAACAAAACTCTATTTCACTATAGTTTAGTGCTCTCTAATGATCCCTCTCATTTAATAATACTGGATTGGTAGAATGTCTGAAATATCATTACACTATGCCTCCATATGGCTGAGATTAAAAATGAATACAACTACAGCACATCTGTCAAAAGTAACTTTACTATTTAATGAGAAATCAGAACTCCAAAAATAAAGAAGTCTTGTTTCCCATTTGCAATATAGACTTATTTGTCCTGGCAGACTGGCCAATTGGGTATTGTTCTGGTTCAGTCATGTGACTCCAGGGGTGTCAGAAGATACTCAGAAAGAATGAAAGAAATGTGTTTTGATATTCATAGATCTTTAATACATATATCTTGCTGGAATGCAAGTGTATCTTAATCCTACATGTATTTCAATTTTATAGACAAAATGATTCATTAGGGGTTTGTCATTAAAGTGAGGTTTCAGACGGATGTAGAATTTTTCCTTCCATTTGTTTTACTACCACAACAACAAAGCTATAGCAAATAATAAACTTCATATAAATTAATGGGTTAGGCTATAAGCCCTTGGGAAGATGTATCGAAAATAATTTATCCTGTGTCCTAAAATTGTACTAATTACTTTTTCGTTAGGTAGAGCAAAAAGAAAGAAAAGATATTTTTTAAAACTTCTCTAACCCCATCTGTACTTTTCAAGGATATACAGTGTACTGACTCATGATGAGCCAACCTAGCTCCACAAAGCACTTTGTTCAATCCCCAAAAGATCTGCTGCTTGAGGAATTGTGTCAAGATAACTTACCTTGTTTTGCTTATTATGCCCTAGAAGACTGTAAGAACTACTGCTCCCATGAGATTTCATAAGAGATGTGTTTTTTTAAAGTCTGTTTGATGTCTGGTGTTTTTGTCTGTTTCACTGAGAGAGGAGTCTTTGTGACAGTATTTATTTATTTACATAAGCTTCAGGTCAATATGTCTGCTTTACCGACCATATGGACTTAGAAACAGATTCTGATCTTGGTTATACTTGGGTGCGTCTACACAAGATGCTTTACCGAGCAGTAGACGAATGGATTGCATGGCAAAGCATCACCATCTACATGTGCATTCACTTACTGCACTGCACAGTCAATAAGTCTACCGTGCAGTTAATTTACTGCCTGCAAATGGTAGCAAATTAACCATGCCGTAGTACTGCACATGTAGTTCAAATTTGCTCCTGATTAGCTCCACCATCAGAGAGCCACCCTCAAGCTACCCCCAGAGACACAGGGCTTGGGCTTTCTCCAGCCCCTGGGAGGAGGGGCGGTGGAGCAGGGGTTCCACCAACTCCACATCTCAGTCAGCCAGGAGCCCCTTTGCTCCTACAGCCTGGGTGATGTGGCCTGGTGGCAGGAGGAGAGGAGACTGCTTGGTGTGAAGAAGAAGAAGTGGGGAGTCGGCCTGGAGCTCCTGCAGCAGGTGCTACAACGAGCCAGGCCTGTCGGCCTGGGAAGGGGGTGGGGAAGGCAGGCTGCCTGGGGCAAGCACCAAGTGGTGAGTGGGGATCGGGGCATGGCCAGAGGCCACCTGTGCCAGGGCCTGTCTAGTTGAAGACTATGATCTGTGGGTACCTGTGTATGCACAAGCCCCGTTCTGAGGCCAGGCAGCTACAGCCCCCTGGAATCATGCAAGGTTATCTCAGGCATGTTGAAAACTCTCACAAAAAGCCTCTTTCTCTTGGGTCTGCAGGTCCTTCAGCTGTACATGGGGGAGAGGCACCAGCTTCCAGCAGGGATACACCATCAGGGTCATCACCAGTTTCAGCTGGGGCCCTCCATATGTGTCAGCTCTGGCAGTGGCAGACCCAGAACTGGACCCTGATGCTGGACCAGTTGGTCACCATGGTGGAGGAGCAGCTGGTAGACTTGTGGGCCTGGCATGTAGAAGACCTTATGTGTGAGTGGGAGAGGGCTGCATGCAAGCTGGAGAGGGCCTAGGTGGACTGTGCATTCAAGAACAGGCTCCTGGCTCTTGAGGAGAGGCACATTACCCTCTTTAAGAGGATGTTGGAGGCCTCAGAGCGGCAGTGGATGCTATGAAGGAGGACTGCCAGGCGCTGGACACTGTCCTGGCTCTGGTCTTCTTCATCCCACTTGCTTCCCAGCCCCTGGCCTTACCCCCACCTGTCCCCTGACAGCCACTTGCTGCCCAGCTGCAAGCTGCCTAGGCTGAGATGCAGTGGCATCTCCTGCAGCCAGGTTCTCCTGCCTTGGCACGTGTTCTGGGTCCCCCATCAGCTGGCTCCTTGGCTTGGGCTACCTCTTCCACTGACCCCAGCTCCATGCAGCCCATGAGCTGGAGCTGCCTGCAGTATGGCCAGCACTGCTTGCAACCCCTGCTGGCCCTGGCCCTGACCCCAGGCTGTAGGAGGGGAAGCCAGTTATGCAGGCAGAGCAGCAACTGCCCTCACCCCCAGGTGGTCCCCCTGCTCGCCAGCCTCACTGCAGTGTGTACACCCATGGTGGTGCAGCCAAAGGTTAGGGTGCTCGGCACCTTTCCCTGGGTGGGGCTCCACCCCATAGGCGACTCCACCCCTGCCTCCCACCCTAGGAGGGCACACAATACACACTGCACATAGTGTGCACAGGAAAGAGGGTGCTTTATTAGTGGCGATTGGGGTGGTTGGTGGGGGACTGTGTTGTTTGGGAGGGAGGGTGGGACAGGGTCTGTTGTTCATGGGGGAAGGTGGGATTGGGTCTGTTTTTCTAGAGTGAAATAAAGTGCTTTGTAGAAAACTGTCCACAGTGAGCATGGGGCTGGGGGTGCATAGTGGGGCTGGGGTCTGTGGCTGGCAGGGCTAGTGGCCTATAGTGGGGGATGCAGGAGGAGCTGGTCTGCCAGCACCTCTCATCTCTGGTGCCCTGGCCCTTACTGCCAGATGTGAGGCTCACCTGAGGCCCTGTTGGGGGGATGGGCATTGCTGTTGCTGCTGCCACAGCTGGTGCTCCTGGTGTCAGGTGTCCTCTGCCTGCTGCCCATCCTCCACCCATGCCTTGTGAAAGAGCTCGCCTTAAGCCCCACAGATATTATGCAGCCACTAGGCTGTGACAGTTACCCAGGGGATGTTGCCCTCTGTGACCTTGAGGCAAGCGGTGAGAGTATGCCAGCATCTCTTCAGGCAGCTGAAGGCACACTCCATCAGTGTGCAGGTCCAGCCCAGGCACTTGTTAAATGTGTCTGGTGGGGATCCAGCTAGCCAGTGTAGGGCCACACGAGCTTGGGGAAGAGTGGGTAGGTGGGGTCTCCAGTGAGGAGGGGTGGGACTACCACCTTGCTCAGCTGGAGGTCCCTGAATATGAGGTGCCTGCTCTCCACATGCATGCCATCAGCGTCCCTGCCAGGGTCTATGTGGCATCAGCATGGGGGCAGGGGCCTTGGACACAGCAGTTCAACCCCAGGTAAGGGAATGGGGCCTTGCAGCCACCAGGTCAACCCCAGGCAAGCGAATGGGGCCTTGCAGCCACCAGGTCAACCCCAGGCAAGCGAATGGGGCCTTGGACACAGCAGTGAGCCTGACCACACAGTTGCACATCTGCACATCATGGGGGGCATGCAGGGTCAAGACTGACCTGGGCCAGGTGGCGGGCTCTGTGCTGGCAAAGCACAGTTAGCAGAGTGGCAAGCAGGAGCCCAGGGCGTGAATCATCACTCCTGGGGCCTAGGGGTGCAGCAGCCATCACATGGTGGGCACAGGCTCTGGTGACAGAGTCACAGACAGCTGTACCAGCATGCTGCCGACAGCTCTGGGCCAGAAATGCAGGTGGTTGGGGAGGACTACATAGGGCTGGCTTTTACAGAGTGCCCCTGACCCCAGGCAGCTGTGGCAAGCACCTCCAGCATCCCCTGGCTGCTGCAGGGGGACAAAACAGGGCTAGAGGAGGCATGGAGCAGGCTAGTGCCCTGAGGAGCAAATCTGTTCCCAAACAGCTGCACATATAGATGCACCCTTTCTGTAACAGAGTACCTCATTCAAGTAAATAAAGTTACTCCAAAGTCTCACCAGTCATAGTTTCATATTAGCTAGGGTCAGGAGGGACCTGAACAGATCATCTAACCTCACCCCCTGTCACAGGCAGGAATGAATGCTGGGTTCACAAGACCCCAGACAGGCGATCATCCAACCTCCTCTTGAATTTGCCCAAGGTAGGGGCGAGGACCACTTCTCTAGGAAGTTGGTTCCACATTCTGGCCACCCTAACTGTAAAATATTGCCTTCTGATCTCTAACCTAAACCTATTCTCCATGAACTTATTACCATTGTTCCTTGTCACCCCAGGTCCTGGCTGGGATGTCAGAAAGACATTAAAATATATAACTAGTCTTTCTCTACTTGGAAATCTTTTTAGTTTTAGATTATATATAGAGACGAAGTTAGCTGTCTTTATCTAAAGTTAGAAGGAAGTTAGGGCAGGGTGGTATCTTAGGACACTTCTACATGTGCTGTGGGAGTGAGGAGAGTAGTGCACAGAGTCCAAGAGCCACTCTGATTAAAGCACCTCTGTGCATTGGCAAAGCATAGAGGGCGCAAGCAGGTGCACCCCCTGAGCATGGTGGTGCGCTTCCTGTGGAAAGGTGTCACTGACACTCCTGGCAGTGCCACTCGCTACCTCCCCTCCTCGCTGCTGACACCACCGGTGGTGTCTGCAGGCAGCCCATGATCATCACCGGCCAATGCTGCCAGTGGCATCTGTGGGTGGTTGCTGACCACCATTCAGCACTGCCTCCCTCCCCCACCCCCGATAGCACTGTGGCCACCTGCGGGAGCTGCACTGCTGCCACCTGCAGGAGCTTGCCATGCCCCCCCAGCCTCTGGGGGCATGCACTATTCATGCCGCTGTGTCTCCTGTTTCAGTGTCCCCACACTTCAAAACAGCAGTAGGGGAGCTTGAATTAAAGCTCATTTGATGAACTTTAGTTTAAGCATCCCCACTGCCATTTTTAAATGCAGGGATGCTGAAAAACAAGATGCAGGAGGCTGCTGGAGCCTGGCAATTACTGCACTCTAGCAGACTTAGTTAATCAAGTCTGCTCCAACACACTGGAATTACAGTGCATTGGGTTAGTCTCTGTGCTTGTGTATAGGCACCCTTAGAGACTAATTGGTTCAGAAAGGCAGAAGCTTTCATAAACAACAGCCTACTTTGCCATAGCATTTGATGAAGTAATCTGTCACCTATGAAAGCATATCCTTCTCTGAACTCATTAGTCTTCACGGTACTGCCTTCTGCTAGACTGTGTGTATGTTGGGTGTAGCTACCTAAGAATTTTTCTTCAAAGGAGTTTATGACAGTGTTATGGGAAGATGAGAGGTGAGACTTGAGAAGCCAAAAGCACAGGCAAAAACTGTTACATAAATTATGGAAAGGGTTTCTCAACATTCCAGTGGCCAAAGGTACCCAAAGCCATATCATCTTTGATTTTTGAGATTCATGAGGCAATATATTAGTGTATGTGTTTTGGTATATTTGGGCACTCAACTGGTGAGAAACCATTTCTGTAATTTGTGTAACATTGTTTTTGCCTATGCTTTTAGGCTTCTTAAGTCTGATGGGTCATCTTTCCATAATACTGTCATAAACTCCTTTGAAGAAAAAATCTTATGTAGATATAAGAATTCAGTAAAATCACAAAAATATGTAGGAAGCACCTGTAAATTATAGGTGGCTGAATACGAGTGAATCTTAACTAAGTTACTATTCTTTTAATTGGTACAATGCAATACAATGCTAAGTAGAAGAAATGGGAAATGGGTTTATACATTAACTATGAAAACAGAGGGGAAGGATAATTTACTTGAGTCTTTTCCTATGCACCTAACTTGTGAAGAGGGGAAAGCAGCATTATTTCAGGTGGGAGTTAAACCCAGATGTGAACAATTGTTTTAACAGAAGTGATAGAAAGGAGGGGTGGCAGAGGGGACAATTGGATGGTGGTGTAGCCAACCAAAAAAAGATGTGGGGGAGAGAAAGGGGGAGAATATTTATGAAGGGGATTTTCACTATCCTGAACTAGTTGTGAGTTATCCAGGATGGAACCCTAAAAAACAAACTATAGATGACATTGGATAGACAGGTGAGGAGATAGGTTTGAAAGTAATCAGGATAGGCTAACTCAAGTAGGCAGGGTCATGTGAGCATGAGGTCACTTGGAGAAATATGGTAGGTGGAGAAGAGGAGAGACAAAGGCTGGAACCCCGAAGAAAATTGTCAAAAAGAGGTGTGGAAGAATAGCCGGAAAAAGCAATGATGGACTGGTCAATAAAGTAGGAAGACAATCAGTCAAGGTTATATAAACCAAAGGAGCTAAAAGTGGAATCTTTTAGTTCTAATTTTTGCGTCCATATCTGTATTGATAGATAGGGATAATTCAGACAATTTAGCACTTTTCCTATGCTACTATTTTGGTTAGAGAGGAAAGAGGCATTATTTCAGGTGGGAGTTAACCCAAACTCAAATAATTATTTTAACAGAAGTAATAGGTGTCAGGGATGAATTTTATGCATAGGTGCTATTGATATTTTTCATTCATACTTTGTATATGTGGACAAATTGAGCATTAACAGCATTTATACTGCTGTATGTTAGAAAAAATCTAATGATTAACATGGGACACAAATGTAAATATTATGTGACATGCAAATGCTAGTGCTATTCCTGTTTGTTATTTCTCATTAACAGCAGTGCCTGTGAGACTAAGGGATCAGTACACATTCAAAGGTTGATGATAAACAGAGAGGATAGTCCTTGAGGTTCTTCATTAGGGAAGAATACATCACATTTCTAGATAACACTTTTGCTGAACATGCTAGGCCATCTGCTCTAGAGGCGTTTGGTTTAATTTCAGATGCAACTGGCTTCAGACCATCTCTAGCAGTCATTTAAAAAGTTTCTAAAAAAGGAATTCATGTCCCAAAACACAAATCACTTTTTAGAAAGTTTCAGAGTGATACTCAGGTGGGTTTTTGGTTGTAGTTGTGTTGGTCTAAGGACATAGGCAGGCAAGGTTCTTTGAGTAGATGTGATATCTTTTATGAGACCAACTTTTATCAGGTCCCAGAGGACTGGAAAAGGGCCAACGTGGTCCCTATTTTCAAGAAAGTGAGGAAGGAGGATCCAAGTAATTATAGCCCAGTCAGTTCACCTCCATCTTTAGAAAGGTCTTTGAAAAGATTATGAAGGATCATAATTGTGGGAGTCCAGCAGGAGAAATAATGCAGCAGGGAAACCAGCATGGATTTGTATCAGGTAGATCAGGCATGAACAATCTGGTTTCATTTTATGACAGGGTCACAAAATGCTTAGGTGCAGGAGTATAGATGGATGTTGTTTTCTTGGACTTTAGCAAGGCCTTTGATATGGTATCTTATCCTATTCTCATAAATAAATTACACGGTCTGGTGGGTGATAAATTGGCTTAGCAGTCACAGCCAGAGAGAGGTAGTAGATGGGTCAGTATCAACCTGGAAGGATGTGGGTAGTGGGATCCTGCGGGGTTCGGTCCTTGGACCTGTACTCTTCAACATCTTCATCAGTGACTTGGATGTGGGTGTGAAGTGTACTCTGTCCAAGTTTGTGGATGATACTAAATTGTGGGCTGAAGTGCACACTCTGGAGGGTAGGGAACGATTGCAGGTGGACCTGGACAGGTTAGAAAAGTGGGCAGTACACAATAGGGTGCAGTACAACAAGGACAAGTGCAGAGTGCTGCACACAGGGCACAAAAATATCCAGCACACGTACTGGTTGGGAAGTCACCCTCTCAGCAGCACAGATGCGGAAAGGGATCTCGGAGTCATAGTGGACTCCAAGATGAACATGAGTCGTCAGTGTGCTGAAATCATCAACAAAGCTAACCGCACTTTATCATGCATCAGCAGATAAGGCTGAGAGGTGATCTTGTGTTGACCTGAGGGGTGACCTGAAGTGCGGTTAGCTTTGCATCAGAGAAGGCTGAGAAGTGATCTTGTGGCCGCCTACCAATTCATTAGGGGCTCAGCAAGGGATCGGAGATGCTCTGTTCACCAGGACGCCTCTTGGAGTAACAAGGAACAATGGTCACAAACTGACAGAGAACAGATTTAGGCTAGATATCAAGAATAACTTCTTCATGGTAAGGGTGGCCAGAATTTGGAATAGACTTCCAAGGGAGGTGGTGCTCTCCCCTACCTTAGGGGTCTTTAAGAGAAGGCTGGATAGGCATCTGGCTGGGGTCACCTCACCCCAGCACTCTTTCCTGCCTAGGCAGGGGGTCGGACTCAAGGATCTATTGAGGTCCCTTCCAACCCTAGTATCTATGAATCTATGAATTTATAAACTGAGTAGTTGGAAAAAAGTTCTTAGCAAGCTTTTGGGAGCAGTCAACCTTCCTCAGGCATAGGGAGTCTCTGCTGCTCTGAGACTCCAAGAAATGAGAGAAGCTAAAAGTGTGGCAGGATGTGTGAGAATGTAGATAGGTAGAAATTAGAAAGACAAAAGGTAAAGTAGAGAGGCAAAGCAGAGAGGGGAGGAGGAAGAAAGCAGGGGAAAAATGGCTAAATTGAGACATTACTGTGATGGAATACAAGGTAGAAAAGAGGTTGTCAGTGAAAAAGGAAATAGTTGGAGATCAGGAAAACAGGAATGAGAGAAGTTCAAAGTGTAAGAGGATGTAGGGAAAATATAAATAGGTAAAAAAGGAAATACAAATCATAAAGCAGAGGAGGGAGGGGAAAGAAAGCAGGGGGGGAAAGGCCAAAGGGAAACACTACAGTAGTAACAATAAAAGGTAAGGAAGAGGCTCTCAGTGAAGAAGAAAATAGTAGGAAATCAGGCAGACAAAGGGCAGAAAAGTAGGGGAGAGAAGGGGAGAAAAGATGGGGAAAAAGAAGAATGTAAGAGGTCAGGTCAGGCAGGTACCTGGTGAATCAGATGTCAGGCAGGTTGTAATGTGTCATAAAACCAATGTCTATATTGAGTCCATGATTTTTTGTATCCAGGAGATTTATGAAGTGAAGTTTGTAGGCTGTCTACAGAAGGTGAAAATTAGTAGGAGAACATACAGGTGGCTTCAGTTCTGCAAAAACGTATTCATGTGCTTCTATTTCAATATAGGAGTAGCCCTGTTGAAATAAATAGGACTACTTGAATACTCAAATTAAGTATGTGCATACATTCTCCCAGAATCAGCACCTAAAAGGGCTAAGAACGTATTTGGATCCAAAATGTATTGGACACTTAGATGAGAGGTAGGTCATTACTCTTGTTATCTATAATAATAATATCAAGAATTACAATACTGTGGATTAAAATAAAACCAAGAGTTACGCAAGGTATATAAACCATCATTTTTCAATGCAGAAGAAAACCTCTAACAGGGATTATTTTCACTATTTTTATGCTCAGATTATTCTGCAGCTGCCTACTGCAAAGAGTTTACATCTCCCTCTGATGTGTCTGGAGCTGGCTACTTTCAGAGACAGGTTGGAATACTAGGTAGATCAACAGTGTCAACCAGACTGCTAGTTCCTAGTAGTGCTTTGTCATGTTTATACTGCACTTGTGATAATGAAGGCTTATAATGCAGCTGTTAAACATTAACTGAAGAAAGTTTATGGATTATTGAAATTTTTATGGTGCAACTAAAAATCCTCCTTGCACCAAAACTTTTCAGAAAATATCAAGCTCAGTTAAGAATGACTTCATTTCTTTATTTATATATCACAAGGCAAAATGCATTTTGTTTTACTGGAGAGGCAAGGAGTTGAAAAAAGCTATAGACTATAATCTATATCAGTGATTTTCAGCCAGGGTGCCATGAGATCTTTAGAGGGGTGATACAGGGTGCCATGTAATGTTAGCACTGTAAGGTGTACAAACACGATCCACAAGATAACCCCAGATACTTGAAATAGGATCTGACTTGTTAAAAACCTTCTGACCTGTTGTGGTCTTTCTGTGTTCTTTGCAACTGAGAAACAGCTCTACTATTTATCTGTATTCAAAAAAGTGTGAAAACCAAGAGCTGGCATTTTTCAAGGAGTGCCTCAAGTTCAATGAGGGGGTGCCTTGAATCTAAAAAGGTAGAGAACCACTGGACTATATAGAATTATAGACTCCTAGGAAATAGTCACAAAAAAGCTATAGAAATATATTTTATAGAAAAATAAATTCTACAGGACTTTCCACAATGAATTCAATGTGGAATAATTGGTATAATGTGGAAAAATAAATGTGTTCAGGTACTACTAATGTGTTTGAGGGTGACAGTCCTTTTAAACAGTTCCTATCTAAATTTTTAGTATGGAAAATTTCCTGCTTGTGTTTATAGTTAAAATGAAGGTTGAGTGAATCTCAACTGAAGCTGGTGGCCATTGGTAGTGCCCTTCATAGGGCTGTAAATCCATGAAAGGGGTATTTAAACTCCTGCAGTAAGAAAGCTGAAACAATGAGAGCCACTATCCAAAATGCAAGCCACATGCACAGCCAGTCAAAAACTGAGCTCTATGTGGGCAGAGGGGTCTTGCTGAGTATTGCTGGATGGGGAGGTGTATGCAGCATGTTTAGGGCCAGAAGCAGCCACTGAACAGAGATGAGCCGAACAAGTCAAGCAGCCTGTACTGGGAAGGTGGTTCTGAAAGAAAGTGAAGAGAGGAAGCTCTGGGGGCAGAGCTCTAGGAAAAAAACGACTGTGCTTAGGGCTGTGAGCAAATGCATGATCTGCTTCAGTTTTATTCCTACTATGGTGAGAGAAACAAGACTTTGTGCACTCTGTTTGCACATTCTCTGTAGATGAATTAGTGTTTGATGATGGAGCCAGATATTCCTTTGATACAGTTTCTAACAGAAACAACCCACAAGCCCTGAACATTGGTTAAGTATTCTGTCAAAAGGAACAGCAATGTGTTCGGGTGCGGGCCTCTAATTGTTTTCTCATGGGTTCAACAGTTTGTTTGCTAGCCACGTTTTACTGAACTCACATTTGTTTAGCTTTTGTTAAGGAATTTTGTTCTGATTGCCCAGATTTCTGTTCTTCAATGGCCTAAATTTGGGGCACAGCATGAGTTTTGTTTTTAAGTCTATCTAGTCTGTCAATTTTCCTGTTATTTTAATAGTTTTAGTTAAATGACAAATATTTGGTTCATGAAATAAATATTTTGGGTTGTCTAGCATTTAGAAAGGTGTTGGTTAATTCAAGTGAACTACCAATCAGTTAATTTATATTAAAAAAGGATCAAAGCCCCTCATTTAAATAGACAGACAAGGTTCTTTGGGTGAATCTGGTATCTTTTATTAGACCAACTTAAATAGTTTGAAAAAAAAATTTAAGCAACGTTTCGGGTTCAAAAATCCTTCATCAGGCTGAGGAAGTTTCAGCAGTTGGTGTGTGCTCTTCCTGGATGGAATGAAAAGTAAAGAAGCCAGAGGCTGGGCTGGTATGCATACAAGACAGGCAGTCAGTGAAGATGTAGATTGAGGAGTCAACGGGTGAGAGACAGGCTGGGTGGCATGGGGAGAGAAGGGATGAATAGTGGAGAGGCACCTGAGGAGTCAGATGTCAGGCAGGTTATAGTGTGTCATAAATTGGATGTCTGTATTTAGTCCATGATTTTTAGTATCCAGGAGGTTGATGAAGTGGAGTTCATAGGCTCATCTCTGGGAAATGTTTTGCAAGTTTCCTTTGAGGATCCGGACTGAGAGATTGGGGAGAGTGGTTTTCTTGTGAGAAATGTGTCCCTACAGGTAACTGGGTATTCCTGTCCTTGATAGATTTTTGGTGTGCATTCATTCTGGTGCGCAGTTGTTGTTTGATCTCTCTTATGTATTTTCCATCAGGGCTTTTGGTGCATTGGATGAGATTTATTACATTTTAGGAGGTGCAGCTCTAAGATTCAGGAATGCTGATGACTCTGTTGTGAAGTGTAGTAATTGTAGGGGTGGTGGAGACGTGTTGGCATGTTTTGCATTTCTTGTCATGGCATGGTCTGGAAAATATGTAGGAGAGATCAAACAACCTGAAATGAAAAACCTGCCAACACACCTCCACCACCCCCATAATTACTACGCATGCTCAGTATGAACATCTGGAACCCTCTGGAACAGGGCTGACCTTGTCTGGACATGCCCTCCCCATAGGAGATCATAGGAAGTCTGCCCCAAAAAAGGGGTTGCAAAGACTGACTCCTTGGGATGCCATGTTCACCTGGACCAGACCTGCTGCACGTCACACTGCTTATCAACCCAGAGGTCCTGCTGCCGACCCCCCTCTGGACAACACCTGCTGGAGAAAGATCCCGACTGCCATTGAGGACCCTCTCCCAGCCTGGATAGGTAGCTATCACCCCCATCCTCTCTTCAACCAAGGACTTGGTCTCTGTTTCTCTTCCCTACCTGGACTCCAGCCCTTCCACTGAGCCTCTTTCTCCTACTACCATAGTGTGAGTGTGTGTGGGAGTGCTTGTGTGAGTGTGTGCGGGAACCAAGCTGTACAGTACAGTGTTCATTTAATAAAACTGTTATTTGGACCCCTGAGTTGGGTTTTGCTTTACTGTGGTTCTGGCCCTGCTCCAATCTCTGCTCCTTGCACCTCTAACTTCTGTCTCATTTCTCCCTTTCCTGCTTCTGGCTCACCACCACCTCCAACACCTGTCCCATGCTCCTGTGGCTCCAGCTGTCCTGAGCTCTCTCTGCCTGCAAACTGCTGTTTCTTTGCTATTGCCTCATCCCCACTGCCTTTTCCCTGATCTCTGCCACTTGCTCTTCAGTTACCAAGCACCCCAAGCATAGGTACCACAGGCACCAACACACACACACACTGTCACCCAAGTCAGTGTTTAACCTGTGTGTATATGTGTATGTATGTGTATTGTATATGATTTCATGTCATTATCATTAGGGTGTGTATGTGCTTGAATTAGTGATATGTGTGCATGTACAACTGTACACCACGCCCTCCTGTCTAACAGCCTGATATTGAGATCCTGAGCGTTGGCCTGACCCCTCAGGGCCACAACATAAACAGGCTTAATACAAGATGCCAGAACACACAAATCTCTTCTCCCTGCACTGTAGTGTCAACCTCCCTCTTGAATGCTCTTTTTCTGGCCCCATGGTAATTTTACTTGAGTTGCCAAGTAGGTCAGCTTCCATGAGAGGGCGTGGAAGGTGCTCTGAGCCATAGGATTAAGACACTCTGTTAGGGGATAGGGGATTTGAATCCATTTCTCCTAAAGCTGATGGAGACCAAGAACCAAGGTTTTCCATGTCTCTGGGAAGTGTTCTGTCCACTAAGTATTTAAGGAGAAAGAAGAGGATCTCTACACTGCTTGGTGTAAAGATGCAGTTATCTATGTAGATGTCTGTCTGCACAAGTCAGAAGCCCTGCTAAGAAACATATGTCTTAGCTAGTCATGGGAAAGTGGAATTCATGACAGAGGGACACATCTAAGAAGAGGTTAAAATTCCCTATTGTCATGATCCTGGGGCCATGTGCCTTCTAGGTAACTGAAGATTTGTCTCTAGAAGCGTCAAAGTGCTTCTCATTGAAGTGAATGGGACAGCTGTGTGGTTTTGCAGGGCATACTAACTGTGTACTGGCTCTCTATTGAAAATATAGGAGAATAATGGGTAGAATTTTGCTTCCTTTTGAGACCTAAATGGCAGCTTCATAGCTGTGGAAGTGGCATTTTGGCATTTACATGCAGGTTACAATTCTATTATTCTTTGGATGTATAAATGTGTGCACATAGATTGAGCCTGCTCAGTAAACTGCATGCTGGCATGACCATCTATATGTGCCCATTCTAGTTACTTGCTGGACAAGTATCTTAATCCTCAGCTATGAGGGTTAAAAGGTGAAACAGCCTTTTTCTCCCTTATGTGTCCATGCCTGGTCACTGTGTGGCTGACTGAGTGTGCTCAGTCTATGTGTGCATGCTTCTCCATCCATAGGGGTAGGTTCTAAAAAAAGCCTAGTTACTGGGCTAGAAAACTGTCATTTAGATGCACAAAAGGGAATAAATATCCTTGCAGGTGATGCCCTTTGCATCCACATAAGCAAAACAGAACACCTGATCCTGACTGAGTAAGCTAGGGCATTAGAGATGTCCTTGGGTAGATCCAACAGAAAATTGGGGTAAGCAGGGAGAAGGGTGCAGCCACGCACCTTCTTGAGGGTGTGGCAATGAGCTCTGAGCACTCTGGCTTGTTGCTGCTGCTGCTGGAGCCTTTGTTGCTGCACTGAATGTTGCCACCCCGCCACTCCCTTGCCTGCAACTGAATCTGGCATCAGGGGAAAAAGGGAGGTGAATGTCAGCTGCATTCACCTCCTGGGTTCTTGAGCTGCCCCAACACAGGCTGCAGCAGTGAGTTCAGAAAGTTCACTCTGCACACAGAGTGATGCTTCTCCACTTCTCCCCACTGATCAGCTGCAGTGCAGCATGGTAAAAGTCCCGCTCTACCAAAAACCATGCTGTGCAGTGCAGGGAGAGCTCCCTTCTACCAGAGAGCCCCAAACACAGTGCAGGATGGGCCCCTTGGAGGTGAAGGCACAGCTCTGTCAGCCAGATCTCAACAGCTCTACAGGCTGCATCTGGCCTGTGGGCCATAAGTTGCTGACCCCTGCTTTAGGACATGGAATAGTCCTAAACCAGCATCCCTTTTAAAAATCATAAAAACTTACCAAGTATGGACATATTACAGAATTTTTAGAAAAAGTTTGTGTTATCACTGAAAAAGAGGTACAGCACTGAACAGTGTATTTTGCACAACTCAAGATCAGGGCATGGATTGTAAGGAAGGGGATTAAGCAATTCCTTTCCTACGTCTCATTTTTCACACTCCTTTTCCCTAGTAATCAAGCATTCCCTTGGCTGTGCTACACTCATAAAGCAGAATAACTTTCAAGTGCTCCCTCCATCATTCCAACTCCATAATGAGCTCAAGCTCTGCTGCTCATTTCTAGTTATAGTACCATGAGCCTATACATGAATAAACAGCTGAGGGGGTGTTGCTGAACTGTTTTAGCTAGGCTGGGTGTCATAAATGCCTCCACCTATAAACAGTACACACTTCATCAGCTATTTCTCCCATTGCCAGGGCCCTCAGAACTCTGTGGCTCAGTGATGCTTCTTCCTAGGGTAGTATTAAGATGTCAGCAGCAGGTTTTCAAAATTCTGTGCTTTGTCACAGAAGCCTAAAAATTCCTATTTTTTAATATAGAAGAATATGTGCATTAAAGGACCATGTACTTTACCTTACCTTGCTTTATTCCTCTGAGTGGTCTCATTGACTCAGTATTTTTCACATGATTATGCTGAAATTAGCTGAAAAACAGATTCTGCAAACATTGTGTCTGGCCTTTGAGTGACAAATTTGAATGGGAAATGCCAATTCTAGGCTGGCATTGTTTTCTAGCTTTGTTTTCAGCAGCCACATGTTTGCTCCTATCACTTGTTTAGTGAGACGTGGAGGTAAAGTGAGGTCTGATTTTCACCCTACCTCAGCTTGGCCCATTTCTTCAAGCTGGCTAGGAGAGTTGAATGCACTCAGATGTGTTAGTTTGGATACTTATCTTAACGTCTGAGGCAGCTTCAGAGCCCATTTAATTTCTCTGTAGCCTGGATTGTTGCTCACACTATTCTGATTTGATGGTCTCTGGATCCTAGATATGTACATTGCCCTGCTCCTATACAAAGGGTGCATCTACATGAGACATTTGCTGCTGAGTAGACTAATTAGCTCTGCAATAAACGTCTCAAGTCTACATGTACGGCCCTATTAAGCCACAGGAAACTAATTACAGGCAGTCCTTGACTTACAGTGTTTTGGCGTACAGTGATTCGTACTTGGGGCGATCCACTATCTACACCCATGTTATTACTTACGGCACTGGATCCTCACACTTAGGGCACTACAGGGAAATTTACAATGAGAAAAAGAGGGCAGCAAAACAAACATCCCTGGATCAGTTTCTCAAAATGCCATCAAGTGGCCCTAAGTCTCCAAAAAATCTCTCCAAAGAAGTTATTCTGAATTCCATCACCCTGATGAAGATGTTCCTTCACCTGATTAAATTAAACATTGTGTGATTAGTTACTGTATTGCCCTGTTTAATTGATGTATATACAGTACAATTTAGAAAGCTTTGTAGTGCATAGTGTATATAATTAATAGTTGATTAAATAGTTGATTTAAATATGGTATTTATGGTCATTTCTGTAAAAAGTTGGGCATCGGGCCCTTGGTCAGGAACATGACCCCCTATTATAACATTGTTTCTATGGCAAAATCAGATTCAATTTACATTGTTTTGACTTGCAGCACCTTTTCTAGGAACCTAATCTATTGTAAGTGCAAGGACTACCTGTAACTTTGCAACAGGGTAGTACTTATAAATACTAGTACTATCTTGCTGCAGAGTTTCTTACTCTGCAGCAAAGCATGTGTGGATGCTGACATGGCTGGCTGGGACACAAGGGTGCTTGCAGTGCTGGTGCTGCCTGCTGCCTCCACCGTTGTGACCCAACCAACTCCTCAGCAGCTCATTGAGCCCAGCTGAAGCATCCCCAGGATGACAGACTGACCTCCCAGATTCTCTGTCAGCTGGGGCTGCTCTGGCAAAGCTCAACATACTACAATCCTGGGCGCGCATTCACACAGCACCGGAGTTTATTGCTTCCTATTAATTGCTCATGTAAACACACCCACATAGTTCAACACTGGGGAAAAAAGATCCTTAAGGGTTTCCCTTTCCATCTGCACACAGAAGCTAGGATAAACTAAATGCATCTACTTAGCATGACATTTCCTCCAAAACACAGATCCTAATATTATACAGAAGAGGAAGTGCACAATATTTTAAAAATTGTTTCTGCTTTTATATATTTATATATATACTAGCCAATTGCCTGTCAAGAATGATGTGGGGGGGGAGTGGGCGGGAACGGAGCCCGGGAACACCTCCCCATCTGGGCCTGCTCCCCCTTCCCTCCTGCTGCTTGGGATCTGGGCCCACTACCCCTTTCCCCACCACACCAGGAGGGGGAAGGGAGGAGTGGGCCTGGGCCTGATGTGGGGGAAGTGTAGGCCTAAAGGTGGGGAGAAGCAGGGCCACTGAGGTGGGGAGGCAGGGGGAAGGAGTAGGCCTGGGGCAACCCAGTGGCAGCGGGGGGGTGGGAGGACCAGGTTCGGGGCCAATATGAAAGAGTGGGGGTCCAACGGGGGGAGGAGGCTCACTCCTCCCTTCCCCCTGCAGCTGCCTTGTTGGGCCAGGCCAGGCCAGGCCTGCTGTCCCCCCTGCAATGCTGCAGCAGGCCGGCTTTCCCCCAGATTGGGCTTGTTTTCCCTCCCCCAGCGTTGGGCCCAGGCCCACTCCTCCCCTGTCACTGCCGACACCATGCCACACCTGCTTCTCCCCACCCCCTGTGTTGGGCCCACTCAGGGACAGGAGGAGCAAGCTTGGGGCCAAAGCAGGGGAGGAGGCCCACTCCTTCCCTTCTCCAGCCACTACCGTGGCCATGGCTGTGGCCATGGCCACGGCCACATCATTTCCCCCCCCCCTTCCCCGCCACAGCAGGCCAGCTTTTTCCCTGCTCGGGCCTGCTCCCTAACCACATTGGGCCTGGCCCCTGGCTCCAGGCCCCTGCCCCATCTCCCCCTCCCCACTGTGTTACCTGCAAGGAGCAGGTTGGGGTGGGGTATGGGACGAGGTCAGCTATGCTGGCCTCACTTCGCTGCTCCATCCCCTGTGCACCCAGCATCATGGCAGTGGGCTGCCTTCATAGTGTCATAGTAGCTAGTGTTGGAAGGAACCTAAACAGATCATCAAGTGTTACCCCCTGCCTTGGACAGGAATGGATGCTGGGGTCATATGATCCCAGTCAGATGTCTATTCAGCTTCCTCTTAAAGACCCCCAAGGTAGGAGTGAGCACCACTTCCCTTGGAAGTTGGTTCCAGGTCCCAGCCACCCTAACCATAACGTTATGCCTCCTCATGTTTAGCCGAACCTGCTTTCTATCTACTTCTGGCCATTATTCCTAGGTACCCTAGGCGGTGCCTGGGGAAACAGGGCATGTCCTATTCCCTGCTGATCTCCCCTGGTGAATTTGTAGATGACCACCAGATCCCCCCATAGCCTTCTCTTGTGAAGGCTGAATAGGTTCAGGCCCTCTAGTCTCTCTTCATATGGCCTGCTCTGCTGTCCCCGATCATGCAAGTGGCCCTCCTCTGGACCCTCTCAATGCTAACCACATCTCTCTTGAAGTGCAGCGCCCAAAACTGGATGCAGTACTCTAACTGCATCCTGACCAATGCTGCATAGAGTGGGAGGTATCACCTCCCTGGACCTGCTTGTAATGCATCTGTGGATGCATGACAAGGTGTGGTTATCCTTACTGACAGCTTCCTTGCGTTGGCAGCTCATGTTCAGCCTGGAGTCAACAACAACTCCAATGTGCCTTTCCACCTCTGTGCTGATTAGAAGGGTGTTCCCCAGCCTATAGGTGTGTTGCTGGTTCCTTCTCCCTAGATGCAGCATCTTGCACTTGTCCGTGTTGAATTCCATCCTGTTCTTATCTGTCCACCTCTGCAACCTGTCCAGATATAGATGGATTCTGTCCTTCCCTTCTGGCATGTCCACCTCGCCCCACATCTTGATGTCATCAGTGAACCTGGACAACTTGCTTTGCACCCCCCTCATCCAAGTCGTTGATAAAGACATTGAACAGTATGGGCCCGAGGACTGAGCCCTGGGGAACCCCACTGCCCGCATCTCTCCAGGTCAAAAACGACCTGTCCACCACCACTCTCTGTGCATGACCGTACAGCCAATTAGCCACCCATCTGACTGTGCAGGCAACAATTCCAAAGTCACCTAGTTTTTTTTATGAGAATGGGTGAGAGATAGTGTCAAAGTCCTTCTCAAAGTCCAGGAAGACGACATCCACTCCCACACCTTCATCCAAGGGCTTTGTGACCCAATCGTAAAAGGAAATAAGGTTAGTCTGACAGAATCTTCCCTTAATGAACCCTTGTTGGTTCCCCCTGAGCATGAACTTCCCTGATGGTCCCTTGCAGATGTGCTCCTTGATAATTTTCTCAAAGATCTTCCCCAGGACTGATGTAAGACTGACAGGCCTATAATTACCTGGGTCCTCCTTTCTCCCTTTCTTGTAAATGAGAACCACATTGGCCTTTTTCCAGTCACCTGACCAGAGCTCCATGAGTGCCCATATAGCTGTGCCAGAGGCCCTGCAATGATCTCCGCCAATTCCCTCAGCACCCTTGGATGAAGAGCATCTGAGCCTGCTGATTTGAAAACAACCAGCCTTTCCAGAAGTTCCCTATGTCATGCCTAACCTTGGGCCTGGCGGTGCCTCCCCTGAGTCTTTCTGTATTCCCAGTGAGGCAGATGTCCCGGTCCCAGCTCAGAAAAATGGAGGCAAAGAATTTGTTAAAGAGGTCCGCTTTTTCATTTGCAGCAATAACCAGATTGCCAAGTGCATCCTGGAGGGGCCTTATGTTACCCGGTGCCACCTTCTTGCTCCCTGTGTATTTGAAAAAGGACTTTTTGTTATCTGTAATCTTGGTCACTAGGCCCAGTTCCATCTCATCCTTGGCCTTCCTACCAGCCGCCCTACAGCCTTGAGCAATGGAGGTGTGATCCTCTTTGGTAATAACCCCTTGCTTCCATCGGATATACACCTCCTTTTTAGCCCTCAGGCATTCCTGAATGCCCTTATTGAGCCATGGGGGCTTTTTAGCACTCTTACCTCCCTTGGTATGCATTGGGACTGACTCTCTTTGGGCTTGAGGAACAGCCACCCATCTTGGACTCCCATCTCCCTGAAACTTTGGGATCCCAACGCCTCTCGTACTAGTCTCCTTAACTCAATGAAGTCAGCCTTTCTGAAGTCAAGGACTTCCGCCTTACTGCTAGCCCTTGACACCCTGCGCTAGATAGTGAATTCCAGCAGGCAAGGCTTGTTATTGCCTGAGTGGCCGAGAATCCGCAATTCCCTCACCAGGTCATCGCCTGTGGCAAGGACCAGGCCCAGCAGGGCATTTCCCCTGCTGGGACTGTGCACCTCTTGAGTTAGGTGGAGGTCCTATATCTTGGCTAGGAATCTACATGAGTGGTCAGACCTAGCTGACTGCTCTTCCCAGCAGATGTCTGGGTAGCTCAGGTCACCCATAACTACCACATCTCTTGACTTGACAGCCTCCACGAGCTGTCCTAAAAATTCCTGGTTCAGCTTTTCCCCCCGTTGGGTGGTCTGTAATAGACACCCACCGTTAAGTCCCTTTCCCCATGATCCCCTTGTATTCTTACCCAGAGCACCTCAGTCAGCCCCTCTTCTGACCCCATCTTGCTCATCAATGACGTGTATTGCTCCTTGACATAGAGCACTACACCCCATCCTTTTCTCCCCGCTCTGTCCTGCCTGTACAGCCTGTAGCCCTTAATATCTACTGCCCAATCGTGAGTAGAATCCCACCAGGTTTCTGTGAGCCCTACTATGTCTGGATTTATGATAGCTAGCAGAAGGGCGAGCTCCTCCTCTGCCTTCTGTCAGAACACTTCTTCACACTCTGATTGGCTGTTTGTCAGCCAATCAGGGTGTCAATAAAGCATTACAGCTAGACAGGCAGACAGACAGATTAAGGCTTTTATAATATTAGAATTCTAGAATCAAACCACTACCAATTTGGCTCGAAACCAAAATATTCGAAGATCAAAAAAACAGAGTAAAAAAGAAATATTAAAAGTGCAGCAGGCAAAGAAGCAACACCTACCTACCTTTAAGGGTTTTTTTGTTTTTTTGTTTGAAGGGCTTGATCACATAAGATGCTGAGCAGCCTCTAGTATTACTTACATCATGAATTTATTATTAACTCCAGCTAACAGAACTTTCAATGAATTTCTACACCATATGTTGCAGTATCATAATTTACAGTTTTAATGCTTCCCTTCTTTATTTCACAGTTGCATTTTACTCAAATTATTAGAACACAACAATACTAATATTTCAAACAGCATTTTAAATAAGTTTAAAAGAAACTGAACCTGATGAGAGAAATTCTGCTAACAAAAAGAAGGATCAGATCAACAGCAAATTTAGTAGTTTCACAAAGAAATGTTAAATAGATATTTTCATACTTACATAAATACTTTAAAAAAATGTTTAAAGCATTTTCATTCAGTAACACAATGGCATCTTTTTTGCTAGATTATTAGTAAATGAACACCATATTATATAGTTTTCCAGAAGAAGTGAACAGCCCTGAAGTGCCCTAGAGAGAGAAAAAATGTATATATGTTTTTGAAGCACCTTTTTGATTTCCTACCCACTATGGAATGCAGGTAATAACAAGTCTGAAACTAGTTTAGTAGCACCCAAAGGTTTATATACATTCACAAGTTATATGAACTGCCCTTTTCACAGCACTGATTATTTCCGATTAAATGAAATATCATCCAAAAAAATTAAAGTTTGTGTTTAGTTTCATTTTCTGTCATGAGCATTTTTTTCTGTAATTTCTGTTCTCATCATTTTGAATTGTTCAGTGGGGTCACCTTGGGTTTTGTTTCTAATCTTCTTTTCTTTATTGAAGCCCCCCCAACTATATGTTTCTTATCATTTATTTTGCACATTGATCAGTCTTGTATCTAAATTTTCCACTTATTACTCACAACACATTCTTGCCATGGTATTTCCCAAATTGCTCAACACATTGCATTCCTCGTCTTATTCCATTTTACGTCACACACCAAAAGGTTTATAGATGAAATCCTAACTCCACTGGTTTTTTGCCATTGATTATAAAGGGGCCAGGATTTCATCCATTATGAACACAGAAAGAGAGGCTTGCATTCTTTCTCTTCTGTTCCCTAACAATTTGGCCCATAAAAACTTTTTGTCCCATGATTATCGCTACTCTATATGCTTATATTTTTGCTTTTTGTTATAATTCTGTAGTAACTATTCTCTTCCCTTAAATTCTAATTCATTTTAAAGTTCTCTCTAATAAGATTTCTGTCTGGAAATCAGACTGTTGAATTTTTGTTATTGTTGACTGGTGTCCTACCATCAAAGCTGTTTTATGGTGAAAAAAATCCCTGCACTCTCCAAGATAATTATGTTAGGAGGATCAACTTTTAGATGCATACTCTGTCCTTTCTTTTCCTTTATGTTTATCTGAGTCACCTATCCTGTCATTCTTGTTTAATCTGTGTTCAGTACTCCAGAGAAAGAAAACCACCCAGATGTTGTTTATAGGTGTACACCTGCCACTTAGTGAATTTAATACAATACTATTTGTTTGTATAGTAGTACAAGGAGATTCTTTAGTTATCCAAAATATTTCCTGTTACCAAAGAATTGACTGACAGTACTATCCCCAACAGAAGTGAAATACACAATTATATCAAAAGAATTAGAAGACCATTATCAAGACTGTAAAGACAAGCACAAAAAAGTTAGAAAATATAAGAGTGAAGGTTGCCTATACCACCTTGAATTGGCTTTTCTGTATATGTATTTTATAATATGTTTATATTACAAGATCAAATGAGATTTCTTAGAAGGAATCCTCCCACAGTCTGTGAACAAAATGGACAGCACTGATGTTATGAAAAGATATGCAGTAATTATTTTTTCTTTCAGTATGTAGCTTGTGCTATAACTCTTATCTGAGCACATCATTAATATTTTGTCATACGTGTTCCTAGGGTTCTCACCACTGTGGTACCTGGGGGCTATAGACTGGGGCTGTACGAAATTTCACCAAGTGTTTCATTTCAAAACTATTTTGACGCGTTTCAAGCCCCATGGAGCTCAGCCTGGTGGCAGGAGATGGAGTGCAGCCCCGGTTCTGCTGTCCTGGGGCTGCGGAGCCACTCAGAATGCAGCTCAGCAGCAGAAGGCGGGCAGAGCTGGTGCTGCACTCTGCTTTCCGCCACGGGGCTGAGCTCCATGGGGCTGCAGAGCTGCTCGGAGCTCAGCCTGGGAGTGGGGGGGCAGAGCATGGCCCCGGCTCTGCCCACCTCTCGCCACTGGGCTGAGCTCCATGGGGACAGTTAGCATTTTATATGTTAAAAAGCAAATAAAAATAATTGATTATGTTAACATATTGACACTATGCATGTCATTTGCAGGTTTTAAACTTTTAGATCCATCACATACTTGAAATCATTGAATAAATTACAGCAGTAGTTGGTTGTTATCTTCTTTATGAATTAAAGAGAATGGGATGCTTTGCCAGTGAATTTCACAGATACTTGCTGACAGCAGAGGAAGGAATGATGACACTCGGGAGATCTCAGGCAGTGGAGGGGGATGTTCTTTAACAGGCTCAAACTCAGCTGCCTGTTCCTCCAAATTAACCACTTCTGTGAATCTCTTCCAAACTGTCCCCATGCTATCTCTTTGCCCTAATCCACATCCCTAAAGCTTTCCATCCTAATCACAGTGTCCCTGACTTCCTGGTCTGCCATGCTGCATCCTCTGTTCCAGTTCTAGTCCCCATCCCCCTCCAACCCTGAATCCTAGTCAGCTTGTCCAACAATATCTATTCCACTTCACAGGTCTGATTTGCTTTCTTTTTTCTCTAGTCCCTCAGTTACATTCAGTAATCTCAATGGTTCCTAGTTTCATCTCTCTCCCGGCCTTCTCATCCAATTTCTGAGTCCTATCTTAACTTCTTTCCACAGTCTCCTTGCTCAGCCAGTCCCAGCCTGCCTCACACATCCCCCATCTCTCAATGTCTTGGTCTTCCATTTCCTCACTAGATCCCCTAGTGATTTTGATTCACTAATCCTGACTTCTTACCTAGTCTGTCCCAGTTTCTACCATTGGCTTCTCAGTCAACCTGAATCCCATCACCGGCTTAGCTCAATGGTTCCTAGTTTCCTGTATCTTCCTCACTCAGCTCCTGGTCTCAACTAGTCTCTCTTACTCACTGACAAATTCCAACTCTGTCTCCTTGCCTCAGTCCACTCCTTTGATCCACTACCTCCATGGTTGGCTCTTGTTCCTTCTGCATTAAAATAAGATGAAGGTTCCTCTTGATAGGGACTGGTGAGGGTGGGGGCATGGAGGGAAGCAGTTCCTCAGATCCCAGAAAAAAGTTTTGCCATCAGTTTTGTTCTTCAAACCCTGTAGTGAACCCAGCTTAGGCTGAAGCACCTTTGAATTCCAGTTCTAACCCAGAGTTGGATCATAGCAATACAAATAAGCTCTTCCATAGGTGTAGGTCTGAAACTCAGCAAATCTCTAAAGAACACATAAAAACTGCAATTTTGCAAACATTTAGAACTTGGCATTTCAAAAAAATTTGCCCAAATTTGCCCAAACATTACATTCAATGGAAATAAGGGTCCTATAATGGAATGTGATGGGCAGACTTAATAGCCCTGCTTGTGAGACAGAAATTAGTAGTATCTCAAAGATATGGCATCTGATCTTGTATATGCCTCACAGCTTAACTTTTGGCACACAAGAAATCTATCCTGGAACAGGTTATAATAAAATTCCAGAGATATGAAAAAAGTAGGGACTAGAGCACATCCTACATGAAGTTTATTTCATATCCCACTACATTTTCATTAAGCAAAAATATGATCTATATCATCTTACAACATTGGCGGTATGAGTTATATACACAGCATGCATTTTGAATTGTAGCATATGTACAGAATATTCACAATTTAAACAAAAGAAATTTAACTGAACTTTATAATTTTACCATATCCATTAGCATGGTATAGGAACTTATTCATAACATTTTATATTTATAAAGGTCTTTTAGCATCTGAAGCATCGCAAATCATTTTTATAAACAGTATGTGTGTGCATGCATGTATGCGTGTGTGTGTGTGTGTGTGTGCACGTGTACCTGTATCAGGTCACCTGATGAAGAATATCTTGCATTCGAAAGCATGTCTAACTCTACCCCAACTATGTAATTGGTCCAATAAAAGATATCACCTCGAGAAATCCTTGCCTTTCATATCATTCCTGGACCATCATGGCTACAACATCACTTTTACACTACCATAACATGTATCTACACACACATACATTATAAAAAATATTTGGATTCATGTGTATGTATCTATATATGGTCATATTATATTACACACATAAACGCATACACATATTACACATACAAGTATCTTTCCTTATACTGTACTGCTGCATCTCTAGCACCTTTTTAGGAATCTACACTGGATTCAATGGAGTTTTGCTGTTCACTTTAGACCCAGTTCTACTGTCATTGAACAGTACATTGTAACACTGCACAACTGTTTAGGAGATGAAATAGACAGCTACTGTATCCAGCTGGGATTGTATTGTTAATCTTTATCAAAAAGTGCATGTGAGCTTTTTTTGAATTCCACTTCATCAACCTCTTGGATACTAAAAATCACGGACTAAATATATTGGATTTATGACACATTATAACCTGCCTGACATCCGACTCCCCAGGTATCTCTCCACTATTCATCCCCCTTATCTCTCTTTCTCCACCCCAACCTGTCTCTTACCCATTGACTCCTCAATCTACATTTTCAGTGACTGCCTGTCTTGTATTTGTACCAGCCCAGCCCCTGGCTTCTTTACTTTTTATTCCATCCAGGAAGAGCACACACCAACTGCTGAAACTTCCTTGGCCTGATGAAGGGTTTTTGAACCTGAAAGCTTGCTTAATAATTGTTTTCCAACTATTTAAGTTGGTCTAATAAAAGATATCAGATTCACCCAAAGAACCTTGTTTGCCTACGTCCTTAGACCAACAACCTACACCCCACCTCCCCCGTGAGCTTTTTACATATTCATGGCCATACTGGAGAAAGAGCCTTATGGTACCTTGCACCTAAAAAACATACGAGAGTCCTGAAAGGTTAATTCTTCAGTTTGAGGCCAAATACTGTGCATCTGATTATGGAAAAAAAACATAGCTATTTGAAAATGTATTTGTTGAAAGTAAAATGTATTTCTTTCACAGAGAAATTCAAGTACTCAAGCTCTGTAAGGGAGAAGGGCAGGGGTACTGAAAAAGCTGTGGAGAAGAAAAGCACATAATTAAACCCCCAAGCTTAGACTATTGAGATACAGTACTGCCTCCCCACAGCTGCTGCTTCAGTCAGTGACTGCTATCTCATCTCACAGTCCTATTCTAGAGGAATTTATTTTAGAGGTCAGAAGGTTTCTCAATCTTTCCTAATCTTAGCATTCAGTCAAAGAAGACCCCAATCTGTGTGCCTGTGGTGCAACATAAAGGATAATTGTAATAATGTGCTTAAACAGGCCCTCCAGGCAACAGGAACTGGACTGAGAGTTAATTTTGCATAGAGTTAAACATTAAGAAGTTTTGGATGTTATTTATGTAAAACACAGTTGAAAAACTGTTCTCTGTAGTATTACTATGATCTGGTCCCCAAACTTTCTGAGCACCCCAGCCCTATTGGGTAGGGTCTGAAAGAATCAGGTACTTGGTATTTAAAAAAATATGACTTTGCTCATAATTTACTGTGGTTAGTATTTATCAGTACTGAACCAGTAACTTCCAGTAAGTCTCAACAATGCTAACAGTGACAATCATTACAAAACACTTTTGTATTCCCTGCATCTCTCATCCTCCATGACTACAGTACTCTGTCTCATGATTTTTTTCAGTTCAGAATAATGGCATATTTTTGTTTTAATGGATCTGAAAAAAATGTATGCAAATTACTTATTCTCACAAGAGAAAGTTGGCAGAATCCTGGATTTCAGAGCAGAGTTCAGTTACCAAACAACGTATTTGAAAGCTTGTAACCTGGCTGTAATAATATCCTACAAAGCAGTGCTATTTCATTCTAAATTGCCATATTTACAAGAATTGACTGGATTAGCTCAAAGATGAACGGAATGTCCCTTGGGAATCCCAAACTGGGGATTTTAAATCCACTCATCTGCCCCACAAAAAATCCAAGACAGGCAATTTAAACCCTGATTCTCAAGATACCAGAAGAATAAGTTTTCTTTCTTTAAGTCAGAACAGATCCCTACATTACACAATACTACTTTGTCCTTTGACTTCAATGGGAATGCTTATGGTTTTTAGTAGTATGGGCCAGATTATGAGGCCCCTATGTAAAATGAAAATCACCTTACTACTTCCTTGAGCTGCTCAGTGAAATAAATCAGACAATTTGAGGAGTGAGGTAGACAGTATTTCTAACCCTAAAGTTTCTAATTATATGAGTTAGGCCCCCTAAAATCATGTGATTGTTTTAAGAACCAGGACATGCTTGTGTGAAATAATGTTAGGTTCTTTTTATTTTTCTGCCAAATTATGCACGTTTAGGGCACATTGAGCTCATATTTTTTGCCAGCTTTATTCTGCCACCAAAGGGTTACACTTAAAATTTTTTTGAAACCTATGGTTCCACTAAAAATTCTCATTTTTAGGAACTTGAATAAAAAGCCAAAAATACAGTGAAACTGATGAAAAAAATCTGAGAGGTAGATACAATTTAATATGAGTAAGCAGCACCTGGCTTTTAATAGTGCTTGGTACGACTAACTGAAACCAGAGAACCTGAAACCTCTGCTGAGGGTGTTACATGGTAATTTTGGGTGGCTCTTGGAGCTCTTAGCACTTGGATTACCCACTAATTAACATGTGAAACCAGTTTTAAGCAGTCCTTATGCAGCTCAAAGTTATACCACTCAAGGGCAGAATTACTGCTGATCTGTGTTACCCAGTTTATATTAGGGCCTTGTTACATGTTGTACTTTGAGCCCCACAAATGTTCACTGTCCTAGTTAGAGGGGCTGGGGGTAACTGGGAGAGGCCTGGGGGGCAAAGGGGAAGCCCAGAATGTGGGGCAGAGGTGGATTCTTACCTTTCAGGTCTCCAGGCCCCTTGTGACTACTTCAATCCCAAACTAGTGCTAACAATGATCAACATTTGAGCAGCATACAGTGTAAGGCAGGGGGGTATGCATACCCCCGGGGGTACTTGGAAAGGTGGTAGGGGTTATGCATGGGCCGGTGGGAATAGAGCACTGCCACCTACCACCCTGCGCTGCTGCCTCCCAAGAGCAGGGCCGGTGCAGGAGGGCCAGAGTAGTGGCTCCCCTCTGTAGAGAGAGAGAGGGCTGGATGCAGGGGGCAGAAGGGGCGGATGCTGTAGGGGGAAGCTCACATGTGGTGGCCACCACTGCCATATCGACCACCTCTCGCAGCTGCTGCGTGCAAGTCCTGCCCAGCTCTGCATCCGGCTGCTGCCACCCCACACCCGCTCTCCACTCTATGTCCAGCTGCTGCCACCAGAAGGGGCACACTCCTTAAAAAAGGTTGAAAACCCCTGGTGTAAGGTGTAACAAGGCCATGAGTTTGAACTAATAAGCATGACAATGGAGTGGATCAATCTATATTTGTACCAAGAAATGTGATTGATTTTTGCATTGGTTGAGAACAAGTTCCTGACATTTCCTGAAAATGCTTGTCTCTAGAACCAGCTCATGGAGACATATGGAGAACAAATGCAAAAGAGTGGCTTTCCTGTTATCCTGGCTCTAGCTGGCCCAATCTGGGAGTTATAGCAGTTCGGAGGGTTTTTCTTCTCTGCTAAAAAATTATGCTTTTTACTTTGGAGTACTGTATATGTATTAGCTATCACAAGGCAAGAATACAATGAAGACTTGGCACAACTAAAAAGCTTGGTTTGTTTTTGTATAGTTTCTGTACATTTGTTACTCTAAAGTAAAACCATACTTTAACAGTAGTACAAACAAGTTTCACCTCACCCTACAAACATGGGATTGGGTCAAAAGGCTGCCACTGGCGGTGTTATTAAAAATGGTTTTGTTCTGTAAATGCATACACAGACTATGGTTCCTGGGGAAAGACATTGGAAACTGGTATCCTGGCCCATGTCTACACAGAAATGTTGTCCCTTCTTGTGACCATTTTTCTTAGGGATGTGATTTAAAAAAAAAAAAGTGACAACCCCCAACCGAGGCTGCATTTTTATTGATGCAAGGCCTTATTCTGAGGATAAATGCATTAAGAACTGTGATTTATGGCACATTATAACCTGCCTGACATCTGATATCTCCAGGTAACCTCTAAATTTTACCAGCTCCAGTATATCTCTAGGTCAACATTCCCGGTTTTCCCCCTCCACATCTACCTGCCTCAGACCTATTGTCTCCCATCCCCTCTGATCTTCCCTGCTACACATTTGCATTTTCACAGACCTGCATTTGGCATGTAGACTTCCAAACCCCCCAGGAGAATGGAAACACTCCAGCAGCCTCTCCCTATGCCTGAAGAAGGGTGTTTGTGCCCAACAGCTTGCAAAGAACAGTTTTTTCCAACTATTTAGTTGGTCTAATAGAAGATATCACATTTATCCAAAGAATCATGTCTTCCTTAACAGCTGTTGAATCAGTGTGCTAGAGGCGATATCTTTTATTAGACCAACTGGACAGTTGCAATTTTTTTTGTTCAGTCAGTCTAATAAAAGATATTGCCTCTGCTGACTGCTTGTAATTTTAGAGCAACACAACTACAAACATTATCCCTTAAGGACTGTGAGGCACTTACACTATGGTAATATGGGTCATGTACATAGGATAGATCTTGTGGCATGGCCTGTTTTTTTGCAATAGGCTGTAGCCCTTACACTGCTGATGGATTATAGTCTTTTAACTGCACAGTCTAGTTGTAATGAACCAATGTTGTGTAGGCAGGTCCTTGGGATTCCCATTTTGGTGTTTTTACTTTGGAATAGTTTCTGTGCATCTATTACTTTAAAGTCAAATTGTATTTACAGGGTGCATCTATACATTCATTAGTGTGCCTTAGCATTTAGTTTAGTATTCGCTTAAAAAAATAATAACTAAATGCACAGTACCTAGAGTTATTGTGCAGTAGTGCCGTATCATGGTTTTTTAGTGACATTTACAGCGAATTAGCCTAATAAAACTGCACAGCCAGCTATTAGCACGGTTTGTGTAGATTTCATAGACATTAGGGCTGGAAGGGACCTTGTAAGGCCATTGGATCCAACCCTCTACCTCAGGGGCAGGAAGTCAAAGGATCCCAGGAAGATAAGCATCCAAATGCTTCTTGAAGGTGTCCAGAGTAGGTGCTTGCACCACCTTTGGCGGCAGTCTGTTCCAGGCCTTGGAGGCTCGGACAGTAAAGCAGTTCTTCCTTATGTCCAGCTTGAAACAATCTTGGAGGACTTTGTGACCATTGGACCTTGTCATCCCCTGGGGTACTCTGGTGAACAGCCGTTCCCCCAGATCCTGATGCACACCCCGATGTACTTATAGGCTGCCACTAACTCACCCCGAGCCTGCGCATTTCCAGGCTGAAGAGTCCCATAGTTTGCACCCTCTCTTCATAAGGCCTGTTCTGCCCTCTGATCATGCGCGTGGCTCTCCTCTGGACTCTCTCAAGCTTCTCCACATCCCTTTTAAATTGTGGAGCCCAGAACTGGATGCAGTACTCCAGCTGCAGCTTCACCAAGGCAAAAGTCCAGTCTGTACTCCAGCCACAGTCTCACCATAGATAGCAAAAGTCCAGGGTTTGGGGGGCAGCACTAATTCCACGGCACGCGCAGAGGAGGCCGACGCCAAGCGTGCCTGCGTCGCCCCACGCAGAGCACAAAGAGAGTTGTGGTTCCCGTGCACTCAGCCCCCCCCAATAATATCTTCTCCCTCCATCTCAGACTGTGAGGAGGCTCATGAGCAGTAAGTGTCTGGTGTAGACGAGACACTTTTACCTCACCCTAGAAACCCGGGATGAGGTCGAAAGGCTAGCACTCGCTCAGGAGTGGGTGGCTGATTCCTAGTGGGGACTTC
>NW_017728886.1:209208118-209222893 GCF_001723895.1 Crocodylus porosus | reverse complement strand
GCCAGGCCCGCCCCCCTGGCGGAGGCGGCGCGGGGCGAGGACACGGAGCGCGCACAAACTTTCCCCGGCGCGGTGGCTCGGTGCGTGGCCGTGCCCTGCCATGGCCTCCTGCGACCTGTCCCTTCTGTGCACCTCTGGCCTAGCCATCGCCACGGCGCTGCTGCTCTGGGCCGCCATCGGCAGGAGAAGGTAAAGGGCGGCGGGGAGAGGGCGCTCGCTCAGCCCGGGGCTGCGCTGTCCCGGCGGCGGGGAGAGCTGCTTCCCCGCGCGATCCGGGGGAGTGGCGGGGGCTGGGATTCCCGCCCCCCCGCACCTTCCGCATCCCCTTCCCCGCCGAGATACTTTTAGAAACTCTTGCTGCGAGACAGGAGCCGATCGCGAAGCAGCTGCTGCCATTTCCATGGGGCTCCCCCCTTTCAGAGCTGGGAGCCGTGTCGGTCTAAAGCCATCTGCCTTTCTAAGATGGGGGTTTTGCAGTGCAAACCCTGATCCCTTCTGCAGATCCCGTGCCCCCTGTCGCCTTTTATTTTTTTTTACCGCGGATGCAGCGCCCCATGTTGCTCGCGGGGGCTTTGTTGGTGCCCGTGGCTGCGCGGCTCGTGCCTTTCCTCACACGGCTCCGTGGCACGTCCCCAGTCCCCGTCCTGACCCCAGCACATGCCCTCAGGTCACATGGCCAGGTGTCACCCCGCCGGCCCCAAGTGAGAGACCTGCCACAGCTCGTGTTGCAGAGCGATCCCTCGCCGGGGGGGGATGGGGATGCACTTCTGGCTGGTCGGGGCCCCGGAGAGCCGCCTAACCACGAAAGCACGGCCCCTGCAAGAGGCGAGGGTTTGGATCCTGCGTGGCTGGGGTAGGCTCCGACAAGCTGCCAAATGCCTTGCCTGTACCTGCACGTCGGAAAAATGTGGCACACGCCCAAGCGTTGGGAAAAGGCTCATCCAGCATCAGCTCCGTGAATCTTTGCAATCCCCAGCCCTCACCAAAGAGAAGGGCATCCAAGAAACAGGTCAGGTGCTCTGCATGCGTGTTTGGTAACTCCAATGGGATGCTTCTTATCACACCTCGCTAGAGAAGCCGCATTCATCTACATGCCAGAGACAGCAGGAAATAAAGGTGACAAAAATGTAGTTACCTTTAGTTAGCACCTTGAGCGGGAGCTTTGCAAGTTGCACCTACCTAGCTGAGTTATAATATTGAGCCTTCCCTGTTCTTTGCCCTGGTGTGTAATGTATAATCAGAGAGGCTAAGAGGTCCTATGGCCTTTTCAGTTTGTCCTGTAGAACTGTAAATACATTATCATCTTTTTGAGTGAGTCACGGTGCACCAACGAAGATAATAATAACATGACCAATGAAATAGCATTTGCCTCACATTTTTTCTTTCCCTCTCCACTCTTGTAGTTTTTCTTGATTTTTACAGGTACCTGGTACATGTATGAGTTGGGCATGTGTTATAGGTGGAGGGTGGGGGGTGGGAATTCTTCTTTTGAGAGGAAATAAAGAAACAAAATAATATCCTCAGTATTTCTGTTGAGTTTTGCTTTTATATTAATATATAAAACCAATGTAAATATATAAATGACCTGACCTCTTATATTCATTTTTGGAAACTGTTAACAAGTGGTAGCAGCTTTCAAATAGTAATGCTGGAAATTGTCCTCTAGTGAATAAGTTCAGCACAGTATTGCTACAGACTTAAAGGGGGTGCTTGACCCCCAAACATTTGAGAACCATTGGTTTAAAGCAGTGGTGTTCAGTCCTTTTGGCCGGTGGGACAGATGGACAGCGCCCAATCCCTTCATGGGCCGGATCTAGCAAGGCCCCATCTGGCCATGCAGAGTGGGGAGGGGGCAGCCTGGTGCCAGTCCAGCCACATGGTGAAAGGGAGCTTGGACTAGTCCCAGCCTGGCCGTGTGAGGAGGGAGGGGTTGTGGCATGGCCCAGCCCAGGCCTTGCTGGGTGGAGGGCAGGGGGGACATGACCTAACCCCACAGGGGGGAAGGCGTTATTGGCCTGGCTCCAATTTGGCTTTACAGCGGGAAGGCTGTGGCCTGGCTTTGGCCGGCCCCGTAGGACCTGGAATTTTGGCACTGGGGAGAGGTGGCATTACTGCCACTGCAGCCCGCTGCCAAATTTTGCAACCTGTGGGGATAACCACAGGCCAGATTCTAAGCACGGGTCACATTTGGCCTGCGGGCTGGAGATGGAGCATCCCTGGTTTAGAGGACCTGTTCCTTCTCTTAATAAAGAGACTGAGATTACTCCAACCTGGTTAAGTGGTCTTAACCAAGTAATCCCTCCTGCACACACGTCTCTGGGCACAGTTCCACAGGGCAGCATCCTCAGGCTCCTCGGACTCATTTGGGAGGCAGTGGGCACTGGCTGGTGTGCTCCGTTTGGAATCACACTCGCATCCCAGTTTTCTCTTTCTTCCTGTTATGGGAGGCTTATAGAGGCTCACTGTACCTGGGAAAACAAATTGACAGGAAGACAATAACGGGGAGAGTATATATACAGGGTTTAACTAAACGAATCTGTCCCTAGCACCTCTTCCCTTACAGCTTCCAGCATTTAGAGGCCTAGGAAGTCCTCTTTATACATCATTTAGAGATTACATAATCATTAACAGGTTTAATAGCACCTGATAAACCTATCTGGCCTATTCTCTTTTGAAACTGCTTAAATTGTGTCAGCCTTTACAATGTCTTATAGCAATATATTCCATATGTGTGAAAGAACTAACTGCCTTCAGTTTTAAAAAAAATCTGATTCCTAATAATTTATTTGGACCTATCCTACGAGGCCCTGGAAGTAGGACTCCCTACCTTCCTCAGCAGACAAAACTGCTCTCAGGTTAACAGAATTACTGTGAATTGAACTCGTTGATATTTAGACCAGCATCTAGAACACCAATATGAGTCACTGGAAAAAGCAAATAAAAAAAAATCGTCTTGCTAAATTACTGCAGTTCCCTCAATAGTGTGTCAATACAAGTGTAATATCTTGCTGCATCAAAGTAAGTTTTTAAGTTTGACTTTTTCTCAAAGAGTTATGTGAGAAAATTGTGCTTGAACCTGTGAAAAAGGAGAGATGTGAGGCAGAGATGCCCAGCCATTTAGCACTGAATCAGAACTGGACACTGCTGGGACAAAGAACAAACCGTACAAAACCCCCATCTGTGGAGGCTCATATTTGTCTTTGACAAAAAGCTGAACAAGTCCATATTTTTTACAGCTTGTCTACATTAGAATATGTTGCTGCTTTAATTATGTTGGTGGTATAGAAATAGAGAACCCCCTCTAATATGGACTCAGTTGTAACAGTATGTAAGTGCTTTTTATCTAGTCTGCTTTATCCTGCTTCAGGAATTGCAATGGGTTATGCTGATACACGGCACCTTATCTGTATTTGTACTTGTTGGCAAAAAAAATTGCCTGTCTAAACAACGCATGCTGGTAAACCATTGCAGTGTAAGCCAGCCCTTTGATAAGGTTATCATGTCAGTAAAGTTTTACTGAATTGCTGAAGAAATGGAGCCAATGAGTTGAATATTCTGTGAAGTCTGTAATTGGCACAATCTCTGCAGTTACAGAGCATGGACTGGAATTTATATGTTTGGACGATGTCGGAAGCTTTCTCCAATAACTACGGTTCTTGGGAGTAGGTATTGCACCTTTATTTGAAGCTGCTGTATTGTTCAAAGTGGGCTGTGGAAAAAATCTTAGGAGGGAGCAATGGCCATGTTTTAATGAGATGCTTAAGGGTATACCTAAATTAAGTCCCATCATCATCACTGGGGCCTACAGGTGAGTTTCTATGTTTTGCTGATCCAGGACAGCTTCCTGAACCAGGATGGCTCAGTATTTGGAGGGGCCTGTTTCAAAACAGTAGTGGGTAAGACTGAAATGTTACTGAATTTAATTATTTTGCTGCTTGTTCATTTCTGTACTACTACTGGTGTTAGTCAGCCATAACAAGATTTCAGGATTAAGTAAATACACTTCATTATTAAATTATTTAAATATATTATTTGGCAACTGCATAAAAAGGAAAAGGGGGTTTCCCTTTTTATAAATATTTATCTTTTGAATGCCAGTGGCAATAATAATATAAAGAACTTTTTTTTTCATTCTTTGCCAAGGTTTAACGTCACGGTGCAGAAATAGAACCAGAACAAAAGTTTTCTTAATCAGGGGAAATATTTTAAGTTAAACTTCATTGTCAGATAGGGTTGCCTGCCTCCTGCATGCTACAGAAAATCTATCTCTTGGTAGGTAGGAGGAAAGGTTAATTTAAAGGGTTTGTTGGGGAAATTTTCTTGGCTCCAGAAAGAGCTCCTCCCTTCCTCAAAAGTTTTTCTAATAATAACAAAACCTGGTAGCACTTGCTAATGTATGTTTCTTTAGTGTATATTTTTAAGATAATTCCAATCTTTCTTCCCATTATTGAATTGGTGGTGTTGTTATTTCTAATTCTTTTTCAAACAGGTTTTCTTGACTGCAGACTGTTTGTCTAAGCTAAGAGGTTAGTACAGGGATGGGCAATTATTTCAGGTGGAGGGCCACTTACTGAGTTTTGGCAAGCCATCGAGGGCCTCATGACAGGCAGCCAGGGGCAGATAAATATAAATTTTCTTAATTTTGGAGGGGCCCCATGGGCCGGATAGAATGGCCCGGTGGGCTACATCTGGCCCCTGGGTCTCCCTTTGCCCACCCCTGGGTTAGTAGCACACAGAGCCACATGTTTGTTTTACTCACAGCAGTTGTGTTACTGAAGTCTCAGTAGTATCTCTAAGATCAACAGTATTTGACCTTTAATGTAAACCTTAATCTTTCAGAGAAGTAGCCTTTCTTATATTAGGGCCTGACTTGAGGATATTTAGTACTGAGTATTGTGCTTGCTACCAAAGCTTCTTGAAAAAATTATGAATAAGAACATTAGTTGCATGATTTTCCTGAAAACTTAGTTTAAGGATATCAGTGGGTTCGTCTACATGAGATGTTGTACTGCAGAGTAGTATATTTTACTGTGCAATAAGCATGCGCATCTACACGTGCACATGCTTACTGCACAGTAAACTTCACTAATTGTGAGTAAGTTTACTACGTGCAAATGCAAGTAGCAAATTTACTTGTGATTAGTTACTGTGCAGTAGTGCTCGCATAGATGCCTGGCCAGGAGAAAATCTGTTACCTGCCAGCTGGCTATCAGGGGTGGAAGACTGCTCCCTGCCCCCAGGAGCTGCCTGCTGCTGGGGTGGGCTCTGCCACCAGAGGCTGGGCAGTGACTATGTCTCTCTGCCCCAGCAGCAGGGATCTCCAAACTCCCCGCTCCAAGATCATGACTGGGGAATGGGGGCTGAGAGATCCTTATCTCCCAGCCCCTGCTTCACTGTCGCAATTGGGGAGCAGAGGGGGCAGCGGGGTGGGCTGAGAGATCCTTATCTCCCATTGCCAGATCTGATGTCATGGGCTAGTGCTGGAAGATCCTCATCCCACAGAGTGGGGGTTGGGAACTGTCCCAGTCAGGGGCAGGTCCTAGCCCTGCACTTTGATCAGGCAATTGAGATGCAATACTTGGAAAGCGCTGCAGGGGTGGGTTGGCTCTTAGTCCCTGCCCTATCCACTGGTAGGGCAGGTAGCAGCAAGTCACCAGCTGAGTGAGGATTCCCTGCCCAGCCTAACTGCCCCACCGGTGGATTGGGGTAGGGGGCTGGGACCTGCCTCTCCCCTGCAGCTTTTTCTAAGTCCCATGTCCCGATTGGGGAGCTGGGGCCGGGAGCTACCAGCTGCCAGGGCAGGGAAACATTGTCCCCACCCTGCCAGCAGGCAGTCTCCTGGGGGCAAGGAGCAATGTCCTAGCCCTGGCCAGTAGACAGCTTGGTAGTGGCACAGGCCTATTGCAGGGCCCCGGGAACAGGAGTAGTTTGCTGCTATTAGCAGCAAATCTGGTCCCACTTTCTTGTAACATGTAGACACCTGCCCAGGAGCATTTACTCACAAGTAGTTTACTCACAAGTAGACTGTTCCCAGATCTACCGCATGTGTAGACATACCCAGTTCTTTTAATTCTCATTCTTAGGTTTCACAGTTAAAATTCTGTAAAATGAATGGGGCAATGCTACATCTCACTTGCATGAATTTAACACTGTAACAACATAGAAATTGAAATACCGAGCCAGATCCATCCAATTTACTATCCTATCTTGGACAGTGATCGGTATCAAATGGACAGTGATCGATATCAAATGCATCAGAGAAAGGGGCAAGAATCCCAAAGAAGGCAAGTATTGAATACATTTACCATAAAGAATGCTTTTTTCTTATTTGCCCACTTAGAGTTTGGCTACAGCCTGACGTATGTTTGTGTTCAGTTTTCTATCCTTTCATTCTTTTAGGTTCCCTCCAAACAAAAACAAACAAACAGAAAAATCCCACTGAATTTTATCTAAAATTCTTCTCTAATAGATCACTTTTTTGAACCCAGAAAGATTATTTCCGAAAAATAAGACAACTTTGTTTTTGCCTCCAGAACTTCTTATCTTTCTTTGTGACAAGCTGTGAGCCTGCTAACAGCTCTCTTACCAAGTGAATTGTAGTTCACGAGATGTCATCAGCTTGTCTTTTTTACCACTTCTGCTAATTTAGGCAATATGTTAAGGTAGGCTTCTGTTTGAGGGAACATCAGGAAGGACAGATTAGAAGGATATTGGAGAATGTAACCTCTTGTTTTCTTACCTGCTTCTTTGTCCTGGCAATTTGTTTTGTTCTATGCTATTGAAGAAGTACAAATGCAGGTATTTTAATACCCTATGTTTATTTATTTTCATCTTCTACTTATATTGTCTGACTTGTCTTTACCCTGCAATTTAATAGAACTAAGGTGGCTAACACTCTTTTATAAGCGTGGAAGAAGTAACACTTTTTAATTTGTAAAATAGCCCAGAAGGATTTTGTTACTTCTGTTTTTAAATATTGCACTTACATTTCATAACCAGTTGGATTCTTTAATATGATAAGTTGCAGTTAACATTTATTTCTTTGCATTGTTTCTGTTAGTGCTGAGCAGGAGTTGAGTGAAACCAAGTTTGCAAATCTCTCGTCTTTTCAAGAGGTACAGTACTCAGTTTACTGGGTTTCTGGATCTCAAACCTCTAGAGGGGAAAAAAAGGCTCTGGAACCATTCTGTTGTGGGTGTTGCATAATTGCTGACCTGAAAGGCAATGGCATTTCTTAGCCAGCTGAAATGAAAAGTTGAAATCATGTAAATCTAAGCTTCTGGCCCTCAGGGTAACATTATAAGAGCATCATAAGAGCAACTGTGTATATATAATATTATAAGAGCAACTGTGTATATATGCTAGCGAGTAACAAATGTCTCCAGAGTCTATGATCTATATAATATTCTTTGCTTAAGGTACACTGCCACCTAGCAACAGTTTGTTTTCCCTCCCACTTCTATTGACCTACTTTGTAGGCGATGATCTCCATTACTTTGAATTTGCTCTGTTCTTTGTGAATGCCCAGAAGTCCTTGATATGTGCCAACCCAGTAAATGTACAAAAAATGCCAGGAAAAAGAATCCCAAAGCTATTTTCAGCAAAAATAAGAAACAAGAAAGTTCTGTTTATTTATTTCACTTGAGAAACTTTATTCCATAGAATTTCCTTCTCTGTTTTTCTAACATTGCTGCAGAAAAACTCTTACCATCTTTCTCTTTAAGTAATGCTACTGGAACTTGGCTTCTCTTTCTTCTTTTAACAAGTAACTTCTGGAAATAAAATAATTTAACTAATGGACAGTAATTTAATTTATTATTTGAATACTGATTTAATTTACTTTTAACTGTGGAGCAGTAACTTGTGAATATGTACAGGCTGATAAAATGTACAGAATGTATTAAAAAAACTAACTGTACCTTACTCAAAGTGTTGGTAGTTGTCCAGCTATGAGCCAGAAAAAATAGATCCTATGCAGAGTATTCACAGAACAAATTAGTTTTAGTCAATATTTTTGAAGTAAAGTTACTAGATAACTTTTAATTAGGAAGTTATGTGAAATCTAAGGTGACACAGAAAAAGAGACAAAGGCCATGTCCAGATGAGTGCGGCTGTGTGGTATATGGCGTCGCAGACATTGGCATCACATACTTCACATTCAGTTGTTTTCCAGGGGTCAAAAAAACCTACGGAAATAAAAGGCAGAGCAGCACACATGGAGGTAGCCATGCACCACTCAGAAGTGGAGCTGGGCTGCCCAGAGCCAGCCGCGCTTCAAGCAGCAGGATCACCACTGTTGTAGCCCGAGGAGGCTCTCTGGACCCCAGGTAAGGCTGTTATGCCCAGCCCAGTGATGGCCCAGCCTCCCCGGCTCCACTCAGGGTAACTTGCTACGCACCAGGGTTCCTTGGGGATAACTTGCAGCAGCATAAGGTGCACTGCTGCTAGTTGTCCCTGGGGAACCAAATGGCCACACTTGTGTGGATGTGGCTAAGGTGGTGCATCTTAAGTCTAGTGCCCCTTGAGAGATACAAAGGGAAGTTCACCTTCACTTCTGCAGGCATAATGATGGGAAAATGGTCACTTTCCTTGTTTAAGGCAAAAAAATGTAACTGGGGTATTCAAACTGTGAAGTGTCAGGGCTTACCTTTTCCTGTCATCCACCCAGGATGATCAAAGATGAATGATCTTGTGATTAGTTAAAACACTAGACTGGGATGTGGAGGAAATGGATTCTGCAGCTGATTGTGTCACCAGTAGTCTGTATTTTCTTGGAAAAGTTCCTCAGTCTCTTTCTGCCTCAGTTCCCTATATTAAAAAGGGAATAAGAGTGCTTCCCTACTTGGTGATCTGGTGACTAATGTAGCTGAATGCCATAGGTGCTATAAGAAGAAAAATGCTTCCACATGGCTGCAATAATCCCTTATGTGGATCCTTGTCTTGGAATGGGAGGACAAACTGTTTTGTGTAGCAGCAGATTCCCTGACCTGCTCATGGCCCATATCCTCTATATTGTGGCTCAAGGAGTTAATAATAAATATGTTTTCGCCGAAAAGCTCACCTCTTACCAATTATGGAAACAAATTGAACTAAGTTATCTGATGTAAAGGATGTATTTTATGTAGGCTATGTAAGTTGCACTATACCTTTTCCTCCAGTGTTTGTGCACTTGTGGGCGCGTGCCCCTACACATGGCCCTATGGCGCTGTTGTTACTGCAATGTCATTTAGTACTTCCCTTTGGAAGTATTAAAAGATGGTGCGGTAACAGCCCATACTGTACTGTGCCAGCAGTGCATGGTTATTTTTGGCTGCTATATTGCTACAGCAATGCCCTATCCTGAGGGAATGCGTTGCTATGGTGACCTAGTTGTGGCATCATGGTTTGTGACTGCCGATGCTATAGCGCTATAGAGCATCGCTACACCACTGTAACATCTTGTGTAGATGCGCTTTATGGGTGTTACAGTCTGCCCTCTTACTCAAATCCAGTTTGTTTCCATCATGCACATGGTTGCATTAAGAAGATGAGCAGGGTTTTTTCTTTTCTGTAAAGATCACAAAACTGCTCAAAGTTCTAGGTGTACGCATAGATTTTTTTTTGAGCATGAGATAGATTTTGAATTCCAATTTAAATCTTCACAGATACTTTCCATTTATCATTGCTTGATAGCATTACTGAATGCACATACTTTTTCAGCTAATATTCATTTGCATTACTTCCAAAATAAGTTTGGCCAATTGAAAGTTTCACAACGAAAGTTTTCTCTTTAAAACCACATGGAGCTTGGCCACATGTATTCAGCTCTTTTCTCTACAAACTGTTTTTTTAATGGTGCCAAATTCTTCTGTTTCTTCTGCTTTGTTTGGCATATGTCAGGGGGGAAAAAAATAAAATCTTGGCTCCTTTATAGAACAGATCTTGTTTCTTCTTAACTGCTTGTACTTTCTCTCTTTTCATAATTCAAATCAGGGAGAAAATTGGTTATGCTTCCAATACTACAGATTGTTACAGTTTTCTGAGCAATATTTTAATGTCCTGAAGAAGACAAGCAGCTAAATGTGTAATCCCATGAAGGGCACTGGGGGAGGTGGTTGTAATCTCTGGTGGCATGACTATTTTTTTTTACTGACACATGTTTCTGGCTCAGGCCCTGGGAAGGGGACAAACTTTTGCACTTTTGCACTCCAGCTTTTGTTTTCTCTCTCCCCTACCCCCAGCCTGATCCATTGCCCACTGAATATAATTAGACTGATGCCATTGACTTCAGTGAGTATTGGGCCAGGTCCTGATAAAAGGGACAAGTCCAGCCCTCTGCTGGCAGCTGTAGGAGTAAATGTTGGCTGGTATGAGTCTTGCTGCAAATACAATGAAGACCCTGACTACAACTTCGCAGGGACAGGACTCTTGGGAGTAGCTGGACCAGGGAGCAGATGCTCTACATGTGCTCCTTTGGGGGCCTGTCAGAGGTTCAAATAAATATTTGTCAGAAGCTAATTGTTCTTCTTGAAGTACAGACTTCCACAGAAAATCTGCACTCCCCCTTAATGATCTAGACAGCAGTCGACTGACTTCTAAAAGAAGAGGAAGGCTCTAGGCAGCACTATGGAGCAACTGCATTTCTAAGTCTCATTTCCTGTGGCTCCCCAACATGCAGTTTGAAAGCTACTTTTCCTGCCTCCTCCCCCTCAACAGATTTCTCCTCCTTCAAGGAGTTGTCATCAAACATTTGGTAAGTGAGACATGCAGGCAGTTGCCTGCTGCATAGGGTGTTAGTGCAGAATACAGCAAAAAAGCTGAAGTCATTTAAAAAAAAAGAGTGCGTAATTTTGATAGAGGTCTTTTTTTTAAGAAAAAAGGGTAATTTAATATAGCCTATACAACTCCAGCTTTACATATTTATTAAGTTTAGCAGCAAGTTGAAACCTAAAAAATTGACCTAAAACAGCTTTTTAGATAAATTTAGCTTGGTTTTGGCAAATTAATTTATATTTTTAAGCAAACCTAAAATTGCTTCTGACAATTGCAATGTTGTTTCAATTTTATTACTTTTTCAATATTTTTCTTGATAAAATCTGCAACTGGTGATCATAATTTTGTAAATCTCCATTTTTTTATCAGCAGAAATTACGTATATTTTGTTAATGGTTTGAAATAGTGAGACATTTAAAAGTATTACAAATCATTCCATTTAGTTCAACATTATAAACTACGAAAAAAATTAAAAGCTATTTATTTGCTCACATCTGTTTCTGTTTAAAATTAAGGCTCCTCCCTGCCCCCCCAAAATGAGAAGCCATTTAAATTGAGTTACCCTCTGTATAGATAAGAGGGCCAATGACTTGTTAGAGGTGCCAAACAGTCATAATTACCTGGGGTAAGGTCTTAAGGAAGACCTGGATTGTTGAGACAGCTTTATTTCTTTGGTTTGGCTTGAGACGAATGGTACTTCATAGATTCATAGATGTTAGGGTCAGAAGGGACCTCAACAGATAATTGAATCTGACCCCCCTGACTAGGCAGGAAAGAGTGTTGGTGACCCCAGCCAGATGCCTATCCATCCTTCTCTTAAAGACCCCCAAGGTAGGGGAGAGCACCACCTCCCTTGGAAGCCCATTCCAAATTTTGACCACCCTTACCATGAAGAGGTTTTTCCTGATATCTAGCCTAAATCTGTTCTCTGTCAGTTTGTGACCACTGTTCCTTGTTACCCCAAGAGATGTCCTGGTGAACAGAGCATCTCCGATCCCTTGCTGCATCCCCCTAACACATTTATAGGTGGCCACAAGATCACTTCTCAGCCTTCTCCTGCAGAGGCTGAAGAGGTCCAGGTCCCACAGTCTCTCTTCATAGAGCTTGCCCTAACCATACAAGTAGCTCCCCGCTCTGGACACTCTTAAGTCTATCAACATCGTTCTTGAAGTACAGTGCCCAAAACTGGATGCAGTACTCCAACTGTGGTCTGACCAATGCCGCATAGTGGGGATTTATTTGTCATACATTTGCTGATGCATGATAAAGTGTGGTTAGCTTTGCTGATGTTTTTGTCACACTGACAACTCATTTTCATCTTGGAGTCCACTATGACTCCGAGATCCCTCTCTGCTTCTGTGCTGTTGAGAGGGTCACTTCCCAGCCAATGGGTGTGCTGGATATTTTTGCACCGTAGGTGCAGGACTTTGCACTAGTCCTTGTTTTACTGCATCCTACTGCCCACTTTTCCAATCTGTCCAGGTCTGCCTGCAATTGTTCCTTACCCCCTGGAGTGTGCACTTTACCCCCCAGTTTAGTATCATCCACAAACTTGGACAGAGTACACTTCACACCCACATCCAAGTCACTGATGAAGATGTTGAAGAGTACAGGTCCAAGGACCGAACCCTGCAGGATCCCACTACCCACATCCTTCCAGGTTGATACTGACCCATCTACTACCACTCTCTGCGTGTGACCACTAAGCCAATTTGCCACACACCAGACCATGTAAACATCTATGTCACAGTCTCTTATTTATGAAAATAGGATGAGATACTGTATCAAAGGCCTTGCTAAAGTCCAAGAAAATGACATCCACCTCTACTCCTGCACCTAAGCATTTTGTGACCCTGTCATAAAACAAAACCATATTGGTCAGGCATGAACTACCTGCTTCAAATAAATGCTGGTTTCCCTACTGCATATTTTACCTGCTGAACTCCCACAAATATGATCCTTCATAATCTTTTCAAAGACCTTTCCAAGGATGGAGGTGGGACTGACTGGCCTATAATTACTCAGATCCTCCTTCCTCCCCTTCTTGAGTCTCAGCTCTGTAGTTGCTTTGGCCTTTCTAACTGCCTCCCTGAAAGTGCAGACCAAGTAGTTATACTCCTCCTTGGTAGCTTCCCCCTGCTTCCACTGCCTACGTGCCTTCTTTTTTTGCCCTTAGGCTCCCCTGGATTCCCCTGTTTAGCTAAGGAAGTTTTTTGGCTTCTTTCCCCCTTTTCCCTCATATTGGGATAGTCTCCCTCCGTGCCCGAAGGATTGCTTCCTTTAGGAAAAACCACTATTCCTGGACTCCCATCTCACCAATACCCTTCTGCAGTGTGTTATTGACTAGACTCCTAAGCACACTGAAGTTAGCCTTCCTAAAGTCAAGCACTTCCACCCTACTAGTTATCTTACCTACCCAATGATATATGGTGAATTCAGGTGTTTGGTGGTCACTGTCCCCACGGTGACCACAAATCTGCAGCTCCCCTACCAGGTCATCCCCCATAGCCAACACCAATTCCCAGTCCAGTAAGGCATTACTTGAGCAACAGAAGATGAGTTTTGGTTCTGTAACCTGTCCTTAATAAGTATTTCACCTAGGGACAGCAACTGTAATTTCTATAAGGGGGTTCTGCCAACTAGTGTTACGGTGCAGATGTGGCAAATTAAACATTCCAGCTGTCTTGCTCTGTGCCATCTCTGCTCACTACTTTTTAGTAGTGAAAGTTGAAACTACTTTAGATGAAACCCATAATATGTGCTCCCCCCACCAGCACATATTACGGGTTTCATCAGCTTCCTGGTGCTAGCCTTGTCCATTTGCAGGGGGTTTAGTCCTAGCTGTAGAAGTATGGCTAAGTGAAAAAGCTTGTTTCTGAACGGCCATCGCATGGACCTTTACAGGTGACAACTAGCTTGGTCAGCAAAGTAAAGGAAGCCATCAACATGTCTAAGTTAACCAGTAATGAGATGCAATTAAAGAAAGCACAGGGCCTGAAAGGAGATATTATAAGGGAAGACCATACATTAAATAATACAAATGTTCTTTATCATAAGTTTATCTTATAATATTAGTAGTAATGATTGATGCGATTGATGTAACAGAATGTATTAGATTCCATTTTGCTATAATACATTTTTGTTAAGATGCCTAGATAATTTGCAAAGCAAAATAGCCTTGTCAAAGAAGACCATAAACTAAGGTAAAGCAGAAACAGGCCAGTTTCTCCCAACTAATTGACACCTTCCATGTTCACAAGAGATCTGGTTCAGTCAGTTTTACAAGTTTCCGTGAAACAAGGACATTTAAATAACCAATCAGAGATCATTTATTAGACTATTAGAACCAACCATCTATAAATGTGGAGAGGGGGAAGGAAATTTAGAGAACTCAGCAAATTCAAGAAGGCCTGCTGCCAATCTGCATGCCACCCTCCTCTCACCTCTTTTGAGTATCTCCGTCTGCTATAGGTGAGAAACTGTAGTGTGCTGTCACAGGTAATCAGATGGACTTTGTTTTGGGGTTTTGAAGTGATGATGATGATTGTTGTCCTTCTTGGGTGAAGATGACCACATCCAGCAAGGCGGGGTGGGAGGAGAAGAGAGAAAAGGGGAAAAGAAAAAAGGGGAGGGAGAAAAGAGAAAGGAGAGAAAAAGGAGATGAAAAGAGAAAAGAAAGATAAAGGAGGGGGGTGGGGGCTAGGTCGCATGGGTATGTAGATGGTTTATAAGCCTGATGATTGCCTTGAACAGTTTGCTGAAACAGGGGCAAGAGAACAATGAGGACTGGATATGGAAGGTTTTCATTTTTCTGGCCACACATTTCTTCATTGCTTCTGCCATGAGTTGCTGTTCAAAGGCCAGTGCCCCGTTCTAGATTGATGACCTCCAGGAGGACGGACGGTCATGAGTGATCATAGAGGGTGATCCTCCCCCTCTATGCGGCACTGGTCAGGCTGCAGCTGGAGTACTGCGTCCAGTTCTGTGTGCTGCACTTCAGGAGGGATGTGGACAACATGGAGA
>NW_017728886.1:209205163-209207933 GCF_001723895.1 Crocodylus porosus | reverse complement strand
CTACTTCACAGTCAGGGCGGCTAGGATCTGGAACCAACTTCCAAGAGAAGTGGTGCTGGCTCCTACCCTGGGGGTCTTTAAGAGCAGGTTAGCTGTATACCTTGCTGAGGTTTTTTGACCCCAGTACTCCTTTCTGCCATGGTAGGGGGTCGGACTAGATGATCTGCTCAGGTCCCTTCCGACCCTGAAAACTATGACACTATGAAACTATAATTTGCTCCAATGACTCCAGGTTAAAGCCAAAACTCTGTCAGGACACCTTGTACTGCTTTTTTGGTGTGCTGTGAAAGGATACTCTATTTGACAGTTTGCCATACAAGATTTTCTTTGGCATGCAACTTGGACATTCTTGAAATGTGGCCAGCCCATCTCAGCTGTGTCAGTTTCAGTAGGGTATGAATACTGAGGGCACCTGATCTTCTGAACACCTCGGTATCTGGGATCTTGTCCTGCCACTTGATTTTTAGTATCTTTCACAAGCAGTGCAGGTGGAAGTGATTTAGTTTCTTGGCATGACGCTGGTAGATGGTCCAGGTTTTGCAGGTGTAAAGGAGGGTTGAGAAAATGATGCCTTTGTAGACCTTCAGTTTCATTGACATTCCAATGCCTCTGCAGTCCCAGACTGCCTTTGGAGTCTGCCGAAGGCCATACTGGCTTTCGCTAGTTTTGAGTTGACTTTGTCATTAATGCGAACAGCACAGGAAATCATGCCGCCTAGATAGACAAACTTGTCAACCATTGACATTTGTTGGTCTTTTACTGAGACGTGTGGTTTCTGGGATGTTGTGCCAGGCACAAGTTGGAACATCACTTTAGTTTTCTTCATGCTGACAGTGAGTCCAAAGTTGTCACAGGCTGATGAGAGTGCATGTCAGCCTGTGAACCTACATGTAACACACAGTCGTTAGTGAAAAGAGTCACGAAGAGTGGCTGTCTGGACTTTGGAGCTCGCTTGGAGCCTCCTCAGGTTGAAGATGTCTCTATCAAAATGGTACCTGATCCCCATACCAAGGTCATCATCCTGGAAGGTATCCAACATTATGGCAGAGAATACTGTGTTGAAGAGGGTAGGTGCCAGCCCTGCTTGACTCCATTTGTGACCAAAAGGGGTCAGAGCATTTGCCATTCACAAGGACCATCATGCTGTCATGGAATTGTCAAACCATGTTAATGAATTTTCCAGGGCATTCATACTTCTTCTTGATTTACCAGATGCCTTCACAGTTCACTGTGTCAAAGGCTTTGGCTAGCTCAAAGAACATGAATAGAAGGTCAGCGTTTGGGTCCTGGCATTTTTTTTTGAAGCTGCCAGACCGCAAAAATCATGTTTGCAGTTCCGTGTCCTTTTCTGAAGCCGCATTGACTCTCAAGCAGTAAGTCATTTAGGTGGTTGGTCAGCCGGTTAAGGAGGACTCTCACAAGTATCTTGCTGGCAGTCAAGAGGAGGGAGATATCCCTGTGATTGTCACAGAGTTAGTGATTTCCCTTCCTCTTGTACAGGTTTTGAAGTATAAGCAAATAAAAGGTTGGGCTGTAGGCCTGTTTCTGCCTCTTTTATCAGTAGCTAACCCACAAGGTTACCTGTTATCTAGGTAACACTCTCTTTTTTGGTAGAGTGGTAGCTAGTAGCTATGATTATATCTTCACCTATTCTTCAGTGCATTTTTGGCTGTTAGTTTCAATCTAGAATTATGCTAGGTTCTTGCTGTTGGCAATCCCTCGATTTGAGGATGAATTCTACCATGGCTCATTGATGGACTTAAGCATCCAATTCTTCAGCCATAGGCCTTCCTGCAGAAATTGTAGGCCTCTCCACAGGGGAGGGTAAGCTGTATGCCAGGATTTCTCTCTTCTTCTTTCTTCCTCCACTCTTAGTTCTTTGCTTTGAAAGTCAGGTGCTTTACCTTGAAATGGGCAACCACTTGGTTGAGGTTGTGGCACCATTGGAATTGGTTAGCAGCCAACTCCACCAAAATCTTGACGTTGGCATCCATTTTCTTGAGGTAGCTAGGTTCTGTCTCAAAATCTCTAAGTAGTCGTGGAGTTTGAGCAAAAATATATAGTATTTGTGTGGAGCTGGAGATCAGTGAGTAAAATCTAGGGTGCACTGAAATTAGTGGTAAAAATCCCATTTCCTTCAATGGAGTCAGGATTTATCCATGATTTTCAACAAGGTCCCAACCCCATCTAGTTTTATAAATACAGGTTTGTACCCACAAATAACTGTGCTTGTATTTTATAATGCTAATAGTAGTAGTTAGACTATTTTATTGGAAAGATATAGAAGTGGTTATTTGCGAGTGTAAAATTATACCAGCAAAAAAGAAGGTAATTAATTAAATTGACCTGTAAAATGGAAATGAGGTGGTTTGGCTTGATACATTTATAAGACAGACATAGAACAGACTTATTAACAGGTCATGAGTGATCATAGAGGGTGATCCTCCCCCTCTATGCGGCACTGGTCAGGCCACAGCTGGAGTACTGTGTCCAGTTCTGGGCGCTGCACTTCAAGAGGGAGAGGATCCAGAGGAGGGCCACTCATATGGTTGGGGGCCTCCGTGGCCAGCCCAATGAGAAGAGGCTGAGGGACCTGAATCTCTTCAGACTCTGCAAGAGGAGACTGAGGGGGGATCTTGTGCCTGCCTACAGCCTTATCAGGGGCCAGCAGCATGTACTCGGGGAAAGTCTGTTCACCAGGGCCCCCCTTGGAGTCACCAGGAACAATGGCCACAAGCTGAGGGAGGATAGGTTTAGGTTAGATATTAGG
>NW_017728886.1:209203273-209204832 GCF_001723895.1 Crocodylus porosus | reverse complement strand
TTGAACAAAGCTGAATTTTTGGGCATTTCAGCTATTTCATCAAAATATGTTGACTAACCTTTCAGGAAGGAAATATTTTTCATATATGAATGATTCAGCATTTTTGTTTTGAGTAATCTGTACAGATACAGTTTGTCATGCTCTGTGTTCTGTAAACTGTACTGTCAAACTGAACCTCGTAAGAAGTTAGGAACAAGTTTGTACTTTATATATCGTATTACATGAAAACTTAATTTTTCTTAACCTTTGAACTTTGGTGTTATGTGGATTTGCATTAGAGAGGCACCTTCGGTCTTACATTAAAATTTGTTACTGTCACGATGCTAAGACAAAGAAGTTGTTTCTGTTTGCTCTAATCTGTTTGTTCTGACCAGATAATAACCTAAAAAAGCACTAAGAATCTGCTGCATCTGCCCCATGTACCTGGCTTGAGGCAACAGGACAATTTCACTCTTTCCCTCAGTAACATTCGTATATGATGGCCAAAAATAGATCATTGTGACCAAGTGATCTTCTGCATAGTATAGGCCATTATTGCAGCTTTTATACTGTGCCAAATTTCAAACATAATTTTTTTAGTTTATTTTTTGGAAAGATAGTGAATCTAGTTTAGGAAACTTCGAGTAATGTAGGAACCACCAGATGTCTCCGTAGGTCATTCTAGTACTTAATGAGTATTATTAAACTTCACCTTAGGAGTGGTAGAAGGTCTCATGTGGGACTTTATATCTTTTAAATATTGAAAGGATTTAATTAAAAAGATGAAGAATATTTTTGGATGTCACTGCATGGTAATAGGGCTGTATCCTGTTTAATGAATGAATGCATGCTGCATTTGCAAAGAGATTTTTCCTTTTACACTGACTCCTGTTGGAAACCAGGACTGTTCAAGTAGATTTAGAACAATGGGATGCATCTACATGTGCATGAACACACTTTAATGCGCATTAAATCTTGTACCTCCGCTGAGAGGTAATACGAAAGTGCATATTAGCCTGTCTTAATGCACCTTAACTAAAGAGCATAGTTTTTAAGTGATGCTTAATGCCCATTAGTCTATTTTAATGCGCAATAACTAAATAGCATAGTTTTTCAGTGACACTTTAATGCACATTAAAATAAGCTAATGTGCATTAAAGTGTATGAGTAGACATGCCCATGGTGTCCACCCAACCTTTTTTCCTGGTGGGCCAGATGGGCAGGGAAGGGTGGCAGTATTAATTGCCACTGCTCCCTTCTGCCAAATTCCCATGCCCCTTCCTTTCACACAAAGAAATTGGGGCAGGGCCACAGCTTCTTCCTCCTCTGTGGTTGAATCAGGGTTGGTACAGTTTACAGAACACAGAGCATGACAAACTGTATCTGTACAGATTACTCAAAACAAAAATGCTGAATCATTCATATATGTAAAATATTTCTTTCCTGAAAGGTTAGTCAACATATTTTGATGAAATAGCTGAAATGCCCAAAAATTCAGCTTTGTTCAACTGTGAGTCAGGTATCATACAAGCAGCTGTTTTCCATGCCATATTGACATGGGGAAATAATCCAGTCCTGCT
>NW_017728886.1:209160586-209202893 GCF_001723895.1 Crocodylus porosus | reverse complement strand
TGCTGCTGGCCCCTGATAAGGCTGTAGGCAGGCACAAGATCCCCCCTCAGTCTCCTCTTGTAGAGTCTGAAGAGATTCAGGTCCCTCAGCCTCTTCTCATTGGGCTGGCCACGGAATTTGGCAGCAGGGAAGGGTGGCAGTATTAATTGCCACTGCTCCCTTCTGCCAAATTCCCTGATATGGAGAATCCCTGTGGGCTAGATGCCGTGGCTCCGAGGGCTGCATTTGGCCTGTAGGCTACAGATTGAGTATCCCTGGTTTAGAACATACCATAAGAACTGCCATTTACTTGGTCAGACTGTAGGTCCATCTTGCCCCATATTCTGTGTCACACAGTGCCAGAGAGTGGATGCTGACAGGGAGAGTGAACTGGGATGACTCATGGGAGTGATCATCCTCGACCCTGAGGGATTGCCACTCCTGCTACTGATGGTGACCTCAGTCCTAATGCTGATTCTGACAATCAGCTGATTGCCAACATTGGCATGGGTAGGCTACATGTTCAGTTTATGCTACAGGCTACATGTTCACATATTTTGAGGACCATCTTTGTGGCTGGTTTGCTGTGCATGTAGCGCTGTTACTATTTCTGGTGCAATTAAAACATTAATTGCATCTTAAACGTAGCATGTGCCAGGGACTAGAGATGTGGATCAATATGCCTCTGTCTAGCTTACTCTGAGAAGGGCAGAGTTCTGTGTTTTCTGTATTACTTGTTTGGTTTTTGTCATTTGCCATTTTTTAACAGCAGACATGAATAGACACACTTAAGATGGTATAAGCATTGGCCAAATGAATGACTACCACACTTTTGTTCAGAACAAGCTTTTAGAAATATTATTTATTTTATATACTATTTGGAATGTGTCTGAATTATTTTAAATACTTTTGAGACAAGAACATGTGTGATATCTTGATTTTAAATTGTGTCTTAACAGTTACAGAGACTCAAATGGACTATTTACAGTAGGAATCTGTGTTGCAAAATGACTAATATTATAGCTATAAGGATGTTAGATGTTTTTAGTCAAACTGAAAACAGCAAGAAGTGCGGCTCCAAGAACTTGATGCAGTACTCCATCTGTGGCCTGACCAGTGTTGCATAGAGGGGGAAGATCACCTCCCTGGCCCTGCTTGAGATGCATTTGTAGATGCACGACAAGGTACGGTTAGCCCTACTGACCATGACCTTGCATTGTCAGCCCATGTTCATCTTGGAGTCAGTGATGACTCCAATATCTCTTTCTGCCACCGTGCTCTTGAGGAGGGAGTTTCCCAGCATATAAGTGTGCTGCTGGTTCCTACTGAAATTGTCAGTATTGAAACCCATCCTACTTTCATTAGCCCACCCCTGTAACCTGTCCAGGTCCTGCTGTAATCTGTCCTCCCCTACTAGCATGCCCACCTCACCCCAAATTTTGGTATCATCAGCAAATTTAAACAGGCTGCTTTTCATGCCATTGTCCAAGTCACTAATAAAGAAATTGAACAGTATGGGCCCAAGGACAAAGCCCTGGTGGACTCCACTGCCCACTTCCCTCCAGGTTGAAAAAGACCTGTCCACCGCTACCCTCTGAGTATGACCCTTCAGCCATTTTGCAATCCATCTGACTGTGTAGGCATCAGTGCCACAGTCACCTAGCTTTTTAATGAGAATGGGGTGGGAGACAGTGTCAAATGCCTTGCTGAAGTCTGGAAAGACTACATCCACCGTGACACCTGCATCCAATGCTTTTGTGACCTGATCATAGAAGGCAATCAAGTTGGTCTGACAGGAACTTTCCCTAATGAAACCGTGCTGGTTGCCCTTGAGCATCATCCCTGCTGCTGGCCCATCAGAGATGTGCTCCTTGATAATCTTCTCAAAGAGTTTCCCCAGGATTGAAGTAGAATTAATGGGCCTATAGTTGCCCGGTTCCTCCCTCTTCCCTTTTTTAACGATGGGGACCACGTTGGTTTTCTTCCAGTCATCTGGCACCTGGCTCAGGTGACCTAAGATTGGGCTGGCTATTTTTGGCCGGATCTAACCTCCCTGAATGTGCAGATCAGTTAAGTCTATCTAAAGGCACAGACAGAAGTGCAGCTCCCTGGTCTAACTCATAGTACTTCACAGAAAGCATCATGAGTTAGACCGATCCTCTCAACTGATCAGGTGTTAGCTGTTGGGTTGGGAGGGTGGGGGATTGAGCTTCGATTTGGAGCTGATCTAGGGAGAAAGGCTATGTCTCTGCAGCCTCTTCCCCTAGCCCCACCCCAGTGAGATACAGGCATGGTAGTTTTTTGTTGTTTTGTTGTTTTCCTTAACAGGTTTTTTTATGACCTGAGCTACCTCATGATCACTTTTGCCATCAATCAAAGCTAACTTTGGGATCCCTCACCGTTTTAAAATAGCTAACTTCCATACATTGCCTTTTCTTCCATCCAAAGGATCTGAGCAGTTTCCATTCTATCCACTTATGTAACTCTAGCCCTTTATACAACATTAGCTTAATCTTATTGACTGGTCAACTGATTAGACAGATTTTAAATTGTTTTAGACAGTAACAACTGAACATGTGTAAATCTTCCTCTGTCCATTTGGAAGTTTCTTTGTCATGTATTTTCTTTATTTATCTCCATTTACTTTTTACCTGAAACCATATTTGGCATGACTGCTGTAAAATGTGTGGTTCTTGTAGCTAGCATTCCCTAAACTTAAGCCTTCTTGTTCTCTTCATTTAGTTTTATAGTTTGTTATTTGCTTTATTAATATGTCTTAATAATGTCTGATCTGTCACTAAAGCATCATAGATAGGTTTTTAGGGGTGACATCTTGGCTTTATTGAAGTCTGGGAGTTTTGCCACTGACTTTACTGGAGCCAGCAATTTACAGTAGATCTTTATTCATGTCCCATAACATCCACAGAGACCTCAATTAATAATGGAGCTAAATGATATTTTCATATCTGAATAGTACTTCAAAAATCTGTCAGTTAAACTTTGTTGTGAATTGTGAAAGTGATAGTTGTTTTAGAGAGGGGAGACTGGGGAAGGTCAGGTCTTAAAAATAAAAGAAACCAGGTGCCTTGGAGCAGGGCTGTCCAGCTGGCAGCCCATGGGCTATATGTGTCCTGTGAGAGGTTAACTTGCACCTGTGGGCTCCTTCCCATCACTCCCGCATTGTTCATTCTGCAACAGTAGCTGGAGTCTCTAGGCTCCTTTCCCCTCCTCTACCTGCTGCTTTCTGTTGCCCGCACTTCACTTAGGGGGCAGGGCAATGCAGTGCACAATGTGGGGAGCCAAGAGTGAATGTGAGGATACAAGGGCATGTGATGCAGTGGCAGGGGCGAGGGAGCCCATGCACTGTGTGAAGTGCAGTGGTAAGGGTCTGTGGCTTGCCCTGATGTGGCCTGTACAGTGCAAGTTATTTACTTTCTCTGAAACTCATTTTTACCATCTGCATGTAGGAATAATGATATTTCTGGAGGTTTTACAAGGCCCAGTTAGAAAACACTTGAAAAATTGTTTAAGGGTCTGATCCAGCAAATCACTTGAGCAAGTGCTTATCTTAACATTTCAGTAGGTCATCTAAATTCAGAGGGGTTTGTCCTGCTTAGAGTTGAGCAGGTGCTTAGATTGTTTCCTATAATGAGGACCTTCTTGCAAGGCACGTGGGAACTTCTGATTTGATTATAAGATGAAGAAAATTATCTGTCACCATCTTGCTGTGTGTCTAGCAGTTACTTGTTCTTGAACCCGCCCCCCCAGTATTACCTTATTTACTCGAATGCAAGACAAGGTTTTCCCCTCCAGTTGGCATGGGGGAAGAACCCCCTTGTCTTACAGTTGCATATAAGGAAATCTCACTAAATACATCGTCTATCATTAAACTGCTGCCAAAAGCAGCATGTGTTCAGCAATGGAAACTAACTATGAAGATATTTGAATGCAGCCAAGACTGAGCGTGACTATAAAGCACATAGTCCAAACTAGGCAAACATGCGTCTTTTTTTACAAAATTTTATCCATTCTACTCTTACAAAGCATCCCATATTAGGCATCCTTATTTTACCAAAACTTCATATCACCAAAAGAACTACATATTAAGAACATCCAAGTGCATATATTAAACCCTTAAACAACATACACCATCTGCCCACCCCGCCCCGTTTTTACAAAATTCTTTTTCTTCATATAGAACCCCATGAAAAACTATTATATCAGTAACTACCTCTAACTCTCCACCCCTCATCAGTCCTGTCTTCTGATTCAGTGAAACAAGTGTGTACTGTCCTTTTTCCTCCACTTTTTCTCTGCCTCTTCTGATCTCTTCCTCGTCCTGCTCAGTGTAGTATTTCAGTTCATTCCACCCAAGCTTTAGCTACTCTCTTTCAGTGAAAGACAACCCCTTAAAAACCTGAGGTTTCTTACTTTCCATAAACTAGTTTTAAAACATGCTAATAAAATCCTTAGTAACGTTTCCTCTGGTCCCTTTGGTATGAGTCCATATAGTACCATCTCTCGTGCTAACAACCGATTAATTTGGTGACACTCGGGAAGTGGCAGACTCTGTCCCACATCTCCTTGGACCCCCTCCCAAAACACGTCTTACTGTTTCTTTTTCCCCCACACCTCTCCCTTGGACATGTTGATGCATTCATCAAGCCCCAACTGTGTTGCACCTCTCTCACTGGCACCATCCTCTCTCTTTTCTTTACTGCTTTCATCATTTTCTTATGATCCTTCAGGACCTCCAGCCCTACCTTCCCTATTCTATATCCCTGCACAAAACCTTCTATCCTGATATAATGAATCAGCAGTTGCCACACCCACAGACTCTTCAAAGAGGTCTGATATATTCCCCATTTCCTCCAAATTGTAGCTATGTGAAATAGGGTGATACACCTTTCTCCTTTTCCTTCATTACAGCTTTGTGTACCATGCTTACATAACTTGCAGAAATGACCAATCCCAAATCTGGCAGCCCCTACTCCCCCATCTTCCTTGCTTTGTACAATTCAGTGTTAGCCAAACTTTCTCTTTGGGCATTCCAGAAGAAGACACATATTTCCTTATGTACTTTTGCTATCTGCCCTCATATTGGCGGGAATACAATTCCTGTATATAGTAGCACAGCCACCACTTTTCAGCAAAGGACAGTGTTGTTCCAGACCATAACCAAAAGTTTTGCCATATCCTTGCCATCACCTTGCCATGCACCATGCTGTATTACCTTTCCCCTCAGTGTTCCCTTAGCACTCTGATTTCTCTCTCTTGTTATTTGAAGGCCCAACTTCTCCAAGTCCCTCCAGTTCCTCACTCCCATTATGGTGCTTTTTGATTTATTTAGTTTAGCCCCCATCGCTCCTCTATATTCTGGTGTTTGCTTTAGCACCCTTTCCATCAAAAATCTATAACTACTACATTTATATCATCCATGTATAATATGCATCTTACCTCTCCTCCTCTTGATATCTTTATTTTGCTTATAGGGCTATCAAATGATTAAAAAAAATTAATCACGATTAGTTGCATGATTACAAAAATTAGTTGCAATTAACCATGATTTAAATTGCGTAACTAAAAACCTCAAAATTATGTACAGAAAAACTCAAAAATTCTGTGAAATTATGCAGGTACTTTGTATAGTTGGGGATGGGCATGGGCTGTTTGTGTGGGGGCGGAATTTGTGAAGGTGTGAGAGACTGTGGGTGTGTGTGGGGGGAGTTTGGAGCCCAGGGAGGAGGGGTCCCTGCGGGGGGGACTGGAGCCTGGGAAGGGGGGACCCCTGCACAACTTGGCAGGATGCATGGTTTTGTGGGTCAGGAGTTAGGAGTAGCAGTAGAGCTATGGGGGCTGTGGCTGGGGAGTGAGGGGCAGGGGAAGGGCATGGGTATACCCCTACCCCCCCAAATGTATTACCAGCCTCCCCCACATGTGTCCTCTTTTTTGACTCTGTAAATATGGTGACCCTACAGGAATTCAGCCTGGCAGCATATAGAGCAGCTCCCAGTATCTAAGTATGGAGTGGAAAGGGTTGGGGGCAGGGGGGGAAGATCAAGGCCCCCATAGTGAGGGAGAGTGGGACATGGGCAGGCACAGGCACTTGGGTGAATGGGAGCCTGGGGCTGGGGTAGGAAATGGGACGGAGATGTGGGAGGCTCGTCTAGGGTCATGGGGGGGCAGCTTCCTGCTACTGCACACACCCCTGGAGGAGGCATAGGGGGCATGTGTCCCCTGGATTTGTGCATGGGGCAGAGGCAGGCTGCCTGCTGTGGCCTGGGGCTTTGTGCCCTGCTGCCTTTGCCCCAGGAACCACGTACTGGCTTTGCGGTGTCCTCTGCCTGCACAGTGATGGGCAGCACAACATGCGGCTCCCAGGGCAAAGGAAGCAGGGCACAGAGCCCAAGCCTTTTTCTGCCCTGCGTACATATCCAGGGGGGTGCCTGCCCCCCATGCCTCCTCCAGGGGTGTGTACAGTGGTGGGAAGACCCCACCTGCACCCGTGGACAAGCTTCCTCGGCCCCAGGGTCCCATTCACCCCAGCCCCTGCCCCTGCCCATTCTCTTCTGCATTGTGGAGGTCTTGATCTGTGGACCTCCAATGCTTCCCTCTTCTCCCTTCCCCTCTGCCTGCATAGACTTGTGTGCTGGGTGCTGCTCTACATGCCACCAGGCCAAATGCTCCTCTGCATGCTGCCATGCAGTGCTGCAGCTGCGCACCTGCACGTGGCATCCCAATATGGCATCAATATATTGGTGCCCCACTAGTATGCGTGTGCATGTGTGGGGGGGTGCCCCCCCTTCCTGTTGCAGCAGCTGGGAGCCCATGCTTGGGCTGCCTTGAGGCTCCTCTGCACTGCCACAGATGCCCGACTAGGCAGTCTAGAGGCAGTGGTGACAGAAGCAGAGAGGAGCCCAGGTACAGGTTTCAAAACTACGTGTGTGATTAACATGTTTAAAAAATTAACGCGTTAGTTGGTTCTTGCCTCAATCAGCACATTAACAGCGATTAATTGACAGCCATACTTATAACCATGTCTTTTATTATTCTTTGTGCCAACAGATCCATGCTGAACACACATATTAGTTGTAATAGGGAACACCCTTGTCTCACCCTGTATGGATTTTAAAGGCCCCGCTTAGATGCTCATCAATTTGGATTTGACTCTCTGCTTCTCTGTACAATAACCTTGTCCAACATATACATTTTTCCAGGAGCCTCTTTTTTCCTAGCACTTTGACTACGTAATCATGATCCACTCTGTCATGATCCACTCTGTCACCTTTTTCTAAAACTAGGCTTGGTATACCTGTATTAGCTTTCCTATCTCTGATCACTCTGATTGCTTCAGAGGCCCTTCTGCCTGGTACTATGCATACTTGGTCTTTACGTATTATCTTCTGGAAGTTTTTCCACATCCTCAAAGTTAGCAACTTGAACATTAACTTGCTCTTCATATTAAGGAGTGTAAGTGGTTTCCAGTTTTTCAGTTCCTTCTCCCCTTTTTTGAAGGTGACATGCATCAGTTCTGACTGAACTAAGTGTATGGGTGTGAGGGAGTGGGGCCTAGGAGCGGCCGTGAACTCCCTAGCGCCCCCTACCATCACATTAGGGTGGACTCAGCACCCTTAGAATCTCGCCCGCCATGACTTTGCTGTTTAATAGGTTAAATGGAAGGCTGCCTTTGTTCCCCTAGTGAACGGTAAGTGTGTTATTGCCCCTACTCCAAATGGGGCGCCTCTGTGCGCCCCTCCCTTAAGGGGTATGCGTGCCTCCAAACCTCCCCTTTAGCACGCCCCAAGCCTCGCAGCTGTTCTGTGGGACATTGTGCAGTCCCTCTCCCCTCTGGTGCTCTCTCTCCTGGGACCCTGGGCTCGTTGCCCGCCTGGCGCCCCCTGGGCCGGGCTCCTACCCACCGGCCTGTTACCGGCACCCCGGGCCTGCCTCTCCACTGTCGCCCCCTCTGGGGCCTCGCCCACTCTGGGGCCTATACTGTGCCTCTTGCGCTTCGCCCTCTCTGGGGCCTCGCCTACTCTGGGGCCTATACTGCGCCTCTTGCGCTTCGCCCCCTCTGGGGCCTCTACCACACCTCTTGCGCTACGCGTTTCCCACTCTTGAGGCTCAGGTGGCCGTAGCCATGCCTGGCCCCCTTGACCTTTTCTTGGGTCCTTGCCAAGAATCCCGGGTTGGGCTTAGGCAGCCGGAGCCTTACCTGGCCTCCCCGACCCTACTGGGTCTTTATCAATCAGAACCTGCCCCACTCTAGGGCCTGAGCCGCGCCTCTCGCGCCTGCCGCCCCACTCTAGGGCCTGGGCCGCGCCTCTCGCGGCTGGGGCTACAACCCCCACTCAGCGAGCACCCTCCTGGCACTCCTTATGCTGTGCCTGCTGTGGCACTGTGCCCCTAATGGGCACCAGGAACCCCCAAGGTGCTGGGGAGCTCCCGTGAGGCCTCCTCACTCCCCTACAGCCTCACCCAGTCCTCCGGAGTAACTATAACCAAGACTTAAGCCACCTAGCCACAACATAAACAACAGAGCCTCCTGCTCATAACACATAAACACCAAGCCCCCACCAGGGCTCTCAATCCTACCTCCCTTCAGGGTGTTCTTGTTCCCAGCCTCATCGCAACCAGTCAGCATGGTGAGGCTGCACCCACCCAGGCTACTCAACTCTGCCGCAGAGCTCCTACTCCTGCAGCTGCCAGAAGGGAACTGCTCTTCAGGCTCCGGCCTGGGCTGTTTATCAAGGCCTGGCCCTGCCCCCTTCGGGCCACCTGACCTGCCTGGTTGCCCTAGCAACCCACACCTGAGCTGCCCTGGTGATTGGCAGCTCTGACAATCAGCACCTGAGCTGCCCTGGTGACTGACAGCTCACCTTATCTCTTTCTTAGGCACGGAGCACCCCAGTGCCTCCGTGACAATGGGTATGTTAAATGCAAATTGCTACAGCCATGTTTAATTTCAAGGTTATTGTTTTCAGATTTGCTCCTCATTTCCATGTACTCAGGAAGAGCAGGGTCTGACAGTAAGGAGAGTAGGAAAGGGCCACCAGGGGAAAAAGTTAGGGTGAAGCAGAGAGCAAAGAGGCTACCTGATCCCCCAGATTTATTTTCCCTGCTGTAGCAGTGGGAGGGGGGACACATTCAAGGCAAACCTCCAATAATTAGATTCTATACCTGGAAAATTATCACAAATTTATAAACTTCCCATATATAGAGTGTAATTACTGGGCTTCGTCTTATAATCAGGGTCATCTTCTATTCAAGTAAATACAGTAGTCTTATACTGTAAGTGTGCTTTCCAAAGAAAATCGTCTTAGATACAGTGACTCTTAATTGAGTTTCTGACTTCAGACTAATACAGTTAGTTACCTCTCTGAGTTTCTAAAGTGTTTGCATTTAATATTTTATATTTTGTTGAAGAGCCTTTTACTACTGTGGGATATATTAGCACTTTATCTGATCAGGTAGATGAAAAGGTGCTCTATTCAATCACTTAACAGTTTATCTGCATACAGTTATTGCTAATTTTTACTGATCTGAAGAAGACATGATCAGGAACACTGTAATTTTTGCACCTCAGTTCTTCTTTTACAATGTTTATATTGAAATATAGAAAATCTTATAAAATAAGTGTTTGCAGTATTTTCCTATTGTCGTCTACTAAGAGAGTTTCACATAATATCCCTATGAATATGCTAAAAAATAAGTGTATTCAAATATAATTTCTGCCCAGTTGAATGGGGTGCCTTTATGTTACATTCCTGCGTATTATGTCTTCCAGAGCAATAAATATGTACCACTGCTTTACAATAACTAGAACCACAAATATATTGTGGTTGTGACTTCTGTGACTATATAGAGACTATTTTTTTTCATAAGACTGACTGAGATTTGTCTCCACTTCCCACGCTACTATCAGAAAACACCAACCACTGGACTTTACAGTCCAGTTGGATTTGTAAGACAGAAATCAAGTTCAGTGCCTCATGACTAACAATTCGCTATGAATGCGGGATGCACATTTTCTCTAAAACCACAGTAACAAAACTAAAGATCTAAAACGGCTCAGTGACTATTTCAGGGGAATGACACCAAAATAGTGTTCTCCACTTTTCTAGAAATTTTCTAGAAACAGAAGTTAGCTTTTGGCCACGTTAGCTCAAAAAAATCCTGTTTCTCTTGATCCAAAATTCCTTACAAAGATACTACCTGAGAGAGTTCTCCAGGGCCTTCTCATGCATACAAGGCATACAATTTTTTATAATTCATTTTTTTAACTGAATATTAAAAAGTTCTTAATTTTGGTGCAATGACCAAGATATACTTCCAATATGAAAAAGAAGAATAAGAAAATATATTGAGGGGGAAGGAGCAACAGCAGCCTTTTTTAGAATGAAGACCTTTTTTAAAGAAAATATTTAAATTCACAATACAAGATTTCCTGGACTTACCAAACCCTCTTCCTGTCCTCTGAAAACTATCATGGGGAGCCAAATTTATATTTTTTCCAACAAAAAAGGCATTTGAAGCTGTTGCTGCACCACCAAGTACTTTTGATAGTCAGCCAGCGTCCTGAAAAATAGAAGTAGTCTTCTACTCTGTTCCTACCCCCTGGCATCCTCTCCTTCCTAAATAAATGATGTTTGAAACTAAATTGGCAGCCAGAGTCTGCTTCTATTTCAGCTTTCTGATGTAAACCTCAAGGTAAAAGAACTGCCCAAGTAAATTATGAGACATGCAGTCAAGCTGAAGATAATTTAAGTTATTGCGTTATTTTTAGATGTTGAGGTTTTCCCTAGAAAGTTACATTGGGACCTTATTAAATAACATACGGAACCTGAACCTGCAAAATATGAGATAGCAAGAGAAAGTAGAGGGCCAGAAGATAAAACCATGTGGGTCACTCATAATTTTGAACTTTGTTTTGAGTGCTAGCATATGGAACTACTGAGACTGATCCACCAAGGAAGTTTATAAAGATATATTTAGATGTAGTATATGATTTTGGTTTGTTTGTTTGTTTTAAACACTGTGTTCTCAATTTACTGTTTTAGATTTGTCATAATGGATTTCTTTCCATCTAATTACCCATGCTGTTTTAAAGACTAGTCGCAAATTAAAACTAACTTGATGAATGTCATTCTAACATTATGAACTGTTGGAAACTCCAAATTAAAGCAATTAAGAGTTCTTGAAAAAAATAGTTTATTTTGTTTCCCAATAAAAAAAGTTTGCTCTTGAATTTTAAATAAAAAAATTTTAGAGAACAGAGTAGCTTCAGTTTCCAAACTGCTGTTGAGCCAGCGCCTGTTCTGTATTTGTTTGTATGATTATTGTTGTCTCTTATCTAGCATCAGTGATATTTGTCAGGAGCTTAGACACTTAACTTGCTTTAGCAGAAACAGCAAACAGCACTGTGCTCTTTCAAAGGTCATAAGATTAATTTAAATCTATTGGAATAATGTTTTACCATGTTTACATTTAGCTATGAAAACTTATTTTAATATTGTTTATAAACTGTTTCAGAATCCAGACCCATGCTATCTATGACTTTTTCTAAAAAAGTTATTTGTAGTTACACAAACGTCTTGCAAGTAGGCTGCACTGATGGTGTCCAACTAGAGTGAGCCATACTGGAGCCTGTCCCATTTCATATCCATCGTTTGTCTGCACCAGATGCTTGTAGTTCTATAGCTACACTTGGGCAGGTCCCTATGAGGGGCAACGTGTATTTCCCTGGGAACAAGTAGCAGTGCAAACCTTGTGCCACTGCTACTTGTCCCCAGGAAATGCCTATGCCACACATATTATTGCCCCCAGGTGGCATAGAGGAGGCTGGCCCCAGTAGCCTTACCTGGGGTCCCGTGGGCCTCTGGGAGCTGCAGCCATGGTGCTCCTGTAGCAGAGAGCCTGGTCAGCAGCCAGAGATCCCCTGTGGTCAAAAATCCCCCTCTGCTACCAAGTAACAGCATGGGGAATACCTGCATGTATGGTATGTGCAGCATGTGGCACTGCAGATGGATCTGCTGTGCCACATACCACATGTCCATGCTTGTCTGGATATACCTTTAGTGTCTAAAAATCTGATGTTCAGGTAAGGTCTCACTAATGATAAAGCATAAAATTTTGACAGCTGAAATGCCTGAAAGATTCAGTTCTTTAATTTTGATATGTACTATTGCTATGTAAGCTGCATCAATCTTTTTTTTGCATTCTAAGATGATTTATCAGCTGAGATCTGGGTTTTCTGTTTTCCATGGAAAAAAACATGAATTTCTCCTTTTACCTGAGAAAAATGTGGATTTTTCATTTTAACAGAGAAACACATGGATTTTGCACTTTTGTGAAGGGCTCTCTGTAGGCTGGCAGAATTACAGCCTGCAAGAAGCTGTGGGGAGTGGGAGAAGGGTGGTCAGGCAGGGGGCATGATGTGCATGTACATGTAGGCAACCTGGAGAGCGGCTCCCACAGGTAAGTCTAGCAGGGGGGTGAGGGAAGGGGGATTGAGACCCCCATAGGGAGGGAGAGGATGAAGTTGGGAAGGGCTGGGGCTACTGCCCAGTCAGGTGGTGCATGGGGTTTGGGGCCTTGGGCCAGAATACACAGCCAATACGACCTTAGTGGAGAGCAAGATGAGGCTATGGGCAGCTCATCCAGGGGATGGGGAGCTGGCTCCCCACCACTGTGCGCATTTTCAGGAGGGCATGTGGGGTGCATACCTCCCAGATCTGTGTGTGGGGTGAAGATTGGTGTAGGTGTGGACTGCCCACTGTGGGTTCAGGCTCCCCAGCCTTCTGCCCTCCCCCAGGGCCTCTGCAGCCTAGTGGGTGGGACCCAGCATGGCAGGGCAGAGTAGGGCTGGGCAGGAAAGTTCTTTGCTGCTGCTGGGAGCCACACACTGCCATGGTGAGGTATCCCTTGCCGCCTGCCTCTCCCCCCCGCCCGAGCCCACAACAGGCAGCACACAACAGGCAGCCCACATCCATGCCCTCCTGCCCCCACAAGCTTGGCTCTGGCCATGCTGCCAATGGGGGAGGAAGAACTGGGCTCTGCGCTCTGCTCCCTACTTGAGCTGCAGTAGCTGCCACCTCTTGTGGGCAGCAGCTGGGGCTCAGGCTCTGGTGTGGGGGGCATGGGGCTGCAGACCCAGGTCCTTGGCCCTGTAGCCCTGTCAGCTGGGGGCCCCTTCAGGCAGGGCTGGCAGGGCAGGGGGCTGTGGGTGGGAGGTGAAGGGTACCAGCAGGGCTGTGGGGATGTGGCTTGAGAGTGAGGGGCCTAGACCTGCCTCCTGGTGGGCCAAAGGGGCAGGGAGAGCTCTGATTTTCCATGATAAAAAACCCAAAATCAAATACCAAAATGTATAGTTATTTAGAATTTATTTTATTATAGCTATTGAGGCACTAGTAGGCTTCCAAATTGCTTTAAAATTGTAAATAGTTCAAGAAAACATTGTGTTCAGTTGATACCTATATATATAGTGGTGTTTCATTTTAATCACGGATTTGGGGGGAGAATTTGTGATTTTTTTATCAGAAAAAACCTGGATCCCTGTTTATCGGGATAAAGAGAGGTCAGTTCTGTTCTGATACCTGAACAGCCCACATGATTTGCTATAATTCTTGAGAAAGTACTTTGTATGCAGATCTCATTAGAAAGCTTACCTAATCATTTTTCCCTTTGCTAGTGCCAGAAGTGCTTTGAGGATTAGGAGTTTGGTTGATTTCCCTTTCTTCACTGACTTCCTTGGAGTTGCACCTGACTTATGCTCTTAACTAGAATCTGTTTATTTAATGTGCTATAGGAAATACTTTGTATTGCTTTGCAGTGATTTCCCCCTCCTACTTAAGAGAGTTCCATCCAGTCTTTCTAGGTAAGGAAGATGTTACTGCATGAACACAGAGTTAGTTGTTTGAAGTGATGGGATTGTTAGGTGTTTGTCAGAGCCTCCCAAGAGCTGAGGAATGGCAGATTGCTGGCATAGTTAATCTAGTATATCAAAGTAAGAGGTTACAGTGCATCAATTTTATTTCAAAGATATTTTTAAAAATTGATGGTGACTTACTATTACCAGCACACAAAAAACATTGAAATCGGTAGAAATATGGAACAAAGTAATTCAAGAGAGACATGGTTTACCATACATAAAATAAAAATAAGACAGTTACTTCTTTCCAATACAGAAATACTACTCTTCTTGTTGTTCCACATCAAGGTGGCTAAAATTCCTAACCCCTCTTGGTCCAACCCAAGATCTAGTCAGGGCAGGAACTGTAGGACACACCTTTTGGGTGTGCCTTAAGTGTGTATGAAATGGGCTGTATTCGATTTGGTTTCAGATTCAGCCCACAATCAGGGACAGTGATTCGATTTTTTTATTTGGATCACTGTCCCTGATTCAATTTGGCCAAATCCGAATCTGAAGGTTCAATTCTGATTTGGAGAATCAGTGATTCAACCATAGATACAGCTTTAAATGTTTTTTCTACATACCTCAAGGTACCAGGCACAGTTTATGAATGCTGTGATGCTGGGGCAGATGGAGCATTCATTCCACAGGAGTGTGGGGGAGCCCCCTGCATGCTCGGTGGCAAACCTGAGAGTGGACTGGATGTACTTCCATTCCACTTCTGGGTATGCCGGGGAGTGCAGAGGGAGCCCCCTGCACCTCCTCCCAGCTCGGTGATTGGCCATGGGGGGGACCAGTAACCAGACCCAGGAGGCACCAGTCATTGAGTCAGGGGTGTGAGGGAGGGCCCCCAGCATGCTCCCTAGCAGACCCAGAAGTAGACCAGAAGTGCTTCTCATGCAGTTCCAGGTCTGCTGCTGAGCACGCTGGGGAGCCCCCCCAACACCTCTGGGATGCTCCACCCACCCCAGCATTGCAGCATTGATGAGCCACCTGGTACCTTGAGGTATGTAGAAAAAACATTTAAAGTTGTATCTATGGCTGAATCTTTCCAAATCTCTCCAGATCTATTGAGAGGGTTCTGATTTGATTTGGGGAGATTAAAGGGTCTCCTGATTCCATTCAGATTTGGAGATTCAGCCACCGAATAGGGCTGAATCTCTGCCAAATTGAATCAGGGACCGAAGCTTTGCACAACCCTAGTCAATACTCCAGAGTCAATGATCTATGCACAGTGCCCCAGGTCCAGTAAGAATTTATCATTAGTATATTATTATTATTAAAATAAGTAATAAGCAGGAACTGAAGAGAGTACAAGGTAGAAGATACCGACAAAGAGAAAAATAGAATGTTTTATTTAACTACTACTTTCTTCTGGAACTACATTTAAATTGTCCTCAAATTGTGTACAACTTCAAACCACAGTTTGACCACCCTGTGTTCTGTTATGAAATCTCAGCTTTGCTGTACTGTTATGTAGGTGGTGATATAGATTCTAGCACAGTTTTCAAACCTGAACAAATGTGGCTTGTCTGGAAAAAAAAATGGTTTTGTCATTTTGATTTTAGTACCGGTATTTTGAGGAAATGTAACAATAAAAATTCATTAGCATTCAAATAAACAGGAGTGTGTGTTTAACTAACATCCTTTTATTGCCATGTTTTCAATTTTGTCAGAAACTGGAGGGGAGTATTTATGACAGCACTAATTTATACCTTTAAATGTTCCAAGTACTACATGGAGTATTACCCATTACTTTAATGGCATTATTTTAATGACCGTAACATTCTCTTCACTGAATGATTAGGTTGCCTCTCAACCTCAAAAAATGCTGTTGTAAATATACTATATTTATCAGAAACACTAGATGTCTAATTGTATAAACATGATGTATAGTGTGTAATATTTAGCAAAAAACCAAAATGGTGTAAAAAATCTACAATTGGCTTCATGTGATTATTTGTTTATGATTATTTAAAAGAATTAAAGTTGACATAGAATCTAGTCCTGTTCCCATTACAGTCAGTCATGAAACTCCCCGTGAATTCAGAGGAGCACAAGCAGATCTGAGATTTAGTAAAGGGCTGTTACAAAGTGTTAAACACAGACACCTGGCAAAATGGCCAGCAAGGTTTAACGGAACTCGGGATCTCAAAGTAAGCCGCTGTTTCATCTAAGGTGTCTTTTTAGTGCTATTGGCGTTCAATTATATTGAATATATGTGCTATTCTAGCCATTTCAATGTTGGACATTAAATGAAAAGTAGAGTTTCTGAGTCATTTTAATGAGCCTCTTAAGTTTCATTCTGAGGTGCATTCACCGACTGTCTTTCCTGTATCACTTAAAATTTTGCTTTGAAACAGCCTTTTAGTACATTTTGCTCTATCTTAAGTGGATGTGAATACAGCAAGTATTTGTCAGAAAAATACCAGCCGTTAAAAAAAAATTACTTCTTTCCATGGCACTTTATACACACATACACACACTATATATTTATATTTATTATAAATATTATATCATTTTATTGTATGATTATAGTATTCTTTATCTTACACATATTTATTATATTATGTTCATTTTATTTATATATCTGTGTAAAATATAAATAAAATACTGGAAAGTTTCAAACCTAAAAATGATCCCTTTGCAATGCCCTTATTCAGCAGTGACAACTGTATCTTTGAGATCTGTCAACTAGCCAGTTATTAATTCAATTAATGTGTGCTTCATTATATAGTGCCAATTTATAATCAACATGTTATACAGTACTGAGTCTAATATCTTCCAAAAGTATTTTATTATGTCTACACATTTCTGTTTTATCAGGCAACTTATAATTTCATAAAAAATCAGTCAGGTTTGTTTAATGCTGCTTATTTTCTTAAAACCATGTTGACTGACATTAATTATACTTCTATCCTTTAATTTTTTTTCCCTCGAGTCCTGTATCACTTTTTCCATTATTTTTTTTCTCAGATTGATGTTGGTTTGCATTATGCAGGTAATCCTACTTGACCTTTTAAATGCTTGCGCAACATTAGGACTCTTCCAACCTTCTGGAATTTACTCACTACTACAACATTTTATTAACAACTTGTGTGAATACACTAGAGCCAGTTAGCTCTTTTCAAAGTCTTAGGCACAAATTATTGGGGCTTGTTGATTTTAAAAATGTTTGTCCCTAAGAAATTCCATCTACTACCTCCTTTGTTAAGTTAGGATTGGAAAATTGTTAAGCAGCCTAATAAGATAGGAGTATATCAACTTGTTTCTTGGCCAGTTTTCTTTTCTTCCTAACATACTTAATCCTTCTTTTGGTCTTTAGATCTGCTGACCATGGAGGTTTTCCCTGATTTCTTTGGTGTCCCTTAGTGAATTTTTGTAACTTGTAACATATATTGATTGTTATCTATTTATCTCTTTTTAATCACATTTATTATTGACATTAACATTTATAATTGCTGTCTTTGTTTTCTTACTAACCAGGATGGGTTTTTATCCAAAATTGAACTTTTGGCCATGTAATAAATTATATTTATAATTCGTGCCTTGAAGAAATTCCAATTCTTGTTCCCATTTTAATATCTAGATGTTGTTTTTCAAACAATTTCACTCATAATTTTCCTCAGCTTTGGGAAATTATCTTTTTTTAAAGCATCCTGTTACTGGTAATGACTGTCCTTTGTCCCTGTTGGATGTAACCAGGTCATAATCCCTGCCACCTTTAAGAACCAGCTTCCAACCCACTGATCGATACATTTTATCTATCATAATAAGGTCTCCAAAACAGTTACCTCATGTTGGACTTAATACTAATTGTGTTAGAAAATGATTACCTATATAACTTTTTAAAAAATAGCTAATAATGATCTACAGCTGGCTACATGGAGCCCAAACTTAAAGCCTCCATAACAGCACCCTTTCTTTTTTCACTCAGAAAGTTACTTAAGCTTTAACTTATCCTAAAGCCTTGACAAGACCCAGGCTCCAGCTTAGAAAATAATGTCCCTAACTACTTCTGCATGAAGACTTGGAGTTATGACTAGAGTGGATCTGGTTCAGTGATCTGTATCTCTCCCTGGCAAGAGGGGCTCTGGGGAGTAACAGTAAAAAGTTTTCTGTAGCCAGAAACCCTTGTCTACACTGCCAGTTTATGAATAAAAATAGGAAAGAGAAGCCAGCACCAAGGGTTAGTAACCCTTATGCAGTTCAGGGCAAGGAGCCATTAGGAGCCACAAATTACACCATCCCAGAGCCAGCACAAGCGTGACAATTCTTATGTACCTAAAACTTGTACGATTCTGCAGCTTTACATTACTGGAGTAAGGACATCTGCAAATTATGCAGATAAGGTAATGCATTTTAAAATAACTAACCTAATATAAATAGAAAAATAACACATCATATGTTGCCACTTAATTATTTGTATCAAATTCCATTCTTTTTTGTTGCTTGAACCTTCAGCCTTAACAGATAAATAACACAGATAGTCTTAAAATATTTCTATAAAACTCTGATGTTATTTATTAAAGAATGATATGTTAAGAAGAGGCAAAATCTTTTTATTTAAGGTTTGTAAAAGGGGTGGATATGCAGTGAATGGCAGTGGGGGTTGGGAGGGGCAGAGAGAGAGAGAGAGAGAGAGGGAGAGAGAGAGAGAGAGAGAGAGAAACTGTTTCAGATACTTGGAATTGCAGAGGAAATGTTTCTTGCATTCGAAAAGATTGGGGAGGATGCCAATAGTAGGCAAAAACAGGGAGTGGTAGTGGTAGAAGAAAGCAACAGCGTGTGTGAGATAAACTGGTACAAATCCTTGGATGGCTTACAGGGATGAAGGCATGAATGAAGATAGGAGTAGCAGAGGAGTCGAAACATTAACATATGTGAATGAACAGGTTGTAGAGATAGTGATAGCTTATCAGGCATGGAATATGTGGGAAATAAATTCAGAATTAAGGAGGACGTATGAGGGTTAGAATCTTTGCGGGGAAAATGTAACATGAGATGAGAAAGTATATGGAGTTGTTGTCTCTTTAGCCAGAGGAATTGTGATAAGGACATCAGTTTACAAGGTCCAGGCAGAAGAGTTGGAATCATTAAAGGTTTCAAAAAAATTGATGTACACCCAAGTATTATCTGCATAAAATGAACATTAAAGGGGGCAATTCTAAGAAAGATGTTCTACAGCTGCCGTTGTTTTATTTTAATAATCATTATTTACGCTTCCTGGTTCTCTAAATATATGTTCAGAATGCAGTGCAAATACAGTGCACAGATGCCATTTGGTGGAATTCAGGGATTGCACTGAGGCTTTGTTGTGTTTGTAAAGTCAAGGTCTAAGACAACTTGAACTAGAAAGTGCAAAGAAGATTTGATAGAGGAAAATGAGTGTTTTGGAAAGGTCAGTTAAATCACCTTTTTCCTCTGTCCCAACCCCCAGTGCCTAGCTGGGAAGATGGTAAGCACAGATTTACGTGCTGTTTTCAGTTTTGTCTTTTAGTTTACTTTCAAAATGAAAGTAATAACGAACAATCTGCCAACAGCTAGAACCTGTCATTTATTTTTAAATACTTATTAAGCTCTTTCATACTGTTCATAATGTAATTTAACCACAAGCAAGGAGATATCAAAAAACTATTATGCATGTGCTTTAAAGCAAAATGACTTCACACTTTTTTTAAACCTATAACTTTCCTTGAAAGATACAACAGATTTTATCCCTTCCAATCCCAAAAGAACCGAGTATCTTGATCTTCAAATTATAAGCAACCATAAAATCGGACTATTTGAATGATTTCCATGAGAAGGGGTTAAGTTGTTATGAACATACTAACTGTGAGGCTTGAAGAAAGAAGAATTAAATAGTGAGAAAGTGCTGTGTTCTGTTCAAGTGCCTCCTAAGAGACTACATCTCATTTTTATGCTGCCCTTATGCTTTTCTTATGTCGTTTATGTTTGAATGGCAACAATAGTCTTACCTTTCCCAGTGATCACCTCTTACTGTGAAAGATTTCCAGAATATGTGCCTGTTTGTCTCTTTGCTTCTATAGAAGTATAACATTTATTTTTATCTATCTATCTATATATAATATTTAAAACTAGTCCTTTATTTCCCACTTGTCAGTGTGCTGTGCCATATGGTGCCAAGCAGCATGCCAGATGATAAAAATATTCCTAGAACATATGATATCATCAGTCAATTCAAGAAGGGTGAAGCTTCTTGACCAAAGCATTTGTGGCTTTGATACATTTTCATATGTGTAAAGTGTATATTTTGAAATGGTGAAATATGTCCAAGAGGTCTCCCGTATGATATTATTTCTTAAATATTTATTTGGAGCATTTGTTTTTCAGAAATGAAAAAAAAGAATTGTTAACAAAGAAACTCCTAGTATGTGAGAAATACCTCTTATAGCAAAAATGACCCGTCTTCTAATGGCTGGTATCCATTTGCTTATTTCTAAGTAAATGCATCAGAGTCAGGTTTGCAACATCGGACTGGCATCCTTCCATCTCTCTTTAATGCTAGCAGAGGGAGATCTTCCTGGTTAGAGGATGCTGCTGCCTGCTCTGAATAACCACCCATGCAACTTTTGGGAAAAAATCATGTAATGCTTGATAAAAGACTTACTATTATGTTGTTGCTGTCATGAACATTTCATTGACCACCTGGTTTTAGTTCTCCGTATTACTGATTGCTTTTTTTTAAAGTTCATTGGCTTCTCCAGTTTCATACAGAAGTATGCTTTATACCAAGAAAGCTGAAACATATTACACTTTACATTGTTATTTATTCTTTTTGACCTGTGGTCACCATATCTGTTGATTGGATTGTAGTCCTAGCAAGGATTCCCCCCAACCCTTAGAACAAGTTACAAGGAAGTTAAAAAGTACACATTGAAAGCCAGTGATATGATTCTTCGCCAAGAACATTTTTCACTATTATCATAGGAATAATGCATATGTTGAAATATAATGTTTTTGCATATATAGAACCTGAATTTTTATGTTTTTTTAAATGCATACATAAAACATAAGATGACAAATCCTATTAGATTTCTTTTTGTACAGTGAAAAGAAGATAAGAGAGTATGGTAGTGAGAGTTAAAGATTTCTAAAATAGTGAACATGCTGCAAATACACTCATGATTTAATTTCCATGTAGCAACACTAATGGGGCAGTTTTAATGAAAAAAAATAGTTTCAACTTGCAGCTTACACTTTCAACCCTCAGTTGGTTATGGGTATTCTCTTTTGTATTTAATAGCCCATCATAACAATCTCATTCAACCCATGAACCCATCAGCAATTTGTTTTTACAGGTTAATATACTTACAAATGATTTTATAATAGAATATTGTCATCAGAGAGCAGATTTATTAACACATTCCTCCTCCCCCTCTGATTTTTGTCTTTTTAAATCCAACGGCATATATAATTTGCTTCTTTATGGCGAGCTCTTAGTCTGAAGAAGGCTGCTTTTCCTTGTTATTGAACTTGTAAGCACTTGAGGGTAACCAGAAATACTTCTCTTCACTTTTAAGAACTTTAAGCCATATTGTGACTTATTTTATAGGTACCACCAATTAAGCATTACAATGCCTAAAATTTAGGAAGCTTGCCAAGGAGAATGACTTACATCAATGACTTATGCTCTCAAGATCTCCATACAGTGAATAGGGAAACCAAGGGTAATGCAGAACACCTAGCTGCTGAACAGGGAAGCATCTACAGAGGGCGCTGACAGACATGCAGGCCCCTGCTGTAACTCATGGTGCTTTACATGACGTGCCATGAATTACAGTTCCCCCTCCCTCCGTGACCTAACAGACATTCACATGTTGGTTTGGGGGACAGGGGGGAATTAAGCCTACTTGAGGACCTTGAGGAGCCTGACTGCAGCTGAGGAGCTGCCCTTCCCCTCAGCCCTCCACCCTTGCTTCTAGCTCTCGGGCTATCAGCGGGAAGGGAGAGGGGAGGGAAAGCAAGCTGCCATCTGGAGTTTGCCGTGATAAATTAACTCTATGGGAAAACAAGTTCCCTAAGGTGCTTTGAGGTGAAGCCCCTTCATTTGATAGCACTTTAAAAGTGCTCTGCAGCCATGCATGTGTGTCACAGCATGTCTGTAGAGTGCTTTTAGAGGGTCAATCATGTGACAAATGTAACTTCTGTCTGCTCCCAGAGAAGTATATTAAGGACAGGGATATGCCTTGCTCTCCCCCACTCAGTTTAGGGGTCTGAGTCAGGGTTCCTTAACAGGCCTCTCTCTTGTCTTGGGATCCAGAAATACTTAAAGAGGCACGTGCCTGACCCACAGTATGCTGCTTTGAATTCCCTATGAAGTGCAGCATCCAATATTTACTCATGCATGTGGCCAGTGGTAGTCATACCAGTCTCTTGGATTATTTCTGTTTTTTTTATCCAGTGACTGTCTGATGTCAATACATAGTCAGGAAACATGGACCAGAACCCAGTGGAATATCCTAAATTATAAACTCCTCCAGAGTCAGAGCCCCTTTTGCTTGCTCTTCTTCTGTCCCCATGACTCCTGCAGTTTTGGCTGCACAGTGCTATGGTTCTTCAACGTGAGGGGTGGAGGATGTCTCTACTCTTCTTATTTCTTAGCTTGGTGGCTAGGAGAATCTCTTGTGAAAAACAGAATATGTGGGTTTGAATCCTTTCAAGTTGAAGAAGGTCTATAACTTTGGTGTCCTACTTCCTGAGTGACTACTTTGATCACTAGCTAGTTATACTTAGTATAGATAGTGTCATGGCCACCACTGTCATTTTTAACTAAAGTGATTATGGCAGGTATGAATTCTGTTGGATTCAGTGCTGTTGGTGTTTGGTATGTTCTGAGCATGCTTGCTGACTCTGGAAGCCAATTTTCTGCTCCATTTTTTTTTGATCATGACACAACTCAGACTGAGATACTTTCACATGTGCTGAAGCCTAAATCTAGACACGCAGGGAATTTCTGGTATCAAACTGTAGTTACCAAACAAACTGGGGTGCCCAAATTGCTTTATATCCACTGGAGTTAGGGTTTTCTGGATTGCTTTTTCTTTGGACTAGGACACCTAAAATTTCCCAAGTTCTACTTTTAAGTGCTTAAGACAGGGGTTGTCAAATGGGGGTATGCATAACCCTGGAGGTACTTGAGAAGGCCCTAGGGCGTATGCATGGGCAGGTGGGGATGGAGTGCCGCCACATACTATCCTGTGCTGCCGTGCAGGTGTCACCCGCCTGACTGGCAGTGTGGGGGCAGGGGAAACTTTTTCGTGGCTCTTGCTGCTGTTCCGTGTCTGGCTGCCCTCTCCCAGCCACCCTTCTGGGGTACACTGCTCCGTGTCCAGCAACCAGAGGTACACTGATCCAAAAGGGTTGATAACCCCTGGCCTAAGGTGTCTTTCTAGATCTATAGTTATCTGATTACAATTATCTCCTGATAGTTTTATGAAATGTTTTCATACGTATGCAATATCCAATTTTCAATTTGGATATTTGACTGGTAAGATGTTAGGGTTATACAATTTATTTATTCAGATTTTCAAAATGCAACTATAGGCACCTTTCCAGAACTCTGGGAAACTATCCCATAAATTATAACATGAATATAAATGAAGGATGAGTTATCAATAGAGAATATAACTTCTGCTCCCTAATTGCCCGCCAGTGTTTTAAATTCAGCTGGCAGAATCCAGTGGTCAGTGAAGACTAAGTGGAAGGCAAATCCATTCAGATCAAAAAGGCCCATAACATATGCATATCTGCTCATTTTCCTTGCTAAAGTGCATGATGCTGTGCCCTGCCAATATTTACTAATGGCTTTCCTTTCTTGTCTTTTTTGTTTCTTGGATTTAACTTCATGCAGTTACAAATTACTTTAAAGTCCCAAGCCCAGAACCACAACTCCTGCTGCATGGCATATTTTAATCTTGTGATTAGTGTCATTGAAGTCTTTAATACAATCTGACCACTTGCGCATAAGGTTAGGCATATACTTAAGTACCAAAAAAGGCCCATAAAACATGAATATGTGAATTTATACTTGCACATGTGATGCCAAGCCCTGCCAGTCTTACTTCTTTTTGTGAGTATTATTAGCTGCTTTCCTGAATAAAACATCATTCCACTCCTGCGTATATCTCCTGGAAGAAACAATAGCATATTTAGGCTCTTTATTTAGTGATTGACCATTTTCTTCATCATATACTGAAGTCCGGAGTCTATAAACTATTCTCTAGCAGTACTTTTAAGGTTGAAGAGTAATTAAGATAATACAAGAGGTTAAAGAGATGGGCATGATTAAATGCTGCAGTAACCCCCAACACCATTTTTTAACACTTTATACACTTCAGTAAGGAGAAATGTTGATCTGCAGATTGGGGCCCAGATGTTTGGGTCAGTGAACATAATTACCCCTAATTTAGAGATAAGAAAACTGAAGTACCAGTATAAACACACATTTTAAAGGCCATATTATTAACATTATTTGCTAGAATTATGTTTAACCATACCAAGGGCCAACCTCTGATAATTATTTGTTGCATAGATGAGACCTCAATTTTTTGCATGTTGTACAGAAGTTTGTAGCAGAGCTAAGAAAGTATGTCTATACAATGCCACTCAGTGTTTTGTGCAGAGCTGAGTTAATTCTGCGTGTACTAGCTTCTGAACTGGAAGCAGTGTAGTGTCTTTATGGCTAGGCACAAGCATTCAAAAAGACTGAGTCAGAATAAATCTAAGTTTTTTCTAAGCAGTATAGTTTAGATCAGTAGTGAACAGAATACACGTTTCCTTTTGGTAGTGGGGGGGGGCGGGGAAGGGGAGGGCATGAAGGCTGCCTATCTTAGACTGGGTTCTACCAGTTTTAAATCAATCTGTGTGCCAGACTTTTATGGGTTTAGACCAGTTTCCCATCACTTATACCAGTGAAAGTGTAATGTCAGTACCTGGCCTGTGTGTATTGTGCCTGATTTAATAAACTGTGTTTTGTAGCAGACATAAGTAACCCAGAAGCAGTTCTATATTGCTTCTTGTTTGGAAGCTAGCACATTGAGCTAGGTTCCAGCATAGACTCCAGTATTGCAAGCTTGCATGGTCACAGCTAGCTTGGCCTACTTAATACACAACACCGCATTGTGCTATGTAGATATAACCTTTAGAATCTAAGCCTCCTGACATTCTTTGTATTTTAACCACAAGATTATCCCAAAAAATGTCCATAAAACTACAGGTTGAACAGAGATTAATTGCTGACTTAATTAGTAAAACATTGCCAACTGTCGTGATCAATTTGTAATCAAGCCAAAAACCACAACAAAGCAGGAACATTATACAACTTAAATCATGTGTATGTGTAAGGGAGGTGTTGACCCTTTGCACAAATATATGTAAGCCAACTCATGTGAAAAGCTTCTCAGCAGTGTAAATTAGCCAAGAACAGCTCTGGGTTACTGTAGCTGAACTATTTCTGGTTCTTTCTGGCAGTTCACTGATAGATAGCACAGGTATCTCTTTGCAAATCACAGTATGGAAAGGAAGTCAGAACACACATTGTTTGCTACATCACTGTTATTTTTACTTAGTTAAGAGGCATTGTTTAAATCCCAGATCAGCCCAATTTTCACAACGATTCTGTGTTCTCATTTTAACTGAGAAATGGTAACTGGTTGAGTAAATGCAAAAAAATCCTACACATATTTGAAGAGGATTTAATAGCGTTTTTTTTAAAATCAGTGACTTTCTGTCCAGATAAGGGAGAAGGGAAACATACTTATTAACATAAAAATGGCATGTACGCATGGCTTAGTGTACTTTTTGTAACTGTGCAAGCAAGTTCTTAGACACCTAATTGCCCATCCTGAAGTGTAAATTGCTTAATTCGCATTCCCAGTCAATTAAAACATACATGTAAATACTGTTTCAGGTGAGCATACATTTTGTTTACATTCAGATCTTTGCCTACTTTTAGAAAATACAACTCATCTTATTTTTATATGAGCATCTTGCTTCTTACGAGTTTTTAAGAATGAGTCTTAACAGAAAGCAGATGATTTCAGGAAGTTGAAACAAAGAGGAAAAGGAAGTCAAAAGAGAGGAGCTTTTAACACTGCAGAAGTAAAATATATAACATTAAATTGAAGACACCATGATAGATTTTTAACTCTTTGAGTGGTTACAGCAGTTAGCCTTTGTCCTAGTCATGCAGAAAGAAAGACAGGAGGCAAAGGGACACATTTTAATTAGGTTGCAACTTTTCACTCATCTGGGCACAATCTAGTAATAAATCATACATTGTGGGTTGTTGTTCTCTCCTTAAGTGTTCCCACTTGTTTGAAGGTTGCCATGAACTCTGCAAATTCATCCCAGGCCCAGATACCCTCCCTCTAATGGTTAAGGGAAATTCAGGAGGGAGGGTGCAGTGGTGGTTGTGTCCTCACTGCACCAGATATAAGCAATCCCAGTCTTTGTCATGTGATGAAAAAAGCATGATCTGCTGGAAGAGAGGTATATGTCCCTTTCCTCTTAGATTTGGTTTGGCAAGGGTTTGGTAATCTGCCTACGCTTTTCCAGTCAGCTTCGGTGGTACTCCTTGGCTTCTCATCCCAAGAGAGACAGGGCAGTATTAAAAAGTCATTATTTGTTTTATTACCAGTGAAGAAAAAACCCTACCTTCAAAGTTGCAAAGAGCTCATTCTGTGGTGCAGCACCAGTATGCCCTTATTTAAATGAGAGGTAAGAACTTAAGTCTACCTTACAAGTTCCAGCTTGAGACACCCAATACTATATAACATTTCTTAAGAGGATACATCTCCTATATTGATTGCACCAAGATAACACTTTGTATTCTAGGCAATGATGGTTTAGAAAAGCCAAGTGTCACAACCCCTCTTCTGGGTGCTTTGTTTCTATTTCTGGCATTGTCTGGAGGGTGCTTTGAGTCTAAAAAAGTTGAGAGAACCACTGGCAGGGGTTCCCAGATGAGCTCCAATTATCTTCCTGATGAGAGGGAATTAAAGCAGTTGCTTTAATTTTCTTCACTTATTCCTTAAGACAGATCATAGGGAAGACAAGGCAGCCAAGTTCACTCTTCTGGGATGAGTGAACCTTTGCCATATCTGCTATATAGAATGAATTGGCTGTTGTGGAATACCTTGAAAATATATGGATGTGTGCTGTTTCTTGAGCTGTAAGGGCAAAAAGATCACATGGACTCTATCTACTCTCAGTAATTGACCAGAATAAATTTTTTTGGATACCCAGGGACCAACCCTCCCCCTACCCCCACCTCCTGCTCTGCTCCCTTGCAGCATGGAGAACAGCTGAACATGCAGTATGTGGCACTGCAGGCATGCCTGCGGTGCCACATACTGCATGGTTGTGCTCATCTGGATGCAGCCATGAAAGCCAAACAATCTAGTTGGAAGTACTAGAATGTCATTCCCACTATGTGTCCACTATGTGTTTTCTTCACAATAAATCACTCTAATATCATAGCATGCACTGTTTTGAATTGGTTGAAAAATATTAATAGAATCCTAGAGAATTAGGGTTGGAAGGGATCTCAGGAGGTCATCTAGTCCAACCTCCTACTCACAGCAGGACCAGCCCCAACTAGATCATCCCAGTCAAGACTTTGTCTAGCTGGGTCTTAAAAATTTCCAAGGATGGAGATTCCACAACCTGTCTGGGTAACCTGTTCTAGTGATCTGCTGCCTTCCTATTGAGAGAGTTTTTCCTAATATTCCTACACTTCCCTTGCTGCAACTTGAGACTGTTGCTCCTTGTTCTGTCATCTGCCACCACTGGAAACAGTCTAGCTCCATCCTAGGGATTCTAGAGATCTTGCTTTCTGATGAGTTTTGGGAGCATTCTTCTATTTTTGTAAGTTCTCAGGAAGATAAAAATGTCAGAAATATTGCTTTTTGAGTTGTAACAATTTTCCCCATCAACAGTTCTGGGGAAACAGTCAGGTTTTGAATTCTGAAACACCCTCTGACTCTTTCCCTGACTTTCTCAAGGGTCCAGTGTATCAAGAAGTGATTAGAAGCATATGTGATGTTTTTTATATTCAAAAGCTAAATGGTGAATCAAAATCTCACTAGGTGAAATGAAGTCATATGACAGCTTAAGTAGGAAAACATGCAAAGTCTTAAATCTGATACAGTTTTTACTGGTGCAAAACAAATGTTGTGAAAATAGTTTCATAGATGGTCAACAGAGGGCAGGAATATTTTATTTCTAAAAAATTCCGACCGCCACTGTTTTCTATATCCATTCTAACTAAAGAGTTGAGTACTTTGTCTATTTTGTCATATTACAGTGATATAAATCAGCAGTTATAATTTAAAAAGACACTGTCAACCCCTTTGAGGAGCTAAATGTCCATTTTAAAGCAATTGGCGGATATGAGTTATGACTACAGGCATTTAATTTCTGTGTTTAGATTGTAAAAACCACAGCATAAAAAAACTGAAATATTGCTACTACTCAGTTCTAGAGAAGAATCATTTCTCTGATGAATTCTATAAAGTGCAATAGTTCTTCCTGATGTGAACTGCTATATCACTATTAGGGTAGAATTATATTCTTGAAATTCACGATTGTTTGAATTTTAAGTACTGTAATAGAGATTCTTTGTAAAGACATGGATCTCCATCTGACTTAAAACCTTAAGGAAGTTTAGTAATACCTCTTTTAATCTCTACCTGCCTTCCTTAGTAATTGAAACAGTGTTTGTACTTTAACTGGACAGAATACCTAACAGGTTCTGAGTGCAGGATAAAATCAATGTCATGTCTATTTAATGCAAGGGAAAAAATTAGAATGGATTTAAAGGAGCTTTATTCTGAACTCCACCATTTCCTTTCTCCCCCAAATATATTTTAGCCTTGAAACAACATGCAGATGTAATCCCTTCAGGAATGTTGACTTCTCATGTAAACACATCTCCAGCAGGTCTTGTGCTACAAGAATTTTTTTCTTAGAGTCTGGAAGTGAGATTTTCTCTTGAAGAATATTAACCATAAAAATTTAGGTCTGGAATATGTTACCTTGGTCATGTTGATGCAGCCTTACTCACATGAGGAGAGCCACTGAAGGCTATTCATGAGCAAGGGCTAGCCAACATTATTTAAGGTCTTTGACTCCGGGCCTGAGCAGTCAGTTTAACTACAGTCAGTCTGCTCAGGTGAGTCAAGGCCCACCAATATGAATAAAGGATTATAGTATTTCAAAATTACTGTTCAAATCTTGATGAGTTTTTTTAAAACATTGTTTGCTTTACTGGCATGTTTTGAGATTCACCTGCACAATTTAATTTACATCCAATAATATTTAACTCTTTGTGAAGAAACCAAAAGGGAGAAAAGACTATTTTCCAAAACTTGCAGTTTTTCTTCATCCTGGATCCTCTTTATGAACACATTCCTATAATTCTTCAGCAGATTTTGACTCTCTCAGAACATTAGATAAGGCACTTTTCTATTATGTAGGTTCACTGAAGAATGCTGGCCACCAACTCCAGGCTTTTAGATCTAGGGAGTTACAGCTTGCAGGGGTGAGTGGTGACTCCTCAGTCTGGGGGGGAGGGCACAATTTGTGGGCAGGCCCAGGGACAGGCCAAAAGCCCAATATCCACTCCTATACTTCTGTGCCATGGCTTAGTACCTGGCTTTCCCCCCACCCCACCAATATGCCACTGGCCTGCGCAGCAAAAAACCTGCCCCATCCTGAGCAGTGCCGAGGGCTAATCTTAAGAGGGGCATGTGCTCCCCCCAGACCACCCCCACCAGTTTCCTGTGACAGCTTGTGTACCACATTCATGATGGTTTCAATGTGGGGAGAGGTAGCAAGGACTAAGTTATGCAGGTCTTCATAGATTAACATTAATTCTTGAAATTGAACTTGGAGGAAGGCAATACACCTTCAAAATTAATGAAATATTGTAGCTTTTAAGCGATGGCTAACTGATAAGCAGCTAAATTCTGTACTATCTGTATATTTTAGGTAATCTATGTGTTTACCTGTGTGGTGTTGAAAAAATGCATTTTGAAACCACAAAGCCATGGACTGTAATGAGTCCTGGGTCAAGTACAAAATTTTTTTAGAACTTTACAAGAAGTAGGAGTTCAGTGAAGAGAAGCAAGTGACAGAAACCATAAGCATTTCAGTCAAATTTGGATTTGAAGTAACTTCTTCTGCGCCCAAGTGTCACTAAATTTGCCATAATGTTAATTGCTTAACCTTTATGTTAGTTACTCTAGCCAGATAGAACAGTAGACTGTACTGGGAACAAAAGTCACAAACTATTCTTTAGTCTAAACTTACACTTACCTCCTGAAGAGCCTAGTTGTAAATTTTGGATAAAATGGATTGCCTCATTTCAAAAACAGGATTTGCTTAAATACTTTGCTGTTGGGCAGATGGGTTTCATAGCAGTTTACTGGATACAAATAAACCCAAGAATAATTCTGTATACATCTCCCATTATACTGATTTATGCCACTATAGAAAAAAATTGCAACAATATTGGCCCTCAGAAGCGCAGAGACTTTTTGTGTAGATAAGTGGATACTCTTCATATTTATTCTACAGCAGTTACAAATATGTCAAGTCAATGGGTGAGATCAGGAACAAAAAGATGCTCTCTGAAACCTTATGCATTATCACTTCTGAGGTTTTTGATGGTCTCATGAAGAGTACCAAATTATCTACATAAAAATTAGTGTATTTCTGTGGTCAGCAGCGTTGTTGCATAAACAGCGGTTCGTTTCCTGGAGGTGCGCAGAGATCACAGACATCAGTCAGCACTTAAGGGTCTATTTGCTTGCAAGCAAAGGTCAGAGCAGAGCTAGATGCTCAAATTAACTCTGACCCCTGATTGTGTTTGTAAACGGCATTTATTTTCTCAAATCTTCTGGGCGCGTGCGCAGACACAGAAGTTCTTGCAGCTTACTTTCGTTTCATACAAACATACATGTAACTACATCATCACATACATCGCATGTATAGTATAATTAGTTATTTGAGTGGGGGGGGCGGAGAGGTAAATATGCAACAGCTAATTAAGCATGCTCAATGCCACAAGAGTTCATCAACAGTTCATTTCCCAAGGCTATACAGTTAAATTCCAGTTTCTGTAATCAGCATGAGAAAGACTAAGGAGGGAGAGGGAGAAACCTTGAGCAGCATTCTTTTCTTATCAAGAGCAAGATGCAAGCTGTGTAATTCTAACAGCGTCATGAAGTCTAGTCAGTTTACCAAAATGAGTTAAAAGTGATTCTAAGAACCATTTCTGTTCTTGTGTTCTCCTGTAAATTTTGCAATGTTATGATTACATTTTCTTCTTTTATGTCCTGTGTTCTGTTGCAGGACCCCCACAAAGACAAGGGGAAATACACTAATACAGAGAGAACATTAAACTAACCTTATGCAACAATCCAAGGCCATAATAATGCAGGAATAATATCTAAGGACTTTTCCTTTGTCTGAAGCTGTGCTCTGCATTTTGGCTTACTCCCTTAGATCATGTCTATTTCTCTTCTTGTAACAACAGAGTATTGAACTGGCTACTTTTGTGCCTTCAGACCTTGCTGGTATTACGGACTGGTATTCTCTGATCAAGAGTGGGAGACTCATGGCGAGGTGGATAGGGAGAGTATTATGAAAGGAACAGGGAGAAGATGTGGATGGAGGAGATCCAGGTACCAATTCAGGACAGAATTTAAACAGATTCTTAAAGTTAAGCATGTTATGTAAGTGCTATCCATATCTAAACTAAAGCAGCTTTTCTGAATTGGGACTGAGGTAAGAGGCTAGGATAGAGAAAAGGAAATGGGATATACAGTAGACTAGAGCAAGAGAAAGACGAATGAGAAGACAGTCAACAAAGAGAGGACACTTGAGGACTTGTAGGAAGTTGAATTTGGAGAGACAGAAAAGGAAGCATGAAGATGAAATACAGGGCAGTTAGAAATGTAGAGATAAGAGGAGGCTGAATAAGATGACCTAGCATGGGGAAAATTAAAGTTGATCACAACAGGACAAGAATGTCACATTTTTAGCAGCAAAATGTTCACAGGTAACACTTATTTTTCGGGGTGGGGCAGGGGGGCGTTGCTTGAGAAGCATCTGGTTCCCCAGCACCATCTCACAATGCACATACTTTTGAGATTCAGGACCCTCACGGTCTTATTATTTATGTTGCAGTATCACCTGAAAGCCCCACACAGGATTATGGCTTTTGCGAGGTGGGAACTATAAAACACACAGAAAAATATCCTGTCTTGGAGCAAGATTCAACTGTGCACTGTGCATACCTCTAATGTAGCAAATAGGAGGGAAGGAAGATTCAGGATGAGTGCATCACACTGATATCTCACAAATGATGTGGATTAGATATGTGCATGATTTGATGATTCCAAGGCATTTGTAAAAAGTGTGCATGTGTGACTGTGGGTGTGTGTTAGCATAAACAAATGGCTATTCACTGGGAACTCATCTGTTCTGTTAAGTGAAGAAGGACAAACACAGCTACCTATTAGAAAGCGGAAAAAGGAGGACCCAGGATGGAAGCTGAATTTTAAGAGAGAGAAGGGGAAGCATAAAGATGAAAAAGGAGAGCTAACAGAGGAAAATCTGAGATGAAGAAATAGAAAATGGGGAAAAAACCAGCATGTCTGTCAAACACATGCAAGAACTTCTACCTTAGATTATTCAGGCATCTTAATTTCAATCCTCAGAAAGATACTAAAACAAAATATTAAACAATCAATTTATAAGCACCTAGAGAATAATAAGGTGATAAGAAACAGCCATCATGGTTTTGTCAAGAATAAGTCATATCAAACTAATAATTAATTTCCTTCTTTGACAGGATAACTGGCCTAGTGGGTAAGAGAGAAGTAGTAGATATGAAATAGATCTTGACTGTAGTAAAGCTTTTGACAGTCCAACATACCAATCTTGTAAGCAAAGCAGGGAAATATGGTCCAGGAGCAGTCACCATAAGATTACATCCCCCATCTTAGCTGGATAAACATTTTCACCCAAAGAGCAGTTATCAATGGTTCACTGTCAAGTTAGTGGGGTATTTCAAGTATGATCTTACAGGTGCCATATCCTATTCAGTACTTTCCTTAACAACTTGGATGATGAAATAATACTCTTAGGGATGTTGTGGATGGCATCAAGCTGGAATGAGCTGCAAGCATTTTGGAAGACAGGACTGAAATTCTAAATGATATTAATAAATTGAAAAAAATTCAGAAACAAGATGAACTTCAATAAGGCCAAGTGCAAAGTACTTTTGTTTGAAAGAGAAATCAAATGCACAAATACAGAATGAAGAATTACTGGCTAGGCAGCAGTACTGAAGAAAAGGATTTGGAGTTATAGTGGATCACAAACTAAATATGAGCCAACAATGTGATGTTGCAAAAAAAAGGCTAATCTAATTCTTGGATGTATTAACATGAGTATCATATGTAAGACATAGGAGGTAATTATTCTGCTCCACTTGGCACTGGTGAGGCCCCAGCTGGACTAGTGCATCCAGTTTTGGGCACTAAGCTTTACAAATTATGTAGACAAACTGGAGAGAGTCCAGAGGAGACCAGCAAGAATGATAAGGAATTTGGAAAAGATAACCAAAGAGGAAAAGTTGAAGGAATTGGATTTTGTTAGTCTAGAAAAGAAAAGGCAGGAAAGAGGGGCATGATAACAGTTTTCCAGTATATAAAAGTTTGCTATAAAGAGGGTAGTGATCATCAGTAGTTGTCCAAGTCTGCTTCAGGTGCGATAAGTAGAAAGTTTGACTTTCAGCCAAAAAGATACAGTTTAGATACTAGGAAAACTGTTTAACTACAAGAGGAATTAGGTGCTGAAACAGGCGATGTACAGGCTATGTATAGGGATTGCAGAATCTTCACTGGAGTTTTTACAGATGGGTTAGACAAACATCAGTTATGGATGATATGGATATACTTGATTTGGCTTTTCTGTGGGGGGTTGGATTAGATGACCTCCCCAAGTCCCTTGCAACCCTACATTTCTATGATTTTCCATTTATGTCAGTTATTCATGCAGTTCACATCAGCTCCCAACAGAAGCAGGCTTTAATGAGGGGTTTGAAGAATGACCTTCAGGATGAATCACAGAAGGCTGTTGCCCTCAAGAATGGCAAAGGGAGGAGATATTTGTAGAAGTAGTTCATGAGCATTGAAGGTTGGTACTCAGAGAGGGGGGAAGGGGATCATAGTGGCCAATGTGTTATATGTTAGCATGGATTTAAAATTTGAGCTTGGGACATAGATGAGCACTATTACCTATTGCCCTTTTAAGAGTTTTTATCAGGGATTCTTGAATTGACCTGAAACACTTTTTTATTAATTTAAATTCCATAGAGAGCCTAAGGCTGAAATATTAATGGGATGTTTTTTAAAAAAATGTATTTTAAGATGGAGTTATGGTTCTTGGCAATTTCCCCCCTTTTTCTTATGTCTTGATATATATCTGTCTCAGCTGATAATTCAAAAGTGAAAAAGCTTGCCAATGGGATTTGCAAAACAGCTTTAGTGGTGCTTTTCTCTCCTGTAGCATAGGAGGCTATGAGGTTTTTTGTGTTAGAAACCTAAGTTTCTTATAGAGTGCTAGAGGACTTGTTCTAGCAGTGAAGTACAGGACAAACAGGAGTGACAGGACACAGATCTCTCTGATCCAGTTGGTCCTTCCAGTCCTATATTCCCATTAATATCCATGATATTTGGTCATTTTATTTACAGCAAGCCAAATTTTGAAGTCCTAACACATTTGAGTAAATTTTTGCCTAAGAGTTTTTCTTGAGATACTATGACTGCTTGTATTATATAAGGGATTGATCCTGCACCGTGCTAAGCACTCTGCCTCATTGAGCCAGTTATTTAATGTTTAAGTTCACAAGTCATCCCACTGAAATTAAAGGGGAGTGCACTGAAGTGCTCTTTTGGTTATTCGTGGGCATTATGCTCAATGATTGAGAGGACTGAAACTAAATGCGTCTTAAGATAAAAGATTTCAGTGTTCATCCCATTACGTGTACCCATGGTGCAATTGCTTAATTTTGTGGCTTGGAGAACTTCTATTCAGGTATCTGTGCTGCAAAATTCATACACCCAAAGGTGTGAGGCCACATCCTTGTCGCTTTAGATATTTTACAGTCTGTTGACTGAAGAACTTTCTAAGAGCCAAATCCAAACATTCTGCACCACAGCACAATATACTGTATTCCATCATTGGAGGGACAGAAACCTCCCCAAGGAGTGGGACATAGTGCAGCTACTTTGCAAATACCAATACATCCCAAATAGAGCTTCTGCCTCAATCCCCCTATATCTCCATGTTTAGGTCTGAGACCTGTATAGCCAGAGTACTAGCCCATGTTTACCCTTACTTGTTTCACAGTGATGTAGAGTGACATTTTATAGAATTTCTTTGTGGGGGCACTTGACTGCTTTGTGTCCATACTCCTTGACACAGCAGAACAACCGTAGTTCTGTCTTTGAGGATGTTAAAGCCTGTGTGAGAAGGAGAACGATTGCTGTAAGTACATACTCATAATCCTTAATATACCATCATTACTTTTACACTTTTTCCAATATTCTTTCCTTTATCTTTAGACAAAACAAATCATATAAACAAGTTAACAGTATGTAGGACTGGTTTAATGCACAACAGAAACAAGGTAATTTAAAATTAAGGCTAGATCTTAATTATTAATTCACCGTGGTTGTGCATATATATCCTAATGCATGGTATGTGAGAGCACCTACTGCTTGTCATTTGCCACAATACCATGGATGCTCCACAGAATGAATTAAGGATAAATCCTCTTCCTTGCCTCTGAATTTCCTCTCTAGTTTGTTTAAACTGAATTCATAATGTTATACAAAATAAAAGAGTTCTTTTGTGTGCCAGGGTGTGTGTATGAATTAATAGAATTTTTAAATATATTTTAAATTTTTATCATCAAGAAATGCTCCATTTTCAGATAGATGATAAAATGTCTTGAATAGTTGACTCTGGGGCTTTCACTAAACTGCCCATGAATGCTGAAACCATCTGTTTTTCTGGACGTTTGTCAGGGTGAGTGTGGCAGAGGCAGCTGTTTGAAAAGGGACGCTTTGGATGATGAACCAGCCCATTGTTTCTAAGCAATTCACTTGCATTCAGAGGCTCTACCCAAGCGTACTATAGAGCAATCAAAATCAAACTATTGTTTGTACCAATCATATTGATCTGAAAAGAACGTGGTGGGATGACCGCATTGTAGATGCAAATAGTTGTTTAGAGCAGCTGTATGCTAGCCAATATGTACCACAGTAGGAAACCCACTTGGAAGCTAGAGGGCTCTCTGCACCCTACTGGGGAAAAAGAAAAGATTATGCCAGATTGAACTCTGGTTTCAAGCAAAAATGAAGACACAGGTTTGTGGCTATTGCTAGTAATTTGCTTTTACTGAAATAGTTGACATTAACCCTATGGTGCCAAAGTTAATAATTAAAACTGATTGGTTTTCCTGTATGCAGACATGCAAACTGTAAAATAAAGAGTTCATAAACAACATAATTTCCTAAAGACATTACAGTAAAAAAAAAGATTTATTTGGGCTTCAAATGTCAATATTTTACAAAAAACAACTAAAATTAAATCTTGGATTATTTTAAATCATTTGTACAGATTCATACACAGTTTAAAGTTTTCATAATTTTTTTATGATGATGAAAATATAGCAGCTGATATGAAACATATTGTGGTGTTCATTTCTCTGTTACATATGAATGTCTGATCTATGCAGAAAGCAGAAGGAAAGATCATTTTTAGTGTATATAATGAAGATCATAGCTTTAGTTTAGAGTAACTGAGAAAGCCACACTTCATCCATTAACATTTAAGCTTTTTAGTTGTCCTTGTCACTTCATTGCATGCATGCTAATATCTTCTCATATAAAATTTAATCTGTCGAACTAAATGAAGGAATTAGTATCTGAAAGACATCTTTCATTAAGCAATTAACGAATCTTTCTAACAAATCTACAAAAGCATATGTGTTTATATTTAATAAGTATTTGTATGATCATCCAATTACTGTGCATGGATACATCTTCTTTTGTTTGTTTTTAGAATTACATCATCTAAACTTAAAGTCAAGCTCTAATAATGCTTTAGTAAACGCATTGTAATTGCCAACTGCTCTATCTAGACTACTTTGAGACTACCTGTCTTTCAAAATCATTGTACAGTCATGGAGAATGAGTAAAAAAAATGTGTTTTCTATATTTTGACTGAATTACTCTTTATTTTATTACAAATCACCTTTTAAATGTTTTCGTGACAACTTAATTTCTAGCCTTCTTTTGAAATAGGAACAAGACTGTAATATGAACATTATTAACTGGGCTTCCCAACTTCAGAGGAAATAACTTTGTCATCTGTGTTCTCTCAGTTGATAAATATAACTCACCCAGCCCTGAGACTGACCCCGCTCCTGAATGGGCAATTTTTAGCCCACACCAACCCTTCCACTTCTGGTTAGGCAACCCCCACCCCATCCTGCCAACTCCCCCAGCCCTACACCCCCCTCCCCTGCAGACCTGCTAGCCCTCCTTATCCCACTGCCCCTCCTTCCACCTCAAGTTATTTACACCAGGTTCCCTGAGCAGCTCTGGGCACTGGTGAATACCTGTACATACTGCTTCCGGTCTATGATCATACACCTTAAAGTAAGCTGCATGGTCATAGACCATGTGTGGCAAACATCTGTACATACACTTAGACATAAATGGGTTTAGACACATTCTATTGTTACCTGCAAACAATCGGATTATCAGATGTCCCTAACCTTTTGGTTTCTGTGTGAATTTTTGGACTTGAGGGACAAAAATGAGTTTCAGTTTCCAAATTAAGTTTGTGTTAGAGTTGGCTAACAGATTTGCTAATTGTCTTGTGTTCCAAAAGTTTAATCCAATGCTTTTATGTATGTGTTTATGTAAATTTAAAAAATATATTCATGAATAAACAACCTGACTTCTAAAAAATGGGAAAATACATGGGAGGCTAGGATGTTCCCTTTCACTGATTGATACCTCTTTTCATGAGCAGTCCCAATGATTTTAATGAGACTGCTTGTGGAGCAAAGTACAACTCAATATGAGTAAAGGTGACAGAAACTTGGTCTGTGATTACTGTCTTCATTATGCGCCTTCAGGGAAGCATATTTTGTTCTTGATGTGCATGCACAACAACCATAAGCAATAAGTGAAGGCAGTGTGCTGTGCCCCTGACTTAAGGTAAAAGCTTTCTCCTTTGATTGACATGTGTAAACTCCTTCATTCTAGCAATGAGTGAGAGAATCAAAATTTAATGACAGCAATAAAAGAAGGCTAAATTAATTGAGTTTATGCATGAAATAAATATGAAATGATATAAAATTGAACTCACTGTCCAGAATCTTAAATATTGTGGAATGTCATTTGACCTACCTCTCATCCTTTTCTTTTTCACTGAGGGATAGCTTTACCCACTTCTCTTTGTGTCCAAAACCTAATTCCTTCCCTTTGTTGATCTACTAATAAATATTTATATATTCGAATATTAATATTCAAGAAGTATTTAAGTTGCCTGGGCTTCACATTTGAAGAAATATGAAGATTGTTTTTATCCATCCTCTTGGATTGCCTCCTCAACCTTCTGAAAGCAGTCTCTGCTACTGTAGCACAATATGTTTCAGTAGGGTACTGAAGGTTATCAGACTTGGTAGATCTGATCATTGCAGACCAACAGTAGTGTGGTCTAAGCACCATCGCTGTAGAATTTTTCTTAGGTGAAGAAATCTTTTAAATTTAGATTCCTCAGTTAAGGGATATAGTTTGCTCAAATAGTTTTATTTAATGTAATTCCATATTATTAAATAGGCATTCATGGCATGTTGGAAAAAGTGTTTTGCATAGAAACTTAAAATAAGCCAGTATAAATGAGTGGGATTGGAGGACGAACAAGCATTTTTCTAGGATTGGTATGTAGAAGGGTATTTCAGAGCACAGATTTCCTTTTCTGATTACATTATATTTTGGCTCAACTCTTTCCATTGTGGAATGTTCCCTAAGGCTAGGGGCAGACATTACACATAAACCAGTTTAAGTGATCATAAACTGGTTTAAACCTGTAACAGAACAGAAGTTTAATGAACATAAACCAGTTTGAAAATGGCTGAAACTGGTTTGAGATAAACCTGGTTGAATGTAGTATCAGACTTAACTGATTTGGGTCAAACTGGTTTATGCAATGACTGTCCCAGCTCCCTTCCTGGTTTAAGTTAAATCAGAGCCCCCCACCATCCCAGCATGCTCTCTGGGCTGGGTGGGGTTCTTTGCTCCAAAAAGCTAGGCTGGCCCCTCCCTTCTGCTCCCCAGCTGCAGCTCCAGTAGAGACTGATGGTAAAGCAGGGTCTGCCTGGCTTCCTCCTGCTCCCCCCTCCCCATCACCGCTCCTTGCTGAAGCAGGAGTTCCCCCCTCCCCTCTGCCTTACACAGACAAATCTCAGCATTAGCTAGCATACCATATGCTGGCTATGGTCTGGTCCTTGCTGTGGGAGATAGGACAGAGGTAGACAGAACAGTGTAGGCTTAGGGCTTTTTGGAGCTAATCAACAGGTAACTGGGAATATTCCTGTGTTCCTTCCTTGGAAAAAGTTGTTTAAGAAGAGCTTGGGTGTGGGGGAAGGACTCCTCCCTAACTGGAGTGTTCTGCCTGGGCCTGATCCTGCCCCTCTCCCCTCAGCTCAGCAGTCTGGAAGGGAAGGGAGGACTGCTCTAGCACCCCCTGGCTTCTAGCCTGAACTGTTGCAGACATGTTCCTGCATTTCTGGAATGAAAGGGGAATGTCTATCCACCTCCAAATCGGTTCAAGCTTTGCAGGTTAGACGAACCTGCAAAGATTGAATCAATTCAGTCTCAGGCTTTTTGAATGTCTGTCCCTAGCTTAAAGGAGCCCAGCAATACCAGGGGAATGGTTGGGAGGCACAATGACTTCACACAAATGGCCATGAGCTGCTAGCAGTGGTTGGCAAAGTGTTTCTGAGCATCCAGAAATTCCTGGAGTGACCAAATCTCATCCAATTTGGGAAAAGCTCTGTAATGGAGAGTACAAAGATTTTCTTCTCCTGGAGCTCTAGCTAACAATTTTGTCTTCATTCTTTTCTGCCTACATTTCCACACATGCATGCCAGCAGTTAGACAGCAAGGAAAAATTACTTAGAAAGCCTGCTAATTCACTTGAGTTCAACAAGTTTTCTGTAATTTACAATCTGTCACCGAGAATGATGAGACAGGAATTGCAGGGTAATGGATAAAATAGCATAATTGGTCAAGTAGAAATATAATTGAAAGACACTTTGGAAAGAGTATGAGGAACAAATAAAATAAGAAGTCTTTCTAGAAACTGAGATTCACTAAGCCTCACCTCTGCCCTCCCCCCCACCCCAAATCATCTAAGAAACTTAAATGTTTGAAGTTTAAATTAAGATTTACTTCATAGCCTCCTATTGCCCCCAGTGGGGAAAATTTAAAACTAGTTACATTTCATCTCAAACCTGAAAAGATCTGCAGTCTTTTAGATGAGAGTAAATTTATTTAGCTTTGAAGGAATCACAAGTGCAAAGTGTGTTTTTTGTGGCTGAATAAAAACAATGATTACAGTAACTTTTGTCAAATCAGCCACATATTATTGCAGGATTGTAATTGGATGTAGGCATCCCAAGTTGGTATTACTTTAAGCAGCAAATGTAATGGGTAGCATTCCCATCTCACTCCAGACACTCACCATGTGCTGTTTTAAATTCAAACATCCCTATTTTCTAGTTTAGCTTTATTGCCAACTTTATAATAGCTGATCAAGGGCCACAGCCTATGCTTTTCCCCTGAGCTACATATGTCTAGGGTTTTCTTTAGCACCTGTTTGTCTCTTCTCTCGGTTCCTCACTCAAACCCTTTCAAATCCATGGATGCCCAATTCCAGCGGTTCTCAACCTTTTTATACTCCAGGCGCCACTTGGAAAATGTCAGCTCTTAGCTTTCACTCATTTTTGAGTATGAAAAATCCATAGAGCAATTGTCATATTGCAAAAAACTCAGACCACAACAGTTCAGAATGTTTTTAACACTATTTGAAATGTATGGGTTTTTCTTGTGTATCATGTTTGCATACCTAACAGTGCTAACATTGTGTGAAACCTTTGGAAGGATCTCAAGGCACCCCAGATTGCTCTGGTTTAGAATTACTGTCCTAGTCAATCAATAAAAGTTTTACAGGGTCCTTGCTTACTCCATAGTTAGCTTCAGTTATACCTTGAACGTTGATCCTAAAGTCAAGTCTCCTCCACACACAAAACCCTTTAATTTGAGGGTAGTAATATTTTTAACATGAATTGGCTGGCCACCTGGGAGTCTTTTCTCAAGTTTACCCATCTGGTCGTTTGTTAGCTTGGTCATTCAGAGTAGCTTGAATGTTATCTTGCATTGTGGCTGTTCTTGCTTACTTAGGCTAATATGATGCATTAACTATAGTGTAGACAGCTCAAATGCTGAAAACATATAGGAAGCTTAGGAAAGGTATTATCTCCATTGCTCTGTGGGGTAGGGCCTTGAAAGAGCTGGTACATATCTATGAACCAGACTATATCATTCTGAAGCTAATATTTCATTCCCTAAAACCTCAGCATTTATTTATACAATTATGTCTCTAGCTGGAGAGCAAGGTCCAGAATTTATTCAAACCTGATTCCATGGCCCACTGGGTCTTAATATGGCAGCTCCCTTATGGAGTCATGCACATTGCACAGTTTATGAAGCTTCTTGACCCTTACCCCTTCTGCAATGAGAGGAAAATGATGGAAATATTTCTTTTCAGCAGCATCCATTGACTGCCTAGGTGGCTTCAGGGAACAATACGTATTGTCATGGTTGTCTGTTTGGTCCCTGCCTGTGGATCCTCTAGTTTTAAATCCTGCACTCTCCCCATTCCTGTTTTCCCTTTCATTGTCCCAAGCATTCAGTTGTAACTCTGGACCTGTGGCTCCATTAAGAGGACTAAAGCTCAAGGCACCCACTGATGCCAGATGATTATGCTTATGTTTTTAAAATGTGTACAACCTACTGAGAAAGACAGCTCATCTTGGCAAGTTTCACAGGAAGAGATTTATTGGCATATGGACCTTGGAAGAGTACTGTTATCTTTTTCCCCAATGGTAAGAGAATGTTCAAACATCTACAAGAACAGTAATCCCTGTTCTTGTGGTAGTATTTGGTTTCCTGGCCATCACCAATATTACTTTTTCTATGTTTGCAAATCTCTTATTCCCAAGGTGCCACTTATGTT
>NW_017728886.1:209149587-209160251 GCF_001723895.1 Crocodylus porosus | reverse complement strand
TTTTAAATTCAAACATCCCTATTTTCTAGTTTAGCTTTATTGCCAACTTTATAATAGCTGATCAAGGGCCACAGCCTATGCTTTTCCCCTGAGCTGCATATGTCTAGGGTTTTCTTTAGCACCTGTTTGTCTCTTCTCTCGGTTCCTCACTCAAACCCTTTCAAATCCATGGATGCCCAATTCCAGCGGTTCTCAACCTTTTTATACTCCAGGCGCCACTTGGAAAATGTCAGCTCTTAGCTTTCACTCATTTTTGAGTATGAAAAATCCATAGAGCAATTGTCATATTGCAAAAAACTCAGACCACAACAGTTCAGAATGTTTTTAACACTATTTGAAATGTATGGGTTTTTCTTGTGTATCATGTTTGCATACCTAACAGTGCTAACATTGTGTGAAACCTTTGGAAGGATCTCAAGGCACCCCAGATTGCTCTGGTTTAGAATTACTGTCCTAGTCAATCAATAAAAGTTTTACAGGGTCCTTGCTTACTCCATAGTTAGCTTCAGTTATACCTTGAACGTTGATCCTAAAGTCAAGTCTCCTCCACACACAAAACCCTTTAATTTGAGGGTAGTAATATTTTTAACATGAATTGGCTGGCCACCTGGGAGTCTTTTCTCAAGTTTACCCATCTGGTCGTTTGTTAGCTTGGTCATTCAGAGTAGCTTGAATGTTATCTTGCATTGTGGCTGTTCTTGCTTACTTAGGCTAATATGATGCATTAACTATAGTGTAGACAGCTCAAATGCTGAAAACATATAGGAAGCTTAGGAAAGGTATTATCTCCATTGCTCTGTGGGGTAGGGCCTTGAAAGAGCTGGTACATATCTATGAACCAGACTATATCATTCTGAAGCTAATATTTCATTCCCTAAAACCTCAGCATTTATTTATACAATTATGTCTCTAGCTGGAGAGCAAGGTCCAGAATTTATTCAAACCTGATTCCATGGCCCACTGGGTCTTAATATGGCAGCTCCCTTATGGAGTCATGCACATTGCACAGTTTATGAAGCTTCTTGACCCTTACCCCTTCTGCAATGAGAGGAAAATGATGGAAATATTTCTTTTCAGCAGCATCCATTGACTGCCTAGGTGGCTTCAGGGAACAATACGTATTGTCATGGTTGTCTGTTTGGTCCCTGCCTGTGGATCCTCTAGTTTTAAATCCTGCACTCTCCCCATTCCTGTTTTCCCTTTCATTGTCCCAAGCATTCAGTTGTAACTCTGGACCTGTGGCTCCATTAAGAGGACTAAAGCTCAAGGCACCCACTGATGCCAGATGATTATGCTTATGTTTTTAAAATGTGTACAACCTACTGAGAAAGACAGCTCATCTTGGCAAGTTTCACAGGAAGAGATTTATTGGCATATGGACCTTGGAAGAGTACTGTTATCTTTTTCCCCAATGGTAAGAGAATGTTCAAACATCTACAAGAACAGTAATCCCTGTTCTTGTGGTAGTATTTGGTTTCCTGGCCATCACCAATATTACTTTTTCTATGTTTGCAAATCTCTTATTCCCAAGGTGCCACTTATGTTCTAGAATAAATTAAAAACATTTCCTTTCTTTCCCTATGAGAGCCAGTATAATGTGCAGCATTGACCAGTCTACTTGCTTTTTTGCAGTGATAAGAATGAAAAATGAGAAATATGGTTTAGGGTGCAAACAAACATTCAGAAGACCTGAGTCAGGTTAGGTGGTTTACTTTGAGCTGCCTAAATCTGAGATGGGTCCCACTGCACACAAGTGTTTGTGTGGGAGTTGGGGAAAATAAATCTTTGGGAGTCGGGGGGGAGGTTGGGAGGGACTGACAGGATCAGGTGGACTGGCAGATTGGTGGGAAGTGGGGAGGGGAGGGGATGCCTGGTCCAGGGATGTGGTAGTCAAGGTGATAAAAATATCCTGTTCAGGGTAGAGGGGCAGGGGGGCATAAAAACAGCAAAGCCCGGGGACTCTGGAGAGTGACTGGGCTCGGTGCCTTGAAAGTACTCTACATCCATGCCATGACAGAAGTACATAGCTACAGAGCTCTTTAAAAGTGCCCAGTTGCCCAACAACTTAACTCTCATGGTTGAGATGAGGGTGCTTCAAAGTGGAGTGCCTTCATTAGGTTCTCTCTGTCCCTACATGCAATTGGGGCTCGGCTGGTGCAGGCCAGCCCCACCCCGGTGCTGTCTGCAGGAAGAGAACGGGAAGAAGCTGAGGGCTGAGGTTTGCCCAGCCTGAGCTGGAGGGGAAGTAGGTGGACTGGAGCCCCTCCTCTCAGGGGTGCTCTTGTGGCTCCCTCTCCTTCATATGGCTCCCCTATCCTTTAGATGGCACTGGAGTGGGGGGTCGGGGGGTGTAGAGAAAGGGAGAGAGGCTGTAAATAGGCAGTTCTTCCTGGGTTGGTTCCAAAGTGGACTCGATGATCACCCGAGGTCCCTTCCAGCCCTAATGTCTATATCTATAACGGGCTCACTCCTCCAGCCCCCTGACCCAACAGCAAATGTCTGTTGGGCTGGGGAGGGGAGGGGAGAGGAGGTCACTGTAACACATGACACATTCTATAAAGTTCTATGAGTTAGAGTGCCTTTAGATTATCCTAAGATCAGTTAGGATAGTCTAAATATAACACTAGTGTGCACTATTAGTAGGTAGGTACTTTCACCATAGTAATTGCTGTATGTCTGAGCAATGGGTTATCTGTAAAAAAAAGCTTGATCCCTTGCTCCTGATCTGAAAGGGAGTGGACATTACTTCACGCAATGCACAGTACTTCTGGTAGAAAGAACTCAGTCCCCCTGCAGCAGTTTTTCTGACTAATGCCTTGCTGTCACTGATAGTCTCTGAATGGAGAGAAAAAAGAAGGAAAAGGCATTGGGGCTGCTGATAGGTATGTGGCATTTAGAGAAGGCTGGGGACAGACTATTTTAGTTTAAAAATGCCTATTCAGAAAAATAGGATAACTTCCACTCCAGTTAGTTCTTAAATAGTCATAATCTTAATTGACTTCCAAGTTTCCTTTGTACAGTCATTTCTTAATATGTGCTTGGAAACATTTGAATGTATGTACTTAAAAACAAATTTAAAAATATACTTTTTCTGGTGTAAAAGCTGTTTTACAATATGCTTCCCTCAAATCTACAGTTTGCTAAGTTTCTATATCGGAATGTGAACTGAATATAGATTTAGACAGAACTTTGTCCACTAGCTCTGGGGCTGGTAGGAAGCAGACCCTGACCTATTTTTGTTAAAACTTTCTTTATAAATATTTTTCAAAACTATTTAAAGATTAAACAGGTAGGGATATTCATTTAAACTTACTTTAAAGATCACTGGTTCAGGACTAATCAATGTATGGTTTATTAATCAGATGTATGTAGCTGAAAGAAGGCAACTACAATTCACTTACAATTGAGATTTTACCCTATTTTAACGTTATTTTAATGAGCTACAGATTTGAATGTGGGCTTTGTTCATCTGTTGCTTCCACTCAATTGCAGTTTCACCCTAAGAAGACACAAGACAGATTGATCAAGCTTCCAGTCATTGTGAAACTTAAATGAAGTGAACAGGGCCTTATGTTTCAAAACCAAATGAGAAGATTAAAGCAAAAAAAAAAAAAAAAAAAAAAAAAAAAAAAAAAAAAAAAAAAAAAAAAAAAAAGCAAAAAAAAAAAAAAGCTCCTGTGTTATCTGTCTGCTGTTCTTAAATTTGATTAAGCTACTTGCCACTAAGCACTTTTGGTTTTACTGTAAATACAGGCTAGAAATAAATTTTCATGACCGCAGGCACCAATCAGCAAGTGATACCATGAATAATTAGCACTTAGAAACACTTGTTCACATTGGAATATTTCTTTGATTGCCATTTCCAAAAACACATTCAGATAATGGTACTGTACAAATTTTCTTCAAGGTCTAATTGGGATATATCTGTGTGCCAGCAACTACAGTAGTAGTGTGAACAAACTTTGCAAATTTGCTGATTTTTTTAAAATGCAGATTAGTGTTTTATATTTTGTGAAAACAGGAAAAAAAAATCAAATGGCCTGAGATTTGTTTAGTAAATTGTATCCATTTTTATTTATACAGCATGTGTTTATTTTAAACCGCAACACTCAATACTGTGCAATAGAGGGAAACATCCTAACAACACTATGACCATACTTAACCTGCCCAAAATGGAGTCAGTCACAAGCAGCCATGTGCACGGACACTTTTAACATAGCAGTGAGACTTGATAAACCTGTATTACCATGTGCCTTCTGTGTGGTGTAGAGAACCCTGGGCTCTTAGCTGTAAGTGAGGTAGGTAGCGCATGTTCTGGAAGCAGGCTAGAATTGTGTGCTATTGCAGTCAGCCTGGTTTCCAGCAGCTGAACCAGCTCATTTAAACGTGGTTTAGATATATCTACCCTAAACTGCAGTATGGAGTATAGACACGCCCAAGTATTCAAAGTTTAAATCACAGTTTGGTCACTTTGGCCATAAATAATGTATTGAATAGTTTAGCCCTTGCATTTTATATGCACATTTAGAAATTCTGCTAACCATACTAATGAAAATAATATCGCGGAATATATTCCATTAAGCTTCTTTTCTTCTGTAATTTTGCTTTTAAAGCTGATTTACAACTTCTTAAAATGGTGATGTGTTATGTTGGTTTTTGAATTTGACAACTTGGATTTCATATCAGAAATGCAAGGTTGCAAAGTGATCTGCCATGTTGGAGCTGTAAATTCCCACTCAAATGATTGTTTTTTTGGCTTAGGGAGGTGATGTATGTAGATTCCATTGGGTCAAGTGGAGTGTAGCTTTTTTCCTACTACTTTTTAAACTGAGATATTCAGAAGCAAAATTATACAACAGGTAATTATAATACTGACACTATTAACAGAACAAAATGAGTTTTCAAATGAGAGTCTGCTGTAGGATCAGTAGAAATGGTCTTTTATTACTAAAAATAATATAGGTGTTGATTTACATATTCAAGACACTTTACAAATATCAAATCCAAAGAAACAGCTGTAGGCTTTATTAGAACAATTTTAAAAATGGGAAACATGAAACAAAAGTTAAAAGGATGATTTTTAGATGCACTGAGCTCCACTAACTTGAGTAGCAGCATCACTTAGACTAAGTAGGAAGGTCTACATAGCAAATATAGATGTGATTGTAGAATGGGTCAGTGTGGTTATGCTAGATCAGTTTGATCTAGTTAGTGCTGGCAACAGTAACAGCAAAAGTATGGTAGCATGTACTTGCCACAGGCTATACACCTCTGGGGATCCTGGACTCTGGTTTGGTTTGCATGTTGGTGTCTGTGTTGCCACATTTTCAGTTTTGTTATTATCTGTTCTAGCTGCTTTAAAGCTTATGAGGGTAGGTCTGCTTGTATTACAATCACGTCTTAAGAACAGCACAGCGGGGAATCAATAGTGGCTTGGTTATCAGGTTCCCAAACTCCTAATCCTATTCCTGTTTCTCTAGGGTTCTCAGGGTTGCTTAGCCTACAGCTCTTTGCACCCAATCCCACCATGCAGGACTGGGAGTGGGTGGTGCCAGGTGGGTGGGTGGTTCCCAGGAGCCAGTCCTGCATGCGAGGAGTAGCCAGGAGCAGGACCAAGCCCCCAGGACCCAATCCCAATGCATGGACCAAGAAACGGGTAGTGCTGGGCCCCAGGGACCAATCCAGCCTGGAGACGGGCCCTACCGCATTCATCTGGTCTGTGGGGCCAAAAAATTGAGCACTGTTGCTCTAGAGCATAGTGTAATTCCCTGTCTAATCTGAATGGTACAGTAACATCTATCAGTGTTTGAAAGCAACCTTGCAAAGAATGAACACATTTTATATTTGATAGGAAAACTGAGCCATATTCAGCAATGGGTTCTTATACAAAATTAAAAAATCCAGTTACCGTCTACCCTGTTCTTGCACACTGTTTGTTTAAAACAATGCATCTCATATGTACAGCATGTCTTGGTATTTTGAGTTGTAGTCATTGCTAGATGTTGCTTTTTCTCATTCTTTGATGAAGATAACTCTGTTATCTGTAATACATAAGTGGTGTGCACATATGTGTGTGCCAGCTGTGTGTGTATGCACATATATATGTGCATATGTAGCCCTATCTCCCAGTGGTGTCCCTATCAGAGATGTCCTTTCTATCTCAAGACAGAATTTGGTACTGAAAATTATGTGGGACACTTATTTACAATATTTGCACCAAATTCAACACATGTATATATTTATTTCAGATGCATAAAATATATTTACAAATATTGTATGCAAATATCATTAATAAAATGTTTAAATTGAATTTTAATAATATATGAAGAGTGATTTGTGTTGTATTATACATAAAGATATGAAGAGAAAAGTACCTGTTATAATGAAATTTTGTAAGTATTTGTGGATTTATTTCCTTACAGTGGCAGGGTCTTTGGCAGTAGAGTCAATGGATATTTCTGTATAGCTTTGCTGCGTTAAACAAATTTCTCTTGACATTCTGTATATGTAAGTAACTGAGAATATAGTTTATTTCATTTAGCGTTCAGTCATCTAAAATCAAAGCATTTGGAATATTATTACTTAGCTTTGATGGTACATGGTAGATTACTCATTTATAGGCATGCTCTGTTTAAACTGAAGTTTCCATATAGCACAGGTTACCATCTGTGTTTTTTCATATTATTATTGCCCTCATAATAAGTTCAAGGTGAGGTTTTCAGGCAGTAAGCTGCAAGTCAGTTTTCATATAAACACTTTAGAAAAGCTATCTTGACATCAGCAGCTTATGCAGTCTTCCATCTATAATGTAAATTACTACACCTGCTTTATTTTTAGCCTCATTATTTAATGCATTTTTGTTTAAATTTGTTGAAGTATTAAAACTGCTAGGCAAATATATGGGAAAAGGGCTTGATTGTTCTTGCAATAGAACGCACAAAAGAGGCCACCATTGAAACGATAAACATAAAGGTCCAGGAGGTATTGCTATGAGGTTCACAGATACTGTGTTCCAATCAAGTTCAATAAGGGTTGAATTCCTATTATGTTTCTAAAGCCACCAAAAAGACATGGGAAGGAACCAAAAGTTTAAGTCAAATAAAAAGCACTTAAGCCAAGAGCACATGAATGTATAGCTGGGTAATGGACCTTTCATCTCTGAAATAAAAACAGTTCAATTCAATTGGAACTGAAGTTTCCCCTTTGAAAAAGTTTATTTTAATGAGTTTCCATTTTATGCGTGGGCTGTTCTTTAATCGATGCTGCTCCATTGAAGTTTTACCCAATGAAGACACAAGACAGATTGTCCAAGCTTGCGGCTATTGTTAGGAGTTGATGAAGTGTATGGGCCCTTATGGTTGATAACAGAAGTAGATGGTCAAAGCCAATAAATAAAACTTTAACTCTGATTGTTGGGCGCTTTATGCTGAAAAGCTTTCTATTAGCATGAATCTTTAGTTTTGAAGGACTTGTGAACCCAAAGGCAGCTCATAGCTCTGTCACACAAACTAAGTCAGTCAGACAAGCAGCAATCTGTCCTATCTGATAAACCCAGTGTTGTCTTTTAAAATTCTAGACTTCTCTTCAGGAATCAACATTGTTAATATCTTGACAGACCATTAACTTCATAATACGTGTTTCTGCTGCCCTGTTGATTTATCATAAAAATTTGATGTTTGTAGAAGTTAAATTCTACTGTCCTTGATAATGTCTTAGTGATGTAAATATTAGAATGAATGATTTAACAAATGTAAACCTGTTCAGTATTTAAAGAAAATTAGGAAAATATTTTTTGTGGCAGCAGTAATATGATTCAGAACTGTAAAAGAATCCAAAATAAACTGGATTCTCTCTCATTACAGCAAGAAATTGTAATATTAACCTAGCTTTTCAGTGACAGATGTGGTTTGTTCTATAGATTATTCCAGTGATGCTACAAATTCAGTTCTCAAATTGAATACATCACTAAGAACAGAAGAGCAACCATAAATGCAGTTCAAGTATTCCATATATTTAATGAAGAACTTTTACTTCATTAATTTTTTTATGCAGAAAAGCAATTCTTAAATATTTGCCTTCTATCCTATTCTGTGCAACAGCAGTTAGGGCTAGAGTGCCAGTCGCTGCCCCACATTGGATGTGGCATGCAGTTGCATGGGAAGATATTTAGTCTCAGGCAGCCATCATGTATCTAGGAGTTCCCTGGTTCTCAGGCTAGGGGAAGTTGGAAAATGCAATATGTGGTTCTTCCAGCTTCTGTCCAGCTCAGAAGAGTGCAGGGTATATAAATCAGACTGGTTCCTGTTTGATGGGTAAAAAGGGAGCTTCTGATAGAAGCCTATTTGTGTATCCATCAGCTATGTATCTGTACAAGGCTCAGATAAAATATGACTTTTCTTGTTTTTTCATTGGTTGCTTTATGGTCATTATTGCCTTAGGAATGGAGCATCTTCAAGTGCATTATGGCTCATATCTGTCATATATACTTGACTCTGATGTCCTCTCCTGCATGGGAGAATTGGATGTACCACATAGTGTTTTGTTTTGGTGGTGATTTGTTGGTACACTTTTTTTGAATGAACATTACCTTTAAACTTCAATTACAATCTAAGTAAAGCAAGGCTCTGTAAGGTACTTGGTGATGATGGGTGAATTGTGTACTTATTCATATTCCTTATGCTGAAAAAATATTTATGGAATCTCAGTAGCTGAGATAATGACTCTCGGTAGAACAGCGCAATGTTTGAAATAATAATGGAATAATTAGTGATCTAACTCAGTGTATTTGTGAGTGGATAATTACAATGATAAGATTTGTAATATAGTGACGAAACTTAGAGGAGGATAGCTCTAAGAGTGCTTACGCAAGTGACATTTTTTGCATGATTGGGCCCTGAAAGTGTTCTATGGCCATGACTTAACGCATGCGCATGGTAGCAAAGTGCTTTTAAAATGGCTGATCGCATGAAAAATTAACCCTGGTAAAGTGAAGTATTTAATTAAGGTGCTCAAAAGAGGAGCACCTTAGGGAACCTGTGTTCCCTTCTGGATAATTTTTTGCATAAGGACAGGGCTGGGCTGGTGCTCATGCCAGCAGCACCAGCCCAGCCCCATCCCCAGGACTGTTAGTGGGGGAAGGAGAGGGAGAAGCCAACAGCTCTGTACTGGCTGCTCCTTCCCCCCTCACTCCCCTGCTGAGAGCTCCAGAGCTGGGGGCAGGGCTAGGGAGAGGTGTAGTTCAGCAGCTTCCCTGAAGGTTACTAGAGTGCCCCTGCTTGCTGGCCAGGACTGGTGCAGGTAGGCTCCAGCCCCATGGCCCCTGGCCCTAACAGGTAAATGTCTATTGGGGGCTGGGGGGGGACTCTAACTCATGGTACATTATGTAACGTGCCATGAATTAAAGAGGGGCTCTGAACATCTCTATGCACCCTAAGTGGTATTTTCCTTAAATGTAGAAAGAAATCTGTTTTTTATAACAAAGGCCAAATAATTTAATTTGTTCATCTTAGTATGGAGCCCATATATCTCCAGAGGATTCTTGGGTGTGGGAAATAAGTTGAAAAAAAGGATGGTGAGGGATAAGCAGGTCAAGAGTGGAGTGGGAGGGAGAGGACCTAAGAGCTATGGAGTGCAAAAATTACATTGAAGTATCAGGAATTTGTAGAAGTCAGGAAGATGAAGGAGTCCCTAAAGTTCTCTTTGGAGGAAACGAAGGAATGCCACATCTTTAACAGAGACAGTTCAAGGGATGATTATTTAGGATTTCATGGAAAAGAAATCTACCGCAGTCCCCTAAAAATGAAAATGGACTGAATGGGTTAGCTGGCTCTCAGGCTTCCCTCTGCCTAGTCATCTTAAAAGGACATGAATGATTAATACTTTTGTTTAGGAATGGAGGATTCTAGGACTAGAAGAGTTACATAGAAACTTGCAGAGGTTTGATAGTTACATAATTTTCAAATCTTTTAGAACTTGTGGCAGTGTGGCTAAAGAATAGTCTATATCATCTGTGTAAAACATTTTCTCAGGCTTTATACCGGAGATGTTATTTTCACTTTGACCTGTCCATGGCGCCAGGAACTGGGGATGGGAAGGGAGGGAGAGAGCCCCTCATTGTGCAGGTTTCCAGCCTCCCACCTTTGGCTTGGGTCTGGGGGGGTGCTGGCCAGGTCCACATGGCAGGGGGCTCCACTCCCCACTTCCCCACCCCCAGTTCCTGGAGGACATGTTTGTGGCTCTGAGCTGGGTATTCTGCCTGAAGTTGTCAGGTGGTCAGGTTGGGGGGCATGAGGAAATGGAGCCCCCAACCACATGGCCCCAGCCACAACCTAGCAAAGCTGGGGAGAGGGGCCATGCAGGCTATTCAGGGGTGGGCAGCTGCTCAGTGAAGCTTGAAATTCTCCAGTAGCCAGCTGGGTGGCATGTGCCAGTGAAGGCAGCCTCCATGCCCACCTTCCTAAAGGCCAAATGTGAATTCTATTCGCCCCTGACCTAATCTAGGGCACACCAAAAAAGCCACAAAAGTTAGTGTGAATCCACCTCAGGCTTTTTGAGCCTCTGTATCTAGCCAAAATGACTATTTGAAGACATTGAACCCCCACCCCCAAATGACATTTTCAACTCAGTGCATTCCTGCACTGAGCCCAGAACATGCCCAGAAGAGG
>NW_017728886.1:209122827-209149481 GCF_001723895.1 Crocodylus porosus | reverse complement strand
AAGAGTAAATTGGATGCTTATCTTGCTGGGATCCTATGACCCCAGCTGACTTCCTGCCCTTTGGGCAGGGGGCTGGACTTGATGATCTTCCGAGGTCCCTTCCAGACCTAATGTCTATGAAATCTATGAAATATAGATATTTTGTGCTCATTTTCCTGTACTGTAAGTACTTGGTTGTCTTTTTTTCTCCAGCAGAAAAATAAAATCCTACGGAGATGTTCACAAACATCAACGTGATGATTTTAACAGTTCCAAATATGTCAATTTAATTTACAGCTGTATTAGAAAATGGAATGTGAAATACTGTATATTGACAGGGAATTTTTAAACCATGCACAAATAAACTAATAAACTTTAAAAACCTCTTAAGAAGCTGCTAAAATACATAATGCAAATATAGGATGGGTTTCAAAATATGCATGATCTGCATAGTGAAAAGTTTTAGAAGCTGTTTGTGCTAAGTTCCAATGAACATTGCCTTGACCTTGAGTCTGGGGTATTTTTAAATCCTATTCATTCACCTTTCGTCTAACTTCCTTTCCTCCTTCACATGTACACAAGACTAAGAAGTCTGTATTAGAGGAATTCTCTCTGCGGTATACACAATTGCCACCTAATGTGAGTAAGATTTATGTATTTATGTGATAAAGTACTGAATGGGGTTCAAGAGATGTTGGTTTTATTCTTTACTTGGCCACCAGTTTGGCAGGTAACTGTGGGCAAGTCACTTGTCCTTTCTATCTTTGTATCTGTAAAATTATCTCCTTTGTAAAGAGCTTTGAGCTAATTAAAAGTGCTATAGAAGAGCTAGGTATCATACTATTCTTTTTGTTAAACTATTGTAAATGAGTATAATCCTTGAAGTATTTACAGCACTTTAACAATGGCCATGGCTTGAAACAGATGCTCCATGCTACAGAAGATGGCAGAACTCTTCTGATATGTGCTGGAGGAAACAATTCTTTTGTAGCCTTAAATACAGTAAATTAAATTAGTTTGACTCTGACCGGAAGGCCGTAACACTTCAGCTGTGTATTTGACAGTTTTCTTCATACTGGCAGTCAACACTCCCACTTCAAGCTGTGGCCAATTTCCAATGCTTCCAAAGAAGGTGAGAAATACTACAGAAGTCAATAAAATATTCATTATGGTTCTTACTAGGCTGCTACTGGTGACCAGCAGAAGCCTTGGAACATGGAGTTACCTCTTACAAAAGAGAGAGTTATCTTTCAGCCCTAGAAAGTACTTGAATCCACATCACATGCAGTCATTATTAAAGTAAGAACACCTCGGTCGTATCATGTGGTCCATTCCATAATTGTGTTGAGCTCCATTTTAGATCAATTAAAGTCCTTTGTTCCCACTATTTTTGTTCGGAAGACTATTCCAGCACTTCACTCCTCTAATAGTTAGAACTCATTTCCTAATTTTGAATCTAAATTTGTCAGTAACTAGTTTGCAGCCATTTGATCTTGTGATGTTATTGCTCCTTAACTATTAGACAGATATCCCCAGAGAGATGCTGCTCTGTGTTTTGTCTGAGTGGACTTTGTTTTCTGGGACATTAACTGTTTAGGATTACAGTTGTGCTGGACTGAAGTTCTTTGGGCAGCAGTACATAATGGAATGTAAAAGATGTTGGGTTTGGCCCTAAAATCTGACACAACTCTATCTTGTTATGTTTTTTAAATTTTTTTTCCCAACTGGGTAGGAACTATAGAGTTTATGAGAGAAAATAGTGGATATACTATACAGTGTAGTAACATAGAAGGTTTTTAGAATAAGTTTATTATTTAAAATAAAATATGGAGTAAATGAAGAGAAACTCTGGGTGTATTTTAATAAAACTATAGATGTAGATTCTTTTTTCCCACAAATCATTCACATACCTTGAGCAGCCACATATAGATGTTGGGAAAGGAATCCCTGACTTCAAAGCCTGAAGTTAGTCATTCCTCCTTTAGCAAACAATCTGACTTCAACCCACATTAGCTTTTAAAATACAGTTTCATATTTAAGGTGATTTGGAACAGTTAGCATGGATTCACCAGGGTCAAGTCATGCCTGACCAACCTGATTGTCTTCTACTGGCTCTGTGGATGTGAGGAGAGCAGCGGATGTGATAAAGCTTGACTTTAGCAAGGCTTTTGATATGGTCTCCTACAACATTCTTAGAAGCAAGATAGGGAAGTACGGGTTGGATGAATGGACTGTAAGGATGATAGAAAACTGGCTGGATCATTGTGCTTAGAAGGTAGTAGTCAATGGTTCAATGTCCAGTTAGGAGCCAGTATCAAGTGCAGTGGCCCAGGGGTCAGTCCTAGGGCCAGTTTTGTTCAATATCTTCATCAATGACCTGAAAGATGGGATTGCATGCATCCTCCACAAATTTGCAGATGCCACCAATCCAGGTGGAGTAGTAGATATGTTCGAGGCTAGGGCTAGGATTCAGAAAGACCTAGACAAATTGGAGGATTTGATGAACAGAAATCTGAGGTTCAATAAGGAGAAATGCAAAGTCCTACACTTAGGATGGAACAATTCCATGCACCAGTACAGGCTGGGGACTGATTGGCTAAACAGCTCTTCAGAAAAGCACTTGGGGGTTACAGTGGACAAGAAGCTGAATATCAGCCAACAGTGTGACCTTGTTGCAAAGAAGCCTAACAGTATACTGGGATACACTTGCTAGGAGCATTGCCAGCAAATCAAGGGAAGTGATTATTCCCTTCTATTCATTACTGGTGAGGCCACATCTGGAGTACAGTATTCAGTTTTGGGCCCCCCACTACAGATAAGATGTGGACAAATTGGAGATAGTCCAGTAGAGAGCAATGGAAATCGTTAGGGGGCTGGGGCACATGACTTTTGAGGAGCGGCTGAGGGAACAGGGCTTATTTAGTCTGGAGAAGCGAAGACTAAGAGTGGATTTAATAGTAGCCTTCAACTACCTGAAGGGTAGTTCTGTTCATCCAAAGAGGATGGAGCTAGAGTGTTCTCAATCATGGGAGATACGGAGCAAGGAGTAATGGTTTCAAGTTGCAGCAAGGGAAGTTTAGGTTACATATTAGGAAAACTTTCTCATGAGGCAGGTAGCAAAGCACTGGAACAGGTTACCTAAAGAGGTGGTTGAATCTTCATCCTTGGAGGTTTGTAAAACCCGACTAGACAAAGCCCTGGCTGGAATGATCTAGTTGGGGATGATCCTGCTTTGAGTAGGGGATTGGACTAGATGTCCTCCTGAGGTCCCTTCTAACCCTAATTTTCTATGTTCCTATAAACCTGAAGTTATTTGGAGCTGTTCTGAAGTATCTTCCTTTCTTATACAGGACTACAGAGGTCTTCTACCAGAAGAGCCTTATGTTGGCCCTCTGTGCTAGCATGAATTTACTTAAAGTTATCTTTACCAACTCTGAGTTCTAAGGTTAGAGGCTGAAGCCATTGCATTATATTGTTAATTCATTAGAATATAAAGGGGTGCTAGGAAAACTATAGTGGGTAAGAAAATTATGCTTACCCTTGTGCTAGTAGGTAGGTAATACTACAAAATAACTTGGATATACAATTTACTGGAGAGTCTGTTGTTTGCTTTCTTTTATTAATCTCACTCACTGTTGCGAGATATGGGTCAGAAAGGTAAGATGTACTCTTTTGTACAGAAGCAGGGGAATAATGAGGACATCTGTTTTCATATGGTACTTGACATACACTACCAGAAATTTGATGTCATGCTGTCCAAACTTGTACATCATTGCAGAATAGCATTGGATTTTCTGATTGATTCTGACAAGTCACTGACAATTTTTGAGGTGAAGCACATACATGACAAAGGGCAAGCAGAGGCTGCATATGTCAGCTGGAACACTCCCTTGTTGACCTGAAGGGGTGAAATTGCTGACAGTCTGTCTTTATATGCCCCCTGTATGCACTACCCCAAGCTGCATACCTCTTCATATTGTTTAGTTATGGTAGTTGGGGCCTTTGATTATTATCTGGAAATAAGTTTAGTGCTGGAGAATTTTAATTCTTTTGGTTGATGAATTAGTTTATGGATAGGGTAAAAAATGTTAGTGCAACTTATGAAGCTCTAATTGAATTATATTATGTTTAAGACATTTTGGTGTTTGTATTTGGTGTTTTTGTCCTGTACTTCACTTACCCTCATGCTAACCTGGTACCTAATTTCTAACCAGAGGTGCCTTTCTGTTTGTGTGAACACTTAGGACTTTGTCCACAACACAGTGCAGTGTCATGCGGAGATACCCCAACTAATTTTAAATGAGTTGGCTCAGGTACTAGATTAGCCACCCTGGGCACTTTTACATGTGCTCTGGGGGGGAAGCCATGTTTTAGTTAGAATGTCTCTTTAGGTGGTAAAGCTGAAGTGGTAAGGGAGTGATTATATTTTAAGTAAAATAAGTGCAATTGCAGTTCTGTGGTGGTTTATACAAGTTTACCATTACCAAAGTAGTATAGAATTCCTTCAGATCCTACTGTCAGTAAAATCAAATGAGTTATATAGTTGTACCATAACACAACTGGCTTGTAGTAGGGGTTTTTTCTGTGTACATGAAGATGTAGGCATGCTAGCATTTACCAGTTAAAATTTCATATGATTATGTTTTGTAGAAACAAGTTGTATGTTGCTGTTTATGAACTTAATATAATTTCTAATGTTCTTTCTTTTTCCTTCTTTTGCTGTGCTCCGCTTCCACAAGGATGAGAATGATATAAGAAGCTACCATGAGTGCATTAGGACTCTTTCTCTATATATGCATCCAAATAAATTAGATTTAGGTGCCAAATATACAGAAGTTTATGGAAAAAGATATTATGACCTTCTGGTTGAGTCCAAAACATTGCTCCCAAGCTAGCTTCTCTGGAAAGAAACTGTGGGTGGAAGAAAGAGACAAACTTCTACATACTTTTTCAACTGACAGAATGCATATTCAGTGGGTGCAACTACACTTCCAATTAATTTGAAGCAATAAACTCTGAGCAGTTTGCACCAGAGTAAACTACTCCCAGGCACAGTGTCTATACGTGAGTCCAGGACAACAGCAATTTGAGCTGGGGTGGAGCAGTTTACACCAGGGCTGCTCCTGACCTTCTCTGCCCTGTGCTGTAGGTGGTGGCATCAAATGGTGGACAGGCTGACTGGGGCATGAAGATGCTGAAAGTGCGGAGCCATGTGGCTAGGCAGCAGGCAGGGGTCTGGCCCCCTGCTGACTGGGTTGACTGGGTGCAATTTACACCCACCGTTAGCACCTACACAGGTGTTTAATTGCAGTTAATTACTCTACTGTAAGATTGTATGGTCAGGGATAGTAGTATCTTCTGGCAGTATTAAATAGTTTACTGTGGCCTAATAGCATTGCATGTATAGATAGTGATGCTTTTCTCTGACCCTAATTAGTCTACTTGGCAGTAAAGCACACATGTAGATGCAGCCAATGTCTTTCAATAAAAGGGGATTAATGAAGTTTATCCAGTCCACCCCAATGGGGACTGTAAAATCTTAAAGGTATTTGGAGGCCCAAAGCATCTCATCTAGCATGCCATGTTGTCAAAAATGGGTATAAAAAACAGTGGATGTTGTGGTCTTTTTTTGCAATTCTAGTGGCCATAAATTATTGAGGGTCATATTCAAAGCTACCACAAGTTGCTTTTTGCTGCTTATGCTGCAAGGTTTGACTTTGTGCTTGTGATGTTGAAAGCCTGTGTGAGTATGCAAATATGTCTTCCTGAATCACCTGCATTTTGGTGTTTTTCACATTTAACTCTTTTAGTGTCCCAGGACATTTTCGATTCTGGATGAATTTGGGTGCAGCTTGCTTTAAACAGATGTATTAATCTGATTTGTTAAAGTAAAGATCTGACATTATAGAAATGTTTTATAGACTAAAAATTCCGTCAATTTTTTCATAGACAAGAACAGAACAGAAGCAATGTGGACATATCTGAAAAAATAACCGCTATCCTTTGATTTTTTTATCCTGATTTTTTTACTGTGTCCTTTACCGTCTTTTGGGGAGACAGGAAACAACTCTAATAAGTAAATACATATATTTTGCATCACAAATTTTACACACATGATCTCCACTATTATTAAACTTCTCCAGCACTTAAGATGAAAAAAATCAGTTAAAAATATTTCACCTTTATTTTGAATGATCCATTTCTTACTTTTAAAGTTTTCAGTTGAAACTTAACAGGCTTCAAGTTTCTGGGGTTTTTTGTGGGGTAGGGGGTTATATTAAAACAATTGCTCTGTGAAAACATTACTAGTTGTACATACATAATTTCAATTCGCTTCAGAAAGAGATGCATGTATGTAAATGAAGGGACAATTTGGCTCTTAATTGTTCAAATTGGCTCTGGTGTACCTGGTATTCATAAGCACCTACATTTTTATTAAAATATGTACAATGTGAAATTACCTGGTCATATTTTTCTCCAATGTTGATGTTAATGTTTATTTTCTTGTGCCATTTTCTGTGGGGCACACATCACGGTTAGCAGGCTTCTGTGATGTCCTCCTACCTGGGGATCTTGCCAGCTGCACTCTATGGTCAGGTACAGACATTACACTTAAACTGGTATAAGTTCTCGGAAATCAGTCTATTAAACCTGTAAGGCCAGATACAGATGTTACACTTTTACTGGTATATGTGACTGAAAACTCATTTATACCTGTAACAGAACAGAAATTTGGCACATGCAGACTGGTTTAAAAATGGCAAAACCCAGTCTATGATTTGACCCCCCACCACCAAAGGGTGAATGTGTGTACTGTTTGCTACCAATCTAAACTACACTGCTTATAGAAAACCACATAACTTGGAACAATTCTGCCTCTGGGTTTTTGAATGTCTGTACCTAGCCCAAAGGTGGCAGAAGCCTCTTACCTTCACTCTCCTCAGCAGCATAATGAAGTTGGTGGGACCAGGACACCATCCTCGAGCACTGAACCAGGAAGAGGGAGAGCACAAAAATAGCACCAGCTGTGCTGCCATTGATACCAGGCTCACCACTGATGCTGCCTGGTGTACAGCTACTGCCCAGGGTGCTCGAGTACTTAGTTATGCATCTGCCTCTTCTTGGGAGGAATTTTACAGTTCATCCACTCTTAGACAAAGACCTTAATCTAACTGGGAGAGGATTCCCATGGCTTTCCTTTTTGTGAATATGTTACAGCAACTGATCAAAGCAAACCAAAAATTACCTCTTTAAAACAAAGCACTTTTTATTCTATTATCCAGAGGTACAAATATGCAGGGCCAAGGTAGGAAACAAAAAAAAGAGAATCCTACATGCACATTCCTTTGCCTGAGTTTAACACCTTCACTATAGCTCATACAAGTCCAATTTATTTCCTATCTCTGAGTTGAGAGCCACAGCTTGTAGAGCTTGCAATATACTCCTTCCATTTTTGTGCAAGTTTTCCAAGCTTATCAGCTTTTCATCTGATATGCTCAGGGCAGTGCCTTTCTCACCCCACCAAAAATCCATCTCCTGTTTCTACAGTCTTTGAAACATTAGATCGTCTTCAATTGAAGACCCAGCTGAAGGAGTACCCTGTTCTATCCTGGCTAGAGACAGCTATTGTTGTTTTTATATCTTTGAAGCTGTGTATAAAAGCTTGACTTTGTTTGTCATTATTTTACCTGCCCTTTTATAACCTCCCTTGACTTACCACTATGCAGATAAGTAGGTAGCAACAACTGAACAGGAAAATATTGTTATGTATAATATTTAAAAAGATAATTCAGACATTTTCCTAGGTTATCTCAGTATATGCTACTCATTTACAAATAGTATAAATGTTGAAAAAGCACTGTCTTTAGCCTCTATATGCAGGAACTGTTAGGACAAGAGCATCAGATTTGAGCTGTCATATGACTGCGTAGGGTGAGATTTGGTTTCTTGCTGGAACACAAGCCATATGATAGTGCTTTGAAGCTGAACCTCTTTGTGTTCCAGACCCCCTCTACATGTAAATCCAGACAGCATTTTGTACTTGGGTTATGTTGCCCTGACGATAAGCACTAAAATGGAATTTAGAAGGCATAACTATGTACAGTGACAAATTGTAGTATCTATGGCAGCTTTTTCCATGACAAAATGCTTCTGTAGTCTTTAATCCTTTAAAATAACACTCCTAAAGGACTTAGTTTGTTTCCCATCAAATTTTGTTGGTGGCGATCCTGCTTGGCAAACCTAAAATTTATGAGGCAGTTTTAGATCACCTCTTCTGTATCTCCATATATGAGAAAATAGACCACCAAGAAGGGTAGCATATGAGCTGTTCCAAACTTGCAATCCCCACAAACCCACTGAATACGTATACCACAGGTCATACAAATCTGCAGAGGGGACTTTCAGAGTGCAGTTAACAGGCATGCTTAGTGCATTTTAATGCATTGCCAACTTCACCAAACACACCCGGAAATTACAGTTGTTCCTAGCAGAGTTCATACTATCATAAAATCATAGAAAATTAGGGATGGAAGGGACCTCAGGACCATCCACAAATAGATCATTCCAACCAGGGCTTTGTCTAGTCAGGTTTTACAAACCTCCAGGGATGGAGATTCCAACACTTCTCTAGGTAACCCGTTTCAGTGCTTTGCCACCCTCCTAGTAAGAGAGCTTTTTCCTAATATCTAACTTAAATTTCCTTTGCTGAAACCTGAGACCACTGCTTCTGGTTCTGAAATGTGCCACCATTGAAAGCAGTCTAGCTCCATCCTCTTTGGAACCACCCTCCAGGTTGTTGAAGGCTGCTGTTAAATCCCCCCTCAGTCTTCTCTTTTCCAGGCTAAATGAGCCCAGTTCCCTTAGCCTCCCCTCAAAAGTCATGTGACCCATTCTCTAACCATTTTTGTTGCTGTCTGGTGATCTCTCTGCAATTTATCCACATCCTTTCTGTAGTGGGAGGCCCAAAACTGGACACACTACTCCTGAATGGCCTCACCAGTGCCAAACAGAGGGGGATTTTCACTTCCCTTGATTTGCTGGCAACACTCCTACTAATGCAGCCCAGGATGCTGTTAGCCTACTTCACAACAAGGGCACACTGTTGGTTGATATTCAGCTTCTTGTTCACTGTAACCCCCAGGTCCTTTTTTGCAGAGCTACTGCTTCGATAGTCAGTCCCCAGCCTAGTCCCTAGTTGATATGTTCAGTATATTTTTAAAAACCAAAGTTTTGCAGGAGAAGATGCAGACAAGTTTTATAGGATGAAGATATAGACATCTTTTTAATACCAGAAGATCTGTGCTATCTGTGCTAAAATATAAAAGGTCTAAATTTGGTCTAGTATCTGTATAATGGATCATTTAATCTTTGTATTATATTACTAAGTTTTGTTTCTATTTTAGGTTTCAGTGGGCACATCTACACATTCAGTTAATGCATTTTAGATAATGAGCATTAATCTAGTACAGGCAGTCCTCAGACTTACAACACAATTGGTTCCTGAAAACTGCATCTTAAGTCAAAATGTTGTAACTCAAAACCAATTTTCTCATAAGAAACAATGTTATAAATGGGGGATTCGTTCCTGAAACAAGGCCCGATACCCTATTTTCACCAAAAATACCCCAGACTTTTCTACTCAATCAATTACAGATGATTAGTATAGCTATATTAATGTATTTATATTGTAAATGGCAATCATATTGATTTGGAAGGACTTCTTTGAGGTGACTTTGCTGAACTTTTTGAAGGGCTCTTGGTTGGACCTTTTGAAGGGTTCTTGGCTGAAATCTTCTCAAGAGTCTTGGCTGAGGGTTTTTCTGGAGTCTTGTCTGCTTTGTTAAAGAAAGTGTCTAAGGAAGTTTGGGCAGATGTTCTCCAGGGAGATAAGCGATGCAGCGAAGTTGTTCCCTTGCATGGCATTGAATCAGATCAAGCATTATAAGTTGAAACTGACAGCATGAAGTTGAAACAGGGTGTCAATTTATAAACACTGTAAGTGCGAAATGGTGTAATTCGAAACGTTGTAAGTTGAGGACTGCCTGTACCTCCATTGTGAGGTATTGGAAAAATGTGCATTAGCCTATTTCAATGTACATTAGCTAAAGAAGCACAATTTTTGTGATGTTTCAATGTGTATTAAGATAGGCTAATGTGCATTAAAGCACATGTGTAGATGCACCCAGTATTATGTAATTGAAATCTAGGGGCATGTTACATTGCATTTTATAATGCTAGTTTCTAATTCATATTATCAGATTAGCATTTGTAGAAGGCCTGTTTGATACTAAAATGTATCTTTGTGCTGAACCTCACTTTTATGTATCCTATTGAGACAGTTGATAGTATCTTGATTGATAATCTCTAAAGCACACCTTTATTAGAGTGCCTCAGTATTATTGGGAATGTTATTTTGATAAAAAGAAAGTAGCACATTCCCTACTACTACTGCTACGAAGTGAAGAAAAGAATTCTTTTTCTACAAGAGTGTGGATTGTAATACAAGCTATTGCAGAACAATACTCATATGTTGTAACATTATAAAACTATTTCATTATATTCATCATCCTGTTTTTAGTATAGCAGGGCCATTCCAGGATTAAGTTAACTGTAAGGAGATTACTTCTGGCCATGCCAGCTTGTTTCCTGTACTGAGATCCAGACTGCAAAAACTTACTGATTTATATTCTGTTGAATCCAAATGCTTTTACACTAATAAAAGATTTGTAAATTCACTTCTTATTTTTAATGTGGTAACTTCAGATGGTCTTGTTTACAATGTCAGTTTCATTAGTGTACCAGGGAAAATATAACAGTATTTCCCCTGGAAAAACATCTCAATGATTTTTTGATTCTCAAAGCAATTTTTTGTCAGTGAGACAGGTTTAGGGGAAAAGGCAATATGATATAAGGGGACTGAAGACAGAAGTGTATGAGATTATGATAGGCACACATACCCAGTGATCTATAAAATGGAGTCATCCTTGAAAGTTCAGAGCATATACCACCTCTCTAGTGTTCTCTTTGCAGGAGGTATACTTCACTTAAAGACAAGTTTTAGCTCTTGCTTAGACATCATGACTTGTGAACACCGCAATCTGTCTTTCAAGCATTCTATCCAGCAAGCAAAGCTCTTGTAGACTTATGTGACCCACTTGAATAAGAAATAAAGAGAAACAACACCTGGAGTTTTAGTGTATTTGTCTTCCAGAAACAAACAAGAAAGTTAACATCCTGTAAACCTTAATTTCCTTTAAGCAGTGGCTCATTTCAAAGACTGACAGGTAAAGTGATTGGCATCTGACAAGCAGCTTTTTCTTGGCACCTGACAGTTCTTGGTTCCATGATTTATTCTTGAACGTAGGGCGGTGCAGTTACAGTTGTTCTACAAAAAAATTTTTACAGCAGTCCTGCAGACATGTATACTGATGCCTGGGTGGTGGATTTTAGGGACTAGAAGTAAAACCACTTCTAATGATTGATCAATTGAGGTAATAAGCTGCAATAAACACAGCTGACAGGCTGTTTTTTTTTAAACTATTGTATAGTTCTTACCTCAACAGACACTCTAGGGAGTAGTGATGCCATGGGTTCAAAATATTAATTCTTCTATAATTAAGGTTTGTCAGCACTTCTGTTTGATCAAAGGATTGTGACTTTTGGAAACCAAAACCCTTCTGAATAAAAATGTAATACAGAGTGTATCACCCTTGATTTAAGCCGTTTTGCTGTTTAGGGGTAAAAAGAGTGGAGAAAAAAAGAAATTTGGGAGATATTAATTCAGTGGTTGGCAGATGCTTGTTGGGATTTTGATGATATCTATTTTAATAAAGATGAGATAATACATAAAACATAAGTGCTTGCCCTAGATTGAACTTCTCTGGAATCCTTAGTTCCAGCCTGCATGTCTTTGAATTGTACGAGGTGGCAGGAATCCTTCCTAAACCCCTTCATGCAATCCATAGGAGTTCTTTCCCCAGGCTTATCTCAGCTATTTCACTGCAACAAACTTCACTGTATTTTTCACTAAGTAGTACATGTGTAACAAATTGCTCTTTTAGTTGCTCACTTTGGGTTTGATCCCAAGCCAAATGAAATTGATGAAAGGATTCCTATTGAATCCAACCTGAATTATACCCTTTAAGAGTGTAGCAAAAAGTGTGCATGCTCAGTATATGATTTGAGAAGATCAAAATCTCATCATTCTATCAAATGCAAGCCAGTTTTTCTCTGGAACAAGCAAAGCACATCTTCTCAGTGAGAGTTATTTTCTTGCCAACTTCTGACTCTCCAGCCCAGCCATTCTGGTAGCTGAGCTGTTCAAAACAAGGATGCAATACTTTTTCTTTTTTGTTCGCTAAAATTTTTAATTTTGTGTTTCTCATACTTGGATATGACTTATGTTGATTCTCAACCTTCCTTAAATATATATATTTATTCAGGCAGAGACAAAGCATGGGAGAGTAAAACAAAAATACAAAAGTGGAAAACTGCAAGCAAAAATTAAAGTGGAAATGGATATGCAGTCTTAACTATAGTACATGCTGCTACTGTAGTAATAACTACTATTATAGTTGTTCATTTTTCCTGGCATAATCTCTTCAGTTGATGGACATTATGGTGTATCTGCATCCTTCTTACTTTAATAAATTGATTACATTTTGAATGATCTAATTTTTAATCTTTAAAGATTTTCTTTCAACAAAGGGATTCATGGGGGTGACTATGAAAATGGGCCCAGTGGATGTGACAGTCTGTGTTAAGATATTTTTCCATCTAAGTCAATAAAAGTTATCTCTGGCTGATGGCTTGGACAGAAAAAAAATGATGGTGCTTTATGTAGAGAATATGAAGTGTGTTGCAGAAATTTGAGAGCTGTCATTATTATGTCTTGTGTGTCCAAAGCTCTTAATGTTTGTTTAAAAGAGTTAGACAAATTTAAAATCTACTACGCAAGGATCTAGGGTTGAAAAAAAGTATGAGGCAGCTATTTCAGTTTGAGTTTCTAACCCATACAGCTTGTCCCTCTCACAAATGGATAGCCAAGGGTAACAGCATAACAGTCCCAAAAGCATTTGGTTTAGAGCCAAGAGGCCAAAATGGACAATAATATTACCTTTTTTCCCACACCCTATCCTGTCTTCCTTTCTTCTAAGTATATTGTTCTTAATTCTCTCCATGATTTGCTCTTATAGAATTACAGGATTGGAAGAGACCTCAAGGATCATCTAGTCCAACCCATTCCATGAATATCAAAATACTAAATGTTTCTAGCTCTCTTAACTTTCTTCAGGTTGCTTGCCTTCCAACCACCTTTGTTATTTTTGTCACCTGCCTTTAGACCCTCTCCAACTTGTCATGTCCTTCTAAAAATGTGAAACCCAGAACTGCACACAGGGGTCCTAGATAAGGCCTAGCCAGTGACAAATATAGTGGTACTATCAACTCCTGTTTGTAACACCCAAAACTCCTTTAGAGTAGCCAAAAATTACAATTTCCTTTTTGTGTGGTTATATCATGCTGTTGACACATCTTGAATCTGTCACCCACCAAAATTCCCAGATATTTCTAGGAGTGCTACTGCCCAGCCAAGCCACTTTTCTCCCATTCTGTGTATGTGCATTTGGCTGTTCTTCCCTAGGTATATTGCCTTTACATTGTCTGTGTTGAACTTTTATTATGCTATCTCTGGCCCAGGTCTCCAATCTGTCGAGAGCCTTTTAAATTCTACTCCTGTCTTCCAAAGTGTTTCCAGTTATTCTCAGTTTCTTCACCACCCTTGGATCCTCTATCCCTTTCTCCCTTCCTGCTACTTCTGTGCCTCGGTCATTTTCTCCTTCTGCTCCTCTTCTTATACAGTGCAAGATCTCAGATAGAAATCCCATGAGTAGGCTGATTTTTCTCCACTACAGATTTGTTTTCTCCTCATTCAGTCTTCTGATCCTTCTAGCTAAATCTGTTTTCTATATAAATCAATCTTATGCCAACAGTTCAAGGTGCTCTTTGCTACCTTAGCTTGATTCCACAAACTCTGCCTTGTTCCTGACCCTTATTTTTTCCCTCCGCCCAAAATCTTGTCAATTTCTTCCAAGACAAAATTGACAAAATACAATGTGACTTTCCTTCCCCTCACTCCCTTTTTTTCACTTTCTGCAACATTTCCCTTATTGTCATCAAAGGCAGAAATTCCTTGGCTTTTCTTTTCTAGTCCCTCCATTTCTTCCATCAACTCAATTCCCATTTCAGCTAATCTTTTTATCTTCCTCTTTTCCTCTCTCATCCTGTCCTTTATGCTTTTACTAACCTCTCAGTTTACTCTGACTCTTTCCTGTCACTGTTCAAGCATTTTTCAGTTTTTTCCATTTTGATTCCACTTGTTTCACAAACTATGGTCCCTTCTTCCCTTAATCTCTAAACTCACTGAATATGACAATTTCAATTGCTACCTGGAATTCCTCTTCTCCAGTTCCATCCTAGACTATCTCCAACACAGCTTTTGATGATCCTTTTGCTCAGGTGAAACAGTTCTTGCTAAAGCTTTTATTATCCTCCTCTTAGCCCAGTCTCAAAGTCAGTGCTCCAGCCTCTTCATCCTTGATCTGACAGCCATGTTCAGTATAGGCAACCACACTTTTCTTGAAATTTTGTCTTCCCTTGGTTTCTATGTTGTTGGTATCCTGAATCCTTATATTCAGGCCATGTCTAAGTCTTGCAGAAGCTTTTTGCGTAACATCTCCAAGATATAGCCCTCCATTCCTGTCACACATCTAAAACTCTTGTCCATGTCCTTGCCATCTCATCTCACAGTTCCTGTACCGCAACATACTTTTTCCTGGCTTTGACAGTCTTTCCCTGCTCATTTACATTCAGAATGCTGTTCATAGGATCATAGGAAAAAAGGTCTGGAAAACACCTCACAAGGTCATGTAGTCCAGCTCCCTGCTCAAGGCAGGATCATCCCTGATTGAACCATCCTAGCCTAGGTCTGTTCCAACCTGCTCTTGAAAACTTCTAAGGATGGATATTCCACAATTTCTCTAGGTAACTGGTCCCAATACTTAACAACCTTTACAGGCCAAAAATACCTCCTAATATTCAACCTAAATTTCCTCTGATGAAGCATGAGGCCATTGCTCCTAGTTCTGTCCCCTACAGCCACAGAGAAAAACCTGTCTCCATCCTTTCTATAATCACTCTTCAGGTATTTGAAGGCTGTTATCAAATACCCACTCAGGCTTCTCCTCTCCAGACTAAATAACCTTAGTTATTTCAGGCTTTCCTCCTAAGTCTTGCTTCCCAGACCCCTCATCATTTTTGTCACTCTGCACTGAACTCTTTTCAATCTGTATATATTCTTCTTGAAGTATGGGGCTCAAAACTAGACGTAGTACTCCAGGTAAGGCCTCCCCAGTACTGAATAGAGTGGAAGAATTACTTACCTTGATTTGCAGGTGTTAATACAGCCCAACATATGGTCCACTGTAACCCCTATGTCCTTCTCTGCAGTATTTCAGGTTAGCCAGTCATTTCCCAGACTATACTGTACTTCCAATTATTCCATCCCAAGTGCAGGACTTTGTACTTGTCCTTGTTGAATCTCATCTGATTGATTGTGGGCCATTTTTCCAGTTTATCAAGGTCATTCTGGATCCTAGTCTTGACCTCCAGAGTATCTGAAACTCCACCCAACTATTTGCCAAGTGTGCATTCAAACCCATCTTCCAAATCATTAAGTAAGCTGTTGAATAATGCCAGGCCCCAGGCAAACCCCTGGGGAACCCCACTTGAACTGAACATTGAGCCTTTGAGTTCTACTCATTGAGCATGATGATCCAACCAGTTATATATCCACCTTACAGAACTTTCATCTAGTCCATATTTCCTTAATTTGTTAATGAGAATGCCATGGGAGACACTGTCAAAAGACTTGCTAAAATCAAGGTATATCACATCCGCTGGTCTCTCCCCCATCCTTATCATAGAAGGAAATTAAATTAGTAAGGCATGATTTGCTTTTGGTGAATCCATGCTGGCTGTTTCTGATTACCTTGTTTTCCTCAATGTGATTCATAGATGATTCATTGAGGACCTGGTCCATGTTTTTTCCAGGTATCAAGGGCAGGCTGACTGGTCTGTAATTTCTTCGATTCTTCCCTTTCTTAAAGATGGGTACTTCATTTGCCCTTTTCCTTCTCAAACTCATAGCTAGTGGCTCTGAAATGACCTCAGCCAACTCTGTCTGTACCACAAAGTGCATCCCATCTGTCTTTGCTGACTTGAAAGCGTCTGGGTTCTCTAAGTAATTCCTAACTTGTTTTTCTACTACTCCAGGCTGTTTGTCTCCTTCTTTATCTTTGCTGCCAGTTGTATTCATCCTCTGGTAGCTACCCTGTTTGTGAAGACTGAGGTTAAAAGGCATTAAGTAATTCTGTTTTCTCTGCTGCATCTATAACTAGGTTGCCTTCTGCATTGCATAAGGGACCTATGGTTTCTTTAGTCTTCCTCTTACTTTTGACATACTGACATATTTGTAGACTCCTTTTTTATTGTCTTTTATATCCTTTGCTAGTTTCATTATAAATAATGCCTTGGCCTTCCTAATTTTCTCCCTGAATGTCCATGCAGCACTCTTTTATACTCTCCCCTGGTACTCTGACCCAATTTCCACTTTTTCTAGGATTCCTTTTTGAGTTTCTACTCCTTAAAGAGATTGTTGCATATCCAGGCTGGCTTCCTGTTGCACTTCTCATTCTACCATTGCATCAGGATAGCTTGCTCCTGCACCCTTCTGCTGTTGCTTCCCCTTACTAAAATTTTATCCAGGTCCTCAGACTCTATTTACCTGTAAGTTTTTGTCTCCATCCCCCAACAAACCTACTTGAAAGCCCTCCCCACTAGGTTAGAAAGCTTGTAGATGAAAACACTCTCACCTCTCTTTATTAGGTGGACCCTATCTATTCCCAGTATTCCATGTTCCTGGAACAACACGCCATGGTCAAAAAAGCCAAAGCCCTGCTGGTGACAGCATCTATGCAGCCCTGTGTTCTTTTTCCAGGATGGACCTACTCCTAGCTGGGCCTTTACCCTTGACTAGAGAACACCATGTGGGCTCCCTTCCCCTTCACCCTTGGGCCAGAGCTAGGTAGTCTTTTGGCAGCATCATAAATGCCCACATGTATGAGCAGCATGGAATAGTAGTCAGATGTCTGGATGAGTCTTGGCAACTTTTCCATGATACTTGTCCATTATTTAAAACAACACTCTGGGCACGTCTATACCTTGCTATACAGTGCACTATGGCGACGTAGTGATCATGTGCGTCTACACATGATTGCCAGCTACATTGCCATAGCGGCACACTTCCCAGGTATAGTGTGCCGCTACGGCGATGTAGCAGCGAAAGTAACCTGTGTACTGCTCGCATGACACAATAACCACACATACTGTTCTGTGCATTAGTGCTTCTAAAAGAAAGAACTAAAGCACGATGCCATAGCAATGTTACCATACGGCGATGTGTAGACACACCCTGTATGACTAAGATTGTTGGGTTCTACAACAGGAGAAAAAAAAACAAATAGCAAGTTAGATAAATTGGAGAGAGGTATTTTGATGCGTTAGTCCAAAGTTGGGCAAAAAACAAGGCAGGGGTGGCATTTTATAGATTAATTTATTCACAGAGGTGTGAGCCTACTTCATCAGATGCTATACCATCTTGGACAAATTAGATTACCTATAAAGTAAGAATTCAGTAGTTTTTCTGGAGCCTTGAAAGAATAATTTGGCAATCCCTTTCACTCTCAAGTCCAAAATAATTTAATTTCCATTTATTTTCTTGCTATCTAATAGTTGTCTTGTTACTTCTGAATAACCAACCCCCACACTCCCCCCAAAATCCCCCCAAATCCATGAAGGGTACCATCAATGTAAGCCACACTTTTATGTATATTTTACAAACTGTTGTTCCATGTTTGTTTATTATAGCTGAAAAAGGAAGAAAAGATCTTTCCACTTTTTTCTAGTTTGTTTTTTTCTGTACACCTTTTACAGTACTATGTAACTAGTTTAAAATATTTTCTAAGTCTAAGTGACAATGGCAGGATGTAAACACTCTTTGAAATCAGTAGGAATCTTACTAGATTTCCTCTCTTCTTTGATTGTTACCAGAGTAAGAGAAGAGACACAAATATTTTCTGATAGAAATACAAGGTGTGATTGCAAAGCCACAAAGTAGCTGCATTCATGTGATGGCTGGTCGGGCCCTGAAGCAGTCATTGGGTTTAAAATTAACCAACTTCATAAACTGCAAAGAGAGAATGAGTTTTTAAATAATTTTTATTATTATTATTTTTTTAAATCTTGGTGCTACTCTGAACATAAATTAAGAAGTTACCTAGCACAGACATTAGAGCAATCTAGAAACTGTTTTTAATTTCTGAACCACAGCTAAGCCTTGTTTTTAAATGTTTTTGCACAAAATAGTAGCCTCCTTGCCAGAGGCAAATTGTAATTTGGCAGATACACAAGGTGCTAAAGACTTCAGAGGAACTGAACAGAATGGGCCATATATCTCATTTTAAATCTTTCTGCTGTACTTTCAAATCCTTACTCCTCTGAGGATTTGTATGTTGAAAAGATCTGCCTCTTGACACGGTGACTGAGGGAAAGGGTTAGATGGATACTTTGGATAGAATTCTATTTCATGTGCCACCTGTATCCAAATCTTGGGCAACTTGTAAAATGTGAGAGTGATTTTACTCCTCTACCACACCGTGAATGTAAATAGGGAGATGTCTTATTTCACCTCTGCCTTCACATAGTAGTAATGAGAGAGCAGCATTCCCTCTCTGGACATCTCTTGCAGATAGCTGTTTGTGACATAGGCAGTCTGCATAGGGCTCAAAGCCATTCTGAACACCTGAAGATAGGAACACCCCTGGGCATGGGTATACAAGATGCTTTACTACGCAGTAGAGCTAATTGCTATGTAGTAAGCATTACCATCTACATGTGCTGACTGTTACTGTGCAGTAATTTGCTCTAATTGTGAAATAAATTTGCTACCTGTAAATACCTGTAATTACTGCACATTACAGCATGTGTAGATGGTGAAATGGGAGCAAATTTTCCAGCTGCAAGGGGCCAGTGCAGGGCTGGAGGGGGCAGGAGCAGACTGCTTATGTAGATGCTAGCCCAGGGTGGGTTTACTCTAGAATTATTTACTCCACACTATTTGCATGTGTATATTGAAGAAGATGAGAAGAAGATGCACTCCTTATATGCCTATGAGTCACTAGGAGTAAAATAGGCTTACTTACAGGCAGGTCCCTCAACATGCTGGGAGCTGTGTATGAAGATACCAGCAACAGCACATGGCAGGTCACACCTCTCTGACCCATACAGGGAGACCCCCGTTCCTTGCCCCACAGCATCATAGCAGGCAGGTTGCCTGATCAACTCTTAGCATAGGGCACCAGATACACTACTGCAGAACTGGATAATTAGTTAACTGGATGCCAGCAGACCAATGTGATCACCTCAGGGCAGTTTAGCTGCTGTGAGAGGAAGGAGAATTGCAGTCTGTACTGAGGAATACATGGGCACACTAGAGCCTCCCAGATGCCTCCTCTATGATCCTGCCCTCTTACTGGCAGCTGACTACCTGGCATGCTCCAGGGAAAACTCCAACACTATGTAGTTCTGCCCCTAAACCACCTAAATCCACCAACTCCTTATGGCATTTCATTTGCACTTGCTGTGGGCAGATAAATTGTCTCCCTTTCCTTTGCCATCTACCCATGTATTGTCTGTACATCCAGGAATACAGTTCTACTCCAGGATTGACTGGGCAGATTTGGGCTCCGGGCTCCTGTAAAAGCTCATGGCTGCACACTGCTCACTAACACAGATACAGACAGAGCAGCCCGACTGCTGCGTATGGAGGTGGAGGCCATTAATGGTTTTATGGCCCAGCATCTGGGGGAGCTGATAAGGGACTGGGTCCTGCACACCACCCCAGTTGACCCCTAATCTCGTCTCATTAGAGCAGTGATTCTCAACCGAGGGAGTATGGTACCCCTTCTGTGAAATGATGCTTCACAGTCCTTTCAAGGGTGTCACAAAATGATTCATAAGATAAACCCAGAGATTCTGACCTGAGTTATTTGCAACAGAAGAATTGGAAACTTTATTTTTTTTCTGTTGGCAAAAAAAAGTGAAAACTAAGAGCTGGCATTTTCTGAGTGCCTTGAGACTATCAAAAGGAGAACGACTTTGTTAGAGGGCCAGTGTTCTTATCCCAAGAACACTGTTAGCACTGATACCCATTCAAACAAAGCTGAATTTGCTTACAGAGCATAAGAACAGAAATCTTAACTATTTATAAAATTTAAAAACTACATCAAATATCCAGACAGGAATTTTGCAAAGACAAGTTCCAGTTAATTTTGAGTTAGAAAGGGGATTTTTTTTAAGTGGTTCAGTGAAATAGTCTTCTGATCTTTCACTTCTAGATAATGGATTCAAACACATGTTGGACTCAGGTTGATCAGAGCTGACTGGCTTAATGCTTATGTCTAAAGAAAAAAGTCCCTTTGCTGTTTTCTTGAGTTAAATTTACTTTCTTTCCTTCTTTGTTCTGGAAAGGTGAACAATCTGTATTAATTTCAGAATGCAGGAGGTATTATTATATTTGGTTCAGCCTTTTTTTTCACCATTAATTGGAACTTTTAACACACAGCTCATGTACCATTTAACTATCATAGAAACTGGGGTTGGAAGGGCCCTCAGGAGGTCATCTAATCCAACTCACTGGTCAAGGTAGGACTAGATCATCCCAGCTAAAGCTTTGTGTAGCTGGGTCTTAAAAGCCTCCAAGGATGGCGATTCCACCACCTCTCTGGGTAACCTGTTCCACCGCTTTACTACCCTCCTACTGAGAAAAGTCTTCCTAATAGCTACTCTAAATTTCTCTTGCTGCAACTTGACACCATTGCTCCTTGCTTTGTTATCTGCCACCACTGAGAACAGTTTAGTTCCATCATCTTTCAAACCCCACTTTAGGTAGTTGAAGGCTGCTGTTAAATCCCTTCTCAGTCTCTTCTTCTCTAGAATAAATAAGCTCAGTTCCCTCAGTCTTTCCTCATAGGTCATGTCCTCCAGCCCCCTCACTATTTTTGTTGCCCTCCTCTGGACCCTCTCCAGTTTATCGGCATCCTTTCTGTAGTGGGAGGCCCAAAACTGAACACAGTACTCCAGATGTGGCCTCACCAGTGCTGAATAAAGGGGAATAATCATTTCCCTTGCCCTGCTGGCAACACACCTACCAGTGCAGCCCAGTATGCCATTAGTCTTCTTTGCAACAAGGGAACACTGCTGACTCATATTCAGCTTATTATCCAATGTAACCCCCAGGTCTTTTCTGCAGAGCTGCTGCCCAGCCAGTCAGTCTCCAGCCTGTACCAGTGCATGGGATTGTTCTTTCCTAAGTGCAGGACTTTGCACTTATCTTTGTTGAACCTCATGAGATTTGTTTTGGCCCAATCCTCCAATTTGTCTAGGTCTCTCTGAATCCTAGCCTTACCTTCCAACGTACCTACTACTTCCCCTACAGCTTCGTGTCATTTGCAGACTTGCTGAGGGTGCACTCTGTGCCATGCTTCAAGTTGTTGATGAAGACATTGAACAAAACCAGCCCCAGTACTGACCCTTGGGGTACTCCACTTGACAACTAGACACCGAGCCATTGATTACTACCCTCTGAGCCTGATGCTACAGCCCATTTTCTATCCAGCTTACAGTCCATTCATTCAGCCCATACTTCCTTAGCTTGCCTGGGAGAATGTTGTAGGAGACCGTATCAAAAGGCTTGCTAAGATCAAGGTATGTCACATCCACGTCTATCAATATATGGAAAAATCAAGGTTTCTCACATCTATATATTGATCAAAGCCCTTGTGTTGACACTCATGCATATGAAACCACTTATTTCCCTTTCCTTATATATCTGTGTGTGTATCAAGGGGACACATTTTAAAACAAGCAAACTATGTGACCTCTCCTTTTTTTGCACCAAAAACTATACATAGGCATAACTGATGTTATTTGGATTTATATGCTGCAGTGGTCCAATAAACAATCTAGAGTAGCTAAGAAAACCATGGGTGTGTTTATACATGCAGTTAATGCTATTTGGTTTTACATGAGACTCTGATTGCATACACAAGTACTAAATGACTGTGTAGTAACTGGAGTTACACCATAGTAGTGTCACCAAATGGCTTTTAGGTGATGCTGACTGCCCAGTAACTTGTTACTACTGCACAGTAGCATCATGTCATGCTTTGTGCCACATGATGCTACTGTGCAGTAGTAACAAGCTACTGTGCAGTCAGTGTCTTGTGTAGATGCGGTCACTGCACTGGGTAAATTAACAGCCTACATGTATAGACAGTGATGCTTTACTGTTCAGTGAATTAATCTACTATGCAGTAAAATGTCTTGTGTAGACACACCCATGTGTACATAACTGCTGGTGCAAAACTAAACCTGCTTATACTTGCAGCTACAAACCTGTGTGTGCAAAATGGGAGCCCAAGAGGAGCCTTGCTCAAAATCCAACCCATGAGATTTAAAGCCGACCCATGAGATTTAAATGATACAGAGTCTCCTTCACAGCTCCATAACTCAGACTTATTGTACAAATGTATTGTTCTGGCAAGTGGTATTCTTTGATCAGAAAATTCCACCGGTCTGAGTATGCTACATAAAAATTGGTAGAAACACTTTAATACTTTTGGGGGCTTGTGATTATTATCTTGCACATGACGTAGGTGACAGAACACCTATACCCTTGACAAGATAAGATACACTTTTTAGTAGGTGTCTCCAGTTGCATGAAATAAATATTATTTTATGTGTTTATTTTATTTTAGAAATCTATTATCAGCATTTATTGCTGAGGCAATATTTTATTAATCATTTTCTGCCAAAAGAAAAATAACCTCCTCATGAGTCAGTCAGGAACATTCAGTGTTCTGGGAGCTGAATCGGACAGCATTTTTTTGTAAATAAAAAGGCCCTTTAAAGAATTGAGGGATCCTGGGTGCTAGCTAGAAGGCCCAGATTTACACCTCTTACACACATGAGTAATCCCATTTACTTCAGCATTAAAGATGACTTGCATTGCAGTATCAGGTATTTGGTGAGGAGATGCTAATGTGTAATTTCCTAAGTAGCTAATCTAAGAAGATGGATCATACATATTTTGACCACAGCAGTATTATAATCTGTTTGTAAAGAATCACCCAGGGTATACAACAGCTCTTAGAGTTATAGTGTAAAGGCATATGTCTCAGATTTAAAGACATTGGTGGGGGGGGATAAATTAATTTCATATATACATTTCACAAAATATCATAGGCTGGCATTCCTACACTAGCTTGAAGCTGCTCTTTAAAATGCCCTTGACTCTAAATAAGTATATGGTCAGAGCAGGCATATATTTGGCTTCAGTGAAATTTGCCTTAGTCCACTCTTTGACAAGGCTGTTAGAAGGGAGGGTGCCAGTGGTTTCCAAAAGGAAGATCTATATGGGGGAAGTTTTGTTACCATGAGTTTATCTTGAGAATAATACAAAAGAAATATTCAATATTTAAACTGTATGTTTTCTTATAACAGAAGACACATCTTATGTTTATCGGATCCAATATATCCAAACCAGAAACCACCTAAGACTTGATGTCTGTTTTGCTCATGACCTATACAGATCACATCTTTTCAGCGTGAAGAGAGAACTTATCATGATCTTGTTTTATAGAAAGAAGAGAGAAGGGGTGAGGCCATCTTTACAGATGAATCTACCTGCAGATGTCTGTCTTTTTAGCTCTTTTTTAATATTATTATTCCCTATGGCTTGGAGTTAACAAAGCCTAGATAGATATAATCATCTGTTCTTATTTTCTTTAAACACCTTGATTCCAAGAAAGACCCAGATCGTGATTGTTGCTTTGCCATGTTTGTTGCAGAGGAAATCTATCTGGTTTTGATCCTTTGGGCTTTCAAACCTCCTTCTGTAAAGAGCACTTCAGCCACCACTTAAGATAGGCCTCAGGGTAGAATTAAATGTTAAATCATAGCAAATATTTTATTGTCACATGATGATACTAGTTATATCTGGTTTCTTGTCTGCCAGGAAATTAACTGGCTTATAATGGGGTTGTGAAAAATGGTTTGAAGAACATTCTTAGAATATGTTGTGTGGTATTAGTACTAAACTAACCAAGAATGTTTTTTTCATCCCTGTAGTTTCTAAGAGTTCATTAGACATTAATGAATTAATCTTCAGGATTCCCCAGGGAAATGAGGAATACTATTAGCCACATTTTACAAATGGAGAAACCAGGACAGATAGTGAACCACATGCAAAGTCAAAATTAGAATATAGGACCTCTTCAGTCCAAGTCCTGCACATGTTCTTCCTGATCACGTTCTGATGACATTATTTCATATCCAAACTCCCTTTCTCCCAGTTGCAATGTTGAATGCTTCAAGTTTTCTAAATCTTAAATGTTTTCATTGAACCATACAGAAAATAAGGAACACACCATTAGAAAAGACTTGCCAAGATTTCAGTTTAAGTGACTTGTCCACCATCAGATAAGACATGTGGTAGAAGCAGGGATGGAACCAACTTCTTCAGTGTGATGTTCACCTGCCTTCACCACAAAACTCTCTGTTTTCCTTTGATGGTTCCATGGCTCATTGACTGACTACAAACCTTACGCTTTGTAGAGCAATTTAGGTCAGAGTCCTGTGGTCATCAGCCTCCTTACTAAGCAATTTTAATTCATTCCCTAAAAAAATTCCACTGAATGAGTCAGGTGTTCCAGGAAAAAAAGTAATGTTTCTAATGACTGTATCATAATATGTAAATGCACAGGGACCGAGTTGTGACTAGATGGACAGTATTAATTCTGGCATTTCCTAAATTCTGAATGCTGAATAAACCTCTTCAGGTTTATTCTTCAAATTTAAACTTTTTCAATGTAATTCCTCAAGTTGTTCTTAAAAAGGGAAATCAAACTGTTGTGTGCTACAGCACCAGCCTCCCCTCAACATGCATCATTACTATCAGGATTTGATTCCCTGGCCTTCAAAGCAGAGTACATGTTTCATCTTCTAAGTTAGAGGATTGTCAACATTAGCTGGAAACTGGTAAAGGCTTTAATCCTTTATGCCTCAGCCAATAAAGTTGTCTATCATATTTGAGTTATTTTATTTAATGTGTTTGAAAAAAGACGTGAGAATAGGAAGAGCCACAATCCCCTAGATAGCCTCAAATTAAAAAATAGATCAGTGCAAATAGTCATACCTAGCCCAGCGGTTCACAGCTTTCTGAATGGTTCTGGGGCTCACAGGATTGACACATTCACAGATCTTAAAGGTAAATCTGCCTCTCTTGGTGGTGTATTTCCCTTTTATTGTGCCTGATAACATTACTCTGGAGTTAGACATATTTTGAAAACCATCTGGATGTTAGCAAGCATTTCAAGGAGGCTTTTATTTGCATTCTAGTTAGAATTTGGGTTAGGAACTGGATGCAAGTCCCATGGGATTGTTTCAGGTCTGCTGAGTGCTTGAATATACCCCCATGTGCTCCATCTGGTCTATGAGACCATTTTAACTGTTTCTTAGTATTATTTCAGCTTCTTTCTGAGTCCTCTTTAAAAAAAAATCCAAAATAAAAAAGGCCTTTTATCTCTTGCAAAGTTTTTGTGCTTGTAAGTCAGACAAATAGTAGTTCAATAATACATTTAGGGACAGACTTTTTAAACTAGGCATGCATTTTATTTGCATAATTGCTGCTTTTAGTGTGCTTGTTTGAGGAAAAACTGTCCTTTGGGGGATGGGAGGGGTTAACTCCCCTATGAAATATGATACTATTAATACTGTAATCCTTGGCCGGATCCAAAATGGAGGCATGTGTGGTTTGTGGTGCCACAAATTTCTTTGTGGTGCCACAAACCACATGCCTGGCACATTATATCATTCCCCATACAGCAAATTTGCAGTGCGGGAGCAAAATTTACTAACAGGAAATCTCACTAGCAAAAATAAATAAATAAATGCAATGAAAAGAAGCAGTGCCGTGCACGAGCATGTGCTGGCAGATACCGAGGCTTCGTCCTCCTAGGAGATGCTCTGGCTACTGGCCAGAAGGTCTCCCTTCCCCTAGTTCTGCCCTGCCTCCTCCAGCATGCCAGGAGCCAGGAAGAGTGGGGAAACTGTGGTTTCCCTGAAGTGGGGCATTTTGCCCCACACCAAAGCACATGTGCAGAGGCATGCACAGTAGCAAAATGTAGCAGCACGTGGGGATGTACCCTGCATGTGGGGACATGCCCCTTTTGTCTCTTCAGAGTATCTCTGGCTTTAATTTTACAAGAAGAATTAAAAAAAAACCAATTATCCATGGGCAACTTTCTGAATTAATACCACAGTTTATACTCTATCTTTATTCAGGCAAAATCCACTGACTTAAATGGAAGAATTTTGCCTAGCTCTGCTTTTTCACATATCAACAGCTGGAAATGTTATTGGGGATATAGATCTATTTCTGCATATGACAGGGTCCACGCAATTTATTAAAATATCATTTTCTGAGGAATTATGTCAGA
>NW_017728886.1:209115327-209117827 GCF_001723895.1 Crocodylus porosus | reverse complement strand
ATTCCTTTGTAGCCAGATGGTTTGTCCTATTTTAAGCTGATAGAAACTTCATGCATTTCTTTTGGATGTCAGTGGTTTTAACTGCCAGACAGTATCTACTGTTAGAACTTTCCTTATTCCTAGATTATTTAAAGAGTATTTTTGGCACATTTGGAAGATCATACTGTACATCAAGTTAATTTTTCCTTACACTTAGCTCATATGTGAAAAAAGTGTTTATATAATAAAAAACCCTCTAAAATGAACAGTTCTTTTTTTCCTTCTTTTGACATGATGTTGACAGAAGTCGCTTTGATGTAGTTTAGAGTCATGAATTTTCTATCTGTTCTGTTTTTCCTGGGGCTCCATCTATTCAGACATCCTGATCTGTCATTTTGCAACACTTTGTGAAGTGCTTGACAGATAGCGGTTTTGACAAGTGCTGGACATCAGCAGCAATTTAGAATAAGCAGTGTATATTTCTCCAGGTAAAGTGACAAAACGTCTAAAAGCGTAAGAAGAACTGTACGGTCTTCAATCACATTTAATGTTACAAAGCAAGACTTTTTCGGCTTTTTATATTTGTTCAAGCAATGTGTAGCATTTCATACTTGAATATCCATCCAAATATTAGATGGGAGGGGTTTTTTTTCCTTTTATACTTCTTAATATAGGACTAATTTTGTTACTGCAGTAAAAACTGAAAAGGCTTGCTGAGACAGCTGTCACCCAGAAACATACAATAAAACTAAATGTTTTCATGTAATCGTAATTCCTAGTGCCTTTCAGGAAATGTTTGACATAATCAATATGTATGGGATCAATTGTCCTTGATTTTTAAAATGGCATTTAATTCCAACAATTGATCATGTTATAAGTATAATTTCTGGAAAGCTCTATCATTGGCTAGTCATTCTGCATGGCATAACATTTATCAATTCCTTTTTTTTTTAGTTACAGTGTCTATTACATCACATACCTCCACCAGTAGAATCTGCATTTACGTTATGTGGTATATTGAAAATGTAAAACATTTCATATAATTATTTTGCATCTGTATTCGCTCAAGAAACAGCTGTTGAAAGTTGAGGGGGATGCAAAATGGCACAGCCTGAAGATGTTCTTGTTCATTCAGCTAACTCCCTTTTGATGTGATACCTACTGGCAGGGTTGTGTGGTGAATTCAACTTCTTTGACAGCCATCAGCCGCACTGACCAGTAGTTTCAGGTTTTGTAGTTAGGGGAAAGATGAGAAAAAATATTTCCATAATTTAAATTTTTTTCAGCTGCTGGATCGAAAGCCCCTGCCAACAGTTATCTAAATCAACACTATGCCAACATGTTCTGTAGTCCGAAGGTCACTCAAACATCTGGCCCCACAGTCTTGTTCTTTAAGGTTTGTCACTGGGCAGCATCTGTTTATAGATTCTTTCTCAACCTCTCTTTGATCACTTTGACAGCAAAAAGAAGCTTCTATCACCCTTGATGTGTTAAGATAAAAATATCAGGAACATGGACCATTTTAAAATTGGTGTGATTTCATATAATGTTATATCTATGCTTTGAGTTTCTCAAGTTTAATATATTTCTTGGCTGAATAAGATGGTATTATGTGGTACCCTCTGCGGTTGAGATTTAAAAAAAATATTGTCAAAACTGATATGTTCAGTGGGAATGTAAAAATGACTAAGCTAAGCAAGTCTTGCCCAGCTGAGCTTGGTCAGCATTTAAAAAAAGTTTAGAAAGTGAGTAGAGCATGCATATTTAGCCTTTGTTTATTTGCAGTAGCTTGTCATCTAATTCCTTGTGCATCTGTCTGGTATAGCAGCCCAAAGAGAAACCAGGACTACTTAATGATTTGTTTCTCCACTGATGTATTCAACCATTTCTTTTATTACGCATAAGCATGAATGTGTAATCCATTTCATTAAAATTTTGCATGTTTCTTTCCTGTGGTAACTTGTGTAGACTTTATGTTAGGATGTGCTGCTGCAAATGAATGAGGAATATTTATTGGTTTAAGGCTTTTTCTAGTACAAACAAACCCCAATAAAAGCCTGGGTTGGCATACTCTAGCACAGTTTGGCCCTTAATCAGAAACTGCCATACCTAGCAAAATTTAAAGGCTGGATTGTATTGCTATGCAGCAGGTCTAAGATGGAGTGTACATTATCCCAGGATTGCTATAAGCTGAGTTCTCAGGGGGCGCACCTATATGAGATGTTTACTGCAGAGCTGCCCAATTAGCTCCACAGTAAAGTCTCAGAATCTACATGTGCAGCCCTATTAGGCCACAGGAAAATAATGAACTCTGCCATAGGTTAGTACTTGTAAACACAAGTACTATCCTACAGTGGTGTTCTTTAGTGTGCAGCAACTCACATGTAGATGCTGATGGGGCTGGCTGGGGTACAAGGGCTCTTCAGTGCAGGGGCTGCTAGCTCCACACTGGAGCACCCTTGTGCCCCAGCCAATCAGGCTGTGCAAAGCTTCGGTCCCTGATTCGATTCAGCGGAGATTC
>NW_017728886.1:209031121-209115183 GCF_001723895.1 Crocodylus porosus | reverse complement strand
GGGGGGGGCTCTGCAACATGCCAGAAGCATTTTCTGTCCACTTTCAGGTCTACTGGGGAGCATGCTGGGGGGCCCCCACATCCTCCTGGCTTAGCAACTGGTGCCTCCTGGATCTGGGGGTGTACCCAGGGTCCCCCCATGGCTGATCATCAAGCCGGGGCCCCCTGGCATGCTCCCCAGTGGACCCAGATGTGGACTGGAAGTACTTCTGGTCCACTTCTGGGTTCACCACCAAGCACGTGAAGGGTCCCCCCTGTAGTCCTGTGGGATGCTCACAAGCCATGCTGGTACCTCACGGTATGTAGAAAAAAAATGTAAAGCTGTGTCTGTGTGAATCGCTGATTCTCCAAATCAGCATTGAATCTTCAGATTCAGAATCAGCCGAATCGAATCAGGGACAGTGATCTGAATCAACGAATTGAATCACTATCCTTGATTTGGGCCGAATCCAAATTGAACAGGGCCCCTTCACACACCCCTACCAGCCAGCCAGCCCCCTCTGCAGCACATTGAGGTTGGAGTAGCCCCCGGCTGGCAAACTGATTGTTCGGGCCCCTTGCCAGCTGTGGCTGCTCTGACCTGGCTCAATGTGCTGTGGTCTCAGGAACATGTGTAAACATGGTGGCTGGGAGCAATAAATTCTGGCACAATATGTGCTGATGTTTATTGTGTCAGATTAGTTTCATGTGTAGACGCATCTAGTGAGGACAACTGCCTTTTAGCTCGTTTGAAGCAACATGGTTTAGACCTAATCAGGTTACAGTATAAATGTGAACAATCTTCATGTACATTTGGCACTAATTTTTTGTTTGTGTTTTTAGTATTCATAAAAGGTACTGAACTGACAGTTCTGGAGACTGCTTTTTTATCCGTGAAGTCAGTACAGTATGGACATCAGGTATTCAGTTTTCTTTATCCTCAACCCAGAGGAGTCTGTGAGTGAGGAGTTAGTTGCATCTAGATGCTTAAAGTTCTTGGACCCTTTCCTTGGACTGTCATCTCAGCTGCCAGTTGCAGTCGTGACTTCAGAAGTGAATACCTGCCTGGACTGGTGCCCTCAGCTCACCTCACACAAGGCATTAACAACCACTTGATGGCAGAAACTTCTGAACATTATCATGGTTGACTGGATTTGTACCAGGAAGCTGACAGAAAAGACTGTGTTCAGCCTACTTAATTATCCATTCCCATCCCTTAATATTTTGAAAATACATTGATGCAAGGCTCCACACATACCTAGAGCTGGTGAATTGTTCTAGCTATTAAATGAGAATTCAGGTAAATTAAGATGGAGCAGTCAGGCTTTTGTTCTATTAGTTCACCATGACCTATTTTTATTATATCCTGTGTATTCTGACTCAGTATATTTTATCATATAAAATATAGGTCTCTTACCAGGTTGCTGACAGACATTAAATTAAAGCTGTGATGGGATCCAGTGTACAGTCCCAACAGTCACACCTCTTGCTGTCTACACTTGCATGATAGGGGCCCAGTTATTGGATTTGGAATTAGATCCCAATTGTGCCACAATTGTGCCATATTGCCAATGCAGGGAAAGCCCAGGATCATGTTTTCATTATGAATTACACATATTTTATGTAATAACTTTGTGGCTTGGTCCCTGTTTTATCTTGCCATTAACTGAATGCTCGTGTAGCCAGTCACTGCTTAAAACGTGATTAGACAGTTACACGTCTGTTAGAGGCCTTAGTGAACACTGTAAAATCATGTGATTGAGTGTTGCATTGGGAGTTGTTACTGTAGTTGCAGAACCTAGAGACCCCAAGCAGGGATTGGTGCCCTGCTCTGCTAGGTACTGTGTATGTGCATAGAATGAAAATTAGTTTCTTGCCCCCGCCCCCCACCCCACCCCAAAGCTAAGGGTAAGATTCACAAAGGAATTTAAGCCATGTCTATACTGCCTGGCCCGCTTACTTCCCAATGGCAATGAGGTGGAGTACATGGCTCAGAAAGGTATAAAAACTTTGTCCTAGGCTGTCTCCAATTGAGAGGGACATGCTCAGGACCTTTGTAAAGAAGACTGATCTGCCTAATTGCCAGGATTAGGGGTGAGTGATTGGTGCTTGTTCCTCAGTGGTGGTTTGCAAGTTCAGCAGGATGGTATAAGTATGTCTTCCAGTGACTACATCCAAGAAAGCAATTCACAGAAATTCCACTAATCTCTCTTAGGCAAGCTGTTTCCTTAGATGCCCAAATTTTCATCACAGAACTTACTTATGAACCCAAAGTTCAGTTAACGCACATGCCCAGACAGGCTAGTATATTGGCTGAGCCAGGCTTTTAGGCACCTCAGCTAACAACGCTTATGATTCACAATATACATACTCATGTTCCTAAATCTCCAAAGGGGCTCAGTTTGATAACTGTGCTCAGGAAACACCTTGTACTGACTGATGCAATTATGTTTGGCAACTACAGTCACATTCATTCAAAGCTGCAGCCCAAAAAGGCAGTGAGGTACCTACTTTTTAATAAGCTAGGTGGTTAAAACACTTTGTCAGGAAATGGGAGCTCTGGGTTCTAGATTCTCCTCAGTCTGATGGTGGGTTCAAAAACAATGCTTTCTTTCCTCCAGAAGACTGCTATAACTATCAAGCTATAAGCACAACTAAAGTGGAGGCATCCTTTGCCTCTCCTGTTGAAGCCAGATTATTCTGAAGCTTGGGAGTGCAAGATTCCTAGGACTAAAGAGCAGCAGCAAGCAAGAGACAACTTGACAATTTATCAGTGATCTGGGCACCCCCAAAAGTTGAATGACTTGATGTAAAATTGGCAGTTGGCTTGGAGCTCCTTAATACTAATTTTTAAGGGCCCTAAAGAAAGGGATGATGTTGTAGGGTATCCATTAGATAGAATGGAAAAGAATGTTCTCTATCATTTGTTTTTCAATTTGTTTCTTGATTGTTTTAAATAATGATTATGTTAATCATTTGGTAGATAGATTTCTTCTTGATTTTATTTATAAGTGTTTATTATGGTGACATCTGTCCTGCTCCATTGCATACAGAAAAGTCTTTTAGATTTTTAATGTGTACACACCTTGCATAATGTTCGGGTTTCCTTTCTGCATTGGTGAAGTTGGTGGGGAGGAATTTTGACAACATGCTAGTCCTATTAGTGATATTCTACATTTTGTTTTACTTCAAAGGTGTCATTACTGGCCAGATGTAAACTGTGCACTCCTGATTAGGGTTTTCAGCAGATGTGACCTATAGGCCCTCTCAACTGTCAAAAAGATCTCACATAGAAAATGTAAGAGTTTATTGCATAGATTTGGTAAACCACAAGGGGCTTATTCACCTCCCAGTAGCTCTGGTCCAATAACTCCAATAAACTCCATGCATATACTGCTAGTATATAATCTCTGTAATTGCAAGGAGAATTGGGACCTGTGTTCTCAAATCTGTATTCCACCTGGACTTCATCAGGTTTAAGCTAAAATCAGAAAACATGTCATCTGACACTAACCATAAAGAAAATGCTACAGTTTAAGTCATATAGCTTTAATACAGGTGCTCTGGATTTCTGTTGGTATAGCTAAGACCAGGCCTTGTCTCTAAATCAGAGAACTGTAAATATCCCAAAGCACAAAATACCTCAAATGATTGGCAGCAGTTTTGTTATCTCACTACCAATTGTTTTGAACAAAGTAGTATGGAAGGTCTTGAAAGTTGCTCTGTATTTAGTTAGAAGGCAAGGTAGATATGCACTTTTTTAGACTAACTAAATAAGATATATATGTAGAGGGAGAGAACATGAACCCAATTACATAAACCCAATTGGACTTCATCAGGGGCTGAATGGTTAGCCATTCCAGCTGCTTTCAGACATTCCTGTTGGCATGTATTTGAAAGAAACATGTAACGTATGTTCTTTGTGGCATGCCCCTTATTGCTAGTAGCACAAATAATGCTGTGTCCAGAAATAGTTTGAGAATTAAGGGATTGGTTCTTGTTTTAAGTTCAGAGCTAGCCTAACGCACTGTAAATATAGTCATTCTTAAAGTAATTGTATGTACAATATACATTATTTGGCTGCTTGCTCACATATCAGTGATAAACTGCACAATATAACTTCTGTTTCATGCTTTACATGAAATCCAACATTTTAACATCTACCTGGCCTGCTACTAAATTGTTTAAGATACCATCTCTTTCATTGTGTTCTGCTGCAATTAGGTCCTTTGAAAAAATGAAGTTAGCATTCTTCTCCTGTTTCAAGTCCTGCCACACTTACTGTATTTTTGGGCCCCTCAACATCTGCTTTCACTTCTATTTGTTGATGTCCTTCCAAGTTTTCCTTCCATCCTCTCTTTATATTCTTCTCTACCTCATATTTTTCTCTCTCAATAAACTTGCCTTATCTTAGTTTAAACAGCCATCACTACACATGGACATGTTTACATGTGTGCTTTAAGGCGCAGTAGCCTATTATACTGCACATTGAAGTGTCATGTAAAAAACTGCTCAATTATACTAATGCGCAGTAAAATAGGCTACTGTGCATTAAGCATCACTTAAAAACATGCATTCATTACTGTGCATTAAGGTAGGTTAATGCACATTTCTTTAGTACTACACATTGGAGGTACTACATTTAATGTGCATTAGAAAAAGCACCTTAATGCATGTGCAGATGCTGACCGTGTAGTTGTTACTGCACAGTCATTTAGTACTTGTATAAACTACTACTAAACTGGAGTTACTGCACAGTAGCATCACATCATACTTTCTGGCACACAATACTATTGTGCAGTAGTTTTGGGCTATTGTGCAGCCACCATCTCATGTAGACACGGCCACTAACTACAAAATTTACTTTTTGATTTCCACTTAGCCTTGCATCTCTTGCTATGTCCCTGATATCTTTTTTTGAATGTCGTTCCACCATATTTATCTTAATTTATTTAGTTGAAATTCTTTCTCTTTTTTTTTGTATTAAACTCTTTATCACGCCCTAGCCATATTTCACTTTTGAGCATAGTAACCATCTGCTCTCCAACTTCATTTCTAGAATAGTACTTCTTGATTGGTCTCTCCCCCACTCCAGCCATCTTTCTGTCTTTCTCTTCTCATCTCCTCCAACAAAACATTCCATTTCCTTGGCCTCTGATCAAAAACACCGTACATACTTCTCCTACTTAAGTTCTTTTCTATAATTTCTTTCCATACCATATCTAATTAACTGTGCTTTTTGACAATTTTCACCTCCTTCCTTCATTTTTTTAAATTCCTGCTCCACCTTAGTGTCTCTATCCCATGTCTTCTAGCATTCTGCCTTCTTACATATGGAATAGTCTCTTTGTTCTCACTTTGGATGGGAATTAGAAAGGCCCCATTGCTAAGGAAGCCCTTGAAGAATATCTACCTGAGCAGCTAGAATCAAATTTAGATGTACTACTAGGTCTTTGGAGAAATGTATGTTTGTGAATCACAGCCCTTGCTTTTTAAAAGAATGGAGACAGGAATTCCAAGCCAGCAAGAAGTAATCAGTGGGCTCATGGCCTCAGGTTTTATGGAGGGTAGTGGGATTACTGGCAATACATCTACTTGTCAAACGGTTTTTAAGAGTGGTGTTGGGGGAAGGCTGAAATCTTGTACTTTCTTTACCCCATTTGGCTATCTACATAGGACCAAGCACAACCTGGCAGTTTTCTACAGTCACAGAGGGTGCATCTACCCATGCAATTTGCATGTAGCAATAAACTCCGGCACTGTTCATGCCAGAGTTTCTTGCTAATGGGCACAGCATTTACACATGTGCCCAAGACCACAGCACATTCAGTCAGGGTTCCAGGGTGGCAGGGTGTCCTGGGGGTCAGCCTGGCAGTCCAGGGCTGCTCCACCCTGACTCAACATGCTGTGAAGGAGCTGGCTGAGGCACAAGAGTGTTACAGTGTGGAGATAGCTGGCAGGCATGCCCCAGCCAGCCCCAGTCACCATCTATGTGTGTGTTTCAGCACATGTAATTACTCTGCTGTAGGATAGTGATAGTACTTGTACCACACAGTACTATCTTACAGTGGAGTAAAGGAATTTACTGTGCCCAAATACAGGCACACATGTAGACAGTGATGCTTTACTGTGGAGCTAATTAGTCAGCTCTGCCATAAAGTGCATGTGTAGATGCACCCAATGTTACTTTTTCGCATTTATGGATAAGTTTCCAGCAAAGTAGTAACATTGTTCTTTAACATGTTAGCTGCCTCTTTATAGTGAGATGCTACTCTTGCTGGCACTATGTCTGAGCTGAGAAATTGTTTAGAACAGATCTCTGACTGACAGTAAGATAGAGTTAAATTGATGATCATTTCTCGTTTTCCATGATGAAACATCTCACAGATGATTTCTTAGGATGAAGAGCCTTTTCAGAAGCAGGTTGGAATATTTTATGTAAATGAGAAACTGGACTGAATGCTGTGTAAAATGGCACATGTGTCTGATTATTGAGGCTACAAGTATTCTGTCACATCCCTCACACACAAAACCAACCCCATAACCATTTGTGCCACATGTAATTAAAAAAGAGATAATTGCAGCAATTTCAGAAAGCCTTATATGATTAATATCCATTTTCTATCTGCTTTCTACAGTGAAACATAATTAACTGAAAAGATGCTTTTAGAAACAATACAACAGACTTCTTTAACCAAAAGCAAATGTTTCAAAAGTAAGAAAATTGGAATACAATTAATTATGTGAATATTGCAATCAGCTAACCTCACTGGCAGAAAGTTGGTGCCTGGGGACATTATTATCCACACATTAAATTAAAATTAACAATAGCATTCACTTTATCATTACAATCAAGGAAGTCACACTCATAGCTGCAGTCTTATAAAGTGTCCTAGGTTGAGACTTTCAGATCAGTTCCTTGGGATGTGAACTATTAGTCACCAACAGAAAATAATGCAAAATGTATATTGAAATGTCAATTTTTTCTAAACTTCACTGAAAAAGCCAGCTTCAGATTTAAAGATTTAGTTTAAATTTCACTGTATAAAGCTTTGGTTAACAAAAATGCTTCCAGATGCCCCAAATTAAGTTGTAGTGAATATGTCTACATGTAAATATTGTTGAATCTCCACTGAAAATATCTTTTAACAAGGTCAAATAGATTGGGATTAGAAATCATAATCACTTTGCTTACCTCTGTCGTGAAAAGTACAGTATTGATGTACGGCTTCACAGTCAAACGTTCATTGAATAATATTTTCTGTATTAACAGGCATCATTATTTTTTAAACTTGGCTTTATTATTTTTTTAAGAAGCTTTGACTGATTGAAAAAATATAACTGAAATAGTAGATATACAAGAAAAGCTTTGAGCAGGGAGTTAAACTTGATGACCTCCTGAGGTCCTTCCAGCCCTAATTTTCTATGATTTTGTAATTCTAAAATAAAATTCAGGACTTTGTTGCTCAGATCTGTAGAAATAAACATTCTGAATTATTTTGTTAAAACCTTGTATGTTTTTCTGAAAAACTGTAAACTCTAACACAATTTAATGTATAACTATAATTTATCAAAGAACATGTTGCTAATATGGCAATACAAATCCAGGGTTTAATTATTAATTCACTACTTAATTAGACTTTCTAGCTAACTTGTAATATAAAGAGAAAATGAACATTAAAAATGGCATGAGTTTTAATGTAAAAATTATAGCACATGAAAAGAAAGTTTATTATTCACATGACATAGAGTGGAAGCTTCCTATGAGGAAATTGCCAGAACAAAATAAACCGTGGGCATGAATAGGCGTTATATTTGTGCTAGAAGAAAAACTTCTCCCAGCACAAAAAGGAGAGAATAGAGCAATTCCAGGGATTTCTTGCAGTAGAGAATTGACTCTTCAACCAGAAGTTAAGTTGGATCCTAGATCTCCTTCCTCCTGATCTAACTTGAATGACTGTCTACTTCTCTTGAGTGAGGAGGACACGCAATATCCAACAGTCCTCTGCTCTTCCTCACTGCTTCATCCCTTCTTCTGCAGCAAGAACCCACCTGAAGCCTCAGGAGAGTTCCTACTATAGGAGAAGAGCCTGAACTCCACATACCCCTCCGGTTTAACCTGAAGTGCGGTGGTGGGAGGCAGGTGCACCCAGAGCCAGAGCCCTCTTGGAGCCCCATGAGAATGCCCCCTGCTCCAGTTCCCAGCCCCACAGACTTTCAGTGTTGATCCTACCACCCACCTAAGGTGTGGGTGGTGATTTCGAAGCCAACAGAGTGTGGAGCTAGGGTCAGGGGAGCTAGCCCTGCCCTGGTTCCCAGCCCTGGGTTTTTAAATGCCGTGTGTGCTGCACAGTACGGTGGCACATAAAGTGATTTACAAGCTGAGGAAGCTGTCTGCAGCTGCACATCCTTGTGTCTCCAGTTTTAAATCAACTTGTATCCAGCACAGATGAGCTGTACACAAGTCAATTTAAAACCCAGGGGGCTGCTTACTGACAGCCTGCCCACTTCCCAGGCAGGGAAGAGGACAGGCTGTTAAGTAACATGCTCCCCTGTAGGCAGATATCCCAGGAAGAAGCATTCTAGTGCCCCCTGTTTAAAGGACTTGCCTATGCAGTTCTCCAGCCAGAGAGCTGGAATGCACCGTATGTTCCTGCTTCCAGGCTGTTTTTCTAGAAAGGAATGATGAATGCCTGTCCAGGGCCTCTGTTTGTGTGTGTGTGTGTATGTGAGTGTGTGTGTGTGTGTGTGTGTGTGTGTGTGTGCGCGCGCGCACGCACACACACATGTACTGGGGGCATTCATGAGAGAGAGAGAGAAAATGTGTATACATTGCTATTTTCTGTACATATACATCTGAAATTGTGCATATTATAAAAGGAGAGCTTATAAAATTATCAGAAATACACTGAAGGGGAAGAGAAAAAATATAGGCTGTACTTTAAATAAAAATTAAGATATATTTTCAAACATAAAAAGAAAAAGAAGTGCAGTTTAAAATATATAAATAAAAAGTACTTTTTTATTCTCTATAGGTTCTTTATACTGAAATCATCACCGTAATATTGGATCCTTTTCAATAGTGCATTAAGCTACTTGATTTAGTATCTGACATGTGCAATTTGCTCTCTCCTCTCTCCAGAGAATAGGATGTGCACTGAGCTGTTTTGTAGGATTGTTTTAATGTACATATAGCTGGGTATTTAAAATGAGAAGATGAAGTTAAAGAAGCCACCTGGAGCAGCAGGTGGTGAGGTCTGTATGGCTCTGACTTCCTGTGGGAGTTCATTCTATGGTCTTGGACCACACCCCAGTCAACCTTTACAATTTATTGTAGAGATTTCCATTGTGTCATATGAGTGAAATTGCTAACTATGATCTTTATCCCAAAATCTTAGATGGTTTATAGACCAGGCTATCAAGTGCTGTGAAGGTAAAGGCTGTGGCCTTGAACATGATTCTACATTGGCTGTCCTTAGTATAAAGAGAGGGGAAGACAGATGTGATATATTATAGGATCCTGTGAGGATGAGGAGATGTACTACAGCAACAGAAACATGATACATACGTGTAAGGCAGCATAAAGAAATAGCAGAGCAATGGACACCTACTCTTCAGGAACTCTGCCATGTGACGCTTGAGTTCAGATTTTTTATTTGGCATTTTTATGGTCTTCATCATCTTTCTATTAAGCTCTGTATCCAATAAAGGACTTGTGGGGCCTGAAAGATACACACTGCAATTTCTAACTTACATACCGGGTCCCCAAAATGGAAATGACATCTCTGGGTGAAACGCCTTATGAGCAAGGATCCTGGTTTTCTCTGATAAACAATTTGCAAATTCTCTCCTAAGAATGACAAGTTCTATGATTAAAAAAAACCTAAAATCCATGATTAAAATGAAATGTCATGTGTATATGACATTTCATATACACCCAACATTTATACTCTCCCCACCCCCTTATCTCAGAGGTCCAGGCCCCTCACTCCCAAGCCACAGTCTCCCAGCCCTGCTCATGCTTACAAGATCACAGATCCAAACAGCCAGAGCACAGGAACAAGGAGGAGTCTATGGTCATCATGTCAATTTGCAGATGCCAACAGCTAGTTAGCAGGGAAATGCTGAAGAGGGTGAGAGTCTTTAAATGGCATTCTCCAGGCACCTCATTCAAGGCTGTAAGAAAGTACTTTTCTCCATGTAGCATCCAGAGCCCAGAACCCTCTCCTGGGCCAAGTACAGACAGTCAGAAAGCCTGATGCAGAATCGATTCAGTTTCAGCAGGTTTGTCTAAAATGCAGAGATTAAACTGAATAATAAGTGAACAGACCTTTACTTTTTGCAGCCACATGCCTGCAGTGACTCAGGCCAGAAGCCAGGGGACACTACAGCATGGCTCTCTGGCACACAGCCAGCATAGGCTGTGTGTGCACTTCCTCTTCCTCCTGCCCCTGAGGTCTCTGGGATTTGCAGTCCAGAATCACAGCAGCAGGACTGTGTAGGGTTGCTCGTCACTTTCTTTTCCTGCTTCCAGGTGCCTCTGGGATTTGTATACCACAGTCGCAGCCACAAATAAGTTTAACAGGGCAAGGCAGCTCTGTACTCAGGGGAAGGGGAGTTTAAACCCCCATCCCTAGCTCCAGACCCCAGCTGGGGTTTGTTTGTGGAGGGGCAGTCTCTGCCTCCCCCTCCCTCCCAACCCTTCTCTGTTGGAGCAGATAGCACAGCCTAGCCACTGGAAAGCCTGATGGGATGGTGGAGGACTGTGATTTTTAATTTGAACCAGGAAGGGGTCTGGGACAGAAGTTTCATAAATCAGTTTGACCCAAATCAATTAAGATTGAAGAGTAAATGTTTTTGCTTGATCTGAGCCTTCAAGAGGCCGAGAAGCGATTACTACATTCAGCCAGGTTTATCTTAAACCAGTTTTAGCCGTTCTGAAACTGGTTTATATGCACTGAACTTCTGTTCTGTTTCAGGTTTAAACCAGTTCCTGATGGCTTAAACCAGTTTATGTATAACTTCTTTCCCTAGCCCTGGAGGTCAACTCTACATACTCTTCTTCAAAAAAAATGAAGTAGGGATCACTTTTTTCTTTAAAAATACAGCAAGAGGAGTTGGGATCCCTTCTTTTCAACTCTAGTGGTCAGAGTACTGTTCCAGGAAGGAGGAGACTTGGGTTCCAAATTCATTCTCTTCTGGGGGGGACATAATCCCTGAGAAAATGCCTTAACCACCAAGCTATGGGTTATTCTAGAGGGAAGGCAGTTACCAGAGTGCTGTTGAATTGAGTTCAAGATTTATTTTCATTTGGCCAGAATGAGAGCATGACATAATATATTGATTTGGGTGCTCATCAGAGAGATGGATGTTTCCTTCATGTTCTGTTCCCAGCACTGCTTTAATATCTTCTTTACAGCATACATGTACCCCCTCATTGTGCATGTTCTTTCAGGCCCAAATAATTTTCAATTCTTCTTTTATTCATTGGCACAGCTACTGAGAGAAGCACTGTTTCCTCTTCATTCTGCAGTGCTTCTTAAGAAAACAGGAGCCTCCTTTGTTTGTTGTAGGGAGCCTGAGCCCGTCAGTGTGCATTGTACTCAATGTCTTTTTTAACCTCAGTCTTCACAGGCAAGGTCAGTTCTCAGACTACTGAACTTGGCAGCACAGTTTGGCAAGGAAGTGAGCAAGCAGCAGTGTCTAAAGAACAGGTTAGGGGCTACTTGAAAATCTGGACATGTACAAGTTCATGGGGGCCAGGCACAATGCACCCAAGGGTGTTGATGGACTTGGCTGATGTGATTGCAGAGTCACTGGGCATTATCTTTGAAAACTTGTGGTGATCAGGAAGGGACATATGTGACTGGAAAAGGGCAAATATAGTGCCCATCTTTAAGAAAGGGAAGAAGAAGGATTCAGGGAACTACAGACCAGTCAGTCTCACCTCAATCTCCATAAAATCACAGAGCAGGTCCTCAAGGAATCCATTTCTCAGCATTTGGAGGAGAAGAAGGTGATTAGGAACAGTCAACAAGGATTCATCAAAGGAAAATCATGCCTGACCAACCTGATTGTCTTCTAAGAGGAGATGACTAGCTCTGTGAATGCAGGGAGAGCAGTGGATTTGATATCACTTGACTTGAGCAACACTCTCCCATAACATTCTTGCAAATAAACTAAGGAAGGATGGGTTGGATGAATGGACTGTCAGGTGGACAGAAAACTGGCAGGATTGTCAGGCTGAAAAAGGCTCAATGTCTTGTTGGCAGTCAGTATCAAGTGTTGTGGCCCAGGGGTGAGTCCTGGGGCCGGTTTTGTTCAGTATCTTCATCAGCAAACTGAAAGATGGGATGGAGTGCACCATCAGCAAGATTGTGGATGAAACTAAGGTGGGTAGAGTAGTAGATGAACTTGAGTGTTGGGCTAGGGTTCAGAGAGAACTAAACCAGTGGTGCCCAGCATGTTTGCCTGGTGGATAGATTGGCAGTGCCCATTCCACCTGGGGGTGGTCCAGCTAGTGCTCCTGATTTGGCATGGGCATAGCAGGCACCCTCTGGAAACATGAAAGTGGGGAGGTCCAGGGTGGGAGGCAGGTCAGGCCCACAGGGGAAAGGAGCTTAATTGGGCTCTGTGAAGAGGAAAGAGGGAGTGACCTAGCTGGGTGGGAGAGGAAAAAGTGGGGTGGAGAAGGCATGTCCAGGCCTCAGCCAGGCCCACTAAGAGGGAAGGGGGCATGGCCAGCCCCAAACTGGCCCCAAGAGGAGGGAACGGGGTATGGCCTGGCTGTACTGGGGAAGGGGGCATAGCTTGGCTCTGACCTGCTGCTCAGGGAATGGGGATTGGGGATTTGGCAGGGGGAAAGGTGACCACTGCTCCCCATTGCCAAACTTTTGAACCCGTGGGCCAAATGTGATGGCTCTGTGGGCCACATTTGGCCTGTGGGCTGGAGGTTAAGTACCTCTGACCTAGATATTGGTGCCCATCAAATTACTGGTCCAATTACCTTAACTCTTTCAGGTGCAGTACTTAAAGAATATATCTCTATATTCTAGTCATGTGATTACACTTCAAACTCTGCCTTCACAGAATCATAGGAAATTAGGATTGGAAGGGACCTCAGGGATATCTAGTCCAACCCCCTGTGGAAAGCAGGACCAGCCCCAAATAAATCATTCCAGCCAGGGCTTTGTTGAGCCAGCCCATAAAAACCTCCGAAGATGGAGAATCCACCACCTCTCTAGCTAACCTGTTTCAGTGCTTCACCACCCTCCTAGTGAGAGAGTTTTTCCTAATATCTAAAACTTCTCTTGCTGCAACTTGAGACCACTGCTCCTTGTTCCATCATCTGCCACCACTGAGAACAGTCCGGCTCCATCCTGTTAGAAACTCCTCTTCAGGTAGCTGAAGGCTGCTTTCAGATCCCCTCTCAGTCTTCTCTTCTGCAGACTAAATAAACCCAGTTCCCTCAGCCTGTCCTTATACGTCATGTGCCCCAGACCCGAGCCATTTTCATTGTTCTCTGCTGGACTCGCACCAACTTGTCCACATCCTTTCTGTAGTGGGGGGCCCAAAACTGAACACAGTACTTCAGATGTGGCCTCACGAGTGCAGAATAATTACTTCCCTCAATCTGCTGGCAATGCTTCTACTAATGCAGCCCAGTATGCTGTTAGGCTTCTCGGCACCAAGGGCACACTGCTGACTCATATCCATTGTGTTGTCCACTGCAGCCCCCAGGTCCTTTTCTTCACAGCTGCTGCTTAGCCAGTCAATCCCCAGGCAGTAGTGGTGCATGGGATTCTTCCATCCTAAGTGCACTTTTTTCACTTGTCTTTTTTGAACCTTATGAGATTTCTTTTGGCCCAGTCCTTCAATTTATCTAGGTCACTCTGAATTCTAGCCCTACCCTCTAGCATTTCTACTACACCCCCCAAGAGTGTGCTCCATCTCATCATCCAGATCGTTAATGAAGATATTGAACACAACCAGTCCCAGGACCGACCCCTGGGGCACTCCACTTGATACCAGCTGCCAGCTAGACACTGAGCCATTGATTACTACCTGTTGAGCTTGGCACTCCAGCCATCTTTCTATCCACCCTACAGTCTATTTATCTAACCCATGCTTATTCAGTTTGCTTACAAGAATGTTGGGGGAGACAGTATTAAAAGCCTTGCTAAAGTCAAGGTATATTATCTCCACTGCTTTTCCCACATCCACAGAGCGAGTTATCTAGTCAAAGAAGACAATCAGGTTGGTCAGGCATGACTTGTCCTTAGTGAATCCATGCTGACTCTTCCTAATCACCTTCTTCTCCTCCAAGTGCTTAAAAATTCCTTGAGGACCTGCTCCATTATTTTTCCAGAGACTGAGGTGAGGCTGACTGGTTTGTAGTTCCCTGGATCCTCCTTGTTCCCTTTCTTAAAGATGGGCACTATATGTGCCCTTTTCCAATGTCTGGGGCCTTTTAATTCTTCCTGCCTGTTTCCCAAGCTCCGTGCATTTGTGTACAATCACCTGAGAAAACTAGTCAATTGCCCTGATTTCTCAGGAAGGATGAGGCCTCTCCTGTTGCCCCCTCCTACTGTTACTTCTTCCAGGTCCCTCTCTTTCCCACTTACCCCAGGGCTGTGTTCTCCACCCCCCTGAAAACCTAGTTTAAAGTCCTTCTGACTAGGTTAGCGAGCTTGTCTGCAAAGATGCTCTTCCTTCTCTTCATCAGGTGGATTACATTTCTTCCTAGCAATCCTTTTTCTTGGAACAACATCCTATGGTGGAAGCTGAATCCCTGCACAGCCATGCATTGATCTGTGCAGGATGTGTTCACTCCTGCCAGGGGCCTTCCCCTTGACCAGAAGGATTGAGGTGAACACCACCTGTGCCCCTGTCCCCTTCACCCTTGCACCTAGAGCCCTGTAGTCACTTTTGATCTGTTCCAGGTCTCCCCTAGCAGTATCATTGGTGCTCACATGGATGAGAAGAATGGGGTATAGTTAGAGGGTCAGATGAGTTTTGATAACCCTTCCATGACATCTCAGATTTAGGCTCCAGGTAAGCAGCAGACCACATGGGACCACAGGTCAGGCCAGAGATGGATCCCTCCATCCCTTGCAGAAGAGAGTCTCCAACCACCACCACCTGCTGTTGCTTCTTTTTCATGGCAGTGGTCTTGATCCTCCCCACCTTGGGGTTTCCTGGCCTGGCCTCTTCCCCCAATGAAATGCACGCTCCTCCTCTGTTGCTAGCACTCCATATCTGTTCTTCAGGCAAACCACTGTACATGGGGATGCCAACTTCTTCTTACTGCCAGAAGATACAAGCTTCTAGCTCCACCTTCCTGGGAATCCATGCCTTAATTCCTTTTCCAGCACCACCTCTGGCAATCTTTCCTCCACAGTCCTAGAGGTTTCCTCCAGCACAGAAATGATGAAGTCCTCATAGCGGAGGATGCTTTGGAGCCTTTCTACTTCCTCCTGTAGCTGTCTTGCCTTCTCCAAAAGGCACTGCTTACATTGAAGGCACTCTCCCACCTGACTGACACTGGAAGGAATCTGCAAGTCACTATCTGCACAGCCTCAGACCAGAACCTGTGTGGAAGCCTCAATGGTGTGTGGACCTGCCTGACAGATGGAAGCAGAGGAAGTGCTGGAAGTGTCAGTGGCTCTGGGATTGTGACATCCTTCAGCCATGTCTCTGAGTCTTCTAATCTGCTGCCTCTCACTTTTTGCCTCTCTTTCCAAGGAGATCTTCCCTATTAAACTCTTCCGTAGCTGGCCTGTTTGCTGTTCCTTGATCTGAAGGGTTCTCTTTTCCCTGCATCCTTTTTCCTCTCAGCAAACTTACAGTGAAGGGACATGAGAGGGAGTTTCCAAAAAGCTCCCTAGCAACCCCCCTGCTCCCCACCCTTGCTCTGGATTCTAGTTAAACATGGGGCTTAAGTCTTGGTCTAGCTGCTGAGTTTTAGCTGGTAAAGTAAAACTGTGTAGGTTAGTCATACCCAGGAAGCAATCAATCACCAATCAGTCCACTCAGCTCTTCAGAGTACACACCTAAACACACAGACCCACCAAACAGTTCTCAGCAAGCCAAACACACAGGCAGCACTGGCTGAGTTACCTTCCCAGTGCGGGATCTGGTGCCTGGTGCCTAGATCCTCTTGCCCTTCTTCCACTTGCTCCCAGCAAACTTCCTGCAAACTGTCCTGTTTGCTTGTCCCTGTTCTCTGCTTCAGTGCTGGCTCTTCAAAAGCTTCCATTTATACTGATATTTTTTGTGGTACTCCATTCTGACAATTTTCTGTTGAAGGACCTAGGCTATTTCTCAAAAGCTTCAAAATCTAGCAGTAGATTTGCTTAAGAAAAATATTCAAAACATCCAATAGATCAAGAATGGAAATTTTTGACAAAACAGTGAGGGGTCACTGTTGCTGTTTTATAAACTACAAGCATATGAAACTACTAAAGTATTGTGAAATAGGCATGAATTATGGGCAATGGACCTTGAGCATAATACCTTATTTTAGAATGATTTGTTGTTTCTGGAGTAAGGCTAGCATGTACTGAAAATAACAGTCTGGCCGTTTATGAGGTTCTGTTTTGAATTTGGTTTTCTAATCCAGCTTGCTATTGGAGTTTTGGACTCCTGCTTTTTCTTATAATTCTTATAATTTGTTACTGATGGCCTCAATATAGCACATTTCTGCCAAAGTTAGTTGTACCATAAGTATTGTTTGAATGGTTCTTGTAGTCTGCAATACTATGGAAAGGCCATAAAAATACTAGGTAAAGGAAAAGCAGTGGGTATAATGTAGTAGAATTTGAAAAAAACTTTATATATTCATTTAGAAAAAGATTATAGTAAGGGTACTTCTCAGTCACAGTGAGAGGTAATAGCCTTCCACAGAATGGAAGCATCTTATGAGGATTCAAAGAAGCTATTTTAAGGGAAGGATTGGATGCTTCCATGAATAATACAAATATTGTCCATTCACACTTGCTGGGATATATGTATACAACTGATATTAAAGAACTAATTGAAAATATAGGTGCCAGTTCACTGTGGGCTGTTCCCTTTTATTGTGAGAAAACTAATGCTGACCAGAAGGACACTTGTCTTTTTCATCATTTATAGTATCCTCTTGTGCATCTTCTATTCTAATCTTTCTGTTTAGGTACTTAGGCATTTAGGTGACACTTTTGTTACTTCTCTATATTTATTAGCCACACTAATGTGGTTCTTTGTTCCTCTCCAATAATTAGATGCATAGATCTTTTCTTACCTTGGAACTAATGATCCAGATCCTAGCAGATCATCATGTAATTGACTTCAGTGCAGTTCATACTAGGTCTATGGCATTAGCAGTCTCATGCTTTAAGATTCATAAGTCTGGATTCATATGCAAGCACATGGTCCATACAAGAACATGGTTAAAGGTGGTAGTTTGTATAGGAATTGAATCTGGTAACACTGGGTCTAAAAGCACAAGTTGCTACTGATTGGGCATGTCTACATGACATACGTACTGAGGAATAAACTAATTAGCTCTGCATTACATCTTGTGTGTGTACACGTACGGCCCTATTAGGCTGGAGTAAACTAATTAACTCTGCAGCAGGCTGGTACTTTTAAATACAAGTACTATCCTACTGCAGAGTCTTTTACTCAGCAGCAGCACATGTGTAAATGCTCTCGCAGTTGTCTGGGGCATAAAGGTGCTTTAGTGCAGGGACTGCCTGCTGGCTATCCCCATGCTGAAGCACCCTCCTGTTCCTGCCAACCCCTCTGAATCACATTGAGCTGGGGGGGAGGGAGGTGGCTGACCCCCCCCAGCCCTCTGCCTGGCAGGGTTGCTCTGACTCAGCTCTATGCACCGTGGTCCCAGGTGCACGTGTAATCACGGCGGCCAGCAGCAATAAATTCTTGGTGTGATAAGTGCTAGAGTTTATTGCATCACATAAATATGTAGACACACCCATTGGATAGGCAGGAGAGCAAAAACAGAATCATAATCCTAGATATATGATGTAGCAATTAAATAAAAAAACCCCACAACTTCTTTATACTGGGTACCTGCATACTTACTAAAAATCTGTTAAATAAAGAATAGTTGAATAGACTGCAGCATGCCATTATTGTCTGTCTACAGTGGGTTTACAGCTCAATGCACATGGTAAGTAACCTGTAAACGTATCTAAAAACAAACAAAATCAGAGTAAACATATAAAAATACCACCCCCAAAAAGCAAAAGATTAGATAATTTCTTTGAATTCAGGGCCACATTCTGAGAAGGCTCATGTGCTTAATTATACAATGTCCTTGAAAATAAGCATGTGCTTAGGTACGCACAGCATTCAGAGCCATATTTAATATAGTACATAAAATTGTTTCTGGAATATTAAGACCTCAATCTACTTGTGTAAGTGCCCAGCATTATTTAATACCACAGAGTACCCATTCTAATTTTCCTAATACTGCGAGTCATTAAGCTTCTGGGCATTAGTTAACTTGTTACATAGATGATTTCCTTCATAATTGTGGACAGTTTGCTGCCTTGTTTTTCTCTTTTCCTTGGCAAACAATACAGTTTCACTAATGTTAGTTGAAATTGCCTGTTGCTTCTGCAACGTTAGCTAAGTGTAAATTACACTTTCATTTCCAGCTCATGCGATCAGTTATGATACGTACTCCATGATTTACTTCACATGAATAAGCTACTTGGTCATCCAGTCAGTGGGCTTGATAACGTGACATACCTTTTGCTGTATTCAATTCCCGTTGACTTTGGGGAGAACTCAAGTTGTATATGTGCACATATTTTTGACAACCGTATTTGCGTCTTCCTTGTAGATAATTTTGGTCCATATTTTTTAGACTATTTGCAAATTAGCATCTAATTTTAAGAATAATCTGTTTGTAACTTTGGGTTTATGTCTCCTGTGAAATTTATAACTGAGCACTCCAAAGCTCTTCTGACTGGTGAAAACTATGTACGGTGCTTCTGACTCATCCTAGGGCTGCTTTCCAAAATAATACTTCCTGTATAAGCAGAAAGTCATAAAATACAGCTGTTGATCTTTCACCTGTCTTGATGAGCAGGTCAATATAATTGACATGATAGCTCCTTTCTGATTGTTATTGCAGCAGGGTATTGTGAAGTTATAGCTATCATGGCAATTTTTATTTTCTAAATGAAACAATGCCCCCTGGTGCTCCAGGATTCAAGAGGTCTGGTTTTGCAACTCTAATAAAAACAAAACAAAATAAGACCTTTTCAGACATATACTTCTTGTTTCCAGATCTGCCAGCTACCACTCAGATGCTGTCACTATCATTCAGAGGGGTAGGTGGAAGAGTACTGTCAGCACCGAACAACAGAGATAAGTCAAAGGGAAAGTAACATGGGAATAAAAGCATACTTGAAGAGACACACAGTTTGGCAGAGCAAAAACAAATTATAGAAGGAAAAATAAAATGAAAGGGTCAAGGCAAGAAGCAGTCTAATCAAAAGAGCAGTCAAAGAAAATTAAAATTAAAACTCTGGATCCTTAATGAAATGTAAAATATAGATGATGATAGAGAAGAAAGGGAAACAGCATTTTAAAATTGAGATTTTTTAAAAGAGATTTAATTTAATAAAGATTTATGTATCTCAGAAGAAAAAGGTCAATGAGGCTAAGGATTGAAAATATAAGATGAAGAGCATTAAATGAAAGATGAGAAATCTTAAGTAAGGAAAATAGAATACTATGTAATAAGGTCATGAATGTTAAAGAAAAATATAGGATATGTGGAGATTAATAATTTTTTCATACTAACAAACCAGACTTTTAAGACAGTACTAGAGATACACACCCCTGTTGTATACAAAGCTCCCTGAAAAGCAAGGGAGCTAAGCAGTCAGGCTTTTTTTTTTAATGTAACCTTGACTTAAAACAAATATATTGTATTAATCCACCTGGGTCTGAAGATAACATTTTGCATGCGTCTTTCTGAGTCTGCATGCAGAACCTCAAGTACCTCTGGGTCTTCTCGTTGCTTTCGTAAGCAGCAGCAAACTGAAATTTATCAGACTGGTATGGGAACAGCCAATCTAATATGAATTATTATTTCTTCTAGGGTTCAGGGAAGGTTGTGAAGAGTAGCAGATGACCACACACACATACGCACACACATGCGCATGTGGAAAAAATAGATCTTAGGAGAGGGAAGACTAAATAAGGTATTAAGATAACTTCATTTCCCCACTCCTAAAGGAGCTTCATGTCAATCAGGACACTCACTTTAATTTAGAATAGCCTGAAGTCTGTTCTAAATAATGCTGATTTCAAGTGGCCTTGAAAGCAACAAGGAGCTAGTGTATCATAGGCAAACCTTGTCTGTTTTTCGTTTCATCTGACCATGTTTTCTAAGCCAGCTGAAGGAATCAGGAGGTGGCTCTGATTCTCCATTATAAAGAGAAACCCACTTTGTTGAAGCAAAATAGCTGTGCCAGTTTTGGCATTAGTGCAAATTGATCCCAACATAGTTCAGAGATGTTGTTATATAGAGGTATCTATACAATGGCCATGTAAAGCTTTTTTGATAGTTCTTCACATTATATATAATCTATATAATCACCCGTTCTCTGATAATCTGCTGTAATCGTAAGTGTGCAGGACACTTAGCCCCTGAAGCTCTGTGACTACTTGCACTTTGTGATTATTTAGTCTATCCTATTAGTGTAACAATTTAAGTAGATAATATTACTGACTCAGATTCTCAGCCGATTTAACATGGTTTAACACAGTTGCATTAATATAAATGATACTGGTTTATACCTGTTCAGGATTTAATTGTTGTTGTTGTTGTCTTTGCTGTCATCATCATAGTCTTCACTATTGTTGCTGTTATTGACTAGCTCTAGTACAGGAAATTCTATTTTTTCAAAATTTCAGATTGTGACAAACAGTTGATATTTTCAAATTCAGGTTCAAGATTGTTAGAAAAAAACCTGTTTCATCAATTCCAAGTCAAAGGCTTTCAGATAGCACAACTCTGTCCTGCTGTAAGCTGCCACATTGCCTTATGGAAGCTGATGTTCATGTGCTTCCTACTTCCATTATCTTCCATGAGCTGAGCATCCCAATCACTCTGCTACAAAACATAGATTCTGCCACATCATTCCCTCTATCCATCCCATTTGAAGTATCAAACCTTCAAAAGGTGGTACTGAACGCTATAAAATTGGCAAGATGCCAGTAGATGCTAGAACCTGCAGTCAGAGGCTGTCCTGGGCCAAAAGATACATCTTGTATCACATCTTCAGAGTGGATTGGGACAAAATGCCTGACAAGCAAGAGAGAATTCCAAAGGACCTGCTATGGATAACTCTTTGTCCCCGCTCTCGTGAGCTTTGGGTAGTCAGTTGAAGTAGTCCACCTCATAGCACAAAAGGAGGAGTTTTTAAAAAAAAATATCAGGGACTAATACCATTGGAAATTGCAACCTTTACTTAGAATTTCAGACAGGGATGAAACAGCAGCCAATGCAAAGGAAACACCACCAGAAGTATGTATTTTTTCCAGATCTGCCCCACCCAAAACATGGGTAACTATCTTCTCCACCAAGGGCAGCCTGTTGTCCTAAGCATAATACTGTTCTAACCTGAAGTCACAGACATCTGGGCATTTATGGCAATGACCACATTTGGGTGAAAAAGACACAATGTTTTGGCCAGCTAAAGCTGACAGAAAATAGTTTTAGCTATGTGCAAAAGTGGGATGATAGACCCATGCTTGAAGAGTGGCTGTTGTTAATGCTGTAGCTCATAACGTAGCCCATAAACTTTTTCAGTGATTTCATATACAATTTTAAAAATGATTTATACTTAGCACTGCTGAACTCTGCAGGTGAGGGCTAGCTCTTCAGTTGGTGTAAACTGATGTTGGTCAACTGAAATCAGTGGAGATATATAGAATCATAGAACCACAGAGAAGAAGGGCGGGAAGGGACCTTGAGAGGTCATGTAGTGCAACCCCATGCCTGAGACAGGATCATTTCTATCAAAACCAATCCACACAAAACCATTGTCTAACTTCCTAGTAAAACTACATAGTCAGCCCTGACACAACACAAGACATAACACCCTAACCTGTCACACATAAAGCAGGGGGATCAGGGTGGTCAACATCCTGCTGTTGGAAAGGTTAAAAGTATGCTCAAGAGATTCCAGGAAGGAGACCGCTTGCTACAGAGGAAGGGAAAATCCCTCACACTCCAAACTAATCTGATCCTGGGGTAAAATCGTTTATGACACCAAATATGGTGATTAGTCTAACCCTAAGTGGAGGGACAAGACCCTCCAGTCAGGGACATCTGGGTGTAAGTCCCAGCAGGAGTATTGGGCATACCCCAGTAAAAATCCCTAGCCTTGGCTGCAGCTAACATTCAGTACCTCTGGGGAAAACTTTAAAAACCCCAAGAAAACAACCCAACACACATAGCAGGAGGGGGAAAATATCCCTCCTGGCCACATGCAGTAACTAGTAAAGCCCAGAAGCATGGGAAATACCCATAATAGAACATATATGTCCAACCTCCTCTTGAACACCTCCAGTGATGGAGATGCAACAGTAATATGCTGTACTACATTAGGTGGAGGTCTGTTTTAGAAAAACAGGAACTCACCAACCCCTTAGGATATCTGCCTGAAAGGAATAAGAAGAATTGCTTAGAAACAATTCTGTCTGCCCCTGCCAGGACCTTCAATTAAATCATAAGTACCTTATGGTACTGAAGATCTTGTAACGTCAGCAAAGACATCTGGCCTCTGCCTATTGCTGTCATACTTTTTAAAACATTGCAGCTGATACCATTTTATCCTAGACACAAATGTAAAGCTTGGCTATTGAAATCCAAAAAAGACCCAGAGGTCATCTGATGCATCTTGTCCATGGTCATTTTAGTCAAAGAAAAAACTAGTGTATTGATGCTAGTGAAGAAGAGGCTGTTCTAGTGTCCCACCAGGCTGTATTTCCATTAGAAGCAGGGACACTATACCAGTGGGAATTTCATCCCACAGTCTAAGTTTTACAATACTCATCAGTCTCCTGGGGTGAATAATTGATTTGGGATCTCCCTGTGTCTACACTGAGAAGATGTAAACAGAAGAATGTTCCTTCTTAATATCTAAGTCAGTGCTGATGGTCATTACCAGAGCATGGTCATCTGCATGCCATAATGATTATACAACAATGTTGCGATAGAGCCATGTCTTTGCATTCAAGCATTTTGGATTATTCAGCAGCTTAATTTTTCCTCAAGGATTGACTGTTTGTCTGAAATTGTTTATGATTTAATGATATTTCCTCATATATTTTAGGCAGACATGCTACAGATCATTCAACTTAAATGTTTTTCATTACTATGAACTGATATTTTCACATAAATATCTTCCTTTGACTTCTTATATAATACATACACATGTGCATTTTGCATGAACAAGGAGAGTCTACTTTAATTTATCCATGATATATTTTGCAGTCTTGGGAATTTTGTTTAAAATTCCCAAGTTTTTTGTTTTAGCATAACAATGGTAGTAGTATTTATTGCCTCTTACATTATAACAAAAGCACTCAGATGTCAGTTCATAGATTGACATAACCAGTTTTGTCTTTTAATTAGAAAAGAGAGTAAAGCTGTTTAGGGGCATCAATAAAATGACAGATGTATCATTAACAGAAGGTTAAACTGGATCAGTACAATGCACATTCTTGGAATGGAAATGCTGGCAATTGCTACAAGTATCTTTCATCTCTCATGTTTCATTTAATGATGGTCTTTCCTAATGTCCCACAGTATACTTGTTAGAGCTAAAGACCTCCAACGTTTCACCTGAAGACAAGGTCACTTGAGGACAATTCTCCCTCCTACAAAAATCTCATATAATATATAGGTTGCAACACCACGGTATACTTCTGGATACATTCAGTGGTAGCTCTATATATGCAAAACCCATAACTGTGTGTGAGCAACAAGAACTATGTATATATCTCATATAGCATAATTAGTTCACACCAAGTGTTTTCTTGTCAGTTCAACTCCAGCAGTGAGTTCTTTTCCCCATTAAAGTTAATGGTAATACTCCTACTGATTTGATTAGGATCAAATTTAGGATTTCACCCTAAATTCTTCTGCAGTTTTTCCATAGGTGTATCATATTGTTGATACCAATTTTTTGATGTAAATAACAGAAGACACATTTGAAAGATAAAGCATCTTTCATTAGAGGATACTGAATTACTTTGGAACCTGACAAAATTTCCATTAGATAGTTAAATAGAACTGTTTATGTTATGCAGATGAGTAAATACCAACACAAAGTAGTTAAAATCAAAGAGACAATGACAACAGGAAATAAATCGTGGCGACCTAGACTCCAGTATCCGTCCCCTGTTTTACCATTTCCCTTGCATCAAGCCCAAGTGCTTATATTTAGTGATATACCTAAATCATGGCAAAAGTGTGCTGTGCTCCTTTACTCTTGCTCTTTTTACCTCCCCACCACTGATTGGCTGATGGGCCTTAGCAGCCTTGCTGCTTGCTATTGATCAGCCAGGAGGCAAAAAGCACACTTTTAAACATACCATAGTTTTTGCCTTCTGGCCAATCAGCAGCAAACGATGGGCATGCCAGGGCCCCTCCACCAATTGGCGGCAGGAGGCAAAAACCATGGCATATTTCAAACTGTGGTTTTTGCCTCCCATCCAATCAGCAGCAACCTGGAAGGGCTGCTGGGACCCCTCTGCCAAACAGCAGTGGGGGGACATGCTGTGAAAAGTGCAAAATTAAAGGAGCAGCTGTGCTGTGCACTTCTACCACAATTTAGATAGGTCCCTACATATCTCATCAGTGAAAATGTTTTGAGGATATAGCGCTTTTTTATCATTATTGGTGTATGATATTATAGTGAAGTTTTCACAACTTTAATAGCTTTTAATGAATTTCATATTCCTCAAGTAGATGATCAGTTCATCCACCTCTGGCATTGAGCCACTTATGTGGAACTTGGCAGACATCTTAATGATTCCCAGAGCAGCTGATTAAAAAAGGTAGAAAGATTTTTTTTTTCCACAGACCTTTAAAAAAAAATTAAATTCAACCAAGCCAATATTAAACACAGTTTTATGGATGCAACATGGAGACTACTTTATCTGTGAAAGTGACAGAGGAATTTAGCTAAGCAAAATATAATCTTTATCTCTTTTGTCACATTTGAATTAGAAAAATAGATCTGAAGTTGAACTTCTACAAAGTTGGTGCTAGAATAGTATATACCAAGTTTAAACGGGACTCAGGGGAGTCTCTGGTCCACCCCATAGTCAATGATGAAATGTGGCTGGGTAGAGTTATCTCCAACCAGGGTGGGTCTACATGTGCCACTATGGTGCACTTGTTACTGCGCCATCATTTAGTACTTCCTTATTATTAGGTACATCACCATAGTGACACGCTATAGTGAGGGAGTGTATTGCTATGGCGGCATAGCTGTGGCGTCATGGGTTTTGCCCGCAGACACTACATTGCAGCAGCGCATTGCTATGGCAACATAGTGTCACATGTAGATGTGCCCCCAGCATATTTTTTCTAGTAAGAGAAGCATCCAAATTGACAGGACCCCAAAAAAGCTGATTTCATGGGATTTCTTGTACCATACATTCAGGACCTCTGCCTTCACCTCTCCCAGTACTGGTTATAAGCTACCATCTCTGCAATGATCTGCTTATATACAGCCTGTTTCCAAAGGCTTTTCCTGTCAGAACTTTGGATGTCTTTCTAACCAGCGATTCCCAGAAGATCCATGATGTCTGTTTGCCCCCAGTTGCTGAAGTACTTCATGGAAATAGATATTTTTCAGGTGCAAACTGTGTGGTAGGTGAGTGAATGCTTGAGAGTGTACCATATTTGAGCTGTCAAGTACCTGAAATGGTGATCCAGAAAATAGCTGCTGTGGCATGCCTTTATGCCTAGTTTTAAGAAAGCAAGGTCAATACTGGGCAGACCCTGCAACTCACTTCCAGAGCTGTGGAACTGGGAGTAAGTCACAAGGAGGCCAATTCTGGGTGGTGGACAGTGAGAAACAGAGCACTGTGGGATGCTAGCAGACCAACCAGCATTGTATCAAATGCTGTTAGTAGGCAACTGTTGATCCTTTTGGATCATGGTGTATGTATGAGAGGTCACCACAACCTTTAACACATACACCTAGGCAGGAGTATGGAGAAGTGGAGGTTGCCCAGACTTTCCATTCCCCTTTAGACCACTCAGACATTATCCAAAGGCCAGATGTTTGGTGCCTCAGTGGCTGCAGTAATATGCATGTCCAGGAATCAAACCCACATCTCAGGCAAGGTTTCGACCACTAAACCTCAACAGCAGGATATCAAGGAGGCTATAAACAAAACGTGAAGCACTTCTCAGTGAAGACTTTGAAAGTTTCCCCTGTTTTATCTAGGGGCATTTTTAATACAGTTTGGGCTGATTGGTGGTGTTTCAGCACACTTCATAATCTGTCCCTTTGATTTTTACAACATTTTAAAGGTACTTAGAAAACGCCAAACTTTGTCTGCTCATGCATTATGTCTATGCTGTCCAAATGCAGAAACTGTGAATATGATAGGTTGTAATTTTCAGAAGTAGAGCTGATCAAGAAAATTTCTTAGGAATGATTTTTCCAACAGAAAGTTTACCATCCACAGTGCCAACATTTTCCATGAGACAGTTTTAGTATAATTTTGTTTTAAATTTCCATCAGATAACTGTCCCTTGTTACTGTAGCTTCTCTGCTCTTGGCAGTGTGCTGGGGTTTCCAGTTTTGCTAGTGAACTGCTGTAAAAGTAGGCCCTCAGGCTCACTGGCAACTAATAGTTAAGGAATTTGCCCAGGAAGCATGAAACCTGGATTCTAGGCTTTACCCAAAAGGATTTTAACCTACACCTCCCAATTCTCTTACTACCAGGCTATGGGTATGACGGCATCCTCCATTCTTTTTATTGAAGCTGGGCCACATGTTGAGAAGAAATTCAAAAAGTCATGGGGCCAGATGAGAGCACACAAGTAGGAGCCCAAATCTGTAGGGTGGACAACACCATAGAAGGAAGGAACAGAATCATGTGCTCCAATGCTGTTTATGAATTGTATCCAAAGGCTATTTAATACAAAGATGCATTACAAAGCCATTTGAAGGCTCCCTGGGCAATGCCTCCTCACTGGACTGCAGATTTGTGCTCTTTTTTGCTTCTTTTCTTCTGGTATCATGACCTAGGCTTAAACTTTACTTCCAGGCCTGGACTATATAAGGTTTAGTGATGCAATTAGGGTTGCTTTTAGGCCTTTGCACGGACTGACAATGAGGGGATTGGAGAGAGAAGCATAACACTACTGGTATACATCTACGTAAAACCAGATTTTTACTGATTCTTTAATAAGTACATTTTCAAAGTATCTGTAGTTGGCTGGTCTCTCATCTCCTCTATTATTTTTTTTAAGCTAGAAACTAGATCTGGCAAAAGATAAACTGCTGGGCAGAAATACCAGTCTGGATTTTTTTTAACCTTGCACAGGTACACCTGTGTGTAGTGCTAGTTGGAGGCAAAATATGTTCCTTTTACTTTTAGTGCTTTCCATGTTTTTCTCAATGAGTTTGAATGGCTGGTTTTACGTCTTTGCAACAGGGAATAAAAAAAAGAACCTGGATAGGTATTTGTGTGTTTCTGCTTGCACTGGACAGCAAATTCCCTTTTTTCTTCTTTCAGATTCTGTTGCTGCCATGCTCTGACCAGTAACCAAGTGTGAAAGACTGTTTCAGTCCAGGGAAATACTACTGCTATTTAGTTCCCAACAATTAGGGGTTTCAGTGTTGCAGTTTCTCTGCTGAGACTCTGGCCTGACAGAAGCAATGGAGAGTTTATCCTTTTAGTGGAAATACCGTTTCCAAAGCTGTTTTGAACTTTGCAGTCTGTAAGATGCATTTATTTATATCTCTAAAAGGGGAATAAAAGGCTTGGTTAAAGAACTGTTTGTTTAGAGAAGGCTGCAGAAGTACCTCGTAATGAATAAAAAATGTTGTTCATTTTATTATTTTTGTATTTGTGTTACTGTAGCAGTTGGGATTCTTAGTCATGGAGAGGACTCCATTCTGCTAAGTGCTCTATACACACAGGATGTGTCTACACATTTGAAGTACTATTAATTGTACTACTACAATTAATTTGAAGTAATAAACTCTGGTGCTTTTTACCCCAAAATGTATTGCTTCTGGGTGCACCATTTGAATGGGTGCCTGAGACCACAGTATGTTGAGCCAGGTCAGAGCAGCTCTGACTGGCAGGAGGCACCAGGGGTCACAGGGAAGAAAGATAGTCCTGACCCTAGACACCTTGTAATCTATTAGGTATAAGATAACAGGTAGATACAGAGAAATAGGGGAGAATAAGGAAACAAAGAAATTGTATTGGTCAACATGATAGTAGCAGTCTTAATACATCAGCATTGTAGTTTTTGTTGTTTTCTGTAGATGTTGTGGTAAGGAGAGGTAGCTTAACTTCTTCCAAGCACAAGGTCAAAATGGGACAAAGCATGAGGGTGCTTCTTTCAGGGTGATAAAAGCTGGTTGCATCTAAAGTAGACTAGCTTTAGATCTGACAAGCAACCTCTCAATAGTGACTAAGGGCATGTATACACATGTGCAGAGGCTGCTCCAATGCACTGGAATTCCAGCGTTAATTGACAATTGCCACACTCCAGCAGTCTCCTGCATCTCAAGTATCAGAATCCCCAAAATTTAGCTCAAGCATCCCCACTGGCATTTTCAAATATGGGGACACTGATATAGGACATGTAGTGGCACTTTAATTAGAGCAGCTCTTGAAGCCACTCTAATTAAAACACTGCTCCTCCCCCCACCCCCCGGAACATATGTAAAAGTGCCCTAAGAAATTATAGGCAAGGAGAGTTGTGACGGATATTGAGATTGAAAACAAGTATCTTATGTTTAAGGAGAAAGGAAGCAGAGGTTCAAGAGAAGGGTAATAGGGTAAAAATTATTTCAGGCCATGCAACTCTCTCCTCCTTCTTCCTTGTCACAAGCTCCAGAGTTTCTCATCAGTTGCTTATTTTCTATGTCTGTATAATCAAACCATGCTCTCAGACTAAAACACATTTCATAATAGACTCATACTTCCTAAATAGGAAGAAATTTAGTGCATCAGCTATGATCAGTATAATCACCTGAAAATGCAGTATGTTCACCATGTTTCAAACAGTTCTGTCATTTTTTAAAAAAAGGCTAATCTTTGGCCTTTGTATAACATTCAAATGCTGTTTTCATATGATATATGTAATAATGCCAAGATTGTTCACTTTTTCTTCAGTATATCATTTCATATCTCAAGTTTTATTTACAAATTGATGGACCAACCAAAATAACTAGGACATCTGTTTGTTTATTCAAATGTTCAGATTGTAGCATTTTTAATAACATGTTCAGCTTTTCATATAAGTTTATATAAAATCTCAGTTTTGTAATGCATGTAAAAAGTATCTTTAATTCTATAATAATACATATGAAATATAAAGGGGAAAATTTGGTTTTAAATCACTATGTCTCCTATAGGCTTTAATACATACATTCATAATTGCTACACTTAAAGTCATGCACTTCCCCACTAGAAATCATATAAAATTAGGGTTGGAAGGGACTTCAAGAGATCATCTAGTCCAACCCCCTGCTCCAAGCATCACCAGTTAGATCATCCCAGCCAAATCTTTGTCTAGCCGAGTCTTGAAAACCTCAATGGATAGAGATTCTATCCCTTCTCTGAGTAAAACATTGGGACAGGTTAGAAATTATGAAAATATTAATTAAAGGCTATGTAGTTATAACAAGGGTTAAATACAAAAACTTTCATTAGCATGTAGTTATGCATGTACAAAGTTTAGAATGAAATAAATTGGTCTGGTTCCCTGATTGATTAAATCAGTGTAAATCAGGAGTAAACCTGCTTCAGGGTAAAACTGGCATAAGTGAGAGAATGAGCCAATGAAAGAATACTTTCCCAAAAATATTTTACCACTGGGCTGAGGTAGAGCATAAACATTTCTGGCCAAACGGCAAATTTTGAAATATAAACAGATTTTTTTTAAAAAGGGGGAGGGGGAGGAGGAGGGAGAGAGAGAGATTTACAATAGAATCTTAAGAATTGGAGTTGCTGCCAGAAATCAACTGTAATAAATCTAAGTCCCTGTGTTACTGTAAACATCGTTTCAAAATTAAGTTTTCATGCAGCTCCTCAAAATGACTTTTTACATGTATGCTATATACAGAATTATAGCTTTCCTTTGAAGAAACTGATATCACTTGCAAACAGAAATTAATTAAGGGAAAGATGTTGTTAGTTTTTATTATTCATATTACCATAGCACACAGAAGCTCTAAGCATGCATCAGGTCCCATCTTACAAGGCGCTGTACAAACACAGAACAGATAGACTGTCCCTGCCCCAAAGCACTTACAATCTAAGAATAAGGCACAAGACAACAGATGGATGCTGACAGACGGGGGTGTACAAGTAAACAGCTAGACAATATTGGTCAACATGATAGGTGATAGACATAGCACATAGCACATTGGCAGCATAAGTGTTTTTGTATACGTCATAGCAAAGGAGACTAGAAATGGAGGTTTTGAAAGAAAAATGGGGTAGCTTTGTGGATGCTATACATCTCCCAAGTACACAGGGTAACATGGGGAAAAAGTGTGGAAGTGCTTATATGAAATTGACAAGTAGGCAATAGATGTGGACCTCATGGGCCAATCAGAGGCAAAAATTGACCTGGACATTTCAACCAAGAGATAAGATTATGAAGGGCTTTGAAAGGAAAGACAAGCTTAGGCTTGGCACAGGCGAGAAAAACAAAATAGAGAAGATATTCCATGAGAGGCATTGATCAAAGCAAGAGAATAGGAAAATGTTTGAAAAAACATTCTGACTGGGTATCATTGTGGTAGGATTGCATGTGTCAAGGCCAAAGAAAAGCTGCTGTAGTTGAGACACAAGATGCTGAGAATCTAGTCAATAATTTTATGTAGTTGGATAGAAAAGGCCATATCTTAGATATGTTACATGGAAAGATTCTGCAAGAATCTTTTATGGGTGTGAGGACTTAAAATTGAGGCAAAATTGTTGATTATACTCAAGTAATGGATGAGAATGTCAGACAAGATGGTAATATTGTCCATAATGATAGAAAAAAGGGAGTAAAGTAGATCTTATGGGGGCAAAATTAAGACCACTGTTTTAGTTATGCTGAGCTTCAGCTAATAACTGGTTATCCATGAGCTAATTTTAGTAACACAGGCCAAAAATTTAGTTTGAAAAGCAGAGATGTCTGAAGTAGAGGTATACCTGTGAGTCATTTGCTATGAAATGGTAGCTGGATTTTTGTTTGTGGATAAAGTGTATAGGGAGAAGAAAATCAAGGACCATATACTGCATGCCGCAGCTACCACACAAAGCTGAAAGACAAACCATGGTGACTAGGCAATGAGTGTTGTCTCTAACACTATCCAAAAAATTTCCTGGCTTGCCTGTGAACTGATGTGTTGCCCTCCCAGCAGATGTCAAGGTGACTGAAGTCCCCCATGAGAACCAGGGCCTGTGATTGGGAAACTTGCACTGGCTGTTTAAAGAAAGCCTCATCCAGCTCATCCTCCTGGTCTGGTGGTGTATAGCAGACACCCAACATGATGTCATCCTTGGTGCTCTCCCCTCTGACCCTAACCCAGAAGCTTTCAACAGGCCTAACTCTGGTTTCATATTGGAGCTCTGAGCAATCATAAAGCTCTTTTACATAAAGCACAACTCCTCCTGGTTAGAGGGCTGGGGACCATGACTTATGAGGAGAGGCTGAGGGAACTAGGTTTATTTAGTCTGGAGAAGGGAAGACTGAGTGGGATTTAATAGCAGCCTTCAGCTACTGAAGGGTGGTTGCAAAGTGGAGAGAGCTAAACTGTTGTCAGTGGTAGTAGATGACAGAACAAGGAAAAATGGTTTCAAGTTGCAGTAAGGGAAGTTTAGGTTTGATATTATGAAAAACTTTCTCACTAGGAGCATAGCAAAGCACTGGAACAGGTTACCCAGGGAAGTTGTAAACTTTCCGTCATAAGAGATTTTTAAGACCGAATTAGACAAAGACTTGCCTGGGATGATCTAATTGGGGATGGTCCTGCTTTGAGCAGAGGGTTGGACTAGATGACCTCCTGAGGTCTCCAGCCCCAATTTTCTATGATTCTATGTATTTTGCTGAATCAAAAGCTTTTATTCCCATTGCCAACAATAGGGAGTCTTTGGCAATCCCTTTCAGTCAAGGATGACTGTCTTCCATTATTGTCTTACCTGTGGGTCTGTAGATGGCTGATGAGGCTGATCCAGTATCAACAAATTTGTTTTAATTCTCACATTTGTTTCTGAGTGGGGTGGGTGGCTCCAGATTGTTGACTGAGTCAGCAACACACTGTTTCTGCTACTCATGCTTTCCTATCTCCTGTTGTTGTCATAACGTTTCAAAGTGCTGAGATTTTTGCAGTAGACTCTTCTTCCATTTGAGGGGATCCTGGCTTATAGTTTCCTATGAGTTGATTTCAATGTTGCATCATTTTCAAGTTGGCCTTGAGGATGTCCTTAGAGTGCTTTCTCTACCCTCCTTTTGATAATACACCTTGACTGAGCTGGAAGAATACAACTTGCTTTGGGAGTCTGGAGCCAGATATCCAGATGATGCAGCTGGTCCAGCAAAGTTGATGATAGATGATCATTGCCTCAATGGTGTTTGCTTGTGAGAGGACACTAATGTTCGTGTGTCTATCTTCCCACTGGATTTGAAGGATCTTCTGCAAGCAGCATTGATGGTACTTCTCCAATGACTTGAGGTCTCTCCTGTCTCCTCTTGACTTGACATTGTCCATGTCTCAGAACCATACAGTAAGGTAGGGATCACAACTAACTGATAAACCATGAGCTTGGTTTTGGATCTGATGTGATCTTCAAACACCCATTTCCTCAGGGTCTGACAGCTGCACTTGCACATTTGAGGCATTGTTGGATTTCTTTGTTGATGTCAGCCTTCTGTGATAGATGGCTTCTGAGGTATGGAAAATAATCAACATTCTCCAGAGTCTCACTATAAATCTAAATTACCAGAGCTGGGGACTACTCATTAAGAACTTATTGTTGGAAGACCTTAGTCTTCTGAATGTTAAGTGTCAGTCCCATTTTCTTGTATGTGTCAATAAGGACATTGACAATTTCCTGAAGGTCTACTTCCAAATGAGAACACACTACAGCATCAATAGTGTACTGGAACTCAATGATTGATGTCAGGATGGTTTTAGTTTTAGCCCAGAGTTGCCTGAAATTAAACAGCTTACCATCCATTCAGTACTGTAGTCCCACTCCAACTGTAAACTTGTTGGTGGTTGGATGTAGATTGCAGTAAGGAATAGTAAGAAGCATGAATGACATAAGCCCCCCGAGGCTGGGGAGGCACAGTGACCACCCGCAGATGGTGGCGGAAGGGGCATGGTGGCAGCGAGCAGGGAGCTTCTGCAGGCAACTGCAGCAATGTCAGTGGTGGTCGATCACAAGGCATGCACTGCCAATCTCAGGGGGTGCATGTGCACCCACGTGCACCCCATACACATTGCCAATGTTGAGAAGAGTTTTGGAGTGATGACACAGCTTTGCTTAAGTCCTGTCTTAACCTCCAAGGGATCTGTGATAGATTCATAGCTTGTATATTATCACTGAGCAGTTACAGAATGGTGACAAATTGTGGTGGCCATCCATACTTCAGAAGGATGCTCCACTGCACTTGGTTGACAGAGTCAAAGGCTTCTGTGATGTCAAAGAAGGCCATGTAGAGAGGTTTATGTTGTTTCTGGCACTTTTTCTGCAGCTGGAGAACTGAAAAGGTAGTGTCAGTTGTGCTTCTTGATGCCCTAAACCCACACTGAGATTCTGGGAGGTCTTCAGCAAGTGGAACAAGATGGTTCTTGCAATGTTCTTTTCTGTGGTGGACAGCAAAGCAATCCTTCTGTAATTTCTACAGTAAGACTTGTCTCCTTTCTTGAAGATGATCACAATCTTGGTGTCCCTGCAGTCATCTGGGATTTCTTCATCATTCCAAATCTTTAAGATGAGGGCATGGAGCTGTGATGTGAGCTCTGCTCCTCCCTGCTTGAAGATTTTGCCAGGGATTCCTTCAGCTCCAGACGCCTTGTTGTTCTTCAGCTGCTTGATGGGTTTCTTCACATTATCAAATTTATTGTCATGAACTAGGATGTGCTAAATATTGTCTCTTGCTTAGTGCAAGTCAGTATCTATATTCAAGATCACAAGCGAAAAAACAAAAATCCTCTTTAAAAATAACCCACAATATGTTCAAAAGTTTGCATTTTGCTCCTTTTGAAAACTTCAAATGAATTTACGAGAAGGTATATAATGATGATTAATTTGGATGTGTACAAAAAAGGAACCTTTTTTTCTCTTAGGTCTGGTAACAACATTTTTTATTTGTGCATGTCAGTCTCAAATTGCCCAGTCAAATGCCAACATCAAAAATCTGAACGGGATTTTGTTTCTAGCCTTTCTCCTACAGTTAAGGTGAAGAAAAGCAAAAAATATATACTGGCAACCTGTGTGTATCGACACTAGAGTCAAAAGATGTGAGTATAGTTTGTCTATGTACACTCACCTAGCTTTAGACTTGTAGCTAAGGTACTGATAAGCTGCAGCAGGATGTTGCTCAGGATAGGCTTGCTGCCTGAGCATTTATCAGGATCCTGTTCTTGGCCTAGGCTACCACAGCTACACTGCAATTTGTACTTAAACTACTAAAAGGTGGCTCAAGTATTTTTACACAGGGTTCAGGTGCATCTTTGGCTGCATGATAGCCTTAACCTAAAAAAAGAATCACACTTGAATAGTTTTACACTACAATATATACATATGCTTATCATGTGCTCTTCTTTACATAGGCAGGGGCAGGCAATTATTTTGGGCAGAGGGCCACATACTGAGTTTTGGCAAGCCATTGAGGGCCACATGACAGGTAGCCAGGGGCAGATAAATATTAATTTTCAAAATTTTTTAGGGGCTCCATGGGCTGGATAGAATGGCCTGGTGGGCTGCATCCAGCCCACAGGCTGCATTTTGCCCACCCCAGTGTAAACCATGCCTGATAGGGCTTTGTGAAGCTAGGGTAGCTGATTTGATTTGAAGGAGATTCAGCTCAATTCAGGGACCAAATCTCCAAATCCAAATCAAATCAGGAGACCAAATAAAAGCTCCAAATCAATTTGAAGCATCCAAATCAATTCAGAAAAGCTTTGGAAAAGATTCAGGCAATTTGGAGATATGGCCATAGACTAAACAGGAAGCTGACAGCTGCCTCCAGCTTGTCTGTTGGGGTTGGGAGAGGGGTGAGGGAAGGGGTGTGGGAGAGGGAGGGATTGGGACTGGGTCTGGGACAAGCTGCACAGCCGGGGTGGGGGGGGTGTTACTCGGGGTGAAGGGTGTGGGATGCAGGCATAGCAGTGCTGGGAGTGGGGGTTCTGTCCTGCTACCACTTGCCCAGCTGGGGCAGGGAGGTGGGATATAGATGCAGCTTGCTCTGGGCCAGAGGGGGGAAGCGTAAGCATGGCATAGGCCCCACTCCCAGCACTGCCACTCCCACATCCTACACTTTCCATACCAGCTGGCAAGTGGCAACAGGACAGAGCCCCTGCTCCCTGGGACAAGCTGCCCAGCCAGGGTGGGGGGTGTATTACTCAGGGTGAAGGGTATGGGATGCAGGCATGGCAGCGCTGGGAGTGGGATCTATACCCTGCTGGCACTCGGAATGAGCCACACCTGCATCATGCCCCCCTGCAAGCAGCAGCAGGGCAAAGCCACCATGGCTCCCCCCGGTGGGGCAGAGGCAGGTCCAGCTGGAGGAACTGCAAGAGAAGGCCCCATGGCTGTCCTGCTGGCACTTAAAAAAAAAAAAAGCCCCACCCTCACTGTCTCTGGTAGTGACAATTGGGGGCCTCTGAGGGCTCGTGGCAGAGTCCCCCTGCACAGTGTGGGGCAGAGGGGATGACGACTTCCCCCAGCTTGGCTTCTGCGTGGCAGCTGCTCCACGGCACAGGTGCAGCATGGCTCAGCAGGGCACCATGTGCTATCTGGGAGCTGAAGCAGCTCTATGTGTCAGCCAGAGTCTAGCAGCGCTCAGCCACAGCAGCCCCAGCTTTCAGGCAGCGTGCAGCACCCTGCCTAGCCACGCTGCACTTGGACCATAGGACAGCTGCCGTGTAGATGCCAAGTGTGGGGGGGCAATCCACGCTGCCCCCTCCTATTCTCCGCTGCCTCTGCCATGAGCCCTCAGAGGCCCCCGATCGTTGCTGCTAGAGCCGGTAAGTGCAGGGCTTTTTTCTTTTTTCTTTTTAAAGCCCTGCTGCAGCAACAGCAACTGGGGCCTCTGGCCACTCATGGCAGAGCCCCTCCCATGCAGCATGGAGCAGTGGGGATCCTTCCTCCTGTCTGGCACCCACACAGCAGCTGTTGCATCATGCAGGTGCAGTGCTGCTCAGCAGGGTGCTGTGTGCTGTCTGAAAACTGGGGCAGCTCCATGTGCCAACCGGAGTCTGGCAGCGCTTAGCCCCAGTGGCCCCAGCTCCCAGACAGCACGTGGCACCCTGCTGAGCCACGCTGCACCTGTGCCATGGGGCAGCTGCCGCGTGGGTGCCAGGCAGGGGGGCGATCCTCGCTGCCCCCCACTGCCCTGCACTGTACAGGGGGCTCTGCCACAAGTGCCCAGAGGCCCCAATCACCACTCCTGCAGCCAGCGAGTTCCAGGCTTTTTTTTGTTTTAAATGTGCCGGGACTAGGCTGGGGCCAGGCAGGGGATGGGGCCAGGCAGAGCAGCCATGGGGGCTTCTCCCATGGCTCCACCTACACAGGGAGAGGCAGGCACAACTGGAGGAGCCACCTGGCTGTGCCTGCCTCTCTCCAGCCAATCCAAGTCACTGAATATTTTTGAATCAGCTCTGAATCTTCCCTAGCTGATTCAGCTGAATTGATTCAGGACAGTGATCCAAATCTCCAGATCAAATCACTGTCCTCCAAATCAGCCGAATCCGAATCAGATACTTCCCTATTTGCAAAGGCCTAATGCCTGACTTATTTAACTTTAAATCTAACAACTTAAATCCCTAATACAAAAAGAAACATGTTTTATAAGTTTACCTTCAGGTTCTGAAAAGTTTGGTCTGGGATCCAGAGCTGCTTATTATCCTCATATTTTAAATCCTCATATTTATAACACAGAAATTATTGCTATTGTTTTGAAGTATTTATAAAATGGAGGAAAAGTATGTATTCAAAGAAAGTCAAGACATGACTCTTTCTGAATCGTCTTCCCTACTTAGTTATTTATGCCTGTATGAAGTGGGTGCATAAAGTAACAATTATGGTTTGATGACATTTTGTATATATTTTATATAGACATACACTAGACACATGGCAATGGAGAACCAAGCTCAGGGCTTTCTGTGTTAACATGAAAATGGTTTCATTGCTCACGCTAAGCTTAAGTTCCTACATTCAGGGAGGTTAGGGGGATGGTAGAGCATGTTTAAAATGGCCACCCAACCTAAGGTAAGTTGGGATGGTGTGGAGTCTAGCAGGAAGGGCAAGGGGATGGGGGAACAAGCAGGCTCAGAGAGGATTGGGGATCAATGAGGGACTGGGGGGGGACAAGTGGGGTGTGCAGAAAGATGGAGGGAAGGTGGGGCCTGCAGGAATGATCAGGAGGGATGGGGGTGCAAGCAGCATCTGTGGGAGGATGGAGGGTAGGTGGGATTAGCAGGGCAGATCAGGGAGATTGGGGGGCAGGCAGCATCCACTGGAATGACTGGGGGCCAGGCAGGTTCTGTGGGGCGCTCCTGGGGTTCAAGGGTTTGGCAGGGGCTTGCAGGGTCCATGAGGAGGCTTGCGGGGACACTCATCCCTCCTCCCACTGATACTTACTCCTTGATGAATGTTGATAAATCCATTACCTGGAGCAGCTTGTGAGAGGTGGGGTTTGGTGGGCTGTTCAGGAAGAGCAGGGTTGGCTTGTCTGTACGGGAGCCTGAGCAGGGCCAAGGGGTCTAAAAATAAACTGGTGGCCAGGGGGCAGATAGGAAAAACTCTGCCCTGGGATTCACAGGCTGGTGACTGGGCTTTCCTAGTCCTGGGGCTATGTTGGTAACTGTACAGAAGTTTAATAAACTAGTCTAAATCTAGTTTGATTAAATCTGAGCATACATCAATTCAGGTCTATCTTAGACCAGGTTTTGCCATTTTTAGACCAGTTTGTGTGAGGAGAACTTCTGTACAGTTACAGGTTTAGATTGATTTCTGTTCACTAAAACCCGGTCTAAATGGAATGTCTGCACATGGGCAAACTAAGTTAGATCAGGTGACTACTATTAACCCAATCCAACCTCCCCCTAATCTCCCTGAATGTCTGCACTTAGCCCAAAAGTAGCCCAAAAGTGTTTACATTGTTTCTTATTACATTATTTTTTATGCAAAAAACCCCCCTATATTACCAGTAACTTTGCCTGGCATTTCTCCATTCTGAGACTTACTTTTTCATTACTTATAACTTGACCAAACTTTAACTGTTTGGACTGGAATTTTCATGCTGGAAGTATGCCCCAGACTGATCATTTCAGGAATATTTCAACCAAAATGGTTTGGTTATTTCCAAGAATGAGGCTAAGGAAAAATATGTTGTTTTGTCCGTGTTAAAAAAAAAAAAATCTGGCAACCTTTACTTTGGAAAGCTCCATGAGCTGGAGCAGAAACTTAAAATTTGCCTCTTGCCATCCTTGTGAAAATCTGCTAAAATTTGGCAAAGATATGAGCCTTTGAAATGCTGAAGTTTGCACAGGCTCAGTAGAGCTTACTGTGATTTTAACAGCTAAATCTCTGAAGATTCTGGCCTTGCTGAATAAGCTTGAACTTCCCTCAGCTTGTAGTGCTAACCAGACTGTGCATGTGCCTTTTCCACAGAGTGACTGAGCAAGCTCATTCCAGCCAAGAACAACAAGAGCAAAGGGTTGTTGGGTTTTTTTTGTAAATGGAGAAGTGAGACTGAGAGCAAACTGTGAGTGAAAACTAGGGGTGAAACTGGGGCTGGCTGTTCAAGGAGATTCTTGTTAGAAAGCAGTGAAAGGGGCTACGATGAGAGGGAAAGAGAGACATCTGAAAAGGTCTCCAGGTGTGGGAAGATAATTAAAACACATTGAGCAAAGAGAATGAGATGTGGAACCAGGAAAGGGTGTTACAGGGGTGGCAGATACTGGAACATAGTCTGGGGAAAAGAAGGGAGATGTGTCTGGGGAAAAGAAGGGAGAAGAAAACTGGAATAAAAAGCATGAGGAGTAGAGACTTCACCTGAGTAGTTGGGGAGCACCTGAATGGAACAAGTAGCCACAGGATGAAGATGAAAGGCCAAAGAGTCTTTACCCACTACTGCAGCATTTCCCAACTGGTGTGCCGTCCGACGTGTCCAGGTGTGCTGGGGAATCTTTGTGGGGAGTGGCTACAGTCTCTCTGCTGGTCTTTACAGAGGATGGTAACTTTCCTTTGCTATCATTTTACTCCATTAGCTTAAAGAGCAGTGAATCTGCAAGTTTCTAAGGCAGATCTAAGCTTTGACTATGATGATGACCTGTTTGGGTTTTAGGGTATTGCTGTTTTATAGTCTGTTTTTTTACAGCTCTTAGAAATGGTACCAAATAAACTCTGTTGATAATACTTGCTTGAGTTTTCAATGTCAGGTACTGAAAATGTTAGGCATTACAGACTGTAATGGAATTACTTATTTTGTCCAGCTTTGTTTTTATATATTATGCAGCAGTTTTTAAATACATGCATTATTTCCACAGGACTTCTTCCTGATTCACTGCCAATAATGAATCTCTTCTTGGCATGAATCAAGGTTGTGTGGTGAAAGTGGCTCTTGTCTTTTGGACCTCTGGCTATAGACTATCAGGCTGCAAGAAATAAGGGGCTGGTCTCATGGTTAAGACATTTGAAAGCCAATCTGGAATAATGTCCCAACTGATCATTTAAAACAGTGATTCTCAGTCAGGGTGCCACAGCACCTGAGATCCTTTTAAGGATGCCTTGGGGCATATTAGCATTGTTATGCTACATGATTCACAAAATAAATCTGGAGTTTTCAAATAGGAATAATCCACAGTGTCAGAAATGTCCTGATCTATTGTGTTCTTTCCGAGTTATTTGCAACAGATTAATTGCTTTGTTATTTTGGCATAGTTAAAAATGGGGGAAAGTTAAGAGGTGGATTTTTCTGGGGAATGCATTGAATCTAATGAGGAGTGCCTTGAGTCTGAAAAGGTTGAACACCGCTGATTTAAATAGTGAAATTTGAACAAATCCATAGAAGGCTTGCTAGAGGCATGAGAAAATCACAAGGGTTACATTGAGGCTTGGGACACACATTACACATAAACCGGTTTAAGTGATCAGAAACTGGTTTAAACCTGTAATAGAACAGAGGTTCAGCGCACATAAACCAGGTTGAAAATGGCTGAAACCAGTTTGAGATATCTACCTAGTTGAATGTAGTATCAGACTTAATTGATCCGAGTCAAACCAGCTTATGTAATGTCTGTCCCAACCCCCCTACTGGTTTAAGTTAAATCAGACACCCCCTGCATCCTGGCATGCTCTCTGGGCTGGGCAGGGCTCTCTGCTCCACAGCAGGGCTGGCCCCACCCCCATGCTTGCTGTCTGCAGCTCAGGCAGAGATTTGCAGGCTGCTTCCCCCTCACCACTCCCTGCTAAGCAGGAATTCTCCCCTCCCGTCTGCCTTGCTGAGAGGTATCTGTGTATTAGTTAACAGACCACATGTTGGCTATGGTCCATGCTCTGACAAAGGCAGAATCAACAGGTAGCTGGTAATTAGGGCTGTGTGAAATTTTGATGGGTGTTTTGTTTCAAGCTCAAATCAGCAAAATCAAAATGAAACAAAAGGCTTCAAAACAAAATGAGGGCACTCAAAATGTTTTGAAAGTTTTGAAACGTTTCGAGTTTTGAACCACCCCAGTGGCAGGAGGCGGTGGAGAGCCAGGGATGTGCTTTGAGCAGCTCCACCAGCCCCACAGAGCTCAGCCCGGCAGTGAGAGGGCTAGTGGCAGAGCCACTCTGAGCACAGCCTTGGCCAGTGGCTCTCCCCTGCCTCCCACCACCAGGCACAGCTCTGAGGGGCTGCGGAGCCTCCCACCACTGGCCTGTGCTTGCCAGGGCTGCACTCCAAGTGGCTCCGCCACTGGCTCTCCCACCACCTCCTGCTGCCAGGCTGAGATCCTTGGGTCTGGTGGAGCCACTTGGAGTGCATCCCTGGCTCCAAGCACAGCAGTGGTGAGCACAGCTTGGTGGCTGGAGGCTTTGCAGCCTCACGGAGCTGAGCCTGGTGGCAGGAGGCAAGCGAGAGCCATTGGCTAGGGCTGTGCTTGGAGTGGCTCTGCCACTGGCTCTGCTGCCACCTTCTGCCTCTGGGCTGAGTGTCATGGAGCTGGCAGAGCTGCTTGGAGCACAGCCCTGGATCTCCCCTGCCTCCCACCTCCCACCACCAGACTCAGCTCTGTGGGGCTGGCAGAGCTGCTTGGGCTGTAGCTCGGTGGCGGGAGGTGGGGGGGAGCCAGGGCTGTGCTCTGAATGGCTCTACTAGCCCCATGGAGCTCAGCCCAGTGGCAAGAGGTAGCAGGAGAGTCAGTGGTGGAGCCTTTCCAAGTGCAGCCCTGGCCAGTGGCTCCCACCACCAGGCTCAGCTCCGTGGGGCTGCGGAGCCTCCTGCTGCTGGGCTGTGCTCACCAGGGCTGAACTCTGAGCGGCTCTGCCACTGGTTCTCCTGCCGCCTCCCACCACCAGGCTGAGCTCCATGGTGCTGGCAGAGCCGCTCAGTGTGCACCGGGAGGTGGGGAGAGCCAGGGTTGCACTCTGAGTGGCTCTGTCAGCCCCACAGAGCTCAGCCTGCCCTTCCAGTGCTGCAGGATTCCTCCTGGGGGTGTGGGCCCCCAGATCTGTGCCTGGGATGACAGCAGGCTGTCACTGCTGCCTGGGGCCAGTGGCAGCAGCAGTCTTCCTGGCGCTGGGCATGGGCTACATCCAGTGCTGGTCAAGGGGGCGGCGGCAGCCTCCTGTTACCTTTCACACAGATCTGGGGGCCTGCACCCCCAGGAGGAGTCCAGCAGAGCCCCACAGCCCTCCTGGGGGTGCAAGCTCCCAGATCTGCACTACAGGTGACAGGCGGCTACTGGAAAGTGACATAAGTTTTGCTTTTAGCAGTTTGAGGTGCAGTGTCACAAAAACCCCTGTACCCAACTCCTTGAAGCTTGGCAAACTTCATGCCCTCGGAAGGGGCTACCATCCCTGCAATTTTCACCTGAATCAGGCAAGAAATAACAAAGTTATAGGCATTTTCCCCAATATAGCCTATGGGTGAAACGTTGAAACAGTGAAACAGTTTCAATGAAACAAAATGGGACAGTTCTTTGAAACAAAATGAAACAACAAAATGAAACGCTGTCCCTTCGAAATGGCGAAACAGAAGTTGAAATAAAATGGTGCTGTTTCGCACAGCCCTACTGGTAATGTCCCTCTGTTGTTTTCTTAATGTGGTGATAAACACTGCTATCAATTCCCTGCTGGGCTAATCAGAGCATCCTGACCAGCCATGCCCCCCCGCTCAGTTCTGTGGAAGGGAAGGGAAGGGAGTGTTGTTTTAGCACCACCCAGCCTCTAGCCTGAGCCACTGCAGGCATATGCCTGCATTTCTAGAAAGAAAAGGGAATGTCTATCCATCTCCAAATCAGTTCAAGCTTTGCAGTTTAGACTAACCTGCAAAGATTGAATCAATACAGACTCAGGCATTTTGAATGTCTTCCCCTAGCCTCAGTGTCAGACTCAACAGTGATAGGGATTATTTAACCTGAGGAGATAAAAAGAAAGATTCATTTACAGTTACAAACGAAGTCTGATTGCTCATTTGATTTCCTTAATGCAACAGCATGGGGGCATAGGATGAAAAGGAAATAAGTACTTCTTACCTAGGTGTTCATAGCATATGGTACATGATTCTATTAGGAATGGAACAGAGCTCTGAGCAGCCAGTTACATCCCTTTTCCACAGACTTTCATGGATAATGTGAATGAGGAAGAAGGATGAACTAGGGAATGATGTAGATAACGCTATTTCTCTCTATCTGACTAGTTATATTGCACATAAAAAGCAAGAATGCATTTTCAAGCTGATGGATAAATTGCTGAGTTCTAAAGTTTCCTTATCACTTGGATGGACCTGTTGAATTATAAGAAGAGAAAAAAAATATCTCAGGAAGAAAGGAGTTGGAAAGATTTTGATTAATTCCTCCTGTAATTAGTTCTTGCAAGACTTATTGAGCATTATGGGAAGGATTCTCAGCTAGCTTAATTCCATTACAGTCCATGTACCTAATAACTATTTATGCCAGATGAGAATCTCATCCTATACATACAAGGACCAGTAAGTGCTCTCAATTACTTTTGGTAAAAAAAAACTCCCATGAAAACTTTTACAGTAGAAAAAAAAAGGGTGGTCCCTAAATAAAATGCCTTTTCATGGCATTTTTCTCTGTATTAAAAAAACAAATACTTTTTAGCTGCAAGAAATTTTGATTTTCAACAAAAAGTTGACATTTTCCATGTACAAGATCATTGAAATACATTTTTCCACTGAATGATTTTTTTTCTAACTACTCCTTAAACCTAATTTTGCTATAAAACGCTCTCTGTGAGCCAGATAAACTATCCTCCATTTAGAGTGCAAGTGGGTTTAGTTTGTTTATTCCTACCTACCTATTAAGTCCTGTTCAGAAACGAGTACTGGACTTGTTGTACAGGTTTTGTTTCTCTGTTTTCCATTTCTGTTTTAAAGCATGAATTTAGTGATTGTTGAAAGGTGGAAGGTCAGCATCAGAGAAAAGTGAAATCCCTTATCTAGGTACACAAACAGTCTGGTTGGCAGCAGTACAAGCCTCCTCAAATGCATTGCTATTCCTCCATGCAGTTGTGGAGGGAGAACTTCTCACTTCGGTAAATGAGAAAGCTGAGCGGTTTCTATATCAGCTAAGAAATGGCCTGTACTAATCAGTTTCCTTCAACTAAGCCTCCAAGTAGTCATCAGACAGAAACAACATCTGGTCATTATCACCCCAGGATGTATTTAAGCTGGTGATTCAAAGGTAAAAGTTTGCATATTCCCATACTAAGCCTCTCATCTATTCAGTTCCACAGGGAATACTTTTTAATATAGAGTATGTTCAACCTGGGAAATTTAGAGCTACTAGAGATCATCAAGGCATATTATCTGGTTGTTTTTTTTAAAGGAGTAGGTAATTTTATGAGCGTATACAGAACTTATGAGTTTGACATGCTATGCCAGTATTATAAAAAAGTCAAAACTTACGCTTCAGAATAAAGTCAGTCTTACCTTTGTCTGACTTTTTTATTTTTATGGTGTGCATTATTTCCAAATTGTTATGAGGGTCAAGTGTTTTTCATGGTGCAAATGAAAATGTGCATGATCAAACTACTTTTTTTATGCTTGTTCTACCATCTAAGTCTGAAGTATTGGCTCTAGCACCCCACAAGACACCAATAAGGCATACCAAATTTCTGTTCCGGTATCGCAGTTCTTTCTGGAACTTCCTAGCTCTCCTTTATGTCATGTATTCTGTTTTTGCTTCTCTGTTATGGATAATAAGAAATTCATGCTTTGTCACTACAGCAACACGAGACTCTTTCCAACAAGCTAAGAGATGTAATTTGTTCTTCATTTTCTTTCTTCCTTTTCCTCCATTTATTTCCTGCTTTCCCATTTCTTCCCCTCATATCCATCTAGAAATTAACTGTATATCCCTAGGGATGAATACACTGTATTTTGAAAAACACCCCATCAGTTGGTATATAATAGAGAAGATTCATTACTGGATAGTGGTTAAGAGACACATTAAAAAAGTCTGGTGAAATAGTTGGAAGGAATAAGTATCCTCTCTAAGTTTACTTGATAGGGCACCTAACATTATAGTTTCTAGATCTAAATATTGTAGGGGTCTGCAACTGCTTAATCAAAAAAGAAAAGGAGATTGGAAAAGGAGACCCTTACTAGCCTCCCACTGTCCATAATTTCTTGCAGTCTCTCTTTTTTAATACAATAAGACACTTCAGACACCACATTTCTGGGGATTACCTTTCTGGGGGTTGAAGCCTTTGGCCTCATTCGTCTCATCACAGTCAAAGTGTTCATAAGCCCCTAGAAACACACTGCCTGTCATGTCTTGTTGTTTAAATATTGTGATAGAGCCTGTGAATAACTCCAAACTGTTTTGACATGTCCATAATAGCTTTTGTTCTACATCTGTACCAATATATTGCCTTTTCTAAAAACACATCATTGCTTGCTTTTATTTTGCTATTATATTAATACTTTGATCACAAGTGCTAGGGCCAGGAATAACTTATCCACCAGAAAATCAAATCAACCTTTAAATCAGTAGCTTTACATTTTCTGGCAATGCTGTTTTAGGAAGTGAAAAGTCCCTCTCCATGACAAGCAATATTATTAGGCCTTTATCGGACGCTTTTTTTTCCTTCCCCCTTGGTGAAAGTTGCTCAGGAGTATTCTCTTGAATCACTGGTACCCTGCAGAGTGACATTTTCATGTGGGGCTTTTTCAGTTGTTCTTTGTGCAGTGAAGGTTGTGTTAACACCAGATGCCAATCACACACCACCAGTGGATTTGCAAGATTATAGGACAGGAAAAAAGATGAAGGTTAAGCACAGGGCACAATAGAGATTACTTATGGTAATGAATTGTATAATTTTTCTAGACAGATCTGGATTAATGTTTATCCCAGGCAAGAGATTACTATATGTCTGATTCTAGTTGTAAACAGACATTATTAAACAGAAGGTTTGTGCTCATGAAATGCTGCTATGGGTGTTAAAGCACTTATGATTTATTACGTGCAAAGAGAAAAATTAACCTGTTCATCTGCTATATGACTAAATACACTGGGGTTTTTTGCATAAATTGAAAAGGCATCTGCTGTTTTAACAAACAAATAGCTACTTAAATGGGACAAATTTTCCCCATCTTTATACCCATGCAACCCATAGACTTCAGTATGATTGTATGGATGTAATTATGAAAAGAATAGCCTTATAGTTTTATAAGGATGGAATAGCTTGTAAGCGGAGTTATCCACTGGCAAAATATAAGATTAGGTGTTTTGTTTTTCTTTTGAATAATAATAATAAAAAAGTTTACATTCACAGAACATAATGAATAATGACCCATCATGGATGTTCCAAATACTCTTGTTTTATTAACTCTAAAAGTTAATATTTGGGTGACTTAGTACTTTCAGTTCTTTTTAAAATATATTTTTAAAATTTACTTTTGATTTTTAACATAATGTTTCAAGTCCATTTTCCTTCTCCGTTTGATAGCATTCCTTCTGGTCAGCATGATTGCAACATATGTGTCGCTATCACATTTTTTATTATATGTTGCAGTAGCAGTTAAATAATCACAACTTGTTCAATGATTTCTTTGGGGGGCCAAGGGGAGTGAAGGAGAGGGAACCTCTTAATATAAAAGAAGGACATTAAGCATATTCTAAAACATGGCTGCTTTCATGTAACAACCACAATTACCTGAAACTGAAGAACTAGTTGCTTTTCAGATTAAAAAATCTCAGTTCTCATAGTCTGTGTGCGTTAAGATAAATGTGTTTTGTTTCATGCTTTTTAAATTGTCCAGTCCCTTTATAATCTGCGGATGGTACTGTTAGCATAGTTTTCACACCCCTCTTAACTCATCTTTATAATTATAGATTGTGCTAAATGTGTTTTTAATGTTTTACAAAATGAGACCTACTTATATTTGTGGATAACTTGACTTGCCTAATTAGGCTTTTCCAGTAAGTCAGGTTACTCAGGTATAAAGCAGAACCAGTCTATAAATCTGTGTTGAGGATTTTGGTTACAAAGGCTGATGGATACTATACAAACTGTATCGATTAGATTATGGTATTAAGATCTGAATTGCCTTGTACATGATAATGCAGATCCTATCAGTACCAGCAAAAACTCTGAAAAATAAGAATAAAAAGTTTTGTCTTACACAAACTGCAGTCTAAACCACCTATTTTCCTCATATAATTTTATTGGATACTGACCAACCTAACTTTGATTTTTGCAATATTTTATAAAGGCTGAAAAATGTGAATTACATATTAAAAGTTGGGGGAAACTAATTAAACAAGTAGCGCTTTTTGGAGAAGGTCTTTATCCTGGTTATTACAAGTCATTTTAATGCAGCCTATCATTTCTAAGTCATATGCACTCTGATATATACCTCAAATCTTTGCTACAGATCAGATCAGTTTAGAGAAGCCCGAAGTGGGTGTATTACACTACTTAAAAGTTTGTGCAGCGAAGCATTATATTTTGGGAGACTATAAAATATATATTGCACTCTATTCCCTTTGCTATATAGCACAGACATCTATAAGTCATTAAGGTGACCTCCATCTTCTAAGCAGAAGTAAAGATAGAAATGAAGACACATTTCTGTTATCAGTCTACTGTGGGTCGTAAGTTGAAGTAGCGTTATATTTTCCTTTGAAATACTCATAGCCTTGACATGGTGTTTAACAGTGTTAAGCTTATTGCTGCTGAGCTAAACATGTCTGAAGCAAACGATGACCCTCACGTCTTTGTGATAGCAAAATGTCTCCCTGATGTGATCCCACAGACTTGGAGCATTAAGTTAATTTTCCCCTGGATTTCTGAGCTGCGTCCTTTTTACCCCGCGGAAGCCTTGTGAAGAATACAGCTTTTGACCGAATGACAGAGCATGGAGGGTGAAATTAGATGCATTAAATTAGAATATGACAAAAAGCCTATCTAAATATTTGTCACAATGTTACTTATGCAGTTTAGTGCCCATCTCAGGAAGTGAAAGCAGGCCACTGCTGGGATTTAAAAGCCTTCCCCCCCTTTTCCCCCCCCCACACAAAAAAATGGTAAATGATTCTTTGCCATCTTTGAGAGGATAATTGAGCGGATAGTGGAGGCTGTCATAGTTCTAGGTTTGGGAATCCCTCGGTCTAATCTCAGATTAGTTCTTTTTTTTAGTTTCATTCTACATAGAAAAGTTTGTAATGATGCATTCTGTATCCAGAACCATTTTTGTGCCACTGGAACAAATACAGCTGTCATTGGCTGATAGAAGTTCTATTATACATTTATTAAACCATATAAGGAAAAAACCACCTCCAAATAATCATATTATCCAGTGCTTATATTCAGGTAATGAAATGTATTTTCCAGTTTGTAGTACAGCATTTTTTAGAGAAAAATAACAATAAAATAATATTTTACATGGAGGTAAACATGTTCAACTAGTATTAAATATAGGAAAAAATCAAATCATGTAACTTATTTGTGTGCATTCATCTTTAATAATAACTTCAAGCCACTTTTTAAGGGATGAGAATAATTGATTTATTTCATTTGTATGCATTTATCAAAAGAAGCAGCTTTAATTAAAGACAAAGAGTTGCATAACATTAACTGTTGCCTTAATCTTTCTTTTGGATTTTCCATTATACTGGTTAATGGGAAAATAAGGGACTATCATAGGGTTAATCCAGCTACATATAAATCCATGCTGTGTATGATAGTAGTAAAGCTTGTGATCCCTTGATCTTTGATTAGATCCAAGCTAGTAAATATATTGTGATTAATCAGAATGAGTTGTTCTGCATGTAGTATAAGTCACCTTCACAGATGGGATGTAGTATCAGAGTTGCTTCTGAATATTTGTTTTAATCCTTCCTAGAACAGACTTGTTTCATGTTGTCATGTATTAAATCACAGTCAGGAAACTAAATATCAGTACTAAGGAAAGAGATGTGAACTGGAGTTAGGAATAAGAGAATAGGCCATTGCGAAAGCAAGGAAGGAAAGACGGAAAGAAGGAAGACTTAAAATATCTATATGCTATCCTAAAACAAAGTAAAGAAAACTCTGCATTTTCTCCTTGGTTAATGCATAGTTACTTTCATATAGAAAAGCAGCTTTAAACTATGTGAATGTCAGATTCACTAGAAGAAAAATAACTGCAGGTAAAATCACACTAAATATTATGTTAAGAATGTTGTTCATATTATTATTTTTTAAATAAATGGTTATTCAGAAATATAACATTTTGGGGCGCAGGTAAAGTGAGACATTTAAAACATTATCTCTAACACTGTCTTCCTCCTAATTAACTAAATCCATCCTAATTGCCTCCTGACACAATTTATTTTGACATGCAAAATATTGAGAAAGAAAGGAATCTTGCTAAGACATTTTCATTACTACATGCATCAGGATTTTCTGTAAAATGCAGATTTCACTTGATCTTATATCACTTTAGGATACTGACTAAAAGATACTGGGTTATTAACAAAAGCACCTCAATTTTTCTCTCTCATTTTTTATAATCATTATACCGAACCTTTTTTACACAGAGGTGTGATTAGATTTAACCTGCCAACATATATGAAGAACTTTCTTCTCAGTACTTTAGAAGAAAGAATGATATATAATAGGTTTAAGTATAATCTGGTATATATAAATTGTTATCATGCCCAGATTAAGCCCTGATTTTCTCTTCTTTTTTTTTTTTGCAGGAAAGCTGGGGAACCTCCATTAATAAATGGTTGGATACCTTTCCTTGGAAAGGCTTTGAGTTTTATGAAAGATCCTTCAACCTTCTTGTTGTCTCAGCAACAAAAATTTGGAAACATTTTCACTATACACCTTGCTGGTGAGAAGCATTTTATTATTTCTCTGAAATTTCTATCAATGAAATTAAAGATTGGAAAATTTATTTTTATCAATTTAAATGTTTTTCTATATTTGTTTTAATCACAATGTTTAGTACAGCACTTACAAATGAAAATGACTTGGCTATCAGAATGTTGTTTCTAATATATGAAAAAGATATGAACCATAATAACTGTAAGTAAGTTTAGGGGTGAGTATAGGTATAAGCTGTCTGTCAGTAATATACACATAAGTTCTGCCAGTCTATCTATCTATCTATCTATCTATGGGATAGACATAATATGGATTGTGTTCCCTAAAAAAGTATAAACTAATATCATCTTGAGAGAAAAATATTAGATCAGATAAAGAAAACACTAAAAAAGTATAGAATATATTGTTACCTATTTTTTCAAGAGAATTAACAGGAACTGAATGAAGGAAGAGCCACCTGAAGTCATTCATATGATCAGGACTGGAACTTCGAAACTTCCTGCTTCCTAATCCACCACAATTATTTTATATACTGAAAATTGCATTATAATTAAATCCAATATAACTTCAAGACATTATATAGATGCTGCATTGACTTGCATCCACTAAAAGTCTCAGTTTTCATTTTAAAACTTTGATTCACATGAATGCAGGATGGGGCTATTTAATAGGCCTTTATAGCTCTAACTACTGAAATCCTAGTTCTGAAATCAGTTTTACAGTTGCATCAGTTACTACATTTAGAATGAATGCTTTCTCATTTTTTCCACTATTCCCATATTTTTCGGGAGTCTCAGATCAAAATATGAATCTAAGGAAGTCTGTTCCACAAAAAAGATGCATTTTATTTTATATAGTTATTACGTTAAACAAAAGCCACATTTTTTCATCCAGTTTAAAGTTATCAGAATGCAAACTGGGTACTTATTTTAATTTTTTCTCCCTGCAACAAAAATTGCTTAACTCTTTAGTAGTACAGATTTACAAGCTATTAGTTATATAATTTTATTCATTCCTGTTATTATTTTGAAACTAAAAGGAATAATAGGTTTTTCATCTAACAAGTGACTATAGCACATGTGCAGAAGCTACTTTTAGTAAAAATCTGTATTATTATTGATAAACTTTCACAAGCCACACAACAGCAGCTTATTTTGAATGTAAATTAATATTAGTAACTCAAAAGAAGACAATCTGAAATACTACTCTCATGTGTACAGTTGTATTTAAAAACCTGCAGTGTGTCAGTGGAGCATTTGTCTCTCTTTCCTTATATATGTTGTACTTATAAGAAAAGGTTTATTGATTTAATTTTCTTATTAAAGTAATCTGTGGATGTGATTTAAATTAACAAATACTATTTCAATGTGATGGATCAAAGATAAAATTTTGCTTATCTTTTCATTCCAGTGTATTTAAGGAAGCCTTCAATGATTAATCCAGTATGATCTTAAAATAGTGAAGTAATGGGTTATGAACATTATTTCATTCTTACTCTGGGAAATCCTAGGTTTTGTGAATTGATGTCATACCCATGCTATTATGGTAACCTTACCTTTTGTAATTCAGTATCAAGACCATTAAATACAGAGAGTTCAGTAAGGAGAAACAGTAGCACATCCTCGGCTTAAAAAAGCTTAGTTGGTACCTCATGTTTCAGATACCAAGTTATGCACAGAATTCCATGATATCTTAGTGATTTGACAAAGATGATGTTTGTATGTGCAGCAAACAGAACATCCCCTGTTGTATATGTACTATCATTACTTCCCCCCCCTGGTGTGTGACTAAAGGTCCTGTCAAAAAATTCTATCAATATATATTGTTCTAATTATTGGTTCTAAAACTAGTTCATTTGGAAAATGTGGAACGATGCTTGGAGTTTCTGGCATTGCCCCGTACCGGTAATGCGATTTCGCTGATTGTACTTTCCCATGTGATGAGCAAATGATTGTCATCCCGAAAAGTCTCAAGGGACATGGATGTCATCTTAATAAAGAAATTAAAAAGCACATCTTTCTATGAGAAACAATGTAAATTCCTGACCTGTCGCAGAAAATAGTTCTCTAATTGGTTTTGTGTGGTGGTGCAGCAGAATCGTTTTCCCCAAACGTCATACCAGCGAAGCACTACTGTACATCATTGTCAACAGTTCAGCAAAATCTTCCTAATAAGAGGACGATTACGTAAATGCAATAGTCTTTAAAAAAAAAAGAGTGAGGGAGAGTTGTTTCTATATTATAGTGCTTCCAGACCCAACCTTTTCACTAGATAAGGATAAAGAACAGATAGACAGCTAGGTAAAAACTTTAAGAACCTTGGAAAGTCTTTGTCACTGTTTCTCATAAGACATGGTATACCTTTTCCAATACATTATTCGAAATGATGCTGGGTACTGTAGCAGAATGTTTATGACTATTCTAGCTCAAGTTTTTAAAAAAAATTATCTGCATCTTACAGACTTTATGCTAAGCACGTCGTCTTTATAAAGCACTCATAGTAAACTTTTTTTTTTAAAGTAATGATCTACATAAATGCCACTAAAACTCCTTTTTTTCAATTAAGAAGTAATTTAATTCAGCTCCTTTTGACATTACGGCCCACTGTAAATATTGTTGTAATAACATACATTCATGATATATCACATGAAGTTCTTGTCTGTTGTAATTATCATTAAAACAACTAGAGTACATTATTAGAGATATTTCTTACCATCATACAAATATTGACTTCAATATTTACCAACCACTGGTAATTTTCATATCTTTTATAGCAATCTTTTATTTAGAGAAGATTGTATTAGCCATGGTGATATCATAGACATTTGCAGCAGTGGCTAGAATAAAAGCTGAAAGAATGAAAAAAGTAGTACAGTTTTGTCCATACATAGATATGTAAAGAAATTAATCAATCTGAGAACTTTTTGTAGGAATAAAGAAAAAATTAGCCATTTTGATTAGTTTCTATGCTATTCAACGGAACAGTTGACTTGTCTTCTTAGACTATAGGGAGATTTAGCATGCTTTTACTCTATGCTCATGTCTTTTCAAATGTTTCTGAAAAAGGAATTGTAGTGTCCACCAACATTGCTGAAGAGCTAAGGATTTCATTAAACTGTCCCAGAACAGCAACTTTTTATGTAAATTATTCTAATCTTAAAAACTTGCTGATCTAAAGAGCTTATAGTATGATATGTTGTACTTTTTGCCAGATTTGGCAATTAGCTTCTCAAGCTAATCAAATAAATATTCTGGTGAGTCCCAAGGTTTTGATCTGTTCCTTTAAAGACACCCAAACCTAAGGATCCTGAGTACCTAAGGATAACTAAAGCAAGATAGCATTTTTGGAATTACACATACTTAAGATTTTAAATAACAACTTGAAAAACATAGGAAAGGCCTGCATATGTCAGTGCTTGTTTCCACCAGTACACAGGCAGTGCTCTATAGAAGTGAGCTGAACTGAGGGAATGAAATTACTTAAAGGAAACACTTAAGTATGATCCCTCTTTTTACAAAACATAATTGAAATCAAAGGATTTTTTTTTCTATGTGATTGCTTATAGATTGTAAGACTACTGAGCCTTACATGTTGGTAGAGGAAATATTGTGACATGATTTCACCATGTAATGCAAAATCATAATTGACAATATGTTACAGTACACAACACATTGGTAAACACGTGTACCCATGTAGTTCAATGTACAAGTAGGACTGAAATCACTGAAAGATCCACTAACAAGTCACACTTCAGTCATTTGTAACTGCAGCTAGCGATGCTAGATTTCAGTTTTTACTAAGGAAAGAGATCTAAAATATTAGAGTACTTGGGTTCTATAGTTGGTTTTGTGTTCTCTATTGGAAGTACTTAAATAATCAGCACAATTTTCACAAACCAGCATACTTTGCTTTCCCTATTTACAGGTTAATTCTTCCTTGTTAAAACTGCAAAAACAGAGCAATTGAGACACTTTATTTTATGTGTTTCTATAAATTGTTGACTTGCCTGTGATGTAGTTTGGAAACTGAATTTGAGTTTGCAAAATAAATTTTCTCTTGACATTTATTTTTTATCTGGACATTTTCTTAAATCAATTGGAAACATATAAGACGAACAGAGTTGATGATCTGTGACACTGTCAAAGAAAATTCTAAACTAATCATTTTCTTTCAGAACTTTGCAATTATGCTAACAGTGAGTACTGATATAAGACTATTAAAATAGTTTTGTTTGCTGAAGGAATCATTTGCTTAAAACCATTTTGCTTATTTAAAAATATAGGAATTGATAAGTGTTTTGCTAAATGTCTGATTAAAGATCACAAAGAAACTCATATTTTGCATCTGAAATAAGCAGATGGTGGACAGATGGTTTAAATTAATATTAATTAAAAAATCTTAACTTAAATTGTTTACCCTGTAAACTCAAAGTTGGAAAGCCAGTTAACATCTTCAGGGTTAATAGTATTTCAAATCTACTTATTAAAACTCACTCCAAAGGGCTTTATTTCCAGCCTTTCATCACAAGGATGAGAACCTTGTGATAAAGTACCTTGAGGATGGAGTGGATAGAGTGCAAAGGGGCATCACTTCTAGGTCTTTAACATAGATGTGGAAGGATTTTGGACAGGCACTGAAAATTCATTTTATGTGCTGCACTCTAGCAGTCAGAATAATAATTGGGAATAAGAATACCTGGGTTCAACTCCTCCTCTAAATTATTTTACATTAAAGCATACTAGGAGTACCTCAAAACACTCAAGATACCATTGGCAAAGACATTGGAACAAATTCTATATTGATGTATGCCTTGTGCAACCTCATTCTTTTCAGTGGGATTGCATTGGATGTAATCAGGGAAAAATATGCCAGTTATAATTATTGGGGCCAGTGAAAGTGGTCCATGTATCTGTGTTTACTGTACAGAGATATATGTATTTACAATCATAATGGAAAATAATTATGCTCTCTCAGATATCAGTATGTGGTAACTAATAATACTTGTTAACACCTTTAGCACAGGGCTCAGAGCATCAGTTAGAGGGCCAAATTATGTCTGTTGAAGGATGTTCCAAGCATTAAACAGGACAGAATTAGGCCTCAGCTGCTGCAAGCTTTCCTTTGTTCTTGTTTTATAGTTAGAATATTTTACATTTTAATGGTACTATTTTTTTCCTAATGAGTGCCCCCACAATTTATGAATTAGAAACCTATACTGTAAATGACTTCTTAGCTCACCAGTGAATGACTAGCCATTTACCCACATATTTTCTTCACTGGCAGCTAATAGGGCTGTGCAACGCATCAGTCACTGATTCAATTCAGCCGAGATTCACCTTGATTCAGTGGCCGAATCTCCGATTCCGAATCCAATCAGGAGACCGTTTAACTTCTTTGAATTGAGTCAGAATCTTCTGAATCAATTCAGAGAAATTTGGAAAGATTTGAAGATTTAGCCACATAACTTTAAATGTTTATTCTACATACCTCAAGGTACCGGGCGGCTTGTGAATGCTGAGTTGGGGGGGTGATGGAGCATCCCACAGGAGTGCGGGGGGGTCCTGAGCATGCTCAGCAGCAGACCCAGAAGTGGACCAGAAGCACTTCTGGGAGCACACTGAGGGCCACCTGTGCCCCCCTGCCAGCTTAGTGACTGATGCCACCTGGGTCTGGGGGGGGGGCACCTGGGGCCCCCCCATGGACAATCACTGAGTCAGGAAGTGCGGGGGGTTCCCCCGCGTGCTTGGCAGTGGACCCAGAAGTGGACCAGAAGTACTTCGGGTCCACTTCTGGGTTTGCCACTGAGCACACGGGGGGGCGGGGGGTGAGCCCTGCCCTCCTGTGGGACACTCCATCCACCCCAGCATCGCAGCGTTCATGAGCTGTACCTGGTACCTCAAGGTATGTAAAAAAAACATTTCAAGCTATGTCAATGTCCAAATCCCTGATTCTCTGAATCAGTGTTGAATCTTCAGCTTTGGATTCAGCTGAATCAAATCAGGACAGTGATCAGAATCAGTAAATCAAATCACTGTCCCCGATTTGGGCTGAATCCGAATCCAAATCCAAATTGGATACAGCCTGTTTTGCACACCCTTAGCAGCTAATAAAAACTTTAGAGGTTAAGATGTTAGCAAACTTATCTTAAAAACATATAACACAATAATATAAAAATAACACTGCTAGGTATCTGTTTTTTTCCAGTATTATTATCAGTGGTTCAATATTGTCTCCTTCAGTTAAGTGTGTAAAGAAGGAGGGTATGTTGAAATCTAGAAAGGCATCTTGTGCATCCAACTTAGGCTCAGGAGTACGTAACAGTTGAGTTTCAGACACAAGGAGGTTGATCCAAAGAAAGCAGTTAAATGACTAGGCTCCCTATACAGTGCATTGGGACAACAGTTAAAGTAGGATTTTGGAAAGAGGGGAGAGGGCAGTCAGGATTGGGCCCTTGGCCTCAGAGCCTGGCAGTACACACCAGGCATGGCTCTGGCAAAATCAGACCCTTGGCTCCTGTGGGTAGATGGCAAGAGGGGAGGAGGAATTGAAGTCAGATACGATCACATCACCACACTTCCTCATGCTCTCCACCCCCCATCACATGTGCGTAGGAATTTTGGGGCAACCTACAAAAACCCATATGCTGATGGGAAGTTAGCTGATAGGAAACTCTGACTAGTTGCAAACATTACCTTTTTTTCTGATTTAGGTGGCCATCAATCCAACCCTGGGCCCCAAGCCCCATGCATCCCAGCTGGGCAGCAGCCCCTGTCCCAGCCCTACCCAATTCCCTCCCTTCCTCCCTCCCCCCACCATCAGACTTACCTATGGGAGCTGCTCTCCAGGATGCCTGGCAGCCTTGTGCATGCGTGAACGTGCACATATGTATGGCACCCCCTGCCTGACTACCCTTCTCCTGCTCCCCCCCCAGTCCCTTGGGGGGGAACAAAAACAGCTGCTGCTGCAACAATGGCTGATGGCACCACAATAGTTAGCACAGCAAAAGTCAGCACTGTCCCAGGGACCACACATCTGGCACACACGTAGTGATACCCCTTTGTTTTAACAATGATACCACATTGCCCTTCAAGATATATTTTTTTAAATAAACCACATGGGAAATGTATTGATGTTATAATAAAGCTGCTTCAGCCTGTTATATGAAAAGGCAGTACAGAAGAACACAATATAATTAAAAGGTATTTTGGGTACCATGTTTTTTCTTTGAGTTATGGAAAACATCTGAGGCTTTGTTCCTAGGATGAGACTCAAGACACATGGCCTCTGTTCCTATGTAAAACCCCAAGGACTTCAGGGTGATCTGGGAATGTATGCAGAACTCATTGCAGAACAAAAGCTTTCATTTTTAGAACTAATCATTTGGGCCCTTTGGTTTCTTTGGCTGATAAGTGAGCATATTCCCCACTGCAGTCTTTCTGAAAGTATTCTCCATTTATACAGAATGATTTACTTGTTCCTTTTTGCCCTTAAGAGATGTATAGTTTTAAAAGTATTATGTTAAGCCATATTGCATTTTCCTAAGTTAAACCAGTTTAGTAAATGTTTCTTATGATTCCGGAGTGCCCTATTTATATGTATAGATCACCCTTCATTTTTGTCAAAATAATAGATCAGTCTGCACTTGAACAGCCCTATTCTGGCTTTAGGAGTACAATAAAAACACATGCAGGTGAAATCTTCATCCTCCACAAAAATTAATTACTGATTTTTTCTAACTAAATACATATTGTAATTTCTCCCTTTTTTCTTTTACAAATAATTTTAGGGGCTTGCAATGTGACTTAGGAAAAAGAAATATTCTCTGAAGTTAAATTCAAGCCTTAGGGAAAAGAAATATTCTCTGAAGTTAATGTTGAAGTTGATTTTTTTAGTGACTGTTTTTCAAAAGTGTTAAAAAGCATATTTGGGTTTTTTTTTTTTTATCTCTTCTCTCCAGGTAAATACTGTACCTTTTTCATGGACCCATTCCAATTTGTTTATATTGTCCGAAATTGCAAGCAACTTGGATTTCAAGAATTTGCAGATAAAATGATATCCAGAAGTTTTGACGTCCCATCTATATTGAGTACAAAATTCCCAGAACTGAATGAAAACCTGCATAGAATGTACCAATACCTACAAGGGAAGTCTTTGGACATGCTTTCAGAAGACATGATGAAAAATCTCCAACAAATATTTGAAAGGAAATGCTCGCAAGCAACAGATTGGGAAGCAGAAAAAATGTACAAGTTCTGCTGCTCTGTAATGTTTGAAGCCAGTTTTATAACACTATATGGAAGAGTTCCTGCTGCAGATGGCCACAAAGTTATTAGTGAAATCAGAGACAAATTTACAAAGTTTGATGCCAACTTTCCCTATTTAGTTTTAGGCATACCAGTTGAGTTGCTAGGAGCTACCAAGAAGGTTCGGAAGGAGCTTATACGTCATTTTTCATATCAGAATATGACAAAATGGCTGGGAGGGTCTGAAGTGATCCAAGCCAGAAAAGATCTATTTGAGAAATATGAGCTGCTCACAGTTTATGACAAAGCAGGTAGGAAACTTATGAAAGATTGCTTGTCTGAAATAAAATAATTTACTATAGACCTTTGAAATAAAAAGGCAAAATGGCGACCTTGAATTTTTTTTTATGTTCTTTCTAATTGGCTAATGATAAAATGTTTTACTCTGAAACAACCCTCTATGATAATTGATTTTTTTTTTGCTGAGGTGGTAAAACAAGATACTTAATGGTGATAATGAGAAAGATTATAACTGAGCTGCATTTACTCCCCCCCCCCCACATTACATTTCAAACTCTTCTCATTAAGCAGAAAATTAGACTTCAGAAGCCTATTGGTCCTCATTAGCATTCACTGATCCTTGGCTGGGTCTGTGTCCTAACATCTTTTAATTAGCACACTGCAAATCTAATCAGTGTAATAAACGCTATTAATCTTCCTTTTCACTTATTTTCTCCCAGCACATCATTTTACCTTCTTGTGGGCCTCTGTGGCAAACACAATTCCAGCTACATTCTGGGCCATGTATTATCTTCTGCGGCACCCAGAAGCTCTTGCAGTGGTGCGTGACGAAATTGACCATTTGCTGCAGTCAACAGGTCAAAAGAAAGGGCCTGGATATAACATCCACCTCACCAGAGAACAATTGGACAACCTGGTCTACCTAGGTAATTTATTTTTATCTCTTATGAAGAAAAGAGGGTATCTCTCTGCAAACTCAGTTTATCACTCATTTCTGTTTACTGAGAAGGTGGAGGACACAGCTGCTTAATTGACATAATAACACCCATTTACATCAATTATAAATTATGTAGTTTATAGCTGTAGATACACTCATTGCATGTAAACATTAGAGCCCAGGTAATTAACTATGCAAGGTATGCAAAAGGCTAAATCGAAGCTTTGCAATTATTTGAAAAAAAGTTTATGCCTATTAAGTTGTTTGATTCTGAGCATCTGCCTAAGTGTTAATGCATTTCAAATACTTCTGTACTGAATTACAAAGGAAGACCCTTCTCCAAAATGCAAGCTGGCAGGAAAATCAGTGTGTGCACCAAGCGTAATTTGTTAATTTCCAAAAATAATTTTAGTCTTTTAGACTTTACAAAGGGAGCTGTTTTTAAATCAGACACAGGTATGTGACAGCTAACTACATTCAATGGGCAGTGTTTTACAAACAGGCACCAGTTTTTCTTTGTCTTAGCATTTCAAGGCTTCATTTCTGCTTATGAGACTTCTGGCAGATAAGTAAGAGATGACAATATCTTTCACTTCTACCTCACTGACTCAAATGTGACACAAGTTAGTAGAGACGGAGTTTTATTTCCAGTAGCTGGACTGGGCTTTCCTAATATCATTTGATGCTTGGTATTCATGTCCTAGAACACAAGTAACTGCATCACAAATCCTAAGAGGGGAGATTTCCAGAGGCACAGATGGTAGTTAAGACATCTAATTCATGCATCTAAGAAATATCTACCCCCCTCTCTAGAAATACAAATCTCCATTGACACGGGTTGGCAATATCCACAGAATGGACAACAACTGAATAAGAGTGTAGAGATTGAGATTCCATTGAAGTTAATGGAGCTGCTTTTCTGCTTAAAACCGAGCATGTGCATAAAAGCTTTCCTAGATCAGAGCCTAAATTGCCTTTCCACTCTTCTGAAAAGCTTATATTGGGATTTCATTGGCAGGGTAGTTTGGGGAAAATGCACATTGTGGATGCCCATGATTTGCTGGTTTTGTATGCAGAGAAAGACCTTTGTTCTCCAGGACCATCAGTATTTGCCACATATCACAAGCATTGTATTCATGTTTTTAAAGTCTGAGCTGATTATTATAGAACAAAAATAAAACTGCCCTTGTTTTCTCAACTTTGGGCACAGATCTAAGGCAGCTATAATACTATACATGGGCCTAGAATGTAGTTCCAGAGTCACTGGATGCTTGGTTTGAAGAATTATGGAACGGGGAGAAACCATTTTGATGTACAAAAGGTGGGCAGGATTATTCTAAGTCAATATCCACAAAATATTTGACTGTCCAGTGATGTAATGTATCACACCAAGATTAGCAGGCAAATAGAAAAAGTTACTAGACAAAGAAGTTAGAAGCACGAATGGGAGCATGGCCAGTTTATTTGGAGGGGAAGACTGGGTGGTATGCTGCAAAATAATAACTAGGAAGAGAAGATAAAGGAAAATGGAATGATAACCATGTTGAGCCTGGTATCCTTTTCTTGAGTTTAAAATGTATATCCATACTGCATTTTGCTTAGCCTTTTAAAAATTATACAGTATTCAGTAACACTGGGGTTTTGTGAAGTTGTTATTTCATGATTTGCGTCCAGTGCCATTAAGGATCAAACAAATGTGAGTACCTCACTAAAACCATCTGGTGCAAAATGGAGTGATGTGAACAGTTTAAAACATTAAATATATCATCCAAACTAATGTTCCTTGAAATTCTAAAGTCCTTGAGTAATGTTTGATTCACATATTGTGAGGAAAGCACCTGACCCTACTCACAGAGCATTTTTGTTAATTTTTATTATCACATTCAACTGAACGAGATATGAACAGAAGCTAGATTTCAGTTCTTTAGCACTTTAGTTATAATCCACAAAATTATAGCAGGGAAAAACATCCACTACAACTAAGTGTATTAAATTCCCATTTTAATGAAAGGGACACTAAGTTAATATGTCTGGGAGGAGTTTGACTTTTATAGCCAAATTTCCCAGTGACTGGACTGGCCATTGTGTACATGAAAGAAGCACAGGATAAAACTTGTTCTGTAGACTTAGAATACTTTAATCAGACTACCTGAGAACGTCGGAGTTTTTCCATCTCATATGTAAGCCAGAGATGGGGATTCGTCTCTCTGTTCCAAATGTGTAAGACAGACCAGGAGGGTTACAATAGCATTTTGGAATTATGATGTTCCCATTTTAAATGTTCTGGTTCCTCAAATACTAAAACTGCAAGAAAGCCTACTTTGTTTCCTTAAAGTTTGGAGAACAAGAATTACTGCAACTTGTCCCAAAAACAACAACATGTTTATGGTCAAAATAGTCTAGTCTGTGGAACAGTATTGCTTCTGAATTGTAAGTTTATGTGTCCTGTCCAATTAAAAACTGGGTAATGTTACTATATGATGGGCTGACTGGATTTATTTTTTTTCCAGAGATTTCTGGAACATCACATTTTCCCTTTTTGTCTACCTAAGACTTCTCCAGGATCCAGTATGTGCTTATTTGCATGAGCACAGTAACATACATTATTAGTCATTATGACTCGCAATGGAGCTTTAAGATAGTAAACGATACACGAGAATGGTCTGCCAGTTTTTATGGCTATAACTGAAATGCAAAGGGTAAAGCAGACATGCATTTAACACACATTTAATTCAAACCCTCCTTATTTAGTACATTTTATAATGTTTGTATTCATTCATATTGTGAAGCATTCTTGCCTCAGGGCATCACTGAATTCCAGATATCTGCTTCTAAAGAAACACTGTTAAAAAAAAAACTGCATGAAAAGGTAGAAAACCTAAAAGTAACATAGTACAAGAAAAAAGGCCATAGTGTTGGTGATAAATACAAACAAAAATGTAGGTTTGAATGGAAAAAATAAAATTATTGCTTCATATGTGCTGGTCACTACTGCTCAGATCTTAGTAAGCCACAAATCTGCTTGTTTCAGATATTGTTTGTGCTGGCACACAGTAGTGCATAGAGTAAATTATCACCAAAAATATTTGCATTTTCAATAGCTATTTTTCTACAATACACTTTAATAATTATAGGGCCCTATTATCAGTTCAATGTTAGCATAAAATTAACGGTCCTTTATGCACAATAAGTTTTATAAAACATTTACAGATAGAGATCATGTTTAATTAAAATTAACTTGCATATGAAAGCCAAATGCACTAATCATTCACAATGACCTTTTATTACCTGCAGTCCCTTGTTTTGGCTGGATGATTGACAGCTTGCTGTTTGGCTACCATGTTGTATTTCAGCTGACAAGACTTTTCATTTTAACTCAATTTGCCTGCCTATCACAAGCTGGTGGCAGGCCAGGCTCAAGTCACCCAGCTTTGCCTCGGCAGCTTGCTCTATTTCTCATTAGTACGCATTTATTCAGTGGAAATTGGAAGACAAATGCTTGAAGGCATGTGAACTAAGTATAGCAAATTAGGTTTAAAGACTGAATATTTATAAGTATATTGAAACAGTTTTAAAAAAAATCTAGAATGAATTGAAAGCTGAGTGCAAGCTTTGGTATAAGAGAAATGAAGACAGAAGTGGGAGGATTCTAAGAATAACAATACTATGAGATCTCTCTCTCGCTGTATAGAAAATACGTAAAATCTCTCTAATGCCTTATCAAATAACAGCCTGTCTTCTCCTTTATGTAGTGCTCGTACAATGAAGTTCAGCATCTCATGTGTGTAAGAAAGGGGAAAAAATGAGGGTCATGTTCATTTGCTGCTTGGTTATCCCTTGGTATGCTTTAAATTGCCTTGTTTGTTCGGCACTAGCACAGAAACAGATGTTGCTCTACCGTGCTGGATAATTTACTGTACCTCATGGTGCAGAATGGAAGGCCTCCCAAGCTACCCAGCTGGTCTGTCAGTAGCAATGGCTGGTGTCTGCTGAACTATGACAACTGCAAGTAGAGGCTGCAGTTTTATTGTGCAGTTGTCATTCTCCTCAATGTATAGCTCCAGCCTTCACACAGTGTTTGTAGAAAGCTGAGTGGCTATTTTTTTAATGTTAGCCTGCAAACCCATATAAGCTCCATTCTCCTTTGTTGATCATAATGTGACTCATTACTTTTGTCACCTAATGATTATCGGCATGATCGCTCAGAGCTAGAGCCAAGCTCGCCTTCCACTCATAACTGGTACTGGAAGGTAAAACAGATTTGTCACTTATGATCTGACCGCTAAGCTACACTTTGTGCTCCATTATTGTGATTAACTTCTGCATAAGATATGCTTGCCCAATTGTCATTTGTGATACTGCAATGGGCACAGACTGCCATGTTTCCTGGGAGAATGTCAGCCAATAGGATGTGACCGTGTTGCTCATGTTGTTAAATGTAAACCTGCTACTTCACAGCAGCAGTCCTATAATTATGTTGCTCTTCTTATTTTCCTCCTTATTGGATTTCTTGGGTGAATGGTGTTGCTGCATATGTCAGCTACCATTTTCAAATTATAGACTAAAATGGTGTTATAAGCTAAGGTTGAAGACAGCATAAGAGTAGAGCCTGGACCTTTTCTTTGTACCATGTAAAGTTTTGTTGCCAGAGTGCTGCCATTTGAAATCTATCGTGTCAGGTGCCTTGTGGCTATCCGCAGTAGAGGCCATATTCTGGAACCAGAGTTCTTTTCTGGCTTCGTCACCAACAAGCCGATTTGACTCTGCCTGATTATAGTAACGAAGGCAGTCCAAAAGAATATGCACAGACTCACTGTACGTCACATTGAATCACAGCGCTGGCCACACAAAGCTGACCGCAGCCTCATTTCTTTAGACAAATGCACGCTTAAGGAAAAACCTCCTGCGAGAAAGCATCCAAGGCCACTTTATTTGCTATGCATGCTGTACCAGATTTAATTTTTAGTGAAAGAACGGTTGTTATTATGTTTTTCAGCTGTATCTGTGATATGAAGCTACAGTCTTTAGTAAACTAACCTTTGGGTGCAGGGGTTATAGTGCCTTGCTGCACACTTACAGAGGGTTTATTTTATGTTGCCAAACATAAATACAGTCATAAAGGCATTATCATGTGCAAATTAAACTATTTTAGGCTATTTTTCACACTGATGATTAGAAAGAATCAAGTCACATATTATAGCACCCATACATGCTGGTGGAAAAATAGTCAGTTTTGATTACAAAGTGAGAGATGCAGCCCTAGACAGGAGCTACATGCTGATATGCATGCTATCAGAATGATTTATGCAAATTATGCATATTATTCCCAAAGGAATTCCTCCTCAAACTGCCAGGATAAATTGCCGGAAATTAGCCATAAAATCTGTCGTGCTAGGAGCAAAAGGTGAAGGCCACTGGGAAAGCAAGGACATTCAGCTTCTGGAGCTTTCCAGGATATGATGATGATAAAAATCTTGTTTTCCATAACACTGAGAAAAAGACATGGGTTTTTTTTTCTTGATTGATTGAATGTGTTTTCTTTGTTACAAATTACTAGGCAGATAAAGAATCATTTCATTCTCTCTCAAAATATTAGAAATGATGATTGGGGCACCATATCTTGCTTAAAGGTGGAAAAATACCTCAAAATTACTCCATTATTAACAAGCTAAATGATTTTCGAATGTTCACCTGCCATTACAACCAACAGGTTTCAAAGGGAATGCTAACTGGCTCTTTGGAGGCTTTGACTGGTATTTGCCTGCACTCCGGGAATGTTTATTACCACCTCATGTTGTTTAATTTGTGAATTTTTCCCCACTTCCTAGACCTGTTGAGATTCAGCAGCTGCACCCACCCAGCCATCTTCCACATTTTCATGCTTCTTTCCCCCTTTGTTTGAATGCAGAGAGTGCTGTAAATGAGAGTTTACGAATGTGCTCATCTTCCATCAATCTTCGCCTCTGCCAAGAGGATTTTATTCTCAAGCTTGATGGGAATCAGAAAGCCACCTTAAGGAAAGGAGACTTAGTAGCCCTTTACCCTCCGACTTTGCACATGGACCCTGAGGTCTATGAAGATCCTAAGGTAAACATTCGGCTGGTGCTACTCATCATACTTCAGGCACGTTGCAGCAGCCAGGTCTTTTGTGATAGTTTTTAGCGCTGTTCTTTCTTGTGGAACAAATCTTCCTACTTTCAGATGTATTTTCTAGGGCCCTGTAGGTCAAAGGATTCATGGCCTGAAGAGAGAAATATGGTGATGAGACTGACTGCTATTGCTTTCAAAGGGGATGACAATTGCACATTGACTACCATAAACTTTAGGCTAAATGTGGGTTTTGTTTGGCAGTGGATCATTTGATACCCAAGGAGGGCTGAATAATGGAAGGTGGTTTAAATAGCAAATAATGTGGGCCATTTAGCTAAGTGTCCCCAAAGCATCATTGACTCTCTAAAGCTCTATAATAGCAGTGTCTTACTTGAACCGTATGCTTTTTCACCTCTCTTCATGGAGATTCACCCCTTCTTGGTCAATTAGTATGGTGTTGTGAACTTGAAATTGTAAAGCTGTTGCTCTGCAGTGATGCTCTGAGGGTAATTGTGTCATCTCCTTGTATTTTTTTCTGAAGCTCGAGTTAATGAATATCAAAGACTGGAAATTAATCCACCCTGGCTCAGCCTTAATACGGTTTCAGAAGTTCACCACCTGCATGCAAATTGAATAGTCGTATTCTCCCATAGATTATACTGAAGCATTGTTATTAATGTAGAGTGCCATATAGAAACTGAGATTCCACAAAATAAGACCATCAAATGCCTCAAGCATCTTACAGAGGTATTGGTTTATAATTAAATAATTTTCCATCTCTCATTTTTAAGCAAGTGATCAATTTTCAATAACATTAGTTTGATTCTTGCTAAAAAAAAGTTGTGATGCATTCTAAATCATAAACTTCAAAATGAATATTATATTTCTTCATATTTTTTTAGAAAACTATGACTTGAATGACATGCAAGACCAACTTTAGAAACACAGCTTCTGGAATTTTTGTTTCTAGGAAAATTTAGAAATAAAAGTGTGCAAATCTGAGAATAGGACTCTCCTATCCTTTACATGTTGGATAGTATCCTGTTGCAGAATTCATTGGGACTAGTTGTGGAATAAAGTACTACTCAGCAGGATTAAGGGCATTGAAAGACTGGCCTAAAGAATTGATAAATAGAAGATTGGCCACAAATGTAAACACTGTAACTATGAAAATAAAAAACGGTGCTCAGGAAAAAACCTATCTTAGTTTTCCTTTCATACAAGAAAGGAAAAGTAAGGTTATGTATAAGCTTATGTATAAGTATGTGTTAAATTATCCAAAGGTTTACTAGTATATAATGTTTTAATTAAAATCTAAAACTCATGAATAACTTTTTGCAGTGTCTTTATCGTGTAGAATGTTTTTAATGTCAGAAGTCCATTTCTGCATGTGGATTCTCATTCAGAGGCTGTCCAGGGAGCAGTTGAGTACCTCCCATGCCAAATAATTGTCAGGAGGTTAGCATGTAATTGTGGATGGAGTGTATTTGTTCACTATTGCTCTGTTTATTTTTCGCAATATGGCTTTAATTCAGATACTTTGCCATTTTGCTAAATGAGTGATCCACACATTGCAAACCACATTGATTTCAACATATGGACCTTCTTGAAAAGTCAAAAAATAACTGTTCTGCTTCGTTCTTGAATATTCAGTGTACTTTAAACAATATCTACTATGTATCAGATGGAGACAGATTCAGTGTTATGACAGAGCAAGTTTGGGTTTGCTGTATATTTAATGGACATGCTAGGTTAAAAAGGTGTCCTGGGAAAATGGGCGGCTTAGTGGACTGTTGCCTCTGAAGACTTAATAGTAAATTCAGGCTGCAACTAGAATGAACATAAATGTAACCGGCTATCTCCTTTATCATGTCCCACAGCCTAAGAAAATGAACAATAATACATAGGCAAGTGACCGTCTAAATCTTAAATGAGCCTAAGTCTCAGAAGTAAGCAAGGGAATCCCATGTAATAAAATATAAGATAAAGAATTCTATATCATAACTTCCCAGATGGAGCCATATAATATCTGTAGGAGAGGAAAGCTTAAATTCAGTCACGTGAGTTTGCTTACTTTTCAAGTAGAGCTGTCAAGTTGGATAGCCCTACAGTGAGAATTTTATCTCTTGTTTGTACTCTGTCTCACATATCCCACCAATACAGAAAAAAGTGAACCCTATTCTACTACCAACAATTTTCCTTAAAACTCTCTCTTTGCCCAGGCAACCCAAGAAAACCAACCCAAATTTATGAGATTTATAGGCACACACCTGGATATCACACCATTATTTGTACTACTTGTTTGGCTGCAGTTTTGTGGTATTAAAATGTTTTCTCTTTTTCTAGACCCAATACAGCAGTTGTCTTATCCATTTTAGCCTTGAAATGGCTCACAAGGAATACTAAGAAAGTACTGGCCTGTTACAGTATGCATCCCTAGATATTTGATCTCAGAGAGAGCCAGTGCTTTGGAATATACATAACTGGATAGCTAGATTTTAAGGCTATTACAATTTGTGCATAAGAAGACCAACAGTTTTTTCTACATTAGTAGGATGTTTATATTAAAAATGTGGGTTTTTTTAATATCATATTTTGGGTTTTCAGTTTTTACTGGGTTATTTCAAATTGAAAAAAAAATTACCAAAAAATTAGCACAGTTCTTTTTTCCTGTGATTTTCAGAGAAGTCCAAAGCTTTGATTTTTCAGTGCAAATTGGCATTTAACTCTATTAGGCAACTTGAAAAATCCAAATCTGTATCCTTTAGAAAAGTAACTGCCCAGTCTTTAGCTTGTGAAGTTACATATCCTTGTCTGTTATGTACTTGTTAACACAATATGCAGAACTTCTCTTGGACTGCTTTGCTTCTCACCTTCTCTACTGCTTGCTTAAGATTTTTCATTTTCCTGACAGCCAAGTCCTGTGGACTACAGTACAAAAGTCTCTGATCTGAGGGGTAAGAAATGAACAAGTCGTTGGGAGACTTGATTCATCTACCATCATTGATGATTAGTGATTAAGATGGTCAAGGAAACTGAATTATTTTGTTTTTCTCTATAGGCTAAGCATTCTACAGGAGAAAGAGAAAATGTAGGGTGTGATTTCTTTTTTTACATTTTTATTGAAATATCATATAATCATTAACTTTGCTCTTTTGTGATAACATATCATTAACTTTGCTCTTTTGTGTAGAGCAAATGTTTGTGGATTGTCAAAGATGTGCTGTGTTCAGGAGTAAGCCCTTTATAACTGTTATCAATATTTCTATCATCTAAGATGGTTTCTGTCTGACTGACTTGTTCCTATCCATCTCTCAATAGCTTGCACTATAGCAAATGTATTCAAAGCAGGACAAATGCTAATGAGTGACCATAAGCAGGAAGTGTTTTGTCATTTTCATTCAAAGCGTGCATGATGATTTCATAAGTGGTTTAATTCACCATGGACTGAGCTAGGATTGCCAAATCGCCTTCATTCACAAACAGGAGTTAGCTTTAAATGATGACCCAGATATTAAAAGTCAACAAAAGGCTATTAAATTGATGGAACCTAAGTTACAAGCTAAAATAGCTGGGCAAAATGTTACAAGTCCCTACACTTGAAAAATGCTTGCTGTTATGACACCCATTAGATTTTTGTCTTGCATTGCACACATCTTTTTCTATGCTGAGATACTGAAATTCTGATGTGAGGAAGTCATGCAGCAACTACCTTCAACTGAGAGAAAAACTGATAGGATCTTATCAGGATTGATTCCTGAACAGTCCACACACCACTGGAGGAAAGGAGTAGATTGAGCCTCCCTTTGCCAAAAAGAACAAGATCAATATAATGCATTAAATTATGGGCAGTGGAAGAATTTGGTACTTTACTGTTATGAATAATAGGTGTAGTGCCTTATGTATGTATGATGCTTTACCAAACACATTTATCCTTCTGTTATGGTTTGTTATCTCTGTCTCAAAACGTTCATAGTGTAATTACACTACATACAAAGTGAGTATTCAGGTGGTTGAGATCTGGGAGTTTAGTGAAGAAGAGATAAGCAAAACACTGGGTTTTTTAGGAGGGATTTTGGAGTGGGGGTAGGGAATGACAGTGGTTTTGAAAGTTGAAAAACTCATTTTAAGGGAATAGAGTAAAGAAATTACATTGATGGCTCTTTGGCTTAGCTTTTAAACTTATTTCAGGGTTCTAGACACATCAACATACCCTCTTTCAAATGAAGCAGCTGATATAACTACTCCATTAATTTTTACAGTCTTTCTCTTTTATTTTCAGGAGTATAAGTTTGATCGGTACATAGAAAATGGCAAGAAGAAAACTACCTTCTACAAAAGGGGAAGAAAACTGAAATATTTTCTGATGCCTTTTGGCTCTGGAAGCACCAAGTGTCCTGGAAGGTTCTTTGCAGTTAATGAAATTAAGTTGTTTCTTATTTTATTTGTGACTCATTTTGATGCAGAAATAGTGGAAAACAAGAACCTAGGATTTGACAACAGTCGTATGGGGCTTGGTATTCTCTTGCCAGACTCTGATATTGCCTTTCGCTACAAGATAAAGTCTTTGGAAAAGTAAGCTATTGTAGATTTAACACTAATCTAGATTTTTGCTTTATTTTTTCATTCTGAATTTTCTTGGTTTATTTTTTCTCATTCTGGTTTCATCTCTGTGAGAGAAACTGAATAATGATGACCATTTAAGGGCTGGAGGATCACCTCCACAAACACCAATAGAAAAGAGCAGGAATGGCTGGAAATTGGTAAGGGGGCATGGAAGAAACAGCTGAGACAATGGCCCCTGAACAATACCCCAGTCAGCAACAGGAGCCACTGAAAGTCAGTCTATACTACACCTCTTATTGTAATACCGGTTTTTTAATTCAAGCAGTAGAAGCTCATTGTTTTAGATCCACAGATTTAGTCCCTAAACAAGTACCCTTCTGAAGACATCAGTACACTAGGTGAAGAAAAATGTTACTGAGGGGTAAGAGAGATATGTATAAAGACCTTCTACCAGGGAGGAACTTCTATTATCTATTCTGCCTCCGTGGTGTCAAGACTTGCAACAAAATTCTTTGAAGACTACACAAAACTTAATCTTGTGGTTTCCTTCTCTTAGCGGGTCAATGTTCTTTTTTATAGCTCCCAAATGTTTGTGGGGCATAGGGAAAATTCAAATGGCCCCTCAAAACACCCCTAAACTAACAAAACCCCCTTAAAATAGTATTTTTTAAAGTTAGAAGACCTAAACAAATCCTGTGATTCTGTATCTATGCCACTGAAGTGTCTATGCCACTGAAGGCTCCTGGGAACCCCCTAATAAATGATACCACTAAAGGAGAGGCGAGGTGAGGTTTTTTTCCTTTCTCTCAAACCCCATGGGAAAGGTGTCCTTAGCACCTCCCCTGTCCCCACCCCAGTAATAAGTGTCTTAAAATCGTAGAGATTGGACACTGTGCTTCACTACCAATACATCTACATATTTTTCGAGAGCAACACATAAATACCCTTTGTGTACTGATTATAAGTCGACCCTGCGTGTAAGTTGGCTTATTTTCTGTTTCAGTGTTATAAAAATGGTTTTTTTCTCTGAATAAAAGTCAATAACTGCAGATAAAGATCTCAAACTGCAATTGCCCTTTACAAGGTCCCATAGGAGAATCACAAAACTAAGGACAGAATCCAAAGGCTTAAACGTGTTAAAAATGCTAAAATAAAAATGGCATTGAAAAGATTTCTAATTTTGTATGATTGTATATGCAAGAAACAGTGTATTTTTTTCACATGCTACATGCTCCCTAAATAAGACATGCATCTTTTTTATTTTTTGGAAGACAGAATGTAGGGGGAAAAAAAGATTTTTCCAGAATCGGTCATGGCCTACAGTTGGCTCTTTCATACTTCAAAATGCCTGCCGGCTTCTCTCTCTCTTCCAACAAGTTGGGGGAGGGGGAGTAGGGGGTACAAAAGTAGACCAAGTTAGTTGTTAACCCTTTCACAGGCACTCAAATTGGAAGCAGCTCAACCAAATATTGCTTCCAATTTCAGAGAAGCTGAGAAAGGGTCAATACTGCAACACTGGACTGTTAAAACACTGGATTGTGCCTGTTCTGCTTGCTGACCGGGAGAGATAAGCTGGAAGTCACTATGAAGCACAGTGTCATCATACTTCTACACTTCCATGCTTTTAGGGGGGATGAAGAAAATGAGCCTTGCTCCCCACCCCGGTTAAAACATGTCACAATTTTGGAGGGCTGATTTTTGGCGGAAAAGGGTGCATGCGGTACGTGAGGAGAAACACCACTCTAAGTACAGAAATCCAAACTGTCAGGGATCTGCTTACACGTTGGCCTTGCATGCATGTTGACTGTGTTTTTATGGGCCTTTTGGAAGGAAAGAAAAAGTCAACATATATAATCAGTACAATATGGTAGTACTATCCAATGCACTGGTTAGTAATCCATTCTCTGTGATGTTGTTTTTCTCTCCATTATGGCTATTTTAAAGTAAAGGGGAAAAAAAACCCAACAACTCAGTTTTAGGCTCCTTTGGTCTTCACTACCACCCCCAGGAAATACAACTGGCACATGGTACTTTTCATAGGGAAATGGTTTGCAAATGCAAATCCCTTCCACATGAGGATTTGCATTTCTGTCTGTAGTAGTGAGACTAACCCTCCACAGAATTGTTGTGGCTACCTGGATGTGAAAAGGGACAGAACAATATTAATACAAACACAATCTTAATTTGTGACTCGTGGAATTTGAGAACATAAATTGTGGAAAGTTCTTCAGGTGCATTGAGTCACTTAAGATTAGATTTTCAAGTACTCATTAACTTGTGCCTTTCTCTGATGGTACCAAAGGCCAAAGGTGTCCAGAGGTGTAAGCACGCACAACAAAGCTTGAAGGGAAGCTTCAGAAACTCTGAAAATTAAGGCTAATGTGTCTCCATCTAGTGGAGCACGCAAAGCTAGTGGATGCTTTTAAAAATGCTGGCTTTAAATTCCTTGTGCCTCATTCTCCCACTTCTTTAGAATAGAAGAAAACATATCCACCTTTGTAGAGACCTTGATGAAAACCACTACCTAAATACAAATGATTAAAATTATTTAGTTTTATTTTCACTTGAGATCATCCAATTATTCGTGTAAATAGTACACCGCAAGTAACCATTACCAGAAAGGCTGTCAACGATTCAAAAGCCATATTCCAAATCCTCTGTGAAGAAAAGTATGTTTTTGTGAGATATATTGGGGAAACATTTTTTTCTTCATATATAATATCAGTGTCTACAGTACTGGAGTATACTCACATTAAATAGGCTTTGCAGTTGATTAAATGCCTTAACTTTGCTTCAGTATTTAATCAACAGCAAACACTGGTTATGGCTTTGTATACTGTAGCGCAACAGAATAAAATCTCTTTTTATGTAGATCCTCTTACATTGAGATTAGTTACTAATGTAGTGACTCTGTAGGCAAACAAAGTGGCAATTATATACTCAGCCGTAGCTCACAATCCAGCTTAGACATTAGAACCTGTTTTATTGAGAGAGAGAAAATGTTGACATCATTACAGTGTTGACTATATTACATTATTGCTTAAATGTAAGCTGTAAAATGTCTCATGCCACAGTTATGATAAATCCTTCTTTGGCATTTCACTTTGAAACAAATTTGAAGCAACTGTGAAAATAAAGTAGGTATTTGTTTTAAACAGAAGACCTTTTTGAATCATACTGTGTTTTTAGGGTTCTGAATTGCATGTTCCAACATAATTTAGAAGGACATAATGGGACCATGCCCAAGATGACTAGAAATCATTACTGATTTCTGATTAATCACTGATTGGTTTATACAGTATCTGTTCAGAAATAAAACAAGGGATAGAGAATCTGTGAACAGGCATATATAAACTAAATATAACTTTAGGTTACACAAATGGCAGGCTATAAATTTAGGAGTAAGGGTTCAATTCAGCAAGGTACAGAGTACTGTCTACATTTACTTATACCAGTATGAATAAAGAATTCTCTATATCTCACAAGACTTGATTTAGAGTGAAACTACCCACCGTTTTTGTTAAATAATCAAATGAATAAAAATTAAACAAGGCAGAGAAGGTCCTTTTCTAACCTGACCCAGACCTTCCTACAGTAGTAATCTGTGCTATTTCAGGAATTTGAAAGATGTTCTAGTTTACAACTTTGCGGCCATCTAACCACCCAATACTGTTTGTTAAGGGCTGTAGTTCCCTGATGAGGTCTCACCCATGAACTATCTCTAGACTCTAGCAATGGTTCACTCTTGTATTGCAAGCTATTTGACAAGTATGGTCCTCACCAGCACCAATTCATCACATACTCTTACTATGAGTAGATGCTGATAAGGTGAATCCCCCTCTCCCCTAACCCACCTTTTAAAAGGTGGAAAGAAGGAATATTTGAGCCAGTTACTCTTCTGGATCATGCTTGCTGATCAGAAATGCTGACTGAACAAGGTCTGCAGTGAACCGAGGCTGCTGCCACTGGCCAAAGCAATTCACTGCCTTCCCACAAATAACCCAACATCTACCACTCCTGTTGAAACTGGAGTCAGAGCCTGTGGCCCACAGGATTTCCCCCTGGGGAACCGTGGGAGCTTTCAGTTACTGGGTTTGAAATGGACAATCCCCTAATGAACTCCCACTGGTCTCAGTTAGATGCATGGCTGATTCTTTAGCTGATCACAGTGCATCGAGGAATTCCACACTTGCTGCACAAGGCAGGATGTACATACAGGTATCAATCTATCTAGGTTTTCAATGGCATCTTGCATCACAGAGCCAAAGTTCAAATAGCATTGGTTTGGAGGTCATTTTATGGCCCCCAAATGGATAACTTGCCTGTTGCTGTTTACAACAATGAATTGTCCATAATACTGCTAAGTCAAAAAGCTTTCTGCTGTTTTGGCATCCTCTTGTTATCTCCAGAGATAAACAAGAGACCACTTAGGCTTTGCAGTGTGGTGAACATCCTTTCCATACATAGGACTCCTTCCTTGCCTGTTAATGTTGTTTCATATGTCAGCCAGGTGGGGTGCACAAGAGCTCCTCAGTTCACTGGACTTTCTGTTTTGTGACAGAGAGAGATCCTTTGGGGAAATGATGTACTGCCTCAGCAGCTGTAAAAGTGAAACTGTTGATCAGCAGCAGCCCCCTGGTGCAGTAACACCACATTGCCCAGAGTGCATGCAGGTGCTAACTTTTCCCTCTATTTTTTTTGAGAGAGAGCCATTCTTTGCCTATACACAAGCAGTTCATGTTTAAAATGTGAAAGCTGTAAGCCAACAGAGTCACTTTTGGGAGCAGTCAGAAGAGTCTGATATCTTTTTAAAAATTTTTTTCCACTTATAGAAGTGAATTCTTCATTATCAAAATGTGAGCACCAGCATTTGACACTTTTATTTCTAAACAATGTTTTCTTTGGTACTGAGCAACATTGTAAGCTATATAGTTTTGCACAAAGTAGAGTGCTGCCATATATGATTATATGAATGTACCTGTTTGCAAATTATATATTTCAATTGATATATTTCTAGCAATATGTTTTTAATATGCTAATAAAGACGAGGTAAAAAAGTGTTCCTTAGTTTACTACCCTGAAGTCACTATAACATAGTTCGCTACCTTACACGACTCTCAGAATTGCTATTTTATGAGTAATCACTGATCTGTAAACTTTACTTGTATAAATAGCCTTTATTTCATTATCATGGACCATTCTTCTTGTCAAAAGATTGTGAATTGTTCTTAATTCCATAAACTGACATTTGTATATAGAACAATGGTTAGATTCTGAATGTAATAGTTGCTATCCGTTGTTAAGACTCTTAGATTTAAATAAGGGAGGTTATTAATTTCTGGGAAAGAAAATTTAATAAATTGTAGTAATTAATATCTTATAGGAATTGTATATGTCAAAGATGCAATAAAATTGAATACATATATTTTAATAATAAATGACTTCCTGTGCTTTTTGTTTTTGTTGTTGTAATTGGTTGACCTTGCACTTTTCATAACTATTGCTTTCAATTTTTAAAGTGATTTATTCAGAATACGTCACTGTACAGAATACTGTACTGTTCTGGTACTTGATCATTGGAAATATTTCTCTCTAAGGAAAAAAAGCCTTGTGTCAGTATTAGCTTATGATAAGTAATGTGCATGTAAAAAAAAGAAAGTCAGTGCATTGAACCTTGTCAGGGTTAAATCAGTCCTGATGCTAAGGTTTTACCTTTTTAACATATGATAATTATATGACTCTTAGGAAAAAAGTCCAGCTTAGTATAGATAAACTCAAATTCCATGTTAGTGTCCAAATGCGGCCCTCAAACTCCTATATTCTTCTGTGTAATCCGAGATACCTGTGAAAGAAAGCTAATGTAAAAACTGTTCGATACTTGATACTGTTCTATACACTGCAGTAATGAAAGTATGTGAAATTTACTTTTTGCAATAAACATCTCAATATTCGTTGCTGCACTAGGAAACTTAGCTTTTCTAAGAATCACTGTGGTGGGTGGAATTTTTCAAAGAGCTCTTCATTATGCAAGTCAGACATTGCAGGGGTCATCATGCCTTGATTCTTGAATGCAGAAGTATTTTTAGGTCAGATGCATCAGTACAGTTTATTCAAGGTATAATTGGGAAAACTCAAACTGGCTTTGTTTTACTATACTTGAAAAAAAGGTGAATAACCTGAAAACAATATAACAAAACTCTTTAAAAAAAATTTCAAAGAAATTTTGTAAAAAAATATGTCAGTAGTGTCTGGGACATTAGGAAGTTTAGTTCTTGCACTGAGGAATCCTTACTGTTCTGGAAGCTTGTTGTATGAGTGAATAAATAATAGCTTCCTGTACTGCATTTTATCTTTTATTTATCTTGACACTAAAAGCTTAATTGCTTGACCCTAAGCTTCAATTGTGTGACAGTTTGGAAGTACTTAGAATATCCCTTTTCCTCATTGTATGCGCTTCATTCATTAAGTACATGCTTAATATGAATAGAATAATTTTTAATGGTGACAGTCTACACATTTAAAGTTAAGAAATTGAACATGACTGAAGTATTTTATGTTTGTTACTTTGCTATTTTACTTTTTGTAGTTATACCTATTGTACAATGACAAATCAGGACAATCTGAAGAATTACAAAAAATCCAGGTAGAGGAATAACTTCTAAAAGTACTGAATTCTTTAAATTAATATATTAAAATATAATAAGCATGCAGAAAAAGAACTTTCCCTTCATATACAGAAGCATTCACTGTACAATGTATAGTTTTCATTTGAAAGGACTGGAATAAAATTTAATGTGATCTGTCTCAGTTAATCGTCATATAAAACAGGTTTATGTCTGCCCAGCTTTTCGCCATTCAGCATGTTTCCTTATAATCTCAGACATAAGAATATTCAAATACAATGTTTATAATAGCAGAAATACACTTGTCTTCAAAATTATTGCATAGCAAAACAGAAAGTTCAAACAAATCTAAGATTCACCCATACTGATAACTGTTCATGTGAAAATTTAATGACATTTCAATAACATATTTTACTTTTGTTTTTACACTTAAACTAAATTGTTGACAATAATGTTATTTTCCTGCTAACATAAATACAGTGAAAATACAGCAGAGTTGGAAAAGTTCAGGTGATGGGATACTATAAGTATATACAATGCAGTAAGTTACAACGATATATTTTTGATCATTTCATTCCACTTAATCTTTCCTCCAAAGAGTTTAGTTGTTAACCATATGCAGGCAAGAAGCACTGACATTTCTAATTTCTTGTTTTGTAAGCCACTTAATTAACTTTTCAATAGTTTATCATACATTTTAGTTACCAGTACATTTACAGTAACCAGTGTCTTATTATTTGTAACTACAAACAAGCTCTCAAGTGCCAGGATATTAAAGATTTGCATGTGAAAGGTGGATGGACATTTGAAGAGTGATAAATTAAAGGGTTATCTTGTGAAAGATCTACTTGTGAAGTGGAGTCATATTGTAATTGCCTTGTGATATTTCCATTTTAAAATATACCCTTTTACTTTCAATGGAGCAAGTTACTTAAAAAAAACATTCTTTTTAAAGAACCTGGCTGTACACTCGGTATTGGCAAAGGCTAATTCCTAAAAGGTTTTTAAATGATACACTTTACCATTTAACTTTGTGTGATCCACTTGGACTCCTACTGTAATGAGAAGAATAAACTGATACTAGGTAAGAAGAGATAGTAGTGCATTCCAAGTGTGAGTTATGACTTATCTTTTAACTGGAAGAAAATATATCCAACTCCTCTGACTCAAGTTACCTGATGTGGAGAAGATTTACACCCATCATTCCTAAAAACAACACATTCCTCAGTAACTGAGTGGGTTAGAGAAAGAAAATAAGTAGTACCTTAATGAACCAGTCTGCTAGGATGTTATGTCTGCCTTCCTGGACATAAATATTTATGTAGATGGAGAGAAGAGCAATTACTCATAAAAGGTGATAATTGAGGATTAGGAAAGGTTTGTAAATAATGAAGATTTTTTAAAATTTCCATGGTGAACTCTCCTCTGAAACTTCTTGGAAGAAAAAAAAAGTGTTGATTTAGATAACAAGTGATACCTTGCAGCATTTGATGAAGATGTTAATTTATGGTTGTCTAGCGGTTTATGACTGCCATTACTTTTTCAGCTTTGTCCCTCTTTAAAAGGTGTCTTCCTTTTTTATTTTAATCAGTGACAATTATACAAGGAAACGGTTCTGTTTTAGCTCAAATGCATCCTTTTGCCATAGCATTTCAAATTATTCACAGATCATAGTTCTTATATGTGCATATATGAATTTAAAAATACAGCAATAAAACGCTTGAAACAGATCATAAATTTGCTTCATGTTTTATTACATGTCTCTGAATCAGGTTGAGAGGACAAGGGCAACTACGGGCTTGGGGGAAGGTTTAACTCCTTCAAAGTCTGCAGGAGGAGGCGTCGTGCAAATTAAAGCAAAGCCACCAGGCAGCATTTCCGTGGGCACGTTGCAATGGAGCTGATGATCACTGGCCATTGTTATGTGTAGCAAATTGGTTTGGCTGCACTCGACACCCCCTTTGCTCATTTAGCAAATGTCCATTCAGCAGTAGGGAGTGCAATGGAGAAGCAAAACTAAACAGGCTCTTACTGCAGCCCTGCCTGGACCTCCACTTCCATCCCTGGTTTGCGGTAGTGAAAGAGCGCTTGCTTTTAACCCCTGCCATGCCTGAAAAAGGGGATCTCTGATAAGGGTGAAGGGAGGAAACTCTGCTGGGGGTTGCTAGGATCAAGAGCCCACTGTGTTGTGGGACAAGCAAAGGGGGAGGAGGGATCGTGCTCCGGGGAGTAAATACTTTCCCTACAACTTCTGCTGTTGGCTCTCGTGGAGCGGCAGGGGACAATCACCGCGGAGCAGCCTTGCCCCGTGTCCAGACTAGCGCTCCAGAGGAGGGCAGGAGCCGAGCATCCACGTGGCCCCAGAGGGGCTTTTCCAGCTGCCTTCCCGGAGTGGAGGAGGAGCAGTAATGAATGAGCCTCGGGGAGCTCAGAGCCCAGGACAATTAGCTGCCCTGCAAATGGAAAGGGGGCTGTGATCGGCGACAGCCTCGGAGCAGCCGGGGGCATCCCAAGGAACCGGATTGAAGAGCGAAACTGCTTCGCTTCTCCTTGGCGAGGCAACGTGGGAAGTTAGGGCTTGTGTAGCGGATGATCAGGTTTTAAGGAGGAGAAGAAACGCCAGGCGACCGCTGCCACCGAGCCGGAGCTGCCTGACTTCCTTCAAAGTTTCGGACCTACCCGGCAATGGCTCTGCCCTCTGATGGAGAGCCCGGTGCAAGCACTGTTGGCAAGGGGCGAAATCAAAGCTACAGATGCTCTTGGTAGTACTCGGACCGGTGGCTCATTCATTTAACAACGCCCCCCCCCCCCAAAAAAAAACCCACCAACAAAAAACCCGTGTTAATTGCTGTCCAGGTTCCCCAGCACGTGGACAATTTATTTCGACTGCTGCATTTTAATTACAAGCAAACTTATTTATGTTTCTGATGTTTATATGGCGCGGTTTAATTGCGCCTCGCCCTTTTTCTTCCGCCCTAAATCACATTTTCATTAAAGGTTTTTAATAAGAAAACTCACTTGACCACTACTCATTATCTGCTCCCCTCCACGCACACAAGTTCACTTACCCATTCATTTATTCACTTACTCATTCCAGCAGATCCGCGGCAACTGCTGCTAGCAGGGATGTGAGCACTCATAATTATTTGTCAAAGTCTGCAAAGTGTATTATCCCTTTTTCTAGTGGTAATTAGTTACCATAGCATCTAATACGTAAATGTGCCCAGAGCACACCATTAACAGTTAAACGGAGGATTCAATTTAACACATGATTATATCTTTCATAAGTCATTACATTAGGAAAGTCAATGTCACTCATGCTGGGACAATCCCAGGCTTAGAAGTGGGGTGGGGGGGAGCAGGCTGTCTTGACAACCGGAGCTAGGGCTGTTTTGGGAGAAGGCTGGGAAAGTGATGTCGGGGTGGCTGGAAATGCCACAAAGGCTCTTCTAGGGGGTGGTCGGCTCTGATGAAGTGGTTCACGGAGTGAGAAGGGGAACCCCCCCCCACGCGCGCCCACACACACACAAGACAATTCCCAAGACCTGTTCAGTGCCTGCGCCAGCTCCGGTTCCGTGTCGGTCCCCAAGGATGCTGCTGATTACAGGGTGATGGGAATGAAGTGTTACAAAGCTGCGATCGCGAGCTGGCACAGCCTCGACCCTCCTCCCCCCAACCCCCAAAACAGAAAGGGGAATAATGCGACCACAAATCAGCCCTTGAAAAGATGAGAGGGCCAGCAGTGAAACCCATTTTCTGAGACAGCCTTGCTGATCCTTTTTTTTTGGCTCTGCTAAATCTCATAATCCAAGATTAAGGGGGGGGGGGGGCGGGGAGTTAAGTCTACTGGAAGAAAAAACAACACAGGGTTAATTGAAAGCCCAGAAGTCAGCTACTTGGATTCGAGGTGAACTACATGTGTGGCTCCAAACGATCTTTGATCTCAGCCGACATCTCCATCCTTTAAATATCAAGGTTCCCAGGACTACTCTGCTGGTGGGGCAGGCACCAAACTTTTTGGTCACTCCCCAGCATGCAAAGCACGTGCAGAGCCAGGCACTCACTGCAGGGCCCAGTGCGTGTCCTCGGGCACCTCTGGGCCCTCCCGGCTCCGTCCCGAGGGTGATCTGCTCTTTTCCAGCATGCCTGTCAGGAGAGGAGCCTGCAGGAGGAGTTCAAAAAAGTTTGAACCAGCCTCTCCATTCATCACCCCTTTCACCTGGCTGCTCAGAGCACAGAGCCATCATGTCATTTGGGCAGGGAGTTATTAAAACCCAGTGCCTTGTCTTTCTTTTCCAATCCATTATTTGTTCCCCGGCTCTATTTCTCGCCATAATTGAGCAGCATCCGCACCTACGAGGGGAATATTTCAGGGAAGCCTGCTTTGTAATGAGAAATATTAAGCAGTAAATCTTGCAGCAAATGCGCCCTGCGCTGTTAATATGCGCGCACGCACACGTACACGCACACACACACAAAGCCGGGCTGGTGGCTCCGGTTAATTCCTAATCAGAATGATGGACAGCAGAGACAGAACAATACAAACTAATGGCTGTGTTGCTGATCACTTTACCCCTTGATTAAAGACACCCAATTATGGCGCAGAACAGTGTCGTAATTATGTTCCTTAATCACATCCAGGAGGTTTAATTGCCTTAACGATGTGTTTCATTAAATGAATTTAGGTATTATAGTCGACAGTTTTCATACACAGTTGTTTTCAAATTAACATAATATTAGACATCGTCATGGAAATTGTTTTAATAATCATAATTAGACGCACCCAGGCTTTGTCTAGTAAATGCTGAGAGACGGCGCTCCTGCGCCTGGGGGCCGATCTGCCCACCCTCTCTGGGCTGCCTTCCCACCGCTTCGTGGCACTTTACAGTTATGTTTCCTGAAAAGTTACAGGTCCTGATTAATCTTTTCGGATGGGAAGTGGAGCAGAAAATATTTCTCCCCTTCCTACCACGGTGGGTGCCATTTAGGGAGCTCATTAGGAGCCTGCAAGTCAACGGCTGGAACAGCTGGACCTCCAGCTCGGCCCTCCTGGCCTGGGGCAGCGGCGCCCTGGCAGCCGGGGTCCCCGCGTGCCCGAGCTGCGCTCGCCCTCCAGCCCGGCGCGGGCAGGTCCTGCGCGCTTCCTGTCACTTGTGTGCGCGGCTCTGGTCCTAATCCAAACTGACTGATCTCCTGGTGCGCGCAGGGAGGAGAGCCTGGGATTGGCAGAGGCTGCCCATCGCCCACAAAAAGCCCATCTACCAAACTTTTGGTGCGTCTGCAACCTGGCAGGGGGGGCCTCTCCCAGCCATTTCAGGTCCCCCCCCCCGGGGAGCTGGCTTGTTTTTGGCACTGCTGCAGCTCAGACTGCTGGTTTCTCTTGGAGCTGGGAGTGTGAAGGTAGCCTTCACTCACCCTGGGAGAAGGAGCTCATGGGCCTCTCTCTTCCTCTGTGCCTTTCTCCCACTCTCACTTAAGCAATGTCTCTGTGTCAAGACCTTTCCTGCCACGGGCCCTGGAACATACCGGCTGGCTGTGTTTCAGGTAGCCGACCCAAGCAAAAGAAAGGAGCGGGTTTCCCCCTCTTTTTTAAGACAAAGCACAGCATAATACAAACGTTTGTTCAAAATATTTTAATAAAGATTCTTTCCGACATAGATACACATACAAACGGTCGTACATTGCTGTCATCATCTGATTGACCTATTTAATATATAGCACTCTTTACACATCCATGACCTGTCAACAGATTCATCATGGCTTCTTTTTTGCCATCCAAACTGACAGTCCGAATTTGTATTATCTGCAAGGAGTGGGAAATAGCAGGACTCGTTTTTGAAGGGGGGGGGACTTGATTTACAAATGGCAGAGAGAGACAGCCACCCAGCCATGCAAACTCAAACTGAAAGCTCACTTTGGGTAAATAGCTACTTCTTGCTCTTCGTTTCTTAGTATACTTAGAAAAATAATAACAAAAACAAACAAACAAACAAACAAAAAAGGTTTCACGCGTTCTGCAAGTCAGCCAGCCTAGAGTAGTTCAACTTAAATAGTCATCCACAGTCAGAATAATTTACATACATATTAAAAGCAATTAAATTATACTTCTGCAAAACAGAAAAAATATATATATATATGCACAGCGCCTGGAACAACATTAGCTTGACAAATAATCCTTCTTATAGGAGCTATTTGCTGTGATGCCCTGTCAAAAGTAAATAGCTGTTACCTTTTATACTGCAAAGAATACTCTTAAGAAAAAAGGGAAAAGGTTCATTCAGCAATTAAGAATACACCTTTCCTGTAATTTTTTTGGACTGAAGCAATTTATTAAAGCTCAATTTAAATACAGGGATGATGCAACTTAAAATCCAGCTGACCTTTCAGAAACCTCAGCAGCTCTGATACAGCAATAGTTCTGGTTATACTTTGTTGGCAAATGAAACGCTCGCAACACTTGGCACACAGTTTAATCCATAGGACAGAATTGGAGAAGCGTTTAAAAAAGAAAAGAAGAAAAAAAAAAAGAAAATAATAATAAAGCTGCACATAAGACCCGTGACCTTAACACATGATAAAATGGTGTTGGCATGAAAGGGGTCATTGAAAGAATAGCAAATAAATAGCCTGTCTTGTTTATACATCATTGCAAAGTGGAAGGGACCAAGGTGCACAGATTTTTTTCCCCCCTCTTAAAAATGCAGTACTTTCAGCCACACGGAGTAGGGGCTTTTTTTTCTTCTTCTCTCCTCTCTCTCTTCTTGTTTCAGTCAATCCCGCCTAAAACTTCGCGCATTTCCACGGGCTCAAAGTTTGAGACAATCATCATTATCATAAAAAAAAAAAAAGTATTTTCTTCCTAGCGATGCTTCGGGCACTTGCTTGGGAGGGCCGGTTGGAGGAGAAGGAGCCCGACCCCTTTGAAGGGGGCTCGCCAGCGTGGTCCCCAGCGCCCCTTCCGCTCGGGCTGGAGCCTGCCCACCCGGCCGCGCTCCCGCAGGTCCCAGTTCTTAGCAAGCTGGATGGAAACCGGGTGGAGAGAAGGGGGTCGGGGGGGGGGAAGGGGTTCATCTTTTTTGGGGGGGTCGCTTTCCCTTCCCTTCCTCCCCTCTCTGCTCGGTCTTTGTCCGCACTCTCACGCGCACTCACACACACAGACGCTGCCAGATAGTTTGTAGCAACAGATTTTTGACTTCGCTGAGGTCTCGGTTGCGATCAAGCCCCCTCCCCCGGGAGATGCCCGAGCCTCCCGGCCCCGCTAGACACCACGGGCGAGTCGGAGGAGTTCGCACGAGTCTCTGCGTCTCGCCCTCCAGCCGTCCCCGGCCCGGCCGCCCCCCGGGGGCGCGTGTCCTAAGGCTTCTCCGTGCACTGTTTGCAGAGGCTGGAGGAGACGCTGTTGAAGAGGGCACATTTCTCCGGGCAGGAGGTGGCGGGGGGCAGGCCGGCGCTGAAGGGGTAGCCGGCCGCCTGGTCGTAGGCACCGAGGGCGGGGTGCAGGGCTGCCGCCGCCGCCGCCGCCGCCGCCGCCGAGCTGGGCAGGGAGGCGGCCGAGATGGCCTGGCCCTGGTTGAGGTACGCCACGAGGCGC